>NC_090649.1:30652097-31284597 GCF_040937935.1 Hyperolius riggenbachi
GCGTAATCATAATTAGCAGATTACGATCATCACTGGACCCAACCTGCTCTGACAAGTGTTTCCAGGGCTGCCAGGAGGAGACCACGGTTCATGTATGGTGGACTTGCCCACTGGTGTTGCACATCTGGTTGGCCCTTCAATCAGGTGCTTCCCTTGAGAATGCACAGAGACCCTAAAGTTTTCATACTAGGCCTTAAGCCTGCGAAATTGAACAACCCAGACCATAGGCATTTACAATTTATCTTACTTACAGCAAAAACCTACATAGCCTCTCAGTGGCTTATCCCATCTCTTACCTCGGCAGCTTTCTTGAATAGACCACCTGATGATTTGTGAGTTGCCTAAATGCCCTAATCCAGGATAAAATTACCCAGTTCTCCACAATCTGGGAACCCTGGATAGAATACAGAGGAGGGTTGGGTCTCCAGTCTACATTGTGAGTGTAACGAGCTTACCTTATCCTAGCGGTCCCACGACGATTCCAGCGGTGGCTCTGGCGGGACTCGCTTGCGGGGAAGGACCTCCGCACCGCCGGCTCCAGATGGCATTCCCAGCCTCCCTCCGTCTGACAGTCAGGGCGTGCGCGTGCGCAGTTCACAAAGTCGCACGTTCGTGAGTCAGAGCGGACTTTACAGGCTTAGGAGGCGGGTCTGACTAGACTCGTCCTCCTGAGGGCTGGCCTTGTTGTTGCTTATTATTGATAGCTGTAATTGTAATTTCTCGTAATATCCTCCTGATATTACTGAGTATTATTCTCATTGTATGATTATCTGTGTACCGAATTCCTGCCTGCCTCTTGACCTTGATCTAGCCTCATCCTTCTGTATGTTAGCCATCTGATTTATGTTACTAACTCGACCAGACTCTGACACCGCTACTGTCTAATCCTTGCAATAAGACTATCATCTGATACATGTGTATGACCCTGCTCGAATTTGACTAAGATTAGCCTACGATTTGGTACCTCGACTTTGTAAAACTTGTACACAAGTACTGACCAGACTACTCTACTTATTAGGCCTGAACGATTTTAGGTAAAAATTGAATTGAGTGATTTCTGTCCGAAGTTGCGATTTCGATTTGATTCACGATTTCCTTCAAATCAAGCTTTGTTACCCCTCTGTGCCTGTTTGTTCCCCCTCTGTCCCCCTGTCTCTCTTTGTGCCCCCTTTGCCTCTTTATGCCTCCTCTGGGTCTTTCTCTTGCCCCCTTTGTGTCTCTGTGTCTCTCTCCGTGCCCGCTCTGTCTCTGTGCCCACTCTGTGTCCATCTGTGCCTCTTTTGCCCCCCAAGCTGCATCAGTTCTGGACATAGCTTCCAGCACGAGTCCAGAGATGCCCGTCTATCCACTTAGCCTCCTGCAGGCTCTAATGCACAGAATACTTCCTGTATGTCATGTGACGTACAGGAACCCGGAGTTTTACCAAGCACAAGAGCCGGCAGACGGCGATAGAGGACGGACAACGTTAGACTCGTGTGGAGGGTATGTCCAATGCTGCGGGCCGCACGTGTCGGGACATTGGGGAAGTTTGAGGCTGCTTCTTCAAACTTCCCCCATGTGGAAATGACGTGATCTCGATAATCGCCGCTTTGACGATTCCGAAATTATGATCTTGGTGATCCCGATTTCGGTTTAAATTCGATTTATCTTTCAGGCCTACTACTTATTGTACTATTATTGGTGTTATCTGTACGTTACCTCGTCACGCACCAGAGTGATAGCGAGCATGAGGTGGAGGTTACAGTCTTCCTTGAGGTAGCTTATAGTAATTATCATTTTTCTTATTATTCATGTATTGGCTGAATGTACTTTTAACCTTGACCATACTCTTGCCAGGACCATAATGTTCTACTTCTTGATTGTTCTCTTTTGTACCGTTACACCTTATATTTTTGTACTATTGCAAGTGGCCCTAGTTGTTGGACGGGGGTCAACTCAATGCAATGGATTCTCATATTTTATGCTGAAAAATTCTAACAAACATCTTTTGAAACTAAATGTAGTGTTTTAATTCCAGAAGTCTTTGGGGTTGTGTTTTAAGACGCTGTATTAATCAGCAGATTTTACTGCAGCATGGCTCGTGTCTTGTTGACATAAGGCTTCCCACAGTCTTGCTTGCAGTGAACTCCAATTTCTGGAAAATCCATCCTCCACTTAACTAACCAGTTCTGCCACTATTTACGATTCTGCCTCATCAGGCTTCAGCAAGCGCTGGATGTATAAATAGAGGGACTGCTGGAGGCAGGAAGTTAGTTGAATGAAACAGCTATAGACAGATTGACCTCCCTGCAGACCCTCTTCATGCAAGATAGAGGACTTCAAGCACCATGGTGAGAAATCTTCTCTTTCAACAACAAAGGAGCCAGACTACAATGAAAGCTAAAAGTGAATATGAGGATCGTAAGAAAATAATCATGAAGCAAAAAGTGTGGTTCAGCACATGCATGACAAGCTGTGCAGACCCAGGGAAAATACGTACAATGAGTCAACCAAACAAGAAAACCTGAATGAGGTTGAACCTCATGTATATCCAAAATCCATTGCTTTATTCATAATTGGTACAAAAATTAAAAACCTGTCATAAAAACAATGTTTGCATAACATACCTGCCACACAACAAGTGGAGGTCGCCAAAGAGGAGAACTCCCTGTTGGAAAACAATGAACCCCTCTGATCAGCCGCCCGCAAACAGGAGGTGAATAATCGCCTCTGCTGCAGTGGACGCCGGTCCTGCGCTGGCTATGGTTTTGGATACTATGCCAGCATTGTGCAAAAAGCCAATAAGCATAAATAACAATGTGCTCATAATTTAGTGACACACCAACTGAGAAACACCCGTGAACTCTGGGATATTATTGAACAGGAGCACACATTAATAATAAGAAAGTGATAACCCTGGATACTAAAGCAACTCCCATTGGCTTACACTGATAGACACAGTCAGGAGCCAGTGAAAGCGGCTCCTGACCGGCTCACAGGAACTCTGCAGTCATAGAGATGGCAGAGTGGGTGGCTGAAGTTCCCGGCATGTGGTGTGGATAGGAGTTGCGACAGGTATATGTGGCGATTCGTCTGTATTCCTTGGTGTTCCGCCATTTTTGGTACCAGTGGTCTCTGGTCCTTAAGGGAACAGAGACTGCTGGTACTTAAGTGGTTAACCACGTCATCAGGACCCGGCTCCACTGCAGCAGAGGCGATTATTCTCCTCCTGTTTGCGGGCGGTTTATCGGAGGGGTTCATTATGTTCCAACAGGGAGTTCTCTTGTTTGACGACCTCCACTTGTTGTGTAGCAGGTATGTTATGCAAACATTGCTTTTATGACAGATTTTCAATTTTTGTACTGATTGATGATGATGATGTTATCCATTCAGTCGTATCCGACTCTTGGTGATATGGGATAGCTCTCTCCATGCTGTCCGATCTTGTACCATTTCTGCCAGTTGCCTTAAGCTCCTGTGTCGGCTTTGATGGTGTCAAGCCAACGCGTTCTCTGGCAGCCTTGTGCCTTTTGACACTGATCAGTCGTAGCATTAGGTCTTTCTCTAAGGAAATTGATTGCATCACGTGTACCGATTATGAATAAATAAAGCAATGGATTTTGAATATACATGCGGTTCGACCTCATTCAGGTTTCCTTGTTTGGTTGACTGAGCAAATAACCGTTAAGACTTCTAAAAATAAAATACAACACAATTTGTATTTATTGGACTTCAGTTTCAGGTAGTTTTGGCAAACGTGAAGGAATTCACAAAAACTTTATGCACAGCAGGGGTGCTTATCATTGTTTTCAAGGACAAGCAGACTGAGACAGTATGCGCTGAATGAGCCACTGTGGTCTGAGCAAGTCAGGTTCGAGAGTTCCCTCTTTTCACCTAATTAGCTGTCATTATTCTAAAGATTCAGCCCAGGTTTCCATTTCATTTCATTCCACTTACCCTTTATCTCCTGCCATGGTGGCATTGAGCCAAACTGTGACTCCACCATTCTCCTCATAGGCTCCGATCCAGTGATCATCGCTGTATTCTTTAAAGCGTCTCATATTATCCTGCAATAGAGAGATTGTGATATTCAGAAGACAGCACTACACTACATTAGAGGACAGTGAAGGATTTCAGACACATTACAGACATTCTTGGAAGGAGGGGTTAAACCATAAACCCGCCCCTTCTACAGCAGTGCTCGAAAGGCTGTGAGCTCTTCTCGGCCTTTTGGCTAAGATCAAGTGTAGTATCTGTTCTTATCAGTTTAATATCTGATACGTCCCCTATCTGGGGACCATATATTAAATGGATTTTTGGAACAGGGAGATGGATGGAAGAAGAGCTTGTTCTGTCCACTCCACACATCAACCTGGTATTGCAGTACCTCCTGTGGCTGGATAGTGTAATGGTTAAGGGCTCTGCCTCTGACACAGGAGACCTGGGTTCGAATCTTGGCTCTGCATGTTCAGTAAGCCAGCACCTATTCAGTAGGAGACCTTGGGCAAGACTCCCTAACACTGCTACTGCCTATAGAGCGTGTCCTAGTGGCTGCAGCTCTGGCACTTTGAGTCCGGCAGGAGAAAAGCGTGATATAAATGTTCTGTGTTTGTTTGTTTATATGAATGTGACCTAAAACATTCTTCTGATTTTTAAGTCCTAAAAGTACATAAAGAAAACCTAAACACGCACATAAAAGAAAAATTATTATATTTGTCCTAAGCCTGCAGGCCGTACTCGTCCACCAGCAGCTCCGTGTTAATGCGTAAGCATGGCCGTACTCATGCACAAGCAGCTCCATGCCACTGCACAGGCGGAGCCATACTCATGCACAAGCAGCTCCATGCCACTGCACAGGCGGGGCCATACTCATGCACAAGCAGCTCCATGCCACTGCACAGGCGGGGCCATACTCATGCACAAGCAGCTAGGTTCACTTTAAAAGGGCATGTTCTTAAAAATAATGAAATATACTTCAAAAACCTTTTAGATGCTTCATATAAATCTGTCTTTTAAAGCAAACCTGAAGTGATTAAAAAAACAACAACAAACAACTTATGAGAGAATGAATTGTATGTGTAGTACAGCTAAGAAATAGAACATCAGCAGCAAAGAAGAGTCGTTTTTAATTACAGTAATTTAGCTTTTTTATAACACTGCATCAGACTGTCACGGTTGCAGTTTGAAACCCACAGTCTTTTAAGAGCTAACAGACCTAATGACCCTTTGAACGTTCCTGCAGTAAAATCTTATCTCATGCTGCCTCTCTCTCTTTCTCTGCTGTTTAAAGTGGACCTGAACTCTTGCACAGGACAGAAGGAAAACATAGAGAAATGCACCCGGTATGTATTTAGAGAGTTTAGCCTGTGGATGTTAACCCTCTGTCTGATTGTAGCAGGAAGTAGACACACTGCAATTTATAGCAAGATTTGCATCTGCTATAACAAAAAAATATTTTTCTTTAAAGCTTAGTATGTTGTTGCCTATCTTTTCAAGTAAAGATGAAGTTTTGAGTTCAGATCAGCTTCAAAGGACCATACCAGCAAAAAAAGTAAGCCATTAAAATCTGACAGAACCGACAAGTGTTGGACTAGTCCATCTCCTCATGGAGGATTCACATGGATTTCTTTTGTTTACAGCAAAGATGGGACAAGCACCATATAAATTATATTATTAGTTAAGTATTCGGTCCGGACCAACCAAATCTACATAGATGAGTTGGTGAAGACCAATGAACAGGATGTGCTAAAGGGAGAAACAGAACCATATAGCAAAACACAGAACCCAAAGAAAGCACCAACCTGACAATTTACTCAAGTCAATACAAATAATCTTTTATTAAGAATCCAAAATCCAATTAAAAACAGTTTAAAATCATCCAAAGGTGATGCGGGGGATGAGATCAATAATAAGTACCAAGAAAACAATTTATAACAATGATGCCACTCTCCACATACTGTAGATAACAGTGAATTAAAGTAATATTATGCAGTCACTCTGTATCAAAATTCCACAAAACATCAAAATAAGGAGTAATGAATAAATATTAATAGATAATAAGAAGAAGCAGAAAACTGCTAGAAAATGAATAAAAACAGGCCAGCAGGAAGCCTGAATTGTGCAAAGAACAAACTGTCACTCTCGCCGCTCCCCCCGCCTCCTGCATAGCTCCGGTCCCCGCCCGCGTCCCTTCACTCCAATCAGCGGGGAGGGAAGGGACGCGGGTGGGGACCGGAGCTATGCAGGAGGCGGGGGGAGCGGCGAGAGTGACACTACAGAGGTAAACACAGCCCGCTGCGACACGCTGCGTGTCGACAGCGCAGCTGTGATTTATGGGGGATAGCCGAGTGCAGGGGGGGCGCAGGGGGATCTGTATAGCAATAGAGGCTGGGCTCTATAGGCAGACCCAGCCTCTGTATGCGGATAGCATTGTCAGAACCCCACCTCGGGTTCTCTTTAAAGTCTGAAATTCCAAAAGTGAGCCGGAGACGGGGCCAGAGCATCGGTGAGTGGCTGTGTGGGCACAGGATGTCTGCGGGGGACCATTAGAAGCCCCGGGTAAGTTCAACTCATTTTCCCCTGACCCCCCTACAGTATTCCTTTAAAGAGAACCAGATATAAAGAATTAAAAGTTAGTTATACATACCTGGGGCTTTCCGCAGCTCTAGAAACCCTGATCGCTCCCACGCCGCGGTCCTCAGCCTTCCCCGTTCGCCGCACCGGCTCCCGTGACTTCAGCCGACTGGCCAGTCGAGGCGTAGCTGAAGTGCGCTCCTTGCGTACCTCTCCAGCGGCTGCTGGAGAGATACGCAAGGAGCACACTTCACTTGCGTAGGCTGGCCACGCCCCCTGGAAGTCCATGAGTCGGTGCGGCGAACGGGGAAGGCTGAAGACCGCGGCGTGGGAGCGATCAAGGTTTCTGGAGCTGCGGGAAGCCCCAGGTATGTATAACTAACTTTTAATTCTTTATATCTGGTTTCCTTTAAGTCTCAGGTATCCAATCCACCAAAAGAAGTTGCGATCACAATCCTGACCTCCCAGCCGGAGTTTCGGATTTCCCTGTAAAAAAGCAGGATATAGTGCAATACTGCCTCTTATGAATCACCACGCAGGGCCGGGCCGAGGCATAGGCTGGAGAGGCTCCAGCCTCAGGGCGCAGTGTAGGAGGGGGCGCACAATTCATTCAGCTGTCATTCCTAATTGTGTTTGAAGTAGAAAGAAATAAGAAAAGGGGATACATAGCAGTGACTGCAAGCCAGATAACTAGAGATTAAGGTGTTGGGGGCCCCGGGGTGCCTCTTAGTCTAAGAGCAATTAATGTGTGACGGCTGGGGTGGAGGGATGGAGGGGCGCACTTTGGTGTCTCAGCCTTGGGTGCTGGAGGACCTTGTCCCGGCTCTGCCACCACGTGATTCACTTCAATGAGTTGTGCAGATAAAAGGCCTCCACCCGCGTACGTACGAAAAGGGCGTCGGGAAAAAAGGGCGCGTGGTATAAACGATAAATGGAAAATATCGTTTATAGAAATATTGTGTAGAATTTCGTTTATAAATAGTGTTTTAAGAATTTATAAATCACTAAATAATGTGTATGAGATCGGCAATTCTTAAAACGTTAATCTTCCCTATTTGTAAAGTGAAACTTATATTTACGTTTATTAAAAACCCTCCCTGTACCTATCCCTAACCCCTAGACCCCCTGTTGGTGCCTAAACCTAAGACCCCCCTGTTGGTGCCTAAACCTAAGACCCCCCAGTTGGTGCCTAAACCTAAGACCCCCCTGTTGGTGCCTAAACCTAAGACCCCCCAGTTGGTGCCTAAACCTAAGACCCCCCTGTTGGTGCCTAAACCTAAGACCCCCCAGTTGGTGCCTAAACCTAAGACCCCCCAGTTGGTGCCTAAACCTAAGACCCCCCTGTTGGTGCCTAAACCTAAGACCCCCCTGTTGGTGCCTAAACCTAAGACCCCCCTGTTGGTGCCTAAACCTAAGACCCCCCTGTTGGTGCCTAAACCTAAGACCCCCCAGTTGGTGCCTAAACCTAAGACCCCCCAGTTGGTGCCTAAACCTAAGACCCCCCAGTTGGTGCCTAAACCTAAGACCCCCCTGTTGGTGCCTAAACCTAAGACCCCCCAGTTGGTGCCTAAACCTAAGACCCCCCTGTTGGTGCCTAAACCTAAAACCCCCTATGGATAATAATGTTTTACAGACATTAATAAATCAAAAATGTAAAGAAAAAAATGTAAATTATTTTTTTGGGTGGATAATAATGTTTTAGAAATGTTTTAGAAATAGTGATTTAGTATCTTCATAAACGTTATTCGTCACGGGCTCATTTTGTAAACTTAAATCATCACAAACATAGTTATAAATCCTTAAAAATCTCCGGGCGCCGTTATAAATCCTTAAAAATCTCCGGCGCCTTTTTTTCCCTGTTCAGCGCCCATTAAACGATATTTATAATGGAAGTGAATGGGGCGCCCTTTTTGTCCACTTGTCTCATGCGCCCAAATCTACTGCTTCCCTCCACCCAGGACTATAAGAAAGCAAGGGGGATCTTTATGCCCCCTTTGTGAGTCTCACTCACCAGATTCCTACTTGAGCTTTATGCATACAAGCCCTCCATCCTGGGCAGCAGCAGCAACAGTAATCACCTTCAAGCATAAAACGGAACTCGCATAGTGTAAAAAACTTTAAGATTTATTGTTAAAATGCATAAAAGATCTGCGTACCAGATTGAAGATCAAGAAAGCGATTCTCTATGTGTGCCAGCACCGCCGCGGTTGGATCTCCGCTGCACGCCACAGTCCCCGCTCTGATCAGTTTCCCCTTCCGTCCTGCGTGACTCCTAGCTCCGTCCTTTTCTCCTTGCCTGGGAGTGACTTTTGGTTAAGTCTCAGGTACACTTAGTTTACAGCAATGTGTGTTTATTGTCTTTACTTATCTGACTGTCAGAAAAAACATTAACAGTATATCTATATCAAGGTTCCCCCCGCCTTTGTTATATGCTGCAGAGACATGTAACATCTAGTGTTGGGCGAACAGTGTTCGCCACTGTTCGGGTTCTGCAGAACATCACCCTGTTCGGGTGATGTTCGAGTTCGGCCGAACACCTGATGGTGTTCGGCCTTTTAAGTTCGGGTTCGCCCCAAACTACTGAATGGCCGCCGAACAGGGCCGAACAGGGCCCCTGTTCGGCCGAACAGGGCCCTGTTCGCCCGAACATGCCGCAATACGGCCCCCCTATGGGGTCGCAGGCATAAGGGGGGAGCATGCCCCGATCGTGGGGGGGGGTCGGAAATTCCCCCCACCCCCTCCGCTAGCGCTCCCCCCTCTGCCCGCTTCCCCATAAAAAAAGTTTAAGGCAAGTTAAATAGTACTTGGTGGCTGGCCTGGCACTGGCAGTGGAGTGAGGAGGAGGAGGAGTCCGAGTAGCAGAGTGACGCGTTGAGGCCGGGCAGCGGGCGGTTCAGCGGTAGTACCCTTGTGGTACTTCCGCCCTTTCTCTGACCTCACGTCCTCTATGTGATGACGCAGAGGACGTGAGGTCAGAGAAAGGGCGGAAGTACCACAAGGGTACTACCGCTGAACCGCCCGCTGCCCGGCCTCAACGCGTCACTCTGCTACTCGGACTCCTCCTCCTCCTCACTCCACTGCCAGTGTCAGGCCAGCCACCAAGTACTATTTAACTTGCCTTAAACTTTTTTTATGGGGAAGCAGGCAGAGGGGGGAGCGCTAGCGGAGGGGGTGGGGGGAATTTCCGACCCCCCCCACGATCGGGGCATGCTCCCCCCTTATGCCTGCGACCCCATAGGGCCCCCAAAATGGGCATGTTCGGGGGTCCCATTGACTTCCATTGAGTTCGGCGTTCGGGCCGAACATGTCGAACATCTGGCCCATGTTCGGCCTGTTCGGCCCGAACCCGAACATCCAGGTGTTCGCCCAACATTAGTAACATCACAAGCAGTCAGTCAGGAGTGGTGTATACATATCTCCCTGACTGCTAGTTATATTCCAGCAATATTACAGCATATCTGGCTACATGTTACTGTCTCTGATCAGCTTTCCTCCTCAGACTCTCCTGCATGCTGTGAGGAGAACAATGAAGTATTTGTGAGCTGATGAGTGAAGGATGATTTAAAAGCAGACAGAGAGAACTGTGGGAATAAATAACGTGCCACCTAGCACTAGTGCTAATGTGAACACTGATACAGAGTATTTAAAAAAAAACAAAAAACTTTTATCGATAGTTGTCCTTTAAATTAAAGAATAATTTCTTTATTTGTTTGAAGTTCCCTGTAAACATGCATTTGACTGCAGTTTTCCCATCTATGTACAGACTGTATTATGAGTATATTTATATTTTTACCTCAATGTATTTATGGGTGATGACTGCGAGGGTTGCACTTTGATTTTCACAGAATCTCTTGCTAGAGAGCCAGTCCAGATTCTCATGCGAGTAGTAAAAGGCAGTGTTGTTATAGTGGACCCACCGATCGAGGGGCACACAGCTATTACCACAGGGCCTGTGGGTGAAAGTCACAATCCTGTTCTCCTGTCCACTGGTCACAAGGCCTATAAAAAAACAAAACAAAAACAAAAAAAACAGTGCATCAAAATTCCTATATACATTCCTACACTGATTTGTAAAAGTTACACAGATAGAAGCCCCCTCCTCCAGATCTCTTCTGCCTTCCTACAGAAAAACCAACAACACCCACATACACCCAAACACCGTGAAAAAAAAAAATAATAATAAAATGGACACAAAACTGAAAAAAAATATATTGTTCCACAGTTAGTCCAGGTCAAGCGTCCAATTAATGTAACCCTTTCAGAGAGTGTTTTGTGTGGTCATACAAAGGGCCAGATTCTCCATAAGGCACTGTAGGCTCGTGCCTACAGGTGCCTTATGTGGGAGAGGTCGCCCCTCCTCCTTAGATCACTGACATCAGGAGCTTACAGTTTAACCCCTGCCTCATATCACTGACCTCAGGCACTTATATCCTAATCCTTGTCTCACGTCACTAAGAATGATATGAGACAGTGATTAGAGTGTAACATTCAACAAGGACAGTTAGTGACGTAAGGCAGAAATTAGAGATTAGAATATTTTACTTGAAGGTGTGGCCTGTGTTTCGGGGCGAAGCTTAGGGTGCCAGAACACCTGTGGTTACAGGCCTCTTGAGTTGAAAATCCAGCCATGGTCATATACAAGGGTCTCTTTGGAGTCTTATCCTGTCTTTAAGCTGTTAATAACCTGGCATAGTAATACCCAAATTCATGATGTCCAAGATCCTGCCATCTTGGTATCTGGAAGCTTATGGCTAGGGGCTCTTGTTCACAATGCAAATGTGGTCATGTTTTTAACAATCGGTTTATGTTCCAATCTCCACCACCGTGATCCGTCAGGTGTACAATGCGAGTGCAGTGCATCTTGCACTGGGGAGAAATAAAATGAACGGAGAATTGGCAAATCACAGGGGGGTAGGGGGAGGGAAACAAACACTACTAGTGTCTTGCAATCTGTTCCCGATCGGTATGGGATCACAAAACTCTAGGTACAGCTAAACTAATGGAAACTGTGGCGACTGCTTCCATTAGTGCTATCAGTTTGTGGTGGGATTTTCTGAGCGCAATTGTCGTTCTGCCAGATTTTCTGTGCCTATACTTTTGATAGGAATGCAGGAAAATTGCATAGCAATTGTATCGCTCAAAATTGATCAGGAATCATTTGCTGTATCAATTTCTAGCGGATTCAATCAAATTATCCACAGCTAGGCCCGAGGCAGGAAGCGCACTTACTTGATTTGCAGACGCACCACTGTACTGTCCATTGAAAGCGATGGCCCACTTGGGAAGAACACACTGTGTTCTTTTACCCTCTTTTCCCTAAGACCTTTTGCTTTTTTTTCCCGCCACAGCTTGCATGCAATTTACAATTTAATGTATTGTGATGCAATCCAAGAAAAAAAATATTGCACAAGAAAAACGTATTGGCCTGGCCACACTTGATTTTTAAACACACAATTACAGACTCAACCCACTTGAGTCAAGTAAACCACTGGGGAGAGCCCGGCAATAATCAGTGATCTGCTGCTAAACTGTGCAGAAAAACTCACATTTTACCTACAAGGAGGCTTTACGGGGGACTATGACCTGTTATTTATATGTCCCCTTTTACATTTTGGAAGCTACCAATTTTTGAATCCACTGACCAGCTGTGCACCAAGAATTGCTGGTACCCGTATTTTTCAGACTATAAGATGCTCCTGACCATAAGACGCACCTAGGTTTAGAGGACATAAACCAGGGAAAAAATAATATACTAAACCTGGTGTATCCATGGTGAAGGGACATCTTATGGACCCCCCAATTATGTTCCCTCTGTGCCTTCTTTGTACCTATGTCCCCCTGTGTCCTCCTCTGCCCCAGTGTCCTCCTCTGTCCTTCCTTTCCCCTGTGTCCCTATGTCCTTCTTTGCCCTGGAGTATAATACATACAGCCAGATGCCTGCCTGTCAGGTGGTCCAAAAGTAGCCGCACATAAAGAGGCTACAAAAGTCTTTGGGAAGTGATCCCCACACCTTCCAATCACGGCCATGCACTGCTCCCTTTTCTAATGGTCTCATGGGCGGAACCATGGCTTTCTTATTGGGGCCAATTACTGGCTCCAATGACGGAGTCCCACCCACGAAATGGGCCATCAGGCCCGATTCATGGATCAGTTCCCAAAGTCTTTTGTAGCCTCTCTATGTGCTGCTGCTTCCGCACCACCTGACAAGATGGTGGACACCCGGCTGTATGAATTATACTTTGGTGGCAAAGAAACACAGAGGAGGAGGTAATTCTGTAGCCTCAGGGCACTTCCCATTCACACAGCGGGAAATGGGGAACTAGTGGCTGCAGTATGTGGGGGGAGGGGACACCTGGCGCTGGTTAGCATTGTTTGGACTATAAGATGCAGTGACTCTGCCCCCCACCCCCCGCTTTTGGGAGAGAAAAAGTGCATCTTTTGGTGCCCATACATGGTACAATTGTTTTCATCCAATCTTACCATTTCTATGTAGTATAAGGGTAAATTAAGTGAATATACTGGAAGGATAATGTAGACAGTTTCCTTACATTATATAGAAATGGTAAGATTGGATGAAAAAATTGTACCATGTATAAACCCAGCATAAATATATAACTAAAGAAATGTGTATGGGTAGAAATATACTGGCACTGTCAGCAACTTACCTGAATCCTTTGAAAAATATCCTATGAAGAAAAAAGCAGTATGAGTTGCTAGTAGTAGTACAAGTCCAGCTATTAGCAGAATCCTCTTATTCTGGGTCACCCATGCTCTTAGCCACTGAAAGAGAAAAGATTTTGATATTCACATGATATCACCCTTAATGCATAACTCAGGCACTCTCTCATCCATAACCCATGTCAGCTTTTTCATACAGCATTTCTTCGCTCCTAGATAGTAACTTCCTCAGTTCTGATGAGTGACAGAAATGACAAATACTGGTAATCCACTCAGTGGCGTAACTACAATTCATTGCCCCCCCCCCCCCCAGTAAAATCTTGATGTGCCCCCAAATGTTCACACCCCTCCCCTCACCTCCTTATGGTGCCCTCCATGGCCTGGGTGCTCAATCACAAGGGTCAAAATAATAAGTGTGGTCATCATGATCTTCATGCCCATAACAAGTGTAACCACAACAACACCTGATCTGCAGTATAGTCCCCTGTATTGGAGGAAGGGAAGGTTAGTCCTTGGGGGCACCCCTGCGATCGATGGTGCTGCACCCCTGAATCCACTCACTTTAGCTCACAGCCCAGCTAACTGAGGCAGTTATGCATTGATTTGTGGTTTGTCTGAATGAAGGAGTGTGGTGTCTCTGAAGCGTCTAGGCAAAGACAACAAAACAGCATTGTTTATTGATGAGTAATGGTGCTAAAGGCCCCCTCCCCTATTTAGGATCACCACTGTCCTGCATATGCAGAAGGTGAAATCTACATATTCAGTGGAGCAACAACTAGTCTCTGGCCCAGTTATGTAACACATGGATCAAAACCAATAAAATGTAGTAAAATCATTAAATTCACATGGGAAAAAAAGCTTTACTGCAGGAAAGTTCAAAGGGTCATTACTTGCGCTTTGTTTTATAGCTTCAAATACAGAGTGTGGTTTTAAAACAGCAACTGTAACAGTATGACGCAATTTTATAAAAAAAAAAAAAAAAGCTACATAACTAAAAATAATAAATATGAGATGCTTTTCTTTGCCACCAATGTTCTTTATATTATCCGTACTACACGTACAATTATTTATATCATGAGTTTTTCCGCATCAGGTTTGCTTTAAACGTACAAGACTACAGGAATCTGCCCACACAGATACGGTTGTATTCAAAATTATTCAACCCCCACTGAAATTGAGTGATTTGGCCAGTTTGACATTGATTTTGATCATTTCAGTCATCTTGTTTACAATTAAATCAAAGAGGCATTTGTAAGTCAGACAAATACAACATACAATTTATAATGAAATAACCACAAAATGTCTTTTCTGTGCTCACATCATTATCAGTTTTATTCAACCCCCAAGTGACATTCATTCTTAGTACTTAGTACAACATCCTTTTCCAGTTATAACAGCTTTTAAACATGAAGCATAGCTTGACACAAGCATCTTGCAGCCATCTACGGGTATCTTAGCCCATTCTTCATGGGCAAAAACCTCCAGTTCAGTCACATTCTTAGGCTTACGCGCTGCAACTTCTTTCATTAAATCCCCCCAGAGGTTCTCAATCAGATTTAAGTCTGGTGATTGCGATGGTCACTCCAAAATGTTCCAGCCTTTAATCTGCAACCATGCTCTAGTGGACTGCTTGGGATCATTGTCCTGTTGAAAGGTGCAACGTCTCCCAAGCCTCAGGTTTGTGATGGACTGCATCACATTTTCATCCAATATCTCCGGGTGCTGAAGGAAATGCATGGTACCTTGCACACCCTGAAGCTTCCCTGTACCTGCAGAAGCAAAACATCCCCAAAGCATGATTGACTCCCGCCATGCTTCACAGTAGCCAAGGTGTTCTTTTCTTCATAGGCCTTGTTCTTCCTCCTCCAAACATAGCACTGATCCATGGGCCCAAACTGTTCTAATTTTGTTTCATCAGTCCACAGAACACTACCACAAAAGTTTTGGGGTAGTGTTCTGTGGACTGATGAAACCAAATTAGAACTGTTTGGGCCCATGGATCAACGCTATGTATGTTAGGTAGCTAGAGGTACCCCTGACAGAAGGTAGATCTTATCAGTGGAATGCCAAGAGCAGAGTGAGTAACCTCTCATTTTTGCTCTGCTCCGGACTCTGCATAGGGAAGAAGAGAGGGTGGCACTCAGGAAGGGGAGTGAGCCGCTTTCCATTGTCAGGTGCGTGTAGGCACATGGCTACAATGCCTTATGGTAAATCCGGCCCTGGTTGTGCCAGTTTCTTAGTCAGGTTCCTAAGTTCCACTTGTACCTGCCACGGGTGAAGTCAGTTGTGTGTGGTTAGGTGTTAGTCATGAAGAGAATCCACAAAAACATAACAAAAGTTTTACATCTTCTTCCTCCAGACATGTAAAAAAGGAAAAAAATGATCCCTAAAGGATGATATATAAGCTTGGGTATGCAACACTACTTTGTATGGTTCTGACCCAGTTCTGTATTATGCCTGAAGCACAAACAAAGTTTCAAAAGCTTGCAAAAAAATCTTGTACAGTTAGTCATTAAAGCTAATTTAACCCCGGTTTTAAAAAAAAAAAGTCAGATACTCACCTAAGGAGAGGGAAGGTTCAGTCCTAATGAGACTTCCCTCTCCTCTCCCGGTGCCCCTGGTGCTGCGCTGGCTCCTCCGTTCTCATCCCACGCCGAAGGGACTTCGGAAGTCTTTGGGAGCAGAGTCCTCCCGAAGACAGGTGGCGCACATGCAAGTGCGTCATAGAGGGCGCGTGCAGTGTAGAGCGGCCATTTCCGAAGCCTCCCTTCGGCCGGGAGACAGCGGTATTTGACCGAAATGGTCTAATACCGCTACGGGGGAACCCGGACAGCAGTGGGCACCGGGAGAGGAGAGGGAATGCTCTGTCGGACCCAGAGCCTCTCTCTCCTTAGGTGAGTATCAGACTTTTTTTTTTTAAACCGGTTCCCATTAGCTTTAAAGAGAGACTGAAGTCTCATAAAATTAATGTTTTTATTTTAAAAATGTGTTTAACATCATAGCCCTACCTAAAACGCTGCATCCCCGCGGCTGTAATCTAACTAAATCCCCCCAAACTCCAGGGGGGGCAATCCGGGCAGCACTTCTGTGAGAGGCAGAGCTTTCAGCCGCAGCTCTGCCTCCTTACGTGTCTATCAGCCCGGATCGCCGCCTCCGCCTGCCCCTCTCAGTCTTCCTTCACTGAGATGGGCAGGAGGAGAGGCGAAGATACGCGCTGATAGACGGGGCATGAAGGCAGAGCTGCGGCTGAAAGCTCTGCCTCCTCCAGCAGCAAAATCCACAACCAAGAAAGTCATAGATTTTGCGGGAGAGAGGGAGGGGAGAGTTAGGGGGGATTTAGTAAGATTACAGCCGCGGGGGATGCAGCGTTTTAGGTAGGGCTATGATGTTAAACACATTTTTAAAATAAAAATGTGAATTTTATGAGATTTCAGAGTCTCTTTAGAGGTATCACCTAAACAACTTTTGTTGTAATGTCTTAGGATTCTCTCCAAGACTAATACCGGACCTCACGCACAACTGGCTATTACTAAAGAGGCAATCCCAGGGCCTGTGACCTGCTTGTCACCTATTAGTTCACAGCTTACTAGAGGTAGCAGCCCATCAGTTGTTGCAAAGTGATCTGGTGGGGAGATGTGGCTACGTAGACTCAATGCTCTAGGACAGGGATGTCAAACCGGTCCTTCGAGGGCCGAGGTCCTCACACATTTTTGACACAGCTCAAATTAATTGATAGGCCGGAATCAGGAAAGGTGCGGTCCATCAGGTAGAACACATTCCTCTTTCTCAGTCCATCCTAAACGCTGGCATGGATCTGGCCCTCCAGGCCTGGAGTTCGACACCTGTGCTCTAGGAGATCTCATGCCAGTCTCTCAGTAGTACTGAGAGACTAATGCATGCAGCCAATGGAGTCAGACCATCACCACCTGATTTGCCTACTGCTTCTGGGTCAGCATTTCAAAGTAGAGACAGAAGATTAGCAGTCAAGCACAAGACAGAAAAATTGGTGCACAGCACCAGGAGAATAGAAATGGCGCCGCATTGAGTTCAATTATATAACGCTATTTAGCGATATAAGTGTTAAAAAATGGTGCATGCAGTGTGCCTTACACTTATGACGCTAAATAGCATTATATAATTGAAGTCAATGCAGGGGGCTAGTGTTAGGCAGAGGGGGTCGGGGGAGAGAGGCAGTGAAAGGAATAGGTATCGGTGGAGGATGTGTGCATATGCATACATTACCTTGTCCCAGCCGGTGATCGCTCCTTCTTGCCACTCCTTCCGTTGGTTTGCTGTAGTCCTACATCCAGCCAATCACCATGTGGCGTCAGTCCCCGCCTGGTGATTGGCTGGCTGCAGGACTACAACAAACTAACTGAAGGAGTGGCAAGAAGGAGCAATCGCCGGCCGGGACAAGGTAATGTATGCATATGCACACATCCTCCCTCCAGCTAATCCTACTCCCTCCTGCTGCCTCTCTCCCCCAGCCCCCGCTGCCAAATAGTAGCCCCCCCTTCATTTTTTAATGGCGCACCGTTCCGCCAATAAATGTAACACAAAACGCTATTCACCGTTTTTTTTTTTAATCTTTATTTTTGAGATATAAAGTTATAAAACAGAGCATACAGTAACATAACTATTAGGTACATTCTTGTGTGGGCACGTATATAGCAATAAACACATGAAGTTACAGCAAGCCAGCGCTGTTTGAGATTAGGGTATATATGGCCATCTTGTGTGAATGGTGGAGCTGGAGTCGGTCATGGACTGTCTATTGCCCAAACGGACTGTGGGTTGTCAGGTAGAGAGGAACAAACTCCTCGCTCTCGGCAAAAGGTATATAATGTGAGTGAGAGTTGCCGCCAGGTCCATAAGGGGAATTTAGGGGCTGTGGTGACCCAGGAGCCCAGTGGGATCATACATCCCAGGACACAATATATGAAAGACCAACATTTGGACCAAGGGGGCTACAGTCCGGCAACCTGGAGAGGTGAGTATATATACAGTGGTGTGAAAAACTATTTGCCCCCTTCCTGATTTCTTATTCTTTTGCATGTTTGTCACACTTAAATGTTTCTGCTCATCAAAAACGGTTAACTATTAGTCAAAGATAACATAATTGAACACAAAATGCAGTTTTAAATGATGTTTTTTATTATTTAGTGAGAAAAAAACCCTCAAAACCTACATGACCCTGTGTGAAAAAGAAATTGCCCCCTGAACCTAATAACTGGTTGGGCCACCCTTAGCAGCAATAACTGCAATCAAGCGTTTGCGATAACTTGCAACAAGTCTTTTACAGCGCTCTGGAGGAATTTTGGCCCACTCATCTTTTCAGAATTGTTGTAATTCAGCTTTATTTGAGGGTTTTCTAGCATGAACCGCCCTTTTAAGGTCATGCCACAACATCTCAATAGGATTCAGGTCAGGGCTTTGACTAGGCCACTCCAAAGTCTTAATTTTGTTTTTCTTCAGCCATTCAGAGGTGGATTTGCTGGTGTGTTTTGGGTCATTGTCCTGCTGCAGCACCCAAGGTCGCTTCAGCTTGAGTTGACGAACAGATGGCCGGACATTCTCCTTCAGGACAGTAGAATTCATGGTTCCATCTATCACAGCAAGCCTTCCAGGTCCTGAAGCAGCAAAACAACCCCAGACCATCACACTACCACCACCATATTTTACTGTTGGTATGACGTTCTTTTGCTGAAATGCTGTGTTACTTCTACGCCAGATGTAACGGGACACGCACCTTCTAAAAAGTTCAACTTTTGTCTCGTCGGGCCACAAGGTATTTTCCCAAAAGTCTTCAATCATTGAGAAGTTTTTTAGCAAAATTGAGACGAGCCTTAATGTTCTTTTTGCTTAAAAGTGGTTTGCGCCTTGGATATCTGCCATGCAGGCCGTTTTTGCCCAGTCTCTTTCTTATGGTGGAGTCGTGAACACTGACCTTAATTGAGGCAAGTGAGGCCTGCAGTTCTTTAGATGTTGTCCTGGGGTCTTTTGTGGCCTCTCGGATGAGTTTTCTCTGCGCTCTTGGGGTAATTTTGGTCGGCCGGCCACTCCTGGGAAGGTTCATCACTGTTTCATGTTTTTGCCATTTGTGAATAATGGCTCTCACTGTGGTTCACTGGAGTCCCAAAGCTTTAGAAATGGCTTTATAACCTTTACCAGACTGATAGATCTCAATTACTTTTGTTCTCATTTGTTCCTGAATTTCTTTGGATCTTGGCATGATGTCTAGCTTTTGAGGTGCTTTTAGTCTACTTCTCTGTGTCAGATAGCTCCTATATAAGTGATTTCTTGATTGAAATGGGTGTGGCAGTAATCAGGCCTGGGGGTGTCTACACTTAGGTGTGATAAATCACAGTTGGGTTATTTTTTAACAAGGGGGGCAATCACTTTTTTACACAGGGCCATGTAGATTTGGAGTTTTTTTTCTCACTAAATAATAAAAACCATCATTTAAAACTGCATTTTGTGTTCAGTTATGTTATCTTTGACTAATAGTTAACGTTTTTTGATGAGCAGAAACATTTAAGTGTGACAAACATGCAAAAGAATAAGAAATCAGGACAAAAAGTTTTTCACACCACTGTATATTGAGCGGCAGAAACCGTGACCGACCCAGTGCACCATAACAAATCAACTGATTACCTAGATCAAAAGGTTATAGAGGAGAATATATAGAAAAGGTAGCAGGAAAGAAGAAAAAGAAAATGGAGAGGAATTAGGACACACTAACCCTTGCGCTGTGAAACCAGTGTGCCTTATCCAGAATTAGAAAGGTTGTCATGCCAGGAGATATAGGATTATATTTATGTTTAGTTACGAGTCAGCTCCAGCCAGCACTGCAGAGATCTGAAGCTATTTGATTCAAGGAATTCATGCCAGGGCATCCAGGTGCGAGAGTGTTGCTCATCAGTTCGATGAATTGCTGCAGTAAGAGATTCCATCTCGCATATGAATTTGAGTTCAGAAATCCACTCTAAGATGGAAGGTGGTTTAGTATCCTTCCAATGTCTGGCGATCAAAACTCTCGCAGCCTGTAGAAGATGTTTCATCAGAGACTTTTTGATTTTTTTGAGCGGTTTGTCAGTGTGGTATAAAAGATAGAAGGCAGGATCTGGTACTGGGTCTGCACCCGTAAGTTCTTTTATACAGATTTGGACTTCTGACCAGAAGCTCCTAATTAGTGGGCAGTGCCAGAAGATGTGTAGCAGGGTACCATTATGTTGCTGACATCTCCAACATTTCTGATCAGCAGTGGGATAAATTTTGTGTAGTCTGGTGGGTGTCAAATACCACCGAGTCAGGATTTTGTAATTTGATTCTTGAATTCTCGAGGATATAGCAGATGTGTGGTTGATTAAGATTATTTTATCCCACTGCTTATCTGTGAAAGACCTCTGGAGATCTGATTCCTATTTCTCTTTCAAAGATTTGGACCAGGCCCCATCTGAGGACAAAAGTTGGTAAATTGCAGATAGAGTTTTTCTAATTGGGCCTGAGCCCATGCAGAGAGACTCAAAGGGGGTGAGGGATCTGGAAAAGGCTTCCCGGGATCCAGTCGAGCTTAGGAAGTGACTATTCACCGTTTTAATGTATTTAACAATGTATTTACATTAAAATGGTAAATAGCGTTTTATGATACATTTATCGGCAGAACGGTGCACCATTTTTCACCCTGCAGCATTTTTAACTGTACGCGTCAAGCAAGTCACAGTTTCAAAAAAGACTCAGCGACTCTTCTTTCCATATTCCTGTCAGTTCAGGATTCCTATAAAGATCCGGATTATGGTGGCCATACATGGTACAATTTTTTTATCCAATCTTACCATCTCTATTCAATATAAGGGAATTGCCTTAATTATCCTTTCAGTATATTCACTTAATTTACCCTTAGGGCCCGTTTACACTAGAGCGAATCTGCATGCGTTTTCTGCATGCAGATTCGCATAACCAATACAAGTGGATGGGCCTGTTTCCACTTGTGCGGGATTCTGTGCGGTCTGCTGTGCAGAAAAAATCTGCACGGCAGAGCCGTCAGAATTCGCATGCCACACACACGCACGCGAATCGCCGCTAATGTAATTTAATTGGAAAAGCGTATAAGTCTTGCAGTTTTCCCGGCGTTTCCACATGCGATTCCGCTGAAAAACCCATGTCAATGCTTGCCGGCATTGACATGGTTAAAATCGCATAGTGCAAACCGCGAGCAATTCCGTGTGAAAATCCGCATGTAAACGTGAACGAAACCGCACCCGCATGCGGATTCGTTGACGTGTTTTCCGCGACGGAATAGCAACGCACAGGTAAAAACGGGCCCTTATACTACATGGAAATGATAAGATGGTAAGAAAAAATTGTACCATGTATGGCCACCATTAGACACAGTTCTTTTTACATGTATGTAACAGAACACTAATGTATGTATTGCAGTTTTCACAATGTACACTATGGCAGGGTGTCACAGTGTTTCACAGAGATGGTGCTGGATGGAATATATATTGCACCAAGATTCTGGCACTTATGGGTTAAAAAGGCTCCAGGAATATTCAGGCTTGCTTCTTTCCTGAAGCTTTTGGTAAAAAGAAAAGGCAGTTTAGGGGTCCTGGAGCCGGTCAGGGAAGAGCAGGGTGGGTTCAATGACCATCCGGAGTCAGTCTGGGTTTTCTCTCCCTGTGTGCTGAAACACAGGTGAATTAATTAGACTCGCAGGCCTGTCACAGCAGCTCTGTGTGCAGGGCCGGATTTACCATAAGGCACTGTAGGCACGTGCCTACAGGCGCCTTTAAGGGGCAGAGGCGGCCCTGATTGGCTCCCATGATTGATCAAAGTAAAAAAAAAAAAAAGTCAGAGCAAGATAATTAACCCGGACCGCCCTGCCTCATCCCGCCCGCAGCGCAATGCTGCATGTCCTGTCCCCTGCAACTGACAGCAGCACAGTGTCCCTGGCTGCCGCTGTATAGATGCACGCAGGTGAATCAGGACGCTACTGGTTGTGTGCAGGATACAGTAGCAATAGGTATCGGGAGGCAGTGTGCACTGTCCTGGCTTTGTTTATTTTACTAATTCTGGCCGCGGGGAACTAATAGAGGAGCTACCACAAAGGCTGCGAAATGGGGGGAGGTAGGAGAGCGGAGCTAGGCTAAATACAAAAAAACCCTTTGTTCCCGCCCCTCCCTTCACATGGTGCAGAGAGTACTCAGTATAGTGACAGGTGAAGAGGGGCGGTATGGAATGCTGCCTATGACAACTGTCCTTGGGTCTCAGGTTAGCTGCACAGCGTGTGTGCTTTGCTCCCCCCTCCCATGTCTACTGGTTCAGCCTGTGCCCGGGTCTTTTGAAGATGACGCTGGTGAACATGCCCCGCACAGCCAGCTACTTGTCTTGCAGTCACACAGAGGAGCTTTGCAGCCAGCTGCAGCGACAAGTAAGTGACTGATTATTAGGCAGAGGCTTGGGACCTTTGATCCTCCCCCCTCCTTTTCCTAGCAGAGACAACAATGGAGGAGGGGTGGGGGTCCCCTGCTCAGCCAGTCCTGCAATGCTTCCCATAATTGTTTCCGTAAGGTGACAGCCAGCTCTGTCCAGCTGTACGTGACCTGATGTCATTGCTGCTCTGATCAGGTCAGGGGACTGCTGGTCAGTGCTGAGGTGTCCTATGGAAACACGGCTGGAAGCCAGGTCCTAGGTGTCAGATGGGGAGGGGGGCCACTTGAAAGAGTAAAGGGAAGCATTGGATTGCTTCAGCAGTGGACACTGTTGGGGGGGGGGGGGGGGGTCTTTCAGCTAGAGGAGTGGGGCTAGGGAGATCAGTGAGGAGGGAGCCTTAACGGTAGGTAAAAAAGCACTTTAACTTACCTGTTGCTTCTACCAGCTACCTGCACTCACCCTGTGCCCACGCTGTCACTAAGTCTTCCTCCAATCTTCCGCAGTAACCCTCTTCTGGCCGGCCGATGGGCCCTTCCGCATGCAGTGTGGTTCCACGCGTCCTCGATTGCACTCCGGACGCTGGGAGCGTTCTGTGCATGCGCAGTACAGATTTTTTTCGTACTGCACATCTGAAAGAGCACTCTTGTTCACAGGAGCGTGATTATGAGGTGCATGGATCAGGGTCGCGCATCCAAATGACAGACGGTTGCTGCTGGGGAGCAAAGGATCGCTTTGTGACAGGGCAGCTGCAAGGGTCTGTTAGAAGCCCCAGGTAAGTTAAAGTCTTTTTTGTTAAAACGTCTAAAATAAGTGGTACTTACCGGGGTTTCCTCCAGCCCCAAGCTCCCAGCATGTCCCTCGCAGCAGCTCTCCCCGCAGCCGTTCACCGCAGCTCCGTCCCGGTCCGGACTGCACAGGCGCAGTAGGCTCCGGCCCACGTGGCGATGATTGACAGTGCCGCTCTCGCAGGCGCAGTACAGAGCGACCTGAAGGTCGCTCTGACGTCATCGCCACGGACCTGCGGTAAACGGCTGCGGGGAGAGCTGTGGCGAGGGACGTCCTGGGAGCTTGGAGCTGGAGGAAGCCCCTAGTAAGTACCACTAATTTTAGACGGTTTCCCCTGATTAAGTTAAGGTTCACTATGAGAACTGATGAGGCTCCAATTATAATATGTGTCACCTTATGGAGCTCAATCCTTAGTGGAACATCACTTGGGTATACCCGAACAGTGGGCTGATTCTATGGAGTGGGGAGGAGGCACGACAGAGCAGCTTCCCACTGGCTGGTGGGAGGGAAACAATGTGCAACCCTCTGTACTGGCTGCCACTAGAATTAACCAGTTACTGTCTGCCAGTCACTAGAATAGACAAATCACTACCAGCCTGGCCCTAAGAATGACCAATCACTCCCTGTCTGCCACTAAATTCGATCAACCCAGCCTGGCACTAGGACTGACTGATCACTACCCGTCTGACACTAGAATCTACCAATCACTACCAGCCTGACACTAGGGGCCTGATTCACAAAGCGGTGATAACTCAGTTATCACGCCTAAAAGACTTTAGGCGTGATAACCTTTGCACCAGCAAAGTTATCACCGCTTTGTGCTCTAACTCGTGCGAAGTTCCCGTGCGTATGCGCGCGCAAAGTCCCATAGGGCTTAATGGGCACTTCGCGCGAAGCATGGGAGTTCGCGCGAATTCCTTCAGATCACGCCTAAACTAAGTTTAGGCGTGATAAAGGGCTTTTCACAGGCGTGCAAAGTGTTTGCACCGCTTTGTGAATCAGGCCCTAGGATTGATCAATTACTACCAGTCTGCCACAAGAATCAACTAAACACTGCCACCCTGCCAATAGGATCAACAGAACACTATCAGCCCACCACAAGAATCAACTCTCCTCCAATAAGGTCTCTTCCAGACGGGCAGCTGATTGGTGGTGAAATTACTGTCTGTCAACTGCTCTTCTGCACCGGCAAGGCGTTTGCTAGCCCTGGATACTCCCCCATGGAGTCAGATCTGCGTGCGGCCGCAGCTATTTGTATTCTCTATTTGTCTTTATTAATATCTAAGTTACTTTGCATAAAAAGAGGGTGTGACTTGGGGGTGTGGTCTGTGCTGATGGGTGGGGCTTAGGGCGCCAGAACTTCTGTGCCTAAAGGCTCCTGAGCTGTAAATCCGGCCCTGTCTGTGTGTGCAGCTCTGTGTCTGAAGGCTGTGAGGAAAGAGCTGGGAAAAGATCCTTCTCTTGTAAGTTGCCCCATTTTCTATGACTAGCTGCTTTGTTTTGTAATTAGACAGTTTGCTAAGTGAGGCAGTCAGGAGCCAGATGTTTTGTTTATTGTTTTTGGCAAGCTTACAATTAACCACTTAAGGACCTGGCTCATTTGCGGCGATCTGCCCACAGCACAGATCGTGTTTGAGCCAGGGCGACCAGACTCCCCCCCCCCCCCTTTTTCCCCACTAAGGGGATGTCCTGCTGGGGGGGTCCGATCAACCCCGGGGGGCCTCATCAAAGCCCCCCTCCGCAGCGATATCAGGCCTCCCTCTCTTTCCCTCCCTCCCCTCCTTCCCCTGGGCGGCACAGGACTGCGATGCGTCCTGCGCCGCCTCTGATAAGGTTTCAGCCTATCAGATGCCGGCGATCCCCGGCCAATCAGAGGCCAGGGATCGCCGATCTCCTTTGCGGTGCTACTGCGCAGCAGCGCCGTATGATGTAAACAGCGGGGATTTCTTCCCCGCGTGTTTACATTTAGCCTGTGAGCCGTGATCGGAGGCTCGCAGGCTGTTCACGGAGACACCCTCCGTGAACTGACGTGGAAAGGCCGCTCGAACGAGTGGCAGTTTCCATGTAAAACCACTCATGACCAGCCGCAGCCTATCGGCATTAGGCGGTCGTTAAGCAGCCTGATTGCAACAAACTCACTGAGCTAAATAGTTAAAGAAAATATACTATTGTGTCAATTTCACTACTTCCTATCAGAAGACAGAGTGAAAAAAAACAAAAAAACAGAAAACAAAACAAACACAGTGAATTAATTTGAAGGAGTTTATTGTAAAAGGACACCTGAAGTGAGATGAATATGGATGCTGACATACTGTATCTATTCCATTGTAAACAATGTAGATTGCTTAGCTGTCCTGCTGATCCTCTGCCTCTAATACTTTTAGCCATAGACCCTGAACAAGCACGCAGCAGATCAGGTGTTTCTGACTGAAGTCTGACTAGGTTAGCTGCGTGCTTGTTTCAGCTGTGCGATTCAGACACTACTGCAGCAAAATAGATCAGCTGAGCTACCAGGCAACTGGTATTGATAAATATAAAATAAATATGGCAGCCTCCATATCTGTCTCACTTCGGGTGTACTTCAAGCAGAACCCAAGGCAAGTGAAGTGGGTAAGATACCACATACATACCCAAGAAGTGGGTAGCTTCTAGATCTCATAGAGGCTTCTTATACTGTCCTCGCCAAGATGCCCCCCCTCCTCCCGAAACATCAAGGCTGCGCACCTTTTCTGGCACTAGTACGGATGTTCCTTCCAACACGCCCTTGTCGACAATGTTCAGAAGGGTCTGCACTCAACGACAGGGGGCTAGATGATGGGGTGAGAAGCCTCTATAGGAAGCAATATTGGTCAAGTATGTGTTTTCGGATAGCTCCCAACTGTCCCTCTTTCCTCCACATTTGTCCCTCTTTTGGTACTTTGTCCCTCTTTCTATGTATGTATATATATATATATATATATATATATATATATATATATATATATATAAAATGTGATTGACTCTGAAATGTATTCCCATCCTTTAAATTGATACATTACTACATTTTAAAATGTTAATTTGAAGGGAAATGAACCAGGAAAGAAAGGAGCAGTGTGGTTTAAATTATAAAACATATTTTTCTTATGAAATCTTTATGGCATGTGTGATAATGGGCGTGGCTTAAGTGTCCCTCTTTCTCATCTCAAAGTTGGGAGGTATGTGTAACGATTGGTGTCAGCACACAGAGAGAATCTGATTATTGGTGATCTGCAGTATCACCAAGAATACAGATATACCTGATTATGGATGATCTGCAGAATCACCAATAATACAAGTATAACTAACCTCTGGACACCTAATAGAGTGTAAGTGTTTGGTGCAACTGTAGGCTATCTCCCGTGGGGTGGGAGACACAGATAATTTCGAGCAGGGGACCACCTGAGGAGCAGGTGGCCCTTGGCTGTGCAGGAACTATCTCCTAGGAGAGGGGATAGAGATAATCTGGCAGCCCGTGATTCCCTGGTAAACTGGGAATCAGACTGTACTGTAGCCAGGGGACTCCTAGGGGATAGAGCCCCTGGCTGTACTGCAGGAAGGACTCTCTGAGGAGCAGGAGGTCCCTGCAGCTAACTGACACTTGGTGGAATGGTGTCACAGGTAGTACAGACAGACTGAACACCCAAGGAATGAGTGACAGCCAGTAGGGTCGGCCAAGCCAGGTCGGCAACACATGAGCAGATAAGGTACAGAGACAGAAGGCTGATTCGGTAACCGGGTACAGGCAGGGTTTGGCAACAGGTAGGCAGATATGCAGAGGTATCGAATCAGTAAGCAAGAGAGAGGTCGACAGAGCAAATAGTCATAACAGATATAAAGCACTGTCCTAGTCTGAGGTGTGAGGTCCTTGGTCTCGACACCCAGGAACTAGTCTAGATAATAACTCAGCAATGACAGTAATCCTAAGCTTGGGTGTGAGGTCCTTGGTCTCAACACCCCGTAACTGGTCTAAAGGCTCATACACACATCAGACCATAGTCTTTGGAAAATGAAAGATCACAGACCAATGTTACCCCCTTCCATGTAGTATGAGAGCCATACCTACACAGTCTATTCTATTGAGCTGAACTCCCCATCATACAGAAATCTTTGCAAGATGCTGCACACAAAGATGCTGTAGACATTCAAAAGATCAGTATCTGCAAAAGATCTGTTCCTGTAAAATGCATTCATAGTCTATGATATCTGCAGAGCATCATACACACCTTGTTTAACAGACATTCATCTGCAGATCAGATCAGATCCACCAGGATGGAATTTCAGATCTGCAGATGATTGTCTGATCTGCAGATGAATGTCAGTTAAACAAGATGTGTATGATGATCTGCAGATCTCATAGACTATGAATGCAATTTGCAGGAACGGATCTTTGGTAGGAACAGATATTTTGCAGATACTGATCTTTTGTGTCTGTACAGCATCTGTGTGTGCAGCATCTTGCAAAGATTTTTTTCTGATGGGGAGTTAAGCTCCATAGAAAAGACTGTGAAAGTATGGCTCTCATACTACATGAAGGGTGGTAAGATAGGTCTGTGATCTTTCATTTTCCAAAGACTATAGTCTGATGTGTGTATGAGCCTTAAGGTATAACACAGTAATGACACAGTGATCCTAAGCTTGGGTGTGAGGTCCTTGGTCTCAACACCCCGGAACTGGTCCAAAGCACAACACAGCAATGACACAGTGATCCTAAGCTTGTGTGTGAGGTCCTTGGTCTTAACACCCCGGAACTGGTCTAAAGTATAACACAGTAATGACACAGTGATCCTAAGCTTGGGTGTGAGGTCCTTGGTCTCAACACCCCGGAACTGGTCTAAAGTATAACACAGTAGTAATCTGGCTAAGTGTGAATTCCCAGGTCCACCTGGTTCTAACACACTGTGGGATCTGACTGATGTCTGAGCGCTCACACATAAGTATTCGCAACGGCAGACCAACAGCAACTGACAAGCAAGATCAATATATACTTGCAGTGCTGTGCAGCTCCGCCCAAGCCCCACAGCCAATCCAGAGTCCAGCTGGGATCAGCTGATTGGCCTGATCAGCTGATTCCCCTTCTGCTGGTATAAAGGGCTTGCCTTCTAGCGCGCGGAAACCACCGGTCTGAACGCGGAGACAGCCGCCCTGCTGCCAGACCGCGCGGCGGTGTCTCCGCAATCCATTACAGTATGGTTTTCGTACCTGGTTCGCCTCATAGTAGCTGTGTAATTGGTTTTGTAAAAGTATAATGCTAGAATCACAATGTCCAAATAACGTGAGTGATAGATTCTTACATACCCCAAGAGCTCCGCCCATATTTGGCTTCGGTAAAGGGTCTTCCACTTCTCCATGCCTTCCCTAGAAGTAAAAAGAGACAAAGCTCTGGAGAAACAAAACAAATCTGGTGACTTAAAAATACCCAAAAGGCTGAACCCCAAACACGACAAGACAATGCAAATTCTAATTTGCATGCAAATCTTCCTGATGATCTGGATTAGCCCAGTTCCAGGTGGGCAGCACGGTGGCATAGTGGTTAGCGCTCTCGCCTTGCATCGCTGGGTCCCCGGTTTGAATCCCAGCCAGGCCAACATCTGCAAGGAGTTTGTATGTTCTCCCTGTCTCTGTGTGGGTTTCCTCTGGGCAGTCTGGTTTCTTCCCACATCCCAAAAACATACAGATAAGTTAATTGGCTTCCCCCCTAAATTGGCCCCAGACTACAATACATACACTGCACAATACATACATATGACTATGGTAGGGACTAGATTGTGAGCTCCTTCGAGGGACATTTAGTGACAAGACTATATATATACTACGTACAGCGCTGCGGAAGATGTTGGCGCTATATAAATACTAATTAATAATAATAATGATAGCTGCATGCAAGTTGGAATTTTTGCATATAATTGACCGTCTCTACAAACAGGGCCGGTTCAAGGGGCCCTGTGGCTAACTTCAGCATTGGGCCCCCGCACGCAACCCCCCCCCCCCCCCCCCCCCATTACCGCCCTGCTGCAAGGATACGAAAAGTTAAAAAAAGTTATACATTCCTGGTGCTTCCTCCAGCCTCATCCGCCTGGATCGCTCCCACGCCGCCATCCTCCGTCTGTCTGCAGCTACGAGAACCGGACCCGTCAATGCCGTCAGTCGGAGCCAGTCTAGCGTAAGGGAAGTGTGCTGTTTGTGTATTTCTCTAGCAGCCGCTGGAGAGATACGTAGAGGGCACACTTCTCCTACGTAGGCTGGCTCTGATGATGTCAGTGACGGGACCCGGTTCTTGTAGCTGCAGACATCCGAGGACGGTGGGAGCGATCCAGGCGGATAGGGCTGGAGGAAGCACCAGGTATGTATAACTTTCCCCTCTCTGGTTTCCTTTAAGTCTCTGTAAACTGCACATTCACAGAGCTCTCCTGGGTCACAGGAACACAATAGAGGAGGCACGCGGATTTGCCCACACATGCACAGTAGCTGGATCTTTCAAAGACAATGGGCTTAATTCTGGTATTATTATTATTATTTATTGTATTTATAAAGCGCCAACATATTACGCAGCGCTGCACAATAGATAAATGGGTTAACATACAGGTAGAACATACGGAAACTCACAACAAAACAAGATCATGCAAATGATTTGATAACAATACAGTGTCATAGGTCAAGATAGAGACTGTTCGAGTCTACAAGAAGGGTGGTTGTGAGTAAGATTGCATAATCAAGATGGATACATTAGGGAGGATGGTAGCTCTGTGAGGTAAATATTTTTTTGTAGGTAAAATACCTCATGAGGTATTTTCCTCTTCTTTTATCAATTCTGAAAGATTTTTCTTCATTTCCGAACATGAGGTAAAACATGAGGTAAAATAGGAGGCAGATGAAGGATTGTACAGGGTTTGGAGCACTTTTTCTTTTTTAAAACAAATGGAAGCTGAGGGGGGGGGGGGGGGGGGGGGATTCGTTGGTCAGAACACTTTTTCTGATTTCAGCAAAATATGGGGGCCCTGAACACAGAACAAGCTGAAAAGGCTCCATGTTATGTGACAGATATCACAATTCTGTCACAGCACTGCATTTATCATGTGGTAGAGGTAGGTCTAATTATGTGAGGTAAAAGACATGCAAACACGCACCTTATTTCACTTCAGAATCCAAGTGTGAGGTATTTCACTACTAAATACCACACATTTTTAGTAGAAAATTACAGCATGAATTACCTCATGAAATTACATTACAGGAAGTAAGCATCAGATAACACTCACATAACTGCTGATGCTATGCATTCATCTGAGCAGCACACAACAGTGTATTCATTACCAAAAGAAACATGCCTTTCAGTGGAGTAGCTAAGGAGCTGTGGGCCCTGATGCAAGTTTTACAATGGGGCCCCCCAAGCACTCTATACATAGCAATTGATACAGTGCACCAAAACCTGCCAATGGCAACTACAGAGTCAGAGGTGCAAGGAAGGGATGGTATCTATAGAAGTGATTATTATGAGCACAGGACCAATAGAGAGCTAATACTGTAGTTGAGGGAGGGCCCTTCGGGGCCCCTCTGGCCCAAGGGCCCCGATGCGGTCGCTACCGCTGCACCCCCTATTGCTACGCCCCTGATGCCTTTGTCCTGATTACTACTTTGTTCTTTCAGAGAATCAGAGGCAGAGCCAAGTCCTTGGTTATTCTACTAACTACACAAAACTCAGCTGGTATCTCCTCTGTTGATAGGGACTAGAGAGCAATCATGCTCTCTCTCCTTCCCCTTCTTCACACCCCACCAGGGCTGGTTTAAGCAACAATGGGGCTCCAGGGCAAAATAAACCTGGGGGGCCCCCCAACAGATACCCCGGAACAAAAATCGGCATTATGGGACCTTTTTTGCAGCTGGTATAGTCAGGGTGTGAAGCCCCAATCGGTCAGAGCTCCACATTCTGGCTACCCCAGCCTGCATGGAGGACAAGGGGTTAAAAAGTTTCAGGAGGGGGGACGCCACATAATTTAAAAAAAAAATTCTCACACTCTAAACATAAAAAAAAATTGGGAAAATAGGAAAAAATGCCAGGGATCTTTATACAGCCATATTGCGGCTGTATAGCGATCCCTGGCCAAAGCGCTGCGGCTGCGTATGGACCCCCTGGAAACCCCGTCAGGAAATGTATTGCTCTTTCTTTTGATACATGTAAAATTACACTACCGTTAGGTTTGCTACTAAAAGTGACAATTACCGCATTTAAAAGTATATTTTTTTCCTTTGAAACTTTAAAATCGATTTTCTCAAAAACTATAAGGTTTTTTTGAAAAATCGTTTTTTCCTCTTATTCCCAATGATCTCCTTAACATATCCTGCAAATTTAGGGTTTCTAGCATTCAAGGTGGATTTGCTATTAACCGTTAAAGTAGGCGGGTTTTTAAATGTGTATTTTTTTCCTTTGAAACTTTAAAATCGATTTTCTCAAAAACTATAAGGTCTTTTTGAAAAAAAATGTGTTCCTCTTGTAGCCACTGGGGGCCCCTACAGGCTCTGGGGCCCTGGGGCAATTGCCTCCTTTGCCTCTTTGGTAGCGCCGGCCCTGAACCCCACACAGCAGCACTCCTTGCATTATCTGTCTGGAGGAATGCTTCCCTGTCCCCATCCTCCAGCAAAACTGTCACTGCACTGTCACCAGCTCTCGCAAAGCTGGACAGTGCAGATCACAGGCACAGCATGTTCTTTACCTAGGACAGCCAGGATGAGACTCGCTGCAAGCAGGAGGAGAAGGTATATATGCATGCCATGCTAGCAGCCATAGAGGGCTTTCTCCTCCGTTCTGGCTGGGACTTGGACGCTGGGGCTGTGGGGGCATGGCACTCTCGGTTGTCTGCCTCTCACTCCTTTTGGCTGAAGAGAGGTGCCAGCCAAAAAAGCAGGCTACTGATTGGAGGGAGGAGGAGGCAGCGGCTTAAAGAGGCACTTAAGCCAAATAAAAAAAAAAAAGAGTTTTACTCACCTGGGGCTTGCCTCAGCCCCCTGCAGCTGTCCGGTGCCCTCACAGCCTTGCTCCGATCCTCCTGGACCCGCCGGCCACCACTTCCGGTTTCGCCGTCAGGACCCGACAGGCTGGGAACACGAGTGATTCTTCCCGTTCCCAGCCACAATAGCTCCCTCTATGTAGCAGCATAGAGGGAGCTATTGTGGCTGGGAATGCGAAGAATCACTCGCGTTCCTAGCCTGTCGGGTCCTGACGGCGAAACCGGAAGTGGTGGCCGGCGGGTCCAGGAGGATCGGAGCGAGGCTGCGAGAGCACCGGACAGCTGCAGGGGGCTGAGGGAAACCCTAGGTGAGTAAAACTCTTTTTATTTGGCTTAAGGTTCACTTTAATGTTTCTGATGCGGAATCTCCAGTGATCCCAGTGTCTGCCGCACGCACATGAGCACAAGAGAATGTGCCGTGGTCGGCAAAATTAACACATTTAAATGGACACCAAGGAAGGAAAAAAAGACACTCTAGCAGGGGCGGCACTGCTGGGGCCTCAGCAGAGGTCAGGGCAAATGCCCTCTTTGCCTCTATGGTAGCGCCGGCCCTGTCTACAAAGAACAATTCCCAGCATCCCAGTAAAAGCCACGTGCGTCCGTGTAGTTCACAGGAAGAAGATTCACTGGAACAGACAACATACTAGGGAATTCACGTTGGCAATGACAGGCCGAGATGGCCGACATGGCACAGTGTCAGCTTCCTGGCCAGGAGCTTTTTTGTTCACAAAAGCAGATGCCATCTTAATATAGCTTTAACATTCCTACGCTTTGGCAGGAAACAGAGGCGTAGCTAGGGTTTTGAACGCCCGGGGACAAAGACAGCTTTTGCACCCCCCCCCCCCCCCTACACACACACACACACATACACACACACACACACACACCCTGGAGAAAATGGGTGTGGTCATATATCAGAATGTGGGCGTGGTCATGGAGGCCACTATGTGTGCAGACAGGGAGCCCGCCCCGTAGGTAACCAGAGAGGCCACCTTTAGGTAGCAAGAGAGCCCCCCCTCCCTTTTAGGTAGCTAGCGTAACAAAACTATGTACTCTGTAAAGTGCTGCAGAAGATGTCAGTGCTATATAAATACATGAATAATATGGTAGGACATTAGACTATGACTATGGTAGGATTAGAGTGTGAGCTCCTCTGAGGACATTCAGTGACATGACTATGTACTCTGTAATGTGCTGCAGGAGATGTCAGTGCTATATAAATACATAATAATAATATGGTAGGACATTAGACTATGACTGTGGTAGGATTAGATTGTGAGCTCCTCTGAGGACATTCAGTGACTTGACTATGTACTCTGTAATGTGCTGCAGAAGATGTCAGTGCTATATAAATACATAATAATAATATGGTAGGACATTAGACTATGTCTATAGTAGGATTAGAGTGTGAGCTCCTCTGAGGACAGTCAGTGACATGACTATGTACTTTGTAATGTGCTGCAGATGTCAGTACTATAATAATAATAATAAGGTAGGACATTATGTAGGACTGTGACCTTGGAGGAGCTCACAATCTAATCCCCTACCATAATGACTATGTGAGGTCACGGTCAGGCCAGCCAAGGGTCATACACGTAGGACACAAGACGAAAGCAGATGAAAAAGTGCTCAAGTACTAGCAGAGGTTAGTCTAAGCGGCAATCCAAGAATAATCTAAAACACAAAGGGGTCAAACCAGGCAGCAATCACAGACGGGTCAGTTCCAAGCAGAAATTCAGTCCAGGCAGTGATCAAAGAGAAGAGCAAATAACAGGCAAGGTCAGTAACCAATATAATCCAATAAGAGTAATCACACCCACTTAGCAGAAGCTAATGCTTTCACGGGCAGTTTGAAATGGCATAGGCGCAACCCTAAATACCTCCCCTGCACCAATCAGCAGCCTAGCTGCGACTGGCCAATCAGCTCCTGAACACTTCCTACTAGTGCAGTGTCTCATAGCATATTGTGGGCACACGGCTGCCCTACTTCTGCGACCCCCAGTCTGTGCTCGCACATGCATCACCACGTGGGGGTGTGAGCCGCCTGAGACCTGAAAGTGGCGCGGGTGTACGGACCAGGTAATATTACACTGACTGAGCCAGTCAGGAACTAGAGGACTACTGCACATGTGTGGACCTGGTCGCATGCCTCCTTGGTTGTGTTCACGTGGCCAGAAGCCCTGTCATAAGCCTTAACTAACTATGCAGGGGCAAAACACTCATCACCACAGGAGCACGATCAAGGAGGCGAGCAGCCAGTGCCAGATCCAGTAGTCCAGTAGTCTGATTACCGGCAGCGGGAGATCATAGTGACAGTGAGGGAGCCAATGGACTAAGCTGGAGGAAGCCCCAGGTAAGTATAAATGAGCACACGCGTGTCTCATCTCAGGCTTCTTTAAAGAGAATCTGTATTGTTAAAATCGCCCAAAAGTAAACATACCAGTGCGTTAGGGGACATCTCCTATTCCACTCTGTCACAATTTCGCCACTCCTCGCCGCATTAAAAGTGGTTAAAAACAGTTTTAAAAAGTTTGTTTATAAACAAACAAAATGGCCACCAAAACAGGAAGTGGGTTGATGTACAGTATGTCCACACATACAAAATACAACCATACACAAGCAGGCTGTACACACCCTTCCTTTTGAATCTCAAGAGATCATTTGTGTGTTTCTTTCCCCCTGCAGTTCTCATGCACTGAAGTGTCAGGCTGCTTGTTTTTCTCCTGCAAACAGCTTTGCCCTTGTCTGTAATTCCTCAGTATGTGAAAGCCCAGCCAGCTCAGAGGACGATTTATCCAGCTTGTAAAAGATAAGAGAGAAGAGAGAAGCTGCCCTAATCTAAATAACACACAGGCAGTGTGCAGAGAGGGGCCTGGAAGGGGGAGTTCATAGCAGAACCACAACACTAAAGAACTTGGCAGCCTTCCAGACACAGGCCGACAAGTCTGACAAGAGAGAGATAAGTTTATTTATTACAGAGATGGTCATAGTAGAACGTGCTGCAGTAAGCCAGAACACATTAGAATAGCTTTTGGAACTTGTAGGATGATAAAAAACAGGATGCAATTTTTGTTACGGAGTCTCTTTAAACTAGTGCCTGCTAAGGGCCCATTTCCACAGCGAAATACTCAGCGTTTGCCCACATGCGAGCTGGACTGGGAAGCGCTGCCTATTCAGACACCTGCATGCTGTCCGAATTGCTTGCTGGTGCGATTCTGGTAGGCATGCTGCAGTTTTCTGTTGCATGCATCTGAATCTCTATAGCCATGCATGGCCCGGCTGCAGGGATTCTGGTGTGTACTCACATCAGTGCAAGCTCCGGTGTGTGTCTCGCCAGACGCATGCCAGCGTAATGGAAACCAGCCCTAAAGGTACCCATACATCTAGCCAGATTTTGGTGGCCAGTCGATCAACAGACAAATTTCTCTCTGATCGGAGAGAGATCTGTTGGCCGCAGGCCCGGATTACCAACCAGGCAACAAAAGCAGTCGCTTGGGACCCCATTCAGAGTCAAATGGGCCCCATCAGCACATAAACCAGCCCTCGCCATCCTGTCAGCGGTGGCTGGATGGTATAATGAATGAAATCAGAAATGACTCAGAGGAAGGCGTGGAAGGAAGACAGTTTTGTTTTAAATAGAAGAGGGTGTTCCCGTTATGACCCAGTCACAGCGTCATCACACTGACGAAGCTCACGTTGGTGGGCGTAACGCGTATGTGGGCGTGGCCAATACGCTGGTGATGGAGGGCTGCTCCAGGCGTCTGCACGAAGGGGATGCATGACAGGGCACAAGCCGGCCAAACATCATACACACACAGGTACCTGTATACTGCGGGACGCCGCAGTCAGAAGCCTTGACGACCATCAACTGAGGCAGCGAGAAGGTAATACCTTTATGCTGAGGGAAACACTAGAGGCCATACAGCCGTGTGGAGAGCCAGAGGGCTTATGATGGTATGGTGTGTCGAGGGAAGCCTATGAATAACTCCATAAGGAAGCGTTGAAAGATATGTGATTTGCAGAGGTTGGGCGCAGTTGCTGAAGACATACTCTGAACTGTGACAAATTGCTGCATGAGGAATCATTACATTGTATATTCCGGAGTGAATACAGATAGGCGGACGTGCCTTGGCGGAACTGTTGTCATGCAATTACCTCCATTTGTTTAGCCAGTAGGGATTGGAAAATTCTATGGTTGATGAATGAAGGTTGGATGTGTATGGTGTGACCAGGAGCGCTCCTGTTAGTCCAGCGTTGGGATGGGAGTTTTAAGGGGTGGGGGTCTGAGGGAAAGTATTGTTGTGTATAATCACCTTTGATATAATAAAGATTTATATAGTAAGTGAGTGGCGGTCCATTAGTGCATATGATGGATGGTATAATGGTTAAAGGGACACCGAGCGGTGCAGTAACTATGGAAAGATGCATATCATTTTAAAGCTCTCTTTCTCCTCTTTCCAATGATATATAAACCGCTGCCCTATGCCTTTTAGTTTTCGCTATTTTCGCGATCGAAAGCATGGCCACGGCAATTTCGATTGCGAAAATAGCAAAAACTAAAAGGCGTAGGGCGGCGGTTTATATATAATTGGAAAGAGGAGAAAGAGAGCTTCAAAATGATATGCATCTTTCCATAGTTACATTGTATTACACAGGACGACTTTTCTCCAAAGTTGGCAGCTCGATTCAGCACAATGCAATGAAATATAAGGAACCCAGGGGGATATAATTACAAACATCATGCTGGTAGGTGTGAGGATGTAATTAATTAGTTGTGGGTATGCTTAAAGGCATACCCACAGGCACTGCTCGGAGTCCCTTTAAGGGCTCTGCCTCTGACACAGGAGACCAGGGTTCGAATCTCGGCTCACCTATTCAGTAAGAGACCTTAGGCAAGTCTCTCTAACACTGCTACTGCCTATAGGGCGCGTCCTAGTGGCTGCAGCTCTGGCGCTTTGAGTCCGCCAGGAGAAAAGCGCGATATAAATGTTATTTGTCTTGTCAAATGATGCTGTGCGCTGCTGATTGTCTTCAGAGCCAGGCTCTCCTCCTAGGTCCCCCTCCTGCTACTGTGCGCTCTGCCGCTGCCCACTCCTCCCTCCCTTCCCACAGAGAACCACAGCTCCAGCAAGAATGATAGCAGCAGATGGCAAACGCTCACTCACCTATCCATGATCCAAGCGATAGAGATCCCGTCATCTGAAACCCATCTGTCTCTTCTACAGTGCAGCCGCTCGCTCTGAACTTCCTGATTCTCAAATCAGACAGGAAGTAGGAAGTAGTAATAGTAGTAGTAACAGAGTGGCAGCATTCTAGAGGAGACAGATGGGCTCTGGATGACAGGACCTCTATTGCTTGGATCGCAATAGGTGAATGTGAGTCATCTGGTGCTGTCATTCTCCTCCGCTGCGGCTGCCTACTCTGCTGGACTGTCGTATTCACTGGGATGGAGGCTGCATGGTGGCTGTCTAGTTTGGGAGGAAATCGGTTGTTCGGTGGTGGGGGTGGTTATGTACTTCTGTCTGGGGAACGGCTTCCGGTTTGGCGGTGTCCAGAGCTTTCTACTATTGCCAGGCTGGAGATGCAGGGGGAAAGTGCTGCTGCTGTGATATCTGGCGCCCTCTTCACAGGGGTGCCCCAGCCCCCGAGTGCAAATGTCCCAGCCATTCATCTCTCACTCTGCATTTTGCCGCTGCTATTCCCTGCATTGTGCACCCACAGGGGAAAGCGGGCTGTTGCCCATAGCAACCAGTAGCTCGGCTGCCCCGGTGTGTGCGGCATGTTGCTGTGCAGCTGCATCTTCTGATTCTATTATGACATGATGGGGGGCCCCAAATCAGTTACTTTGCTTAGGGCCCCATTTAGCCTTAATCTGGTTGGCCGCCATAAACTGCAGGCTAATTCACGATCCAATTTGAGCTTTAAATCTTTTGGTAATCAGCCTTGTGTCGCCACCTTGGCCGCTGTCTTCCCCTGATGTACATGTCCCCCCCCCCCCCATGTCCCATGCAGTTTTACTGTCCGCTGCTAAGTCTGCACTCCTCTTCCGGACTCGGCTGCCAGTGTTATAGCATGACATCACACACGCGCCCTGCATACAATACGCCGGCAACCATGTGGGGCGCAAATCCGGAAGAGGAGTGCAGACTTAGTATCGGACACAAGACAGGTAAAGTATAAATGCATGGGGCATCAGGGGGGGTACATGTACATTAGGGGAGGACAGCGGCTGGGGGTTTCCATCGCATTTATCGTTTGCGATGATCACATGCCATTACCGCCACGCACCCGATCAGCCTGAGATTTTCCAGCATGTCCCAACGATATGTTCTCATTGACGGGCGAGCATGCTTTTGCCTGCACAGATTTTCATCCAATTCGATAATTATCAAATCAGATGGTTGATCGGCCACCAAATCTACAGATGTATGGCCACCTTTAGTGTTAAGAGAGAAATAAAGAAGAGGAAATAGCGTCAGGAGGAAAGCTGACTGATGATTAAACTAACACTAAAAACTAACATGTCACAGCTGGACAGAGGAAGCATGTATGCAGATCAGCAGCAGTGACCAGACATCATAGCTCCCAGCTGTCCCTCTTTTGGAGGGACAGTCCCTCTTTGGGAGCCCTGTCCCTCTGTCCTCCTCATTTGTCCCTCTTTCAGGACTTTGTCCCTCTTTCTATGTAAATATATATATTTCTCTACTAAAAAATGTGTTTGATTGACTCTAAACTTTATTCCCATCCTTTAACCACTTGAGGACCACAGTCTTTTCGCCCCTTAAAGAGACACTGAAGCGAAAAAAAATGATGATATTATGATTTGTATGTGTAGTACAGCTAAGAAAAAAAACATTAAGATCAGATACATCAGTCTAATTGTTTCCAGTGCAGGAAGAGTTGAGAAACTCCAGTTGTTATCTCTATGCAAAAAAAGCTATTAAGTGGAGAGGGCTGTTATCTGACTTTTATTATCTGAACTGTAATTGAACTGTTTACTTTTCCTCTAGCAGAGAAGAGTTTATTACTTCACAGACTGCTCTGAAAGACTCATTTTGAATGCTGAGTGTTGTGTAATCTGGACATATTATAGAGTGATGCAATGTTAGAAAAAACACTATATACCTGAAAATATACCTGAAAATAAAAATATGAGAATATTTTCTTTGCTGCTAATCTTCTAGTAATTATTCATAGTACACAACCAATTCATTATATCATATATTTTTTTTCGCTTCAGTGTCTCTTTAAGGACCAGAGCCTTTTTCTCCATTCAGACCACTGCAGCTTTCACGGTTTATTGCTCGCTCATACAACCTACCACCTAAATGAATTTTGGCTCCTTTTCTTGTCACTAATAAAGCTTTCTTTTGGTGCTATTTGATTGCTCCTGCGATTTTTACTTTTTATTATATTCAGCAAAAAAGACATGAATTTTGGCAAAAAAATGATTTTTTTAACTTTCTGTGCTGACATTTTTCAAATAAAGTAAAATTTCTGTATACATGCAGCGCGAAAAATGTGGACAAACATGTTTTTGATTAAAAAAAAAACATTCAGCGTATATTTATTGGTTTGGGTAAAAGTTATAGCGTTTACAAACTATGGTGCCAAAAGTGAATTTTCCCATTTTCAAGCATCTCTGCCTTTTCTGAGCACCTGTTATGTTTCATGAGGTGCTAAAATTCCAGGATAGTATAAATACCCCCCAAATGACCCCATTTTGGAAAGAAGACATCCCAAAGTATTCACTGAGAGGCATGGTGAGTTCATAGAAGATTTTATTTTTTGTCACAAGTTAGCGGAAAATGACACTTTGTGAAAAAAAAAATTAAAAGAAAAAATATCCATTTCTGCTAACTTGTGACAAAAAAAAAAGAAATCAGCCACGGACTCACCATAGCCCTCTCTGAATACCTTGAAGTGTCTACTTTCCAAAATGGGGTCATTTTTGGGGTGTATTTACTGTCCTGGCATTTTGGGGGGTTCAAAATTGTAAGCACCCCTGTAAAGCCTAAAGGTGCTCATTGGACGTTGGGCCCCTTAGCGCACCTAGGCTGCAAAAAGGGGTCACACATGTGGTATTGCCGTACTCAGGAGAAGTAGTATAATGTGTTTTGGGGTGTATTTTTACACATACCCATGCTGGGTGGGAGAAATATCTCTGTAAATGACAATCTTTTGATTTTTTTTACACACAATTGTCCATTTACAGAGAGATTTCTCCAACCCAGCATGGGTATGTGTACAAATACACCCCAAAACACATTATACTACTTCTCCTGAGTACGGCGATACCACATGTGTGGCACTTTTTTGCACCCTAACTGCGCTAAGGGGCCCAAAGTCCAATGAGTACCTTTAGGATTTCAAGGGTCATTTTGAGACATTTGTTTTCAAGACTACTCCTCACGGTTTAGGGCCCCTAAAATGCCCGGACAGTATAGGAACCCCACAAATGACCCTATTTTAGAAAGAAGACACCCCAAGGTATTCCGTTCGGAGTACGGTGAGTTTATAGAAGATTTTATTTTTTGTCACAAGTTGGCGGAAAATGACACTTTGTGAAAAATCCAATAAAAATCAATTTCCGCCAACTTGTGACAAAAAATAAAATCTTCTATGAACTCACCATACTCCTAACGGAATACCTTGGGGTGTCTTCTTTCTAAAATGGGGTCATTTGTGGGGTTCCTATACTGTCCGGGCATTTTAGGGGCCCTAAACCGTGAGGAGTAGTCTTGAAAACAAATGTCTCAAAATGACCCTTGAAATCCTAAAGGTACTCATTGGACTTTGGGCCCCTTAGCGCAGTTAGGGTGCAAAAAAGTGCCACACATGTGGTAGGTATCGCCGCACTCGGGAGAAGTAGTTTAATGTGTTTTGGGGTGTATTTTTACACATACCCATGCTGGGTGGGAGAAATATCTCTGTAAATGACAATCTTTTGATTTTTTTACACACAATTGTCCATTTACAGAGATATTTCTCCCACCCAGCATGGGTATGTGTAAAAATACACCCCAAAACACATTAAACTACTTCTCCTGAGTACGGCGATACCACATGTGTGGCACTTTTTTGCACCCTAACTGCGCTAAGGGGCCCAAAGTCCAATGAGTACCTTTAGGATTTCACAGGTCATTTTGCGACATTTGGTTTCAAGACTACTCCTCACGGTTTAGGGCCCCTAAAATGCCCGGACAGTATAGGAACCCCACAAATGACCCCATTTTAGAAAGAAGACACCCCAAGGTATTCCGTTAGGAGTACGGTGAGTTCATAGAAGATTTTATTTTTTGTCGCAAGTTAGCGGAAAATGACACTTTGTGAAAAATACCAATAAAAATCAATTTCCGCCAGCTTGTGACAAAAAAAAAATCTTCTATGAACTCACCGTACTCCTAACGGAATACCTTGGGGTGTCTTCTTTCTAAAATGGGGTCATTTGTGGGGTTCCTATACTGTCCGGGCATTTTAGGGGCCCTAAACTGTGAGGAGTAGTCTTGAAACGAAATTTCTCAAAATGACCTGTGAAATCCTAAAGGTATTCATTGGACTTTGGGCCCCTTAGCGCAGTTAGGGTGGAAAAAAGTGCCACACATGTGGTATCGCCACACTCGGGAGAAGTAGTTTAATGTGTTTTGGGGTGTATTTTTACACATACCCATGCTGGGTGGGAGAAATATCTCTGTAAATGACAATCTTTTGATTTTTTTACACACAATTGTCCATTTACAGAGATATTTCTCCCACCCAGCATGGGTATGTGTAAAAATACACCCCAAAACACATTAAACTACTTCTCCCGAGTGCGGCGATACCACATGTGTGGCACTTTTTTGCACCCTAACTGCGCTAAGGGGCCCAAAGTCCAATGAGCACCTTCAGGCTTTACAGAGGTACTTACAATTTAGCACCCCCCCCCCCCCCCCCACTAGCCAGGACAGTTAACAAACCCCACAAATGACCCAATTTTGGAAAGAATACACGCTAAGGTATTCCATGAGGGCCATGGTGAGTTTATAGAAAATTTTATTTTTTGTCACAAGTTAGCGGAAAATGACATTTTGTGAAAAAAACAAACAAACCACAATTTCTGCTAACTTGTGACAAAAAATAAAATATTCCATGAACTCACCATGCACCTAACGGAATACTTTGGGGTGTCCTCTTTCCAAAATGGCATCATTCGTGGGGTCTGTCCTGGCATTTAGGGTCTCTGCAATCATTACATGTATGGCCAGTATTAGGAGTTTCTGCTATACTCCTTATATTGGGCATAAGGTTAATGCACTCTGGGCTGAAAGGAAAAATGAACGTCAAACAATCAATCAATCAATGTGGATGAAAAAATATCTGCCAAAAATGTTTTTAAAAAATTAAGAGGGGAAGGCGTCTGCCAGGACATAGGAGCTGCCGCCCCAAAAATCCAAACCCACCAGCTCGTATGCCTTGGCAAACCTGATTTATCAATTCACACCGATCGATGTGGATGAACAAATCATTGCCAGAGTTCTTTTTTGATACAAAGTGCTTGCCAAAGCATATGAAACCCCTACACCACTCCTCGGCCCATATGCCTCGGCAAACGTATCTTTTTGACTGCGGAGGAGAAATCTCGTCCTGCAGCGCTGCATGCACCGACTTGTGTGTAAGCTGACAGACGCGCAATGTTCTGTCAGGATGCACCATCAGTGCTGCAGCTAATTGGTCGGTCTGGATAGAAAAAAGAGAGAAGAAAAAAGACAAAACAATACAAAAAGGAAGGGAAGGCGTCTGCCAGGACATAGGAGCTGCCGCCCCAAAAATCCAAACCCACCAGCTCGTATGCCCTGGCAAACCTGATTTATCCATTCACACCGATCGATGTGGATGAACAAATCATTGCCAGAGTTCTTTTTTGATACAAAGTGCTTGCCAAAGCATATGAAACGCCAACACCACTCCTCGGCCCATATGCCTCGGCAAACGTATCTTTTTGACTGCGGAGGAGAAATCTCGTCCTGCAGCGCTGCATGCACCGACTTGTGTGTAAGCTGACAGACGCGCAATGTTCTGTCAGGATGCACCATCAGTGCTGCAGCTGATTGGTCGGTCTGGATAGAAAAAAGAGAGAAGAAAAAAGACAAAACAATACAAAAAGGAAGGGAAGGCGTCTGCCAGGACATAGGAGCTGCCGCCCCAAAAATCCAAACCCACCAGCTCGTATGCCCTGGCAAACCTGATTTATCCATTCACACCGATCGATGTGGATGAACAAATCATTGCCAGAGTTCTTTTTTGATACAAAGTGCTTGCCAAAGCATATGAATCCCCAACACCACTCCTCGGCCCATATGCCTCGGCAAACGTATCTTTTTGACTGCGGAGGAGAAATCTCGTCCTGCAGCGCTGCATGCACCGACTTGTGTGTAAGCTGACAGACGCGCAATGTTCTGTCAGGATGCACCATCAGTGCTGCAGCTGGTTAGTCGTTCGTTCGGTCCACCTGGAAGGTTATTGGATGGAAAAAGAGAAAAAAAAAATACAAAAAAAAACGAAAAACAGGCAAGCAGCGAAGCAATTGCTTCATTAACATTAATAAACTTTGAACTTTTTTAATAAAAACCTTAACATTGCAAACCAAACATTAACTACTTTGCTTACCTGTTTTTTGTTTTTTTTTTTGTTTTTTTTTAACTTACCTCCCGAGGACAAACCTCTCCTCCCCCATGGAACAATGTGCGAAGTGCAAATCGCACAGAGTTGTGGCGAAGTACATTACGCAATTTGTCCCAAGTGAAAGGAGAGGTTTCTGGCAGCCCTGTGTATTAGGGTCTCTGGAAACCCGATGTTTGGTTTCACACTGCATATTGACATATCCGGTGGGTCGAGCCCGCCGCACCGTATCGTCCAAAACAGACCTTCAGGCAATACCACAAGAGTAGCATTCGGCCTAGTAATGAACTGCGTCGCCATAGACTAACATGACTTCCGGGCCGATCGATATTGCCACAGAAGCCACGCAGTAACGTAGGCATGCACTAGCGTTGAGTCAAGCACTTCCGGCGTAGGGGGGGACCGCAAAGTGTGACTTTTGCTAGGCATTTTGCCCTAACGCATCGCAGCAGTGTGAAATAGCACTGAGAGACCCTTGTGTGCCTACCGCTGTGTGTGGAGTTCCCTACACTCTAATAGTGTACCTGCTCGTGGTACCTCTCAAAACACTCCCCTAGGCATAGGCCAGGCTGGTCAGGACAGGTGGGACAATAAACAGTGGTGTCACGCCTTATTCCAGCCCTGCTGCAGACACGACAACGTTTTCTTCGGATTCGGTGACCTGGGGTACTCGGAATTGGATAGGCGTAATGCCTTCCATGCAGCCGGCTGGTTGCATCTTGGGGTTGGGCCACGGCACCTCCTGGATACAGGAGTTCCATCACGATCTGTTTATGAAATTGAATAAACGATCCAGTTCTCCCAGCCTTACTGTAGAGAACAAAGCTGTTGTAAATTGCCAATTGAATGAGGTAAAAAGACACTTTTTTATACCAGCGTCTTGTTTTTCGGGCAACTAAATAGGGCGCTAACCTCTGGTCATTGAAGTCCACCCCTCCCATGTTAGTATTATACTCATGGACGACAAGGGGTTTTTCAATTACCTCAGTTCGCCGTTGAATTTCAACTGTCGTGTCTGCGTGAATGGTGGACAGGAAGTAAACCTCCCTCTTGTCCTTCCATTTCACCGCGAGCAGGTCGTCAGCACACAAGGCGGCCCTCTGCCCCCGTTCAAGTCTGGTGGTAATGAGCCGTTGGGGGAAGCCCCGGCGACTAGGCCGCACGGTGCCACAGCATCGGATTTTTTCTATTTTTAAGTGCTGAAAGAGGGCCACACTTGTGTAATAATTGTCCACAAAAAGATGGTACCCTTTCTGGAACAAGGGTGACACCAAGTCCCACACAACCTTTCCACTGCTCCCCAGGTAGTCAGGGCATCCGACCGGCTCCAATTTTGAGTCTTTTCCCTCATAGACCCTAAAATAAGATGTATAGCCTGTGGCCCTTTCACAGAGCTTATACAGTTTCACCCCATACCGGGCGCGCTTGCTTGGGATGTACTGTTTGATGCGAAGGCGCCCGGTAAAGCGTATGAGGGACTCGTCTACGCAGATGTCCTGGTCAGGGGTATAAGCATCTGCAAATCTGGATGACAGGTGGTCTATGAGGGGTCGAATTTTGTGGAGCCGGTCAAAAGCAGAGTGGTCACTTCGATGACAGGTTTCGTTGTTATTGAAGTGCAGGAAGCGCAGGATGTTCTCAAATCGTGTCCTGGACATGGCAGCAGAGTACAGGGGAACATGATATGCTGGGTCCGTAGACCAATAAGACCGCAACACATTCTGCTTTACTAGTCCCGTGTGAAGGAGAAGGCCCAAAAAAATTTTCATTTCAGAAACTTGGACTGGTTTCCACCGAAAAGGCTGGGCAAGGAACTTTTCCGGATTGGCGGTTATATATTGTGTGGCCTTACGGTTGGTCTCTGCCACAATTAAGTCTAAGAGATCCTGGGTGAAGAACAGATAGAAAAAGTCTAGGGCCGATCCTAGATTATCTGTCTCCACCTGGACTCCAGACTGGGCGGTGAAAGGGGGAAGTACGGGTGCGGCGGAATCAGGGGATTGCCAATTTGGGTTTGCCAGCACCTCTGGTAAACTAGGGGTAGTACGGGCCCGTCTTCTTGGTGGCTGCGACCTTACTGCACGTGCCACCGAACCAGTTTCAACTTCCATGCTGGTGCTCGCCACTTCACCAGGGTCTACGGAAGTACTGGTGCTAGGTCCAGGAGATGTTGTGCTGCTGGTGCCTGCCCCACCATGAAATCTCAGACCAGCACGAACACCACTCTGCTGCCCTTGAGGCCGATCCTGCGCCACCTGCGGTCCAACATGGGGTGTGGTACGCCTGGCTTTAGCCGGGACCTCAACCTCGTCATCACTATCGGTCAGTGAGCCACTGCTCAATTCAGGTTCAAACTCTGACCCGGAAGATTCGTCGAATGAGGCGTCCCAATCGTCCTCATCCGACTGGGCCATGTACCTGAGAACCTCATCATCGGAATACCCCTTTCTTGCCATGGTGGGCTGATAAATTTAGTGGGTATTCCTCTGAGACTACCTAGAAAAAAAAGAGCACCTGCCTAGCAAAAGGGAGTATTTGAGAGGTAGAAAGCTGTGGTCACTGAGTTTTGATAAAAAAATTAAAACTGATGTTTACAGTGCCACAGCTATTGTACAGTGTTTTTTGCAGTGATCAGAAAAAAAAAATTCTGTCACTGCGGTGGGGCGGGCTGAACGCAAGTGCAGGCGAACGATCAGGCCTGATCGGGCAAACACTGCGTTTTTTTGTGGATCCTAGTGACCCTAATAGATCTGGCTGCGATCAGTAATGATCACTTACAGATACTATATAGTACTAATGTTGATTAGCGACAGTGATGACGGTAATTAGTGACTGTGGTGCAGTGGGCTGAGCACTAACTGACACTTACAAAGGGGCCTAGCTAACTGGCCTAACTGCTAACACTAGTGATACTAAAAAAGTGACAGTTTTCACTGTTTTTAGATCACTTGGATAGTGACAGGGGGGTGGTGGCGAGTGGGGAATCGGAGGCAATCAGAAACAATCACAGGACAATCAAAGGCAATCACAGGGCAATCGCAGGCCAATCACAGGGCACTCAATTCCCGGGACAATCAAAGTCAATCACAGGGCAATCAAACCAATCACGACACAATCAAAGCCGATCACAGGCCAATCAAAGCAAATCACAGGCCAATCACAGGGCAATCACAGGGCAATCAAACCAATCACGACACAATCAAAGCAAATCACAGGCCAATCACAGGGCAATCAAACCAATCACGACACAATCAAAGCCAATCACGGCACAATCAAAGCCGATCACAGGACAATCAAAGCCGATCACAGGACAATCAAAGCCGATCACGGGACAATCAAAGCCGATCACGGGACAATCAAAGCCGATCACGGGACAATCAAAGCCGATCACGGGACAATCAAAGCCGATCACGGGACAATCAAAGCCGATCACAGGCCAATCAAAGGGCAATCACAGGGCAATCACGGGACAATCAAAGCCAATCACGGGACAATCAAATACAATTACAGCACAATCAAATTGAATGTCAGCACAATGAAATTGAATGTCAGCACAATCAAATACAATTGCAGCACAATCAAATACAATGCACTGGGAAGGTGATGGGGGGGGGAGGGGGGCTGAGGGCAATCTAAGGGTGTGGGGGGTTGACTAGGTGCCCGCACGGGGCAGACTGGGTCCTGATCTGGTGGGTGGCAGACACAAGGGGTGACGATAGGAGATCAGTGAGGGATTACAGGGGAGAATAGATGTAAACAATGCACTGGGGAGGTTATCAGGGGGGGGGGGGGGGTCTGAGGGCAATCTGAGGGTCTGGGTGGGTGATCAGGTGCCCCCAAGGGACAGTTTAGGGTCTGCGCTGATGGGTGGTGGTGACAAGGGGTGATAGACAGGTGATAGATGGGTGATAGACAGGTGATCAGTGGGTAAGGCAGCTATATAGCTGTATACAGCATACAGGGGGGTGGTCTGGAAGGGGGGTCTGGGGGGATCTGAGGGTAGGGGGGGTGATCAGGGGACCCTAGGGGGCAGTTAGGGACCTAACCTAGGGGATAGCGTCCCTAGATAGTGACAGGGAGTGATTGATGGGTTTTTAGGTGGGTGGTGGGGTGCAGATACTGGTGTGCTGGGGTGGTTAGGGGGGGTTCTGAGGGCTGGGGTGGGCGATCGGGTGGTCTGTGTGGGGCAAAGAGTGTTTTGCTGCACTTATCCTAATGGCTGCCGTCCTCTCTGATGGTCGCACGACGAGTGACCATCAGCGGAGGAGGCAGCCAGTATAATACACTTTGTTACAATAACAAAGTGTATTATACTCTTCTGATTGGCCGGATCGCCGCATTTGAAACCCGCCGGCGCTGCTAATTGGCCGGCGGGTTTCCGAGCAGGGTGGGCGGAGCCTATTGCCGGTGGCGATCGCGTCATTGATGACGCGATCGCCGCACAGCCACCGCTGATGCCGCCCCCGCCGATGGGCGTATTGCAGTCGTTTGGGCCCGGTCTTTGCCGCCGCCCATCGGCTGGGGGCGGTCCTCAAGTGGTTAAATTGATATATTACTAATTTTAAAATGTTACTATGAAGGAAAATGAACCAGGATAGAAAGGACCAGTGTGGTTTGAATTATAAAACAACAAATTTTTCTTATGACATCTTTATGGTATGCGTGACATGGGTGTGATGGGGGCGTGATCAGGGGTGTGGCAGAGGTGTGGCTTAAGTGTCCCTCTTTCTCATCTCAAAATGTTGGGAGGTATGCAGACATTACTTCTGCTACAGGAGGACTATGAGCGGGGTCTGCAGTAAATTCCTCATCTTCCACGATGATCCATTGTGAGCTTCATCAGCAGCATCCCAGCAGACAGGAAGGCCGACAGGAGCACCGAATGACAGGCAGAGGGCAGGAGGGATGGGTTACAACAACACAGCCAGCAATTACAGGCAAGAGAAGAGATCAAACCTTCCTGTGCTGGGACGCTGCACTGCTGGGCTCCACAAATTAGCTGCTCTGTAATTCTCTCTGCAACTCTAATGCTGGCAGCTGATGCACGTCCATGACTGTTGAGGCAAACAGAGGGGGTGCAGCCTGACCAGCGGGGACAGTAGGGGAGGCTGGGAAGGAAAGAGGCTGGGTGACAATTGGCTGGCTGAGACAAGGGGCAGAACTGGACGGCTCTGTAAGGCAGGGTTCACATTTGCGTTAGCAGTCCGGATTTTCCGGACCGGATCCGGAACGTATACTGTACAAACGGAACGGACGTTTGGCAATCCAATGATAGTCTATGGATGCGTACATACTCGTCCGTTCCACGCGGACCGGATACGGACGCCGGACACTTTTCCAACTTGCTCTATTTTTCACGTACGGAGGATCCGGCCGCTTCACCCGGACCGGATCCTGACTGCACCATCCGCACAGCTGAAACCAATGAGAAACGGAAAGGACAAAACACACTGGCTATAAAATCTGGACGTTCTACCCACTTCCTATGCGTTTTCTATGGTCATAGCCCACCCACCTGTGCCATGGCCCACCCACCTGTTGCCCACCTGTGGCCCTGCCACCTGTGGCCCACCCACCTGTGCCATGTCCCACTCACCTGTTGCCCACCTGTGGCCCACCCACCTGTGCCATGGCCTACCGACCTGTTGCCCACCTGTTGCCCACCTGTGGCCCACCCACCTGTGCCATGGCCTACCCACCTGTTGCCCACCTGTGGCCCTGCCACCTGTGGCCCACCCACCTGTTGCCCACCTGTGGCCCTGCCACCTGTGGCCCACCCACCTGTTGCCCTGCCACCTGTGGCCCACCCACCTGTTGCCCACCTGTGGCCCTGCCACATGTTGCCCTGCCACCTGTTGACCACCTGTGGCCCTGCCACCTGTGGCCCACCCACCTGTGCCATGGCCTCTCCACCTGTTGCCCACTTTTGGCCCTGCCACCTGTTGCCAACCTGTGGCCCTGCCACCTGTGGCCCACCCACCTGTTGCCCTGCCACCTGTGGCCCACCCACCTGTTGCCCTGCCACCTGTGGCCCACCCACCTGTTACCCACCTGTGGGCCTGCCACCTGTTGCCCTGCCACCTGTGGCCCACCCACCTGTGGCCCACCCACCTGTGCCGTGGCCCTGCCACCTGTGCCATGGCCCTGCCACCTGTTGCCCACCAGCCCACACGTCAGGCTGACTCCAACAATGACCCCAGGGCTTCTGCAGACCTCCCAGACCCAAAGAATTTATATGTTATCTCTTTAAAAAAGGATCCGGATATCAACCGGATCAGTAACGGATGAAAATCCAGATGCAAACGGAACGGATCCGGAATGGATCCGGAGTGCAACCATACGCATCCGGTCCGGATGCGCACGGAACGGATCCGGATATCCGTTCCGTTTTTTGCAAAAACGCAAGTGTGAACGGGGCCTAAGCTGTGTGGCAATCATGCCCCGGATGGCGCCCCCCCCCCCCCCCATCCCGCCAGAATGATGTCACTGACAGGGAGATCCCGGCCAGCCCAGCGAAGCAAGGTACTGGGAGAATTACAAAAAAAAAAAAGACACTGCACGGCTGAGCGCCCTTAGGGACCCAGCGCCTGGGGGCACATGTCCTGCCCCACCCCCCACCCCCAAGCTACGCCCGGGGCAAGGAATGCCTGCCATGGTACATACTTTCAATCAACAACAACATGCAAATTAGAGCAGTGAGAGGAACCAGAAACTGAGGAGTCCGATTCTGAGTTGGATAATTTTTGCACAGATTCCATAGCCCTGCAGAAATATGACTGGTATTTACACCACTAAAGTGGCAGGAGCTGTGCAATCTGCAGTACATGGGTAAACACCAGGGATGCGCCTCCAGATTCTGGGTAACCCGGATATCCGACCATTTTTACACTATCCGGATCAGATTCCGGATCGCTACAGAAATCCGGATAGCTATCTGCGGATAGTTTGACGCATGACCCGGATATCTGCGGATATTCGGATCCGAAATACTGTAACTAAGGTGATTATGTCCTGGAGCCAATCAGAGGGCTCCCAGCAGAAGCCCTAGCAACCAATCACAGAGGGGAACCCTGGCCATCCCCACCTGACCTCATTGAGCCAATCAGAGGCCTCCCAGCCTAAGCCTTAGCACCCAATCACAGAAAGGAACACTGGCCAGCCCCCCCTGTATAATAAGGACGGCTGCCATGATGAGACAATTCGTCCTGGCTTGCTGAAAGCTTCCTGAGAGACATGCTCCAGTGCTGCTGGCCTAGCAAGGGTTGTCTGTACACAGTTATAAACCTAAAGCTGTTCATTGATTAACCCCTTCACTACTCTATAGTAATCGTTAATTAGCTTGATTAATGTCTCATAGTGTGACAGTTAGGCCTCTTTTCCATGAACTTTTGAGCTGTGTGCTCAGCAAGCAGTTGCCAGGCAGCAGTGAGCAGTAACCAGGCAGCAACAAGCAGTTACCAGGCAGCAGTGAGCAGGTTTGAGAGGCATTTCACTGCCTAGAAACAGTTCATGGAAAAGAGGCCTTAGAGCAGGCATGGGCAAACTTGGCCCTCCAGCTGTTAAGAATAAGGAACTACAAAACCTACAATGCATTTGCCTTTATGAGTCATGACTGTGGCTGTCAGACTCCTGCAATGCATTGTGGGACTTATAGTTCCTCAACAGCTGGAGGGCCAAGTTTGCCCATGCCTGCCTTAGAGTGTGTGCTGCACAGCTGCAGTGCTGCTGCTGGGCCAAGGGCTGTACACAGTGATAAGATCAGTGATTAACCCCTTCACTATACTATTGTCAATTCATTCATGTGTTAGTGTGCACTAGAGTCTTCTTCTCTGCTGTCTGACTGTCACTCGGCGCTTGCCAAGTGTCACTTGGCACGTGTCACTCGGCACTTGGCAAGTGCCACATGCCACACTTGGCAAGTGCCACGTGCCACACTTGGCAAGTGCCACGTGCGGCATGCTCCTGGCACACGTTACACCTGCTGCATTGCCCTTCTCCTGCTGCCTGTGCAGCTCCCACCTCCAGGCCAGGGTGCCACAGGCCACTGATACCACCTATACTTAACCCAAAACACAATTGCTGCGTAATTTTTTGGAGGTGTCTTGGCTGAAAACTGTCATGTCCCAGTTGTGCGGTTGGACTTTGGACACAATGTGGGCTGCACGACCGCTGTCTGGAATCTAGGCCTAATGTTAATTGACAGCCATTTTTTTTTTTTTTTTTTTTTTTTGGGGGGGGGGGGGGGGGGGGGGGGGAATTGAAGTCCCCACATCAGTAATTAGTGTTCCCCTTTGCAAAATAATGATGATACATTCCTCATTCACCCTCAAAACCCATTTTAAAGCTATTTAAAGGGCACTTCCAGTTTTTCTATCCAGATATCCGAATAGGCCAGATATCCGCAGATAATGCGTTCGGATATCCGCGTACACGCAGATATCTAAGAGGCCGGATTCGGATATCTAGGTATCCGGATCCGAATCAATTCGGATTTTAATAAGCACTATCCGAGCATCCCTGGTAAACACCACATTGCTATAATTGCAGGCGTTATATTACCTGTGTAATGCTAAACATACACGGTTAGATTCTTCCTTATCAATCGAGCCGCTGATGGCTCGATTGGTAATATCCGACAGGTCCGATGAACCGCCGGATAGATTCCCTGCTCGATTTCCGCGGGCGGACAATAGCGGGGAATCGAGCGGCTGATAAAGAATGCCCGCTGGGACGAGCGGGAATCGATCCACGTGCATGCGCGCACGAGCGGTGACGCGCCGGCATCGAGTCGCTGGCTCGATACGGCGCATAAACGCACTGTGTATGTATAGCATAACAGGCATTACCATAGAAAGGCAAGCATTACCATGTACAGTGGGTCGCATTGATTGTGCAATGCGCAATACTCTAGTGGTGCAAGTATTAGTATAATTGCCAGGTGCTATGTGCGCGCGGCATTTTTACTGTTTAACTGATCCCTTAATTCTGTTATCAAAGATATTATGATATTATCATTTCTATGTGTGAAAGGGTGTTTCTGCAGAGGGAGTGGTCAGGGTTAGGCCCCACCGGGGGAGGGTTCTGTGTGAGAGTAGGGCTGGTTCAAGCTGTATTGTTGAATTACGTAATGATTTTTAACATTAATATCTTTTTGTTATTATCTCCCATCTGTTTTTAAAACTGTATTTATCGTTAACCAAGTTTGACAACCATGTTTATTGTTATCATATTTCGTTATCCAGCCGGGCTCTTTTTTCACGGCACCCTTTTTTCATGCACGTGAGTTTTCTATTAAAAAAACAGTTTGTTTCTTCAATAGTGTGAAAAAACATTCCATTTTCTCATTGCTCCAATGCAGGTGCTCAATCCTTTCATTCTGATCCGCTGGGCTGCGGAGTCCAGAATAATTGGTGCTGCAACAAAGTTGCGGTCCGTTCAATGTAATGGATCAGTACAAACAAACACATGTGAACAGATCCATAGGTTAACATTGGATCCGTTCAAAATCTGTTCCGATTGTACAGCATACGGTTTGTTATTAAGATTTTGTTATCCACCGGAGCCATTTCGTTATCCAGACAGGCCCTTTTTTTCCTGGCGCCCTTTTTTCATGCACACAGATCAAGACAGACCAGGGGACACCAGGCACAAAGCCTAATCTATAATCTATCTAATCTATCATTATCAAACATGAAGAGGCCTGACCTCTGCTCAGTTCTGATCTCTGCCTCATGCTGAATGTCTCCCTCTTCTATATATACGCCCCGAGAGATGGGAGGGGCAGAGAGCACAGTGCTAAAACTGCATTGACAGAGCGCAGCATGAATGTGGAAACATATTTCCTCAGGTAGTAACCGAGAAGCTGCCAAACTAGCCGGATGGGAAAATACACAAGCACCATATTTTCGGGTGATGTTCGAGTTCGGCCGAACACCTGATGGTGTTCGGCCAAACCGTTCGGCCACATGGCCGAACTAAGAGCGCATGGCCGAACGTACAATGCAAGGATTATAATGCTGGGGATACAATGCAAGGATTATAATGCTGGGAATACAATGCAAGGATTATAATGCTGGGAACAGAATGCAAGGATTATAATGCTGGGAATACAATGCAAGGATTATAATGTTGGGGATACAATGCAAGGATTATAATGCTGGGAATACAATGCAAGGATTATAATGTTGGGGATACAATGCAAGGATTATAATGCTGGGGATACAATGCAAGGATTGTAATGCTGGGGATACAATGCAAGGATTATAATGCGGGGAATACAATGCAAGGATTATAATGCTGGAGATACAATGCAAGGATTATAATCCGGGGAATAGAATACAAGGATTATAATGCGGGGAATAGAATGCAAGGATTATAATGCTGGGAACAGAATGCAAGGATTATAATGCTGGGAAAACAATGCAAGGATTATAATGCTGGGAACAGAATGCAAGGATTATAATGCGGGGAATAGAATGCAAGGATTATAATGCGGGGAATAGAATGCAAGGATTATAATGCTGGGAACAGAATGCAAGGATTATAATGCGGGGAATAGAATTCAAGGATTATAATGCTGGGAATACAATGCAACGATTATAATGCTGGGAATACAATGCAAGGATTATAATGCTGGGGATACAATGCAAGGATTATAATGCTGGGAACAGAATGCAAGGATTATAATGCAAGGACTTTAATTCTGGGCACAGCGCACGCTGGTGTTGGGCGAACAGTGTTCGCCACTGTTCGGGTTCTGCAGAACATCACCCTGTTCGGGTGATGTTCGAGTTCGGCCGAACACCTGATGGTGTTCGGCCAAACCGTTCGGCCACATGGCCGAACTAAGAGCGCATGGCCGAACGTTCCCCGAACGTTCGGCTAGCGCTGTGATTGGCCGAACGGGTCACGTGGTTCGGACCCGAATGCGCTGTGATTGGCCGAACGGTCACGTGGTTCGGACCCGAATGCGCTGTGATTGGCCGAACGGGTCACGTGGTTTGGGTAAATAAATACCCGAACCATGTCATTTCTCCGCCATTTGTCTGTGGGTTTAGCTTTGGGTAGGCAGGCAGGGTAGTTCTCTCTCCAGCCAGGCTAGCCAGGGTCCCCCCAGTCATTGTGTCGCTGCTGGGAACAGTAGTACACCGCTCGCTCACCCACACTATATAGCATTGTGTTTACTGCCACTCTGTGTACACCGCTCACCCAGCACTGTATAGCATTGTGTTTACTGCCACTCTGTGTCGCTGCTGGGAATAGTGGTACACCGCTCACCCACCACTGTATAGCATTGTGCTCTGTGTCGCTGCTGGGAACAGTAGTACACCGCTCGCTCACCCACACTATATAGCATTGTGTTTACTGCCACTCTGTGTATACCGCTCCTGTATAGCATTGTGTTTACTGCCACTCTGTGTCTGCTGGGAACAGTAGTACACCGCTCACCCGCCACTGTATAGCATTGTGCTCTGTGTCGCTGCTGGGAATAGTGGTACACCGCTCACCCACCACTGTATAGCATTGTGCTCTGACTCACTGCTGGGAACAGTAGTACACCGCTCACCCAGCACTATATAGCATTGTGTTTACTGCCACTCTGTGTCTGCTGGGAACAGAAGTACACCGCTCACCCGCCACTGTATAGCATTGTGCTCTGACTCGCTGCTGGGAACAGTAGTACACCGCTCACCCACACTATATAGCATTGTGTTTACTGCCACTCTGTGTACACCGCTCACCCAGCACTATATAGCATTGTGTTTACTGCCACTCTGTGTCTGCTGGGAACAGTAGTACACCGCTCACCCGCCACTGTATAGCATTGTGCTCTGACTCGCTGCTGGGAACAGTAGTACACCGCTCACCCACACTATATAGCATTGTGTTTACTGCCACTCTGTGTACACCGCTCACCCAGCACTATATAGCATTGTGTTTACTGCCACTCTGTGTCTGCTGGGAACAGTAGTACACCGCTCACCCGCCACTGTATAGCATTGTGCTCTGTGTCGCTGCTGGGAATAGTGGTACACCGCTCACCCACCACTGTATAGCATTTCTGTACTGCCACTGTACTGCTGCCAGTCAGCGTGTACTTTAAGGATAAGTGAAATGAGGAAGAAATCCGGTGAAAGAGGGAGGGGCAAGGGAAGAGGTGTTTCCCCTGACGGTTCACGTACAGGCCACAGGGGAGCACCGAAGAAAACCCACTCAATACCGCCCATGTTGTCCAGGACAACAACCCTCACAAATCCAAAAGAACAGGACCAGATAATTACTTGGATGACCTCTCAAGCGTCCAGCAGTGGGTTAAGCAGCACCAGCACATCACGCACGAGGTCCGAGTCCTCAGCCAGTTACAAGGAGCCAGTGGGCACAAAGCTGACACAACCGGCAGCGACACCACGCACACAACTGCCAGATAACCAGTCTGAAGAATTACCTAAGGACACAATGGGGTATTCGCAGGAGCTATTCCCAGCCCAACAAACTTCCACCTTTGAAAGGTCAATGGAACAGCCAGAAATGTTGTGCCCGGATTCACAACCATCAACTGTGCGAAATGCACCGCGCACTGAAATACAAGGCGAGTCCGAGGACTTTGAAACCCAAATCCCAGAGCAAGTTGGGCAGGAGGGGTTTCAATTGCAGGAGGTCGGCCGAGAAGATCTAGAAGACGACGTTGGAGTGAGCTGCGCAAAGGTTGTTCTTGGGAGCTCTACTCCACGGCGGCGGCCCCCCACAATGACATATGACGAGTTTGAGGAGATGGAAGAGGAGGGTATGGACAATGTGGACACAGACCCAGATTTTGTATGTGAAGGAGAACATCGCCGTCGTAGCAGCACAGATGAGTCTGTTGAAGAACCCACTGCTGCACGAGTTCGCCTTGTGCCACAAGGTGGGCGGCGCGAAATTTCAGGCACCACAAGCGTGGAAGTTCCTTTGAGACGCAAAAGAGGCGCAAACAGAAATCTCCAGCTAGGCAGGTGCTCCAAAGTCTGGGCTTTCTTTGAAGACTGCACTGAGGATGGTACCATGGCGATTTGCAAGGTGTGCAAGATCCGCCTGAGCAGGGGGAAAAGTATTAACAACCTCTCCACCACCAGCATGAGCCGCCACATGCTATCCAAACATCCCACTTTGTGGGTAAACGCGGCAGGACAGGGTACCAGCAACACTGCCTCCCTTGGGGTCACCAGACTCACCACCAGACCCGCCTCAGCAGTAGCCCAGCCATTGCGTGGTTCACAACATTCACAAACATCAGACAACGCTGACACTGTCACTTTCCGGACTAGTGCTCTTGAGGTCTCCCAGTGTTCATCAAACACAACAACCAACAGCCCTTCAGTGTGCAGCCCTACAGTTCAGTTGTCTGTCTCGGAGATGTTTGAGCGCAAGAGGAAATTTCCAGCAAATGACCCTCGGGCCGTGGCAGTAACAGCCAGCATAGCCAAGCTTCTGGCCTGCGTAATGCTGCCATATCGAGTGGTGGAGACAAACAGCTTCAAGGGCATGATGTCAGTGGCCATCCCACGTTACGTGGTTCCCAGCCGCTACCACTTTGCGCGCTCTGCAGTGCCTGAGTTGCATGAGCACGTGGTCAGCAAAATAACCCGAAGCTTGAAGAATGCCGTTGCCTGCAAGGTTCACCTCACCACTGACACCTGGACGAGTGCGTTCGGCCAGGGTCGATACATCTCCCTTACCGCGCACTGGGTGAACCTTGTGGAGCCTGGCAGCGATTCCTCACCTGCTACTGCGCGGGTGTTGCCCACGCTGCAAACAGCTGCAACGCCGTCCCTCCCACTGGATAACAACAGCAGCACCTACCTCTCTGACTCCTTCTCCTCCAACGCATCTCAAAGCTGTACCTCATCCGGAAACGCTAACCCAGCACCAGCAGCAGTAGGATCGTGGAAGCAGTGCAGCACAGCTGTTGGCATGCGTCAGCAAGCGTTGCTGAAGCTGATCTGCCTTGGGGATAAGCAGCACACAGGGGAGGAAATTTGGAGGGGAATAAAGGAACAGACGATTTGTGGCTGGCACCGCTGGACCTGAAACCGGGCATGGTTGTGTGTGATAATGGGAGTAATCTCATTCGCGCTTTAAGGTTGGCTAAGCTGACACACATCCCTTGCCTGGCGCACGTGATGAACCTAGTAGTTCAGCGGTTCCTGAAGACATACCCAGGCGTGGCCGATCTTCTGTTGAAGGTGCGACGAGTGGCCAAACATTGTAGAAATTCCAGTACTGCTTCGGGGGCACTCGCCAAGATGCAGGAGCGCTTCAATCTCCCCCACCATCGCTTGCTGTGTGATGTCCCTACGCGCTGGAATTCTACGCTGCACATGCTAGCCCGCTTTTGCGAGCAGAAGAGTGGTCCAGTACATGATGGCGCAGTACCGAGGCGCATCCGGACAGCTGCCAAGCTTCTGTGGATCCGATTGGGCCAACATGCTGCCAAGTCCTCCAAAATTTTGAGCAATCCACGTTGCTTGTGAGCAGTGACAACTCTTCAGTCAGCATTACCATACCACTGCTGTGTTTACTGAAGAGGTTAATGTTGAAAATCAAGGAAACAGCTGTCATGATGCAACTGGGGGAATCTGAAGGAGAAAACGATCAGCGTGATGGTACCAACATCAGGCCATCTGCCTCAGGAAACTCTGGCCCCAGCAGCTATGACGAAGAAGAGGAGGAGGAACAGCTGGAGTTGGAGCAGGAATTTCATGCCACCACTGACGAGGGCCAGAGCGGTGCACATTGGACTTCCACAATTCAGCGCGAATGGTCAGCAGAAGCAGACCAGGAAGAAAGTGACGACTATGATGCATCACAACAATCACAACGCCCACAAGAGGATGATGATGGTTCTGGCAGGACTCTGGCACACATGGCTCAATTCATGCTAGACTGCATTGAACGCGACCCACGCATTGTGCGCATTCTGGACAACACCAATTACTGGGTTTATACCCTTCTGGATCCACGGTACAAACACAATGTTCCAAAACTGCTTGAAGAAAGAGTCAGACGGGTCAAAATGGAAGAATACCAGTAGGCCCTTGTGGAGACTTTAGAGAGGAGATTGACATCCTCCCCCTCCTCTAGCCAGTTGTACGCCAACAGACTGACTTCCGCAAACCCAGGACGACCAGGAGGGCAGCAAACAACACAAGCCGCAGCTAGTGCCCAAAAGGGAATGGTATCGGCAGTGTCCTTGGAGTGGGAAAATTTTCTGACACCCATGCAGCAGCCCACAGAACAGCAAGCGTGCACATCCACCTCCAACACCGATCGCCTGGAGAAGATGGTCAAGGACTACATGTCAGATGGCGTAGCTGTGTTGAACAATCCATCTGCACCCTTCAACTATTGGGTATCGAAGCTAGACACCTGGCACGAACTGGCAATGTACGCAATAGAGGTGCTGGCTTGCCCGGCAGCCAGCGTTATGTCGGAACGCTGTTTCAGTGTTGCCGGAGGCATCGTCACAGACCGTCTGACTCAAATTAAAATGAATCAATCCTGGATTGGAAACGACTACGCAACACTCCAGGACCCCAACCAAGTAACATGAACAATGAACATCTGTGATGTGTTAGCGTTTCCGGTCCCTGTTTATTGAACCTCTCATCTGTATTACATTTATGACTGCATGGCGGCAAAAAGCATTGCTATATCCACACGCTTTTTGTCCTCATGCAAGGCCTGGGTTGTTGTGTCTCAAAAAGCATGGCCTTCTCCTCCTGCACCTCCTCCTGTTCCATCACGTGTGCTGCTGCTGGGTTAGCGTTGCCGGTCCCTTGTTACGGAACCTCTCATCTGTATTACATTTATGACTGCATGGCAGCAAAAAGCATTGCTATATCCGCACGCTTTTTGTCCTCATGCAAGGCCTGGGTTGCGTCTCAAAAAGCGTGGCCTTCTCCTCCTGCGCCTCCTCCTGTTCCATCACGTGTGCTGCTGCTGCTGCTGCTGCTGGGTTAGCGTTTCCGGTCCCTGTTTATTGAACCTCTCATCTGTATTACATTTATGACTGCATGGCGGCAAAAAGCATTGCTATATCCGCACGCTTTTTGTCCTCATGCAAGGCCTGGGTTGCGTCTCAAAAAGCGTGGCCTTCTCCTCCTGCGCCTCCTCCTGTTCCATCACGTGTGCTGCTGCTGGGTTAGCGTTTCCGGTCCCTGTTTATTGAACCTCTCATCTGTATTACATTTATGACTGCATGGCGGCAAAAAGCATTGCTATATCCGCACGCTTTTTGTCCTCATGCAAGGCCTGGGTTGCGTCTCAAAAAGCGTGGCTTTCTCCTCCTGCGCCTCCTCCTGTTCCATCACGTGTGCTGCTGCTGCTGCTGGGTTAGTGTTTCCGGTCCCGGTTTATTGAACCTCTCATCTGTATTACATTTATGACTGCATGGCGGCAAAAAGCATTGCTATATCCGCACGCTTTTTGTCCTCATGCAAGGCCTGGGTTGTTGTGTCTCAAAAAGCATGGCCTTCTCCTCCTGCGCCTCCTCCTGTTCCATTACGTGTGCTGCTGCTGGGTTAGCGTTTCCGGTCCCTGTTTATTGAACCTCTCATCTGTATTACATTTATGACTGCATGGCGGCAAAAAGCATTGCTATATCCGCACGCTTTTTGTCCTCATGCAAGGCCTGGGTTGCGTCTCAAAAAGCGTGGCCTTCTCCTCCTGCGCCTCTTCCTGTTCCATCACGTGTGCTGCTGCTGGGTTAGCGTTTCCGGTCCCTGTTTATTGAACCTCTCATCTGTATTACATTTATGACTGCATGGCGGCAAAAAGCATTGCTATATCCGCACGCTTTTTGTCCTCATGCAAGGCCTGGGTTGTTGTGTCTCAAAAAGCGTGGCCTTCTCCTCCTGCGCCTCCTCCTGTTCCATCACGTGTGCTGCTGCTGCTGCTGCTGGGTTAGCGTTTCCGGTCCCTGTTTATTGAACCTCTCATCTGTATTACATTTATGACTGCATGGCGGCAAAAAGCATGTTACCTGTGCAAAGAAACATGACATTTTCCGCATTTAAAAGACAGTTTTTCCTTTGAAACTTTACAATCAATTTTCTCAAAAACTATAAGCTCTTTTTCAAATATTTTTTTCCTCTTGTACCCACTCCCAAGGTGCACATACCTTGCAAATTTGGGGTATGTAGCATGTAAGGAAGCTTTACAAAGCACGAAAGTTCGGGTCCCCATTGACTTCCATTATGTTCGGAGTTCGGCGCGAACACCCGAACATCGCGGCCATGTTCGGCGAATGTTCGCGAACCCGAACATCCAGGTGTTCGCCCAACACTAGCGCACGCCTCCCTCTTGTCAGCATCACAATCTGGCCAGAATGTACCTGTTCCAACATTTCAGCATACCCTCTGTGGCTGCAGCAACTCCCCCACAAATAAAGAGATGGGTGCAGATAATACTGCTTCCCCTCCCCCTCCCCCCATGTCTTTACTTATAGGGTGGTATTCTCCTCAAGGTGCGTACACACATGCGACTATAGTCGTTTGAAACGATCGTTCCCCGATCATTTCAAACAACGATCGTTTAAAAAAAGCAGCCAACGACCATTAAAGAGAATCTGAAGCAAGTATAAAACTTGCTTCTTCTCTTATATATAGCAGGGGCATGTGTGCCCCTGCTAATCCGCCGCAATACCGCCGCACAACGGGGGTCCCTTCACCCCCAAACCCACCCCAGTCCAGAGCGGAATCTCTTCCGCTTAGAGGCAGGGCTAACCGCCGCAGCCCTGCCTCATGCGCGTCTATCAGACGCGTACCTCCGCCTCTCCCCCGCCCCTCTCAGTCTTCCTTCACTGAGAGGGGCGGGGGAGAGGCGGCGATGCGCCACTGATAGACGTGCTGTGAGGCAGGGCTGCAGCCGTTAGCCCTGCCTCCAGGAAGAGCAAAATCTACGACCAATTTGGTCGTTGATTTTGCAGGGGTGGGTTTGGGGGGTAAGGGACCCCCGTTGTGCGGCGGTATTGCGGCGGTTTATCAGGGGCACACATGCCCCTGCTATATATGAGACAAGAAGCGAGATTTTTACTCGCTTCAGTGTCTCTTTAAGTCTAACGACGGACGAGCTAGATCGTTAAAAACGAACGATCTATCTTGGCGGATTTTTTCCAGCGACAATGGTTTGCAAAAGTAGTACATCGTTGGAAACGGTCGTTCATACTAGGCTTGACATGCGCATTTCGCTATTTATCCATGGAACTTCTCATTTTTATGCACAGGCGCAATAGTTGCTTTACGTGATGTAATGTTCGTTCTAACTATGAGATCGTTACACACTTTTAAAAGCTAACTTTACTTAGGTCGTTCTTTCGTCAATTAAAAGTTCGTTCGTCGTTCAAAATGAACGATCGTTGTCGTATGTGTGTACGTAGCTTCAGATAGCACACCTTCCCTGCAGCCGACTAGATGCTAACAGAAAACTGTATGGTGTGTACTAGGCATAACAACAGCTAGTCCGTTTGTAACAGCGACAGTCCATTGTGAGCTGATCTTGCTGCGATGTAGACAGATGCTTACTTCATGCAGCACTGTGTGATTTATACCAACAAGAGCTATAGTTACATCCAACTGTTTAGTTGGATGTCCTCCTGGCTTCCTTTTTGTTCACATGATGAAAGTGAATAAATCTTTACTTATGAGGTGTTTGGGGGGCTGAGGAAGCCACATACAGACCCCCAGATATCTGCAGGACCCCCACATACTGCATTACACCCCCATAGACCTCCCCAATCTGCCCCAGCAGAGACCCACCTCCCCCGGCTGAGAAGGAGGCTGGAGGGGATCAGCTGCTGCAGGGAAAAGTTTATGAAAAGTTAGTAAGTGTTGGGGGGGATAAGGTATACCCACCTGCTGTTCCTCTGGGTTATTCTGCTCTTCCATGCTGCTCCCCAGCATCATGCCTTCTCTCCTGTGCCCAGCTGCTGTGACCTCTACTCAGTTCTGGACTGACTCTGCCTCATGCTGCTGATGTCTCACTCTTAAGGTTCGTATACACGTCCGATAAAGATCGTTCGGTACGAAACGATATTTAAATTCTAACGGAAAGATCGTTCATTGCAAACGATTTAATATACACGTGGACGACAAATGTAAATAACAATGAACGACGAACGATAAAAAATGCGTGCGCAAACGGAAGTGACGTGAAGAAAGATCGGGCGATTCAATACATACGTAGCGATGGAATGTTTATAAAACGTACGTTTCTGAAAATAAATGAATGTATATTGCTAGGAAGAACGTTGTTTAACTTTCGTAGAGCGGAAACGTATCATCAGCAATGGACGAACGTCATTCTAGTGCCGAATAGATTTTCGGAAGTGACGTGTACACAACTATATATAAAGGGTTTTGTGGTTGTTTCAGAGCGTTCGTTCTGTGCATACTGCTGTGATTGTGTGAGAACGTTCGTGTTGTGCTTGCGTACGTTTCTGTTATGTGTCCGTACGTTTCTCCAGCTAAAAAAAGAGCAGCAGTGGCTTTACTTGTGCTGCTTAGTACTGAGAAGGAGGACATTCCCAGCAAGAGGCAGCGCATTTGGACCAAAGCATGGCTACAAGACCGTGATGTGCTGTCTCATGATAATTTACTCCGTGAGTTACGGCTGTCATCACCAGAAGATTATAAGAGTTATCTGAGAATGCCCGAGGAAGCTTTTGACCATCTGTTATCGTTAATTACTCCTTACATCAAGAAGGAGGATACATGTATGAGAAGAGCCATCACTCCTGAGCAGAGATTAACAGCCACTTTGCGATACCTAGCCACAGGCCGTGCACCTCAGGATATGAGGTTCACCACAGGGATCTCAGCACAAGCACTTGGCCACATCATTCCGGAAACATGTTCCGCAATTATACAGTGTCTGCAGCATGACTATATGAAGGTAAATGTGCATTATTAACCTATTATTGAGATTTATGTTTTACCATGAAAAAGTTAAAATGTTCCAAACATTGCACACTACATCTGTGTGTGTGTCCAGTAATTTGTGTGTGCAAATGGAATTCGTTAAAGGGGATGTGATTTAAGAGGTATATGTAGCCTGGCAAAATTGTTCTGGGTAATTCAATACCACTTGCCTGGCAGTCCTGCTGATCTATTTGGTATCACTACTACCTGATAACACCTGAAAGAAGCATGTATCTACTGTTGTCCAATCAGACCTTAATGGCAGAAACACCTGATCTGATGCATGCTTGTTCAGGGGCTATGCCTAATAGTGTTAGAGGCTATCAATCAGCAGCAGGGCCTTGCAACTGGCATGGTTTTGTTGGCAATAAAGAGGCCTGGCTCCATATCCCTCTTATATCACTTGTCCTTTAACGAGTTTGTGTGTGAAGAATGGAAGTATTATTTTTAATCTGTTGTTTTCTCCTGTTCATATAGGTATGTCAAAACCTAGTCATGGCTGTGTTGTGATATATATTTAACCTGCTGAGCGGTCTGGACGAGCTCAGCTCGTCCAACACCGCCAGAGGCTGCCGCTCAGGCCCTGCTGGGCCGATTTTCGTCAAATAAAAAGCAGCACACGCAGCCGGCACTTTGCCAGCCGCGTGTGCTGCCTGATCGCCGCCGCTCTGCGGCGATCCGCCGCGAGCAGCGGCGAAAGAGGGTCCCCCCAGCCGCCTGAGCCCAGCGTAGCCGGAACAAAAAGTTCCGGCCAGCGCTAAGGGCTGGATCGGAGGCGGCTGACGTCAGGACGTCGGCTGACGTCGATGACGTCACTCCGCTCGTCGCTATGGCGACGATGTAAGCAAAACAAGGAAGGCCGCTCATTGCGGCCTTCCTTGTTTATTCTGGGCGCCGGAGGCGATCGGAAGAACGCCTCCGGAGCGCCCTCTAGTGGGCTTTCATGCAGCCAACTTTCAGTTGGCTGCATGAAATAGTTTTTTTTAATTTAAAAAAAACCCTCCCGCAGCCACCCTGGCGATTTATTCAGAACGCCAGGGTGGTTAATAAGCTGTGCTTTTCCAAGCCACTTTGTCACGTTCATGCATGATGCCTTCATGTTATGTAGCACATTCAACAACACATTTAACATGATATGTGTATGTCACATATCCAAAGAAATAGATTGTAGTGAGCATGTTATCTTGTGATCTGTTGAAGTGTAATGATGTTGTGAAATGTGATAAGGTCAAATGCATGTAATGCACGATATTATGCATTGTTTCTACATATAGCTCAATCCCTGTAATGTATTGCAACATGTGTAACAGTATAAACACATTTATGTGTACTAATTTGGACAGATGTATTGTTTGCTGTAAAGGTTTATGAATAGAAAAATTTGACATTCAGTTATCATGTGATCTATAACGAACATATTTTTTGCTATACATGGGAGCGTGTGTCTAGAAATGTGTGCCACGGTAGTACATATATGTTGTACTAATAGTTGTTTGTTTTCTTTTAACAGTTTCCTTCAATGACAGAAGAGTGGCTTCAAGTAGCGGAAAGTTTTGCTAAAACCTGGCACTTTCCAAATTGCGGTGGGGCCATTGATGGTAAACATATACGCATAACAGCACCTCCAAATTCTGGCTCTTACTATTTTAATTACAAGGGCTTTTTCAGCATTGTGTTGTTAGCAGTTGTGAATGCACAATATGAGTTTCTCTATGTGGATATAGGCAAAAATGGACGTGTTTCCGATGGCGGAGTAATTGATCAAAGCTCCTTCTATCATAAACTTCGACAAAATCAGTTAAATTTACCCTCGAATTCTGAGACATTTCGTGGACTCAACTTTGCATTTGTGGCTGATGATGCCTTTGCTTTACATGAACATGTATTGAAGCCTTATCCTATCAAGAATTTGTCTTTTGAAAAGAAGATATTTAATTACAGACTCTCACGTGCTAGAAGAGTCGTGGAAAATGCATTCGGTATATTATCAAACCGTTTCAGAGTGCTGCACACAGCAATAAATCTTCGTTTAGATAAAATCGATGTTGTGGTATATGCTTGTTGTGTCTTACACAATTATTTGCGCAAACAACATGGCGGCACTTACCTGCCCACTCAAGCAGTCGACACTGAAGATTTGGAGACTGGTGAAATAGTTCCAGGCGATTGGAGATCCTATCCTGCAGTACTGACAGATTTACAGATAGGTGTCCCCCGAAATACCACCTGTAATGCGAAAGATAATCGTGAAAACTATCTTCGTTATTTCAATGGAGATGGTGCTGTGGAGTGGCAAAATAGTAGAATAGTGTAATGTGAGTGTTGTCATTGAACCATATAACTAAGTTCATCATGTTTGGCAACATATGTATCAGTGGGAACACAGGGCCGCCATCAGAAATTTTGGGGCCCCTCACAAATCATCAGTCCGGGCCCCCCCCAACGAGGTGCAAGTGTCCGAATGGACGCGTTGCAAGCCTCAATATCGAGCACTTCCTCCTTCAAGCCGGAAGGAGAAAGTGCTCCATCATTTTTTTAGAACCTCCCAGTTTTATTTTCTGTTTGAAAAAGCTAAAAAAGTAGGTTTAATGCTATTGTCTCATATGGTAATGATTCAGCTTTTCCCATAGTCTCGCAGTTAGCAATCATGTGACCCCCAACAAGACAAATTCAGCAATCATGAGGCCCCCAACAAACCATGAGGCCCCCAACAAGACAAATTCAGCCATCATGAGGCCCCCAACCAGACAAATTCAGCAATCGTGAGACCCCCAACAAGACAATTTCAGCAATCATGAGGCCCCCAACAAATCATGAGGCCCCCAACAAATCATGAGGCCCCCAACAAGTAAACATTCAATCATTAGGCCCCCAACAAGACAAATTCAGCAGTCATGAGGCACATAGACAGACAGCATTTCACATAAATAGGCAGAATGCCCCCTTATTATGGTAGACACCTCTCACCTGGATTCTGACAGGGACCCCCAGGTTAGGTAGTGAGTGACATGGAGCCCTTTTAGGTAGTGAGTGAGTGACAGGGAGCCCCTTTAGGTAGTGAGTGAGTGACAGGGAGCCCCTTTAGGGAGTGAGTGCCAGGGAGCCCCTTTAGGTAGTGTGTGAGTGACAGGGAGCCCCTTTAGGCAGTGAGTGAGTGCCAGGGAGCCCCTTTAGCTAGTGAGTGAGTGACAGGGAGCCCCTTTAGCTAGTGAGTGAGTGACAGGGAGGCCCTTTAGGGAGTGAGTGAGTGACAGGGAGGCCCTTTAGGGAGTGAGTGAGTGACAGGGAGGCCCTTTAAGTAGTGAGTGAGTGACAGGGAGCCCCTTTAGCTAGTGAGTGAGTGACAGGGAGCCCCTTTAGGGAGTGAGTGAGTGAGTGACAGGGAGGCCCTTTAGGGAGTGAGTGAGTGACAGGGAGGCCCTTTAAGTAGTGAGTAAGTGACAGGGAACCCCTTTAGGGAGTGAGTGAGTGACAGGGAGCCCCTTTAGGCATTGAGTGAGTGCTAGGGAGCCCCTTTAGGCAGTGAGTGAGTGACAGGGAGCCCCTTTAGGCAGTGAGTGAGTGACAGGGAGCCCCTTTAGGGAGTGAGTGAGTGACAGGGAGCCCCTTTAGGGAGTGAGTGAGTGACAGGGAGCCCCTTTAGGGAGTGAGTGAGTGACAGGGAGCCCCTTTAGGTAGTGAGTGAGTGCCAGGGAGCCCCTTTGGGTAGTGAGCGAGTGCCAGGGAGCCCCTTTAGGTAGTGTGTGAGTGACAGGGAGCCCCTTTAGGCAGTGAGTGAGTGACAGGGAGCCCCTTTAGGGAGTGAGTGAGTGACAGTGAGGCCCTTTAGGTAGTGAGTGAGTGCCAGGGAGCCCCTTTGGGTAGTGAGCGAGTGCCAGGGAGCCCCTTTAGGTAGTGTGTGAGTGACAGGGAGCCCCTTTAGGCAGTGAGTGAGTGAGTGACAGGGAGCCCCTTTAGGCAGTGAGTGAGTGCCAGGGAGCCCCTTTAGCGAGTGAGTGAGTGACAGGGAGGCCCTTTAGGGAGTGAGTGAGTGACAGGGAGGCCCTTTAGGGAGTGAGTGAGTGACAGGGAGGCCCTTTAGGGAGTGAGTGAGTGACAGGGAGCCCCTTTAGGGAGTGAGTGAGTGACAGGGAGCCCCTTTAGGGAGTGAGTGAGTGACAGGGAGGCCCTTTAGGGAGTGAGTGAGTGACAGGGAGGCCCTTTAGGGAGTGAGTGAGTGACAGGGAGGCCCTTTAGGGAGTGAGTGAGTGACAGGGAGGCCCTTTAGGGAGTGAGTGAGTGACAGGGAGCCCCTTTAGGGAGTGAGTGAGTGACAGGGAGCCCCTTTAGGGAGTGAGTGAGTGACAGGGAGGCCCTTTAGGGAGTGAGTGAGTGACAGGGAGGCCCTTTAGGGAGTGAGTGAGTGACAGGGAGGCCCTTTAGGGAGTGAGTGAGTGACAGGGAGCCCCTTTAGGGAGTGAGTGAGTGACAGGGAGGCCCTTTAGGGAGTGAGTGAGTGACAGGGAGGCCCTTTAGGGAGTGAGTGAGTGACAGGGAGGCCCTTTAGGGAGTGAGTGACAGGGAGCCCCTTTAGGGAGTGAGTGAGTGACAGGGAGGCCCTTTAGGGAGTGAGTGAGTGACAGGGAGCCCCTTTAGGGAGTGAGTGAGTGCCAGGGAGCCCCTTTAGGGAGTGAGTGAGTGACAGGGAGGCCCTTTAGGGAGTGAGTGACAGGGAGCCCCTTTAGGGAGTGAGTGAGTGCCAGGGAGCCCCTTTAGCTAGTGAGTGAGTGACAGGGAGCCCCTTTAGGGAGTGAGTGAGTGCCAGGGAGCCCCTTTAGGGAGTGAGTGAGTGACAGGGAGCCCCTTTAGGGAGTGAGTGAGTGACAGGGAGCCCCTTTAGGGAGTGAGTGAGTGACAGGGAGCCCCTTTAGGGAGTGAGTGAGTGCCAGGGAGCCCCTTTAGGGAGTGAGTGAGTGACAGGGAGGCCCTTTAGGGAGTGAGTGAGTGACAGGGAGCCCCTTTAGGGAGTGAGTGAGTGCCAGGGAGCCCCTTTAGGGAGTGAGTGAGTGACAGGGAGGCCCTTTAGGGAGTGAGTGAGTGACAGGGAGGCCCTTTAGGGAGTGAGTGACAGGGAGGCCCTTTAGTGAGTGAGTGACAGGGAGGCCCTTTAGCTAGTGAGCGAGTGACAGGGAGGCCCTTTAGTGAGTGAGTGACAGGGAGGCCCTTTAGTGAGTGAGTGACAGGGAGGCCCTTTAGCTAGTGAGCGAGTGACAGGGAGGCCCTTTAGTGAGTGAGTGACAGGGAGGCCCTTTAGTGAGTGAGTGACAGGGAGGCCCTTTAGCTAGTGAGCGAGTGACAGGGAGGCCCTTTAGTGAGTGAGTGACAGGGAGCCCCTTTAGTGAGTGAGTGACAGGGAGGCCCTTTAGCTAGTGAGCGAGTGACAGGGAGGCCCTTTAGTGAGTGAGTGACAGGGAGGCCCTTTAGTGAGTGAGTGACAGGGAGGCCCTTTAGCTAGTGAGCGAGTGACAGGGAGGCCCTTTAGTGAGTGAGTGACAGGGAGGCCCTTTAGCTAGTGAGCGAGTGCCAGGGAGGCCCTTTAGGGAGTGAGTGAGTGACAGGGAGCCCCTTTAGGGAGTGAGTGAGTGACAGGGAGCCCCTTTAGGGAGTGAGTGACAGGGAGGCCCTTTAGTGAGTGAGTGACAGGGAGGCCCTTTAGCTAGTGAGCGAGTGCCAGGGAGGCCCTTTAGGGAGTGAGTGAGTGACAGGGAGCCCCTTTAGGGAGTGAGTGACAGGGAGGCCCTTTAGTGAGTGAGTGACAGGGAGGCCCTTTAGCTAGTGAGCGAGTGACAGGGAGCCCCTTTAGGGAGTGAGTGACAGGGAGGCCCTTTAGTGAGTGAGTGACAGGGAGGCCCTTTAGCTAGTGAGCGAGTGACAGGGAGCGCCCCCTCAGCCGCCGCCGCTTTCCCTACCTTGCCAGCGTCAGACCTCAAGATCAGCGGCGACCCGACCAGAGCGGGCGCTGGACGCACCCGCTCTATATGCGGAAGTTACGTCACTTCCGCATATCAGTGCGGGCGCTGGGTCCTAGCGCCCGCACTATTGTCGCCGCCTGATCGGGGTCTGACGCGGCGGAGGCAGCGGCGGAGGCAGCGGCTAGAGGGATGGAGGGAAGGAGCAGCGGCCAGGCGGGGGTTGAGCGGCGGCCGGGCGGCACCCGCCAGGTCCGCGGCGGGGATGGGGCCCCCCTACAGGCCCGGGGCCCGTGACGGGAGTCACGGATGTCCCCCCCTGATGGCGGGCCTGTGGGAACATGACATTAAACAACTACCCTGGTCTGTTTCATTGTTACAGTGAACCATAGACAAAGTTCCGTCATGTATATCTCTCACCATATATATCAGTGTGCAAAGTTTACACAACCTCTTTCTGTTTTCATTGCAAGTATTAACTCTTTAGTTTGCTTATTATCAGCCATGATAAAAGTCCCAAATTACCTTTCAGTCTGCCTTTGTTGAGAACTGGTTGAGAGCCCAGTCTGTTATATGGTGCTTTTTCTACACAAAGACTGCCCCTTGTGCCTCTGTTAAGGAATCAGATCAGAGTCATTATCTAAAGGTGTTTACACACACATCAGATAAAAGTGTTTGGAAAATGAAAGGTCAGAGACCAATTTAACACCCTTCCATGTGCTATTCTGCGCCATACCTACACAGTCTATTCGATAGAGCTGCATTCACCATCATATGTAAATAATTTGAAGATGCTGCATACCCAGATGCTGTACACATGCAACAGATCATTAAAGGACTTACGAGGCCAAAATGGCTAAAAAAAAGCCAAGTACCTTTAAGATGTTTAAATGCACAGAGGACGTCGTCCGCGCCCTCCGTGCAGTTCCGCCGGGTCCCCTTCCTGTGATCGCCCCCCGTGCCAAGCGCGACCCCACAGGCCGGGTCGGGCTCTCGTTCCGCTCCCAATATGGCCGCTTCCTCTGGCCGCGCAGTCCGCCTGGCCGCTAGTGCGGCTGCGCAGCTCTACGGCCAACCCCCCGAACCACGCACTGTAGCGTGGATCGGAGGGGTTGGCCGTAGAACTGCGCAGCCGCACTAGTGGCCAGGCGGACTGCGCAGCCGCGGCCAGAGGAAGCGGCCATATTGGGAGCGGAACGAGAGCCCGACCCGGCCTGTGGGGTCGCGCTTGGCACGGGGGGCGATCACAGGAAGGGGACCCGGCGGAACTGCACGGAGGGCGCGGACGACTTCCTCTGTGCATTTAAACATCTTAAAGGTACTTGGCTTTTTTTTAGCCATTTTGGCCTCGTAAGTCCTTTAACAGCAAAAACTCCCTTCCTGCAAAAATGCGGTTTCAGTAAAAAACATTACAAGTCTGATATGTGCACATCATCATACACACCTTGCTTAATGGACAATTATCTGCAGATCAGAACAACCAGGATGGCTCTTCTGATCGGCAGATAATTGTCTGATCTTCAGATAAATGTCCATTATCCAAGGTGTGTATGAGATCTGCAGATATCATAGACTATGAATGCACTTTGCAGGAAGTGATCTTTTGCATATACTGATCTGTTGCGTGTGTACAGCATCTGTGTGTGCAGCATCTTGCAAAGATTTGTATATGATGTTGAGTGCAGCTCCATAGAATAGACTGTGTAGGTATGGCTCTCATACTACATGGAAGGTGGTAACATTGGTCTGTGATCTATCATTTTCCTAACACTTTTATGTGATGTGTGTAACCAACTTAAAACCCAGACTGAATGTTCATTGTGGAATTTTATTGCTGATTACAACCCACCTCATCAGTTTCAAACGAAAACTGAGAGCAGTGTAGTTGTTGTTTTTATAATGTCCATTTGAAATATACATTAACTAACCTAATGTGCTATAATTTGCTAACAACAAAGCTAGACTCCAAGTTTAGGGCCATACACTTCCTCATCAACTGCCATTTAGGGCCTGTTTCCATGACAGGCAGATTGTATGCAGCATGGATGTTTCAAAATGAATCATATGAATGGGTTTTTAGAAAATATCCACCAAGATATATTTTTTTGGTCAAACAGCCACATACACATTCATTTGATTCATTTGTTATGCATCCATTCTGCAAACAATATGCCTGTAGTGAAAACAGCCACTTGTGCTTTTGCAAGTGTTCATGTCCAATATATTTAAATGGTATGTTACTGTTGTCAAGCACTAATAATGATAAGAAGACAATCATAATTTTGCATTGGTTTCTTATCCTTCTTATCATGTGCTTGATTTAGTAACGTTTACGGCCAACATCATTTAAATTTTATCAATCTGAGTTTCACTAAACATCGGTGCGTTATGTTAGAAGGTTTACTTACAATGGTTATGTGTGACTTTACTGAATATATGTAATACGGACCTAATGTGTGTTTGCAACACAGGCTGTAAGCAGAATGTTTATTATTATGACATTGTGTGTTTTTATTTTTTCTGTGTTGTACGACTAATTGAGTGTAATAGTTGCACTGTGGTCTAACAGTGTATGTTGTGTGTTAAAGTGTTTCCCTCTACAGATGTATGCAGAGGTTATGTTATGTATTCCTTATTGTATGTACATACATAATAAAGACACGTGTTTTTCAACCAATCATTTTTATTTGTTGTTATGCATCATTAACATATGTTCCGTATGCATTTTAACATAATCAAGGGGTTTAAAAAAAAACAGGTTTTACACACAGTTTGCTTGTGTACATCAAAAATATACATGGTATGCATGTACTAGTAACATATGTTTGTTTGAAAAAAACATCATAAATCACAAATTTTGATATAGGCCTTTTTCATTAGGCCAAAACATATCAGATGAGGTAAACGTCTCACCTTGTACTTGTTTATCTTTCAATGCTCCTGGGGGATATGTATTTGAGTAATATTGAGTTTGGTAATCTGGCCCATATGGTTGGAAATAAGGGGTTTGGCTGTGTGGTGGATGTGATGGATACACATATGGTTGTGTGTGAGGGTGAGTATTGGTATGTTGTCCCGAAGCAGGAAAATCTGGCGCATAGCTCCGCAGCTACTTTCTGGCGCGCCATTCAAATGTATTGAAAACGTAATACACCGTTTTCAGGTGGCATCGTTGCTGTGGTGGAGTCGGAGAGTGCATTGCCCGGCTGCCTGCGGTGGGGCGGGAGGAGGCAATAGCTGCCTGGGGAAAAGTGTAGCAGATGTGCGCAGGGAGTGGGGGCCAACTCCCACCCTCTGTTCCTCACCTCGGGAGCCCCCTCCTTTTAATGTCAGCGTAGCGGAAGATACAGCTGATCAATCACCGCCCGAGGCTCCGGTCTTCAGCAAACGTTAGAGCTGCAGGTCTACGCTGCCTCTTCTCTCTGCAATGCTGATTACACTGGATCAGGAAGTAGTGTAATCAGCATTGCAGAGAGAAGAGGCAGCGTAGACCTGCAGCTCTAACGTTTGCTGAAGACCGGAGCCTCGGGCGGTGATTGATCAGCTGTATCTTCCGCTACGCTGACTGCCATTAAAAGGAAGGGGCTCCCGAGGTGAGGAACAGAGGGTGGGAGTTGGCCCCCACTCCCTGCGCACATCTGCTACACTTTTCCCCAGGCAGCTATTGCCTCCTCCCGCCCCACCGCAGGCAGCCGGGCAATGCACTCTCCCACTCCACCACACCACAGGCAGCCTGGGGAGGAGAGACTGTCCTATCTTCTGCAAAAAAAACGTTTTTAGCAAAACGAAAAATTGCGTTTGGATCACAAACGCTAAATATCGTTCAGAACCATGCGCCATTTTTTCCCTGGCGCCGTTTTTTACTGTATGCATGTTGTCGAGGATGGTTTGGATGTAATGGTGGTATTGGTTCTGGTATTGGTGGTATTTGTGGTCTGTGAATGTGTAGATAAGTTTTGTTATAAAGCTCAAGTATAGCATTTTCAGTGTAAAACCTCTGTTCTGTTGGTAATGCTGGAAGTTTTTTAGCCACAATGCTTGCAAACGCATCACATTCATCATCTTCCACATTGACCATGGAGATAGCTTTCATAATAGCAACGTCCTTTTCAGCATCATCATTGTTTTTCTTCTTTCTGTGTTTTTTATGTTGAATTTTACCACAAGTTGTGGAAGTAGCTTCCTTCCCAGAACCTGGTATTTTATGCTGTGTGTGAAGAAAACACAGTGGAAATGTCACACTATGTTATTAATCTGCACAAACTAATCATAATATGACCATTTAGACATACAACAGGTTTCAATTACATTGAGGCTGGTTTCACAGTTGGACGTTACAGGCGCACGTTAGAGCAGCCTGTAACGCAGCCCACCGCACAGCAATGAAAAATCAATGGGCTGTTCACAGTGCCCACGTTGCGTTACACAGTAACGCTGCGTCACAAGACAACGTACTGCATGCACTTTGTAAAGACTGCTTGCACATGCTCAGTAACATTGGGGAGGAGCGGAGAGCGGCCAGGCACATGGCTAATTAATATTCACTGCACTCAGTGACGTGCAGTGTTTACTTCTTGGAACGGCCGCTCTGTGCGGCGATTGGCCGGGCGGGACCACGTGATGCCGCATGCGTCCAAGAGTACGCATCACGGCATCACAGACGCCAGAGTGAGCTGCACAACGCGGCTCACTCTGACGTCAAAGGAAGAGAGCACCAGGCGTTGTGTTAGGGGCACGTTATGCAACCATAACGTCCCCTAAAACGCAACGTCCTGGTGTGAAACCAGCCTAAAGGCAAAGTGCAGGACACACACAACAGATCTCCTCAAATGAGTCGTTACTTTGAATGACACACTAATCATGTCCTGCAAAACCATCATGTCCTGGTTGCCATGGTAATGTGCATATAGTCAAGTAGCCATGTAATGAAAGTGTCAGACTGTTGTCCAAATGACGTGTTGTTTGGACATCATCATGTGAGTACATAATAATAATACAAACAAGTAACACTTAGTACAAACATATAGATGAATTGACGTCGTAAGTGTGTGGACAATATATCCACACTTGTAATAAAAGTGATTTTTGGAAAACTCACACACAGCCTATATGTGTAATAAAAGCCTTTGTATCTGATGCAATAAACTGTAAGCACCTCACATGACACAGGCTCTTACATGTACTCTGACACTACCTATCTAAACTCCTTGTGTGCTGAAGGAAAGGCAGTTAAAAATTAATGCTACAACAGTACTGTATGTAGTATGGCAATGTTTTAGACTGCCACACAAAACAAGACTATTTTTCTAAGCTATAGGTGCATGACCTATACCTGTGTGCACACATGTTCCACTGTTGATGCGTGACTGGAAATGCCACATTATATAGTAAATTGCCTAGGAATAGTAAATAACTGTACCAGTCATGCACCTCTAGCTTGTGTATTTTCAATGCAAGTTTTGCGTAGCCGGCCCACATGCCTCTATCACAGACACAGCCAGAGCCTGTGAGATGCAGCTACACAGGTTGGTTTGGAGGGACACACTTGGCATGAAGCCATGGAAAGACCAAATGCATGTAGCGGTGTAAAAATTAAAACAACGCCCTGCCAGCCATGCTGCCAAGAAAAGCAGGGCATAGCTGACAATTACCTTGATCCTGACGTACTTCTTCACCTGTATGATTGTTGTGTAGTCATAACATTACATTATGTTGCATACTGTAGTTACCTGTTCATTTTCTGACGTCTCGAGTGTGGATGAGTTTGAATCCTGTGACGAGTTTGCCAACATTGTTGTTTGTGTGATTTTCTCTTCCAATACATTATCCATTGTTTCACGACCTTCTTCCTGACCAACCAGGGCCGGATTTGTACTTTTCTCCACCCTAGGCCCACTGTCACCAAGCGCCCCCCCCCCCCTTCCCCCGCCACATTCTCCCAAAGTGATGTCCACGATACAGCCCAGTCACGCATCACTGTGCATGCCTGGTCCTGGGCCCACCACGCACTCCCCATGATTGAAATCCCATGACTGGGAGCAGTCTGTGCAAACACAGTTATAATCATAGCGAACTGCGCATGCGCGAAATGATCCTGGCTAGGGGAGTGCGATCGGCCAGTAGGGGAATTTACCATGCCAAACTGTGGGAAAATTACGATCGAGCAGACGGACTACAGGGGGCTGGGGGAAGCGCCTCGGCTGTGGCTACTGGGCGCAGCTGAGTGGGAGCACGCTCTTAAAGGACGCGGAGTGGACAAAGAGTATGCGCTGGACAGAGGCAGAGCATTAGGTGGCATACCGTGACAACCAAATGGACCCCATCAAAGATGGGGGGGGGGGCACAATGAACCCTGAATCTATGACTGCCCACAAAGTTTACTTGTGAATTATTTTAATAGGAGAGCAGCATGGGCAGGTAGTTAGTGTATAACTGCAGCTTATTTTTAATGCTTTGCCTACGTTCAGGCCCAGTTACTACATTAAAGTATATCAGAGATGTTTAAATAAGCAGCTTTTATACTTACCTGGGGCTTTCTCTAGCCCCATGACACAAGTCCTATCCAGTTGGGGTTCACCACGCATGTGCAGCCCAGCCATGTGCACACCCCAGTCATGCTCCCTTGGCTGTTGTGCAACTGCGCAGTACTAACTGCGCAGGTGCAGACTGGTCCCAGCAACAGGAGCGCGACAGGGCCACGCATACACCACACCTGGGATATAGACCGGCGGATGCAGCAAAGGAACGGAGGGGCCCAGGAGGACGGAATGGAGCCCAAGGCTGGCATGGTGCTGGAGGAAGCCCCAGGTAAGTATATAAGCTACTTATTCAAACATCTCTAGTTTCCTTTAAAGGAAATCTAAGACTAAAATAAAAAAAAAGTTTAACTTACCTGGGGCTTCTTGGGGAGTCCTGGAGTCATCCTGTGCACGACCCCTGCAAAGCTGGCAGGCCACGCGCCTCCTCCCTGTGCTCGTGCTGCCGGTATCGTTCTGTGCATGTGCAATACATGAAAATCGCGACTGTGCATGCACAGAGCGTCCCCGGCAGCAGGCTCGTGATCAGATGCTTGCCTTATACTGGCCGCGACCAGCCAGTCAGCTTTTAGGGGTTGCTGATGCTCGATGGAGGGACCCGTAAGGACAGCGCAGGCACAGGATGACTCCAGGGGGCTGCAAGAATATCCAGGTAAGTTAAACTTAATTATTTATTTATTTTGTTTTAGTAACACTTCAAGGTATTTTCTTTTAAAATAAAACAGAAATAACATTCTTACTTAAAAAAAAACAGCTGCACAGGGAGAGTAAGAATATATTACATTTATATTAAATATTATATTCTTAATAGTTTTAAATCTGACAAAAAAGTTATGATGAATAACTTTATAAGTTATGATGAATCTGATGTAGTAACTTCACTTACAGTCTTGGCCTATTGTCCAGTGTCCATCAGGCATTCACCCCTGTGCACCGCATAAAAAAAGTCAGTGGAAGATGGAGGCCTCGATTACTGCTCCACCTGCTCCTTGGGGTTCCGATCTCTCCATAAGCCACAGCAGCACAGCAAGACCTCCCCCATCTACTCCACACTCTGGGTGGGCGGGTTCAGGCGCTGATGTGTTTGATTGACAGCGGGCTGAGCAAATCGCCCGCTGTCTTGCCACTCGAGTCTCCGGTGCTGCCAGTGACAGTGCGTGCAGGACTAGGGAGAGTGAGAGTCTTCCTGCAGCTTCAATAGGATCTCTCCAAAGTTTGCACGCTGCTCTGCTCCGATCCGGATTCCCGCCGCGGCAGCCGCCCCCACCAGCTGAGCTGCTCACCGCAACACAGACACTACTGTCAGACACAACAAAGCGGCGGCCGCGGGGCGGGGTGGCTGGCTGCAGCCTGCAGACTTCGAATCAGCTTTTAGTTATTGCGGCAGGTGGCCGCGTGTGACAGCAGATATAGTTAACTTGTCACCCGCCCCATACATTAAGGTAAATTCCAGCGCCCTAGTCCCCAGCCTTGGGTGCCTGCCCCTAAATCCGGCCCTGTGACCAACGGTAAATGTAAGGAGGTTATAATACCATAAGCGTGGAGTGTATACTTCATCGGTGCCAGACCCAGATTTCTTAGAATGAACGACTTTATTTAGCTCTTTTTTGAACACTGTGCGAATATTTTGAATTTTGTTCTTTACAAATTCAACGTTAGCAAAAGGGAAATAAGGCTTGCACACTTCCACCAGAGCATCATACCCCTTATTTTTCAGCAAGCGGTTTGAGTAATCTTTGGATTTAATTTTCCATAAAGAAGGATTGTTACGATATACATCAATAAATTCAGTGACAAAATCACGGCTGTTGTACACATCCGATGCTACATTTTCCTGCATAAAAAATATAGGAAACATGAGGTAAGCATGTGTGTCATGATGAATAACACAAATCTATACATGTTAATATCAATACACATTGTAACTCATTTCGGACTAAACATCTCTATTACACATATTTGGAAAAGGCTTCTATGTTGTCATACCTCTGTCTTATGCTATGGTGTGTTTTAATACAGGAAATCACTAATTAAAAGCTAATAGTTGTTTCATGACAAAAACAAACCAGTTGTCTGTAAGTCCTGCTGATCTCTGTGTCTGCAGTGTTGTTGGAAACACAACCTGAAAGCAGTATACAGCAAATCTAGTGGGACTTCCATCACAACATCAGAGCTGCAGGCTTGTTCAGGGGCTGTGCCTTAAAGAGAACCCGAGGTGTGTTTAAAGAATGTTATCTGCATACAGAGACTGGATCTGCCTATACAGCCCAGCCTCTGTTGCTATCCCAAACCCCCCTAAGGTCCCCCTGCACTCTGCAATCCCTCAAAAATCACAGCCACGCTGCTGACAAACAGCTTGTCAGAGCTGGCTGTGTTTATATCTGTAGTGTCAGTCTAAGCTGCTCCCCCGCCTCCTGCATAGCTCCGGTCCTTGCCCCCGTCCCTTCCCTCCAATCAGCAGGGAGGGAAGGGATGCAGGCGGGGACTGGAGTTCTGCAGGAGGCGGGGAGAGCAGCAGACTGACACTATAGAGATAAACACAGCCAGCTCTGACAAGCTGTTTGTCAGCAGCGTGGCTGTGATTTATGAGGGATTGCAGAGTGCAGGGGGACCTTAGGGGGGTTTGGGATAGCAACAGAGGCTGGGCTGTATAGGCAGATCCAGCCTCTGTATGCAGATAATATTCTTCAAAGCCACCTCGGGTTCTCTTTAACATATGACACCTGATCAACAGGAGAGTGGTATAGTATTGGACACATATCAAACAATGTACTGTTTGTTTGAGATTATCCTGATTTTTCGTAAAGGAAAACTCACAACATGTGTATATTAATAATAAATACTTACATATCTAAATTATTGCCACACATACAATGACTCCATTTTAAAATATCAATAAGACATTACACAAAGTTGGTATGATTAGGTGCCTCTAATTTATAATGTTTACACCAAATGGCATTATTATTGATGTTTTGATACATCTTACTATGGCACCAATGCAGGGCTACCAAACGTGCATGATTATAGTAACGTTCGTTACATGTGAATCGTAACGGCCATTGTAAAAAATATATCATACGATCACTAGAAGAATAACAAACTTTACAAAATCACATGCATTTTATCCGTGTAAAAATAGCTATACATACCATAGTTCTGCTCTCCGTCATGGCTTCAGAGATGTGATGGCTGGCGGATTGAACGTACGTTTGTTTTATGAACGAACGTTACGTGACGAGCGGGAAACCTGCGTGATTGCGTCACTTCCTCCTGCGTGCGTGCATAGCGTCACTTCCTCTAGGCGAACTGTCTGTGAACATGGCTGACAGAAGAAGGAGTAGAAGAGACCACAGGAGAGCCACTCCAATGAGTAAGGAGGAAATGTGTGTGATGGTGCGCATATTTGAAAAATATGACTATGATCGGCGGAAACAAATATATACAAGTCCCATTGAGCGAAAGAACAACATCATAGACCATGTCCTGGATGTTTTGGAGAAGGACCATGGAGTTGTCCGTGACAAGGCCCAGCTGCAGCGCAGATGGTCAGACCTCAAGTTGAGAGAGTCTGATATGCTTGAGTCGATACACAGGAAAATAGCAAGACACAGTAAGTACTTTATGTAATGGTTATGGCTGATTACAGATCTGTACATGATGTTTGTAAGTGTGTGTGTTAATAAGAATGTTATTAAAATGATGTGTTAGGTATGTTTAAAGTGTGGTGATGTATTCATTAATGTGCATTTACATTTTATTTAACAGAAAGAAGAAACAAAAGAAAAAGGGAAAGGCAAGAAAGGGAGACACAGGAGCTGCAGCAGACCAATGCCATCACAGAGCAGGAAGAAGAAAGATCTGATGAGGGAGAAGGCGAAATGGTTCACATGGAGGAGCAAGGTTTGTGCGCAATGTGCAGATAGTATGCAAATGTTTTTAAGAAGTATATCTGCCTGGGACTGCTATACTGTATAATCGCATGTATTTGCGGCCTGTACATCGAACATCAACATCTCACCATGAATGTGACTACATATTCATGATGCCCCTAAATGAAGACAACACACTGACTTGCAGTCATCACTGTCTAATCACAGATACATACCTATATGTGTGGTTAGCAATATCCAATGTTGCTGTGTTGTCCGATGAGGTTTCATGTCCGCTACTTCTAATAATGGTGGCAATAAACAACAGCAAAAGTGTACCTACATTGAGGAACAAGCATAAAATAACCTCATCTAAATGTTTGTGAGATTGTTTGCACGCAAACATTTTAACATACCCTGGCCATGATACAGACCATACATATACAGCAGGTAACAGCATAGGGGAGGGATGTGTAGCTGACAGTGTCTGAAACGGTTAGATTTGCACAGGACAGCATTCAGGGGGTGACAACTGACACTTCAGTGAGTGGGCCATATGTTCTGTGGGGCCTGGTCCCTCCCAAAATGCTTGCATGGACACATGTTCTGGCTGGGGGCCTGTGTCTCACTACCCAGCACACCGCGTTCCAGCACTGAGAGAAGAATGACATCAGCTCTTGAATGTATGGAACAGATGAGTGAGGCCGCTACATTGCACTTTCTATACTGCAACACCACCTAGACCTGGCTACCTATACGGGGGCTGGAACCACCTAAGCGACCTATACTGGGGCACCACCTATACTTGATTACATTTAGCTAGACTTTTTGACACATCATGCTGTGCATGCCACTTTCTTCATTGTCCGAGCCATGCACAATTATCAATGCAGTGGACTTCACGCACAGACCCTTATGGGGGGGGGGGGGGGGGGCCTAGTGAGCAGCATCACCAAGCAGTGGATTGGGGGATGGCCAGGCCTGATGATGTGTTATAGGCCCCAACATTTCGGATGTTGGGCCTGTATTTGCATAAAGTGCACCATACACATTGGTTACACTACACAAATAGGTCATAGCTGTCCTTTTGTCCTCATACGAGATGTTATTATTAACATACTGACAGAGTGCATGTTTATTATTTGACCAGCAATGTATATTCTTGCAACCACATATATGATAGTGTGTTTTCGATTCACACAGATGTCACCACAGAAAGCCAAGGAGAGCATGTAGCTGAATGTGCTGCTGACCGACAAGATGTTGGTGAGTGTACATATGATTGAACAGATCTATGGTGTCCACATAGCACCACACACACAACACACAGACGAATTAAAGTGAACCCGAGGTGGGTTTGTAGAATGTTATATGCATACAGAGGCTGGATCTGCCTATACAGGCCAGCCTCTGTTGCTATCCCAAACCCCCCTAAGGTTCCCCTGCACTCTGTAATCCCTCATAAATCACAGCCACGCTGCTGACAAACAGCTTGTCAGAGCTGGCTGTGTTTATCTCTATAGTGTCAGTCTGCTGCTCTCCCCGCCTCCTGCAGAACTCCAGTCCCCGCCTGCATCCCTTCCCTCCCTGCTGATTGGAGGGAAGGGACGGGGGCAGGGACCGGAGCTATGCAGGAGCCGGGGGAGCAGCCGAGACTGACACTACAGATGTAAACACAGCCTCACAGCACGGCTGTGATGTATGGGAGATTGCAGAGTGCAGGGGGACCTTAGGGGGGTTTGGGATAGCAACAGAGGCTGCCCTGTATAGGCAGATCCAGCCTCTGTATGCAGATAACATTCTTTAAACACATCCTCGGGTTCTGTTTAAGTGTATTTTATGACAATACTACATTATGTAACATGTTCAGACTACCATTGTTGTTAGTCAGTTGATTCTGTATGCATATAGTATAATGATAAAATCAAAAACGCATGTCTTTTCTAAAAGCCTTATCTGACCATTCATCCAAGAATCTGTCCTGTGAACATGCAATGTAATCTTTACTTCCTCTCAACCTATCTATGGACCATGTGTAAATGTACAGTATCTGATCAGAGGAACTGTAATGTAGATTTTCCGCCCAAATCATGTATTTTGGGACACATGTTGTATTTGCAGATACAGGTAAGGGCTACATTGCATGTTTCCTATTGTTAAGCTGATGACATATTGTATGATAATGCTTAACAAAAGAAGGACAGCATGATGATTGTTGACCACCAAGGCTTTTAACACTGTCCCACAAACGAACATTCTGTCACTTTGCTATGCTTGCCACTACACCCCTAAATATGTGTGGATAAACTATATAAAAGGAGTAACGCCACCACTCACCCCCATAATGGCCTCAATGCAATAATTGTATTTGTTGTATTTATGTACATGTTTAGCATTATCACCATGGTGATGACGCATGTAGTACATGTTTGTGCCATCATAAATGCCTTATCATTCAATATAACTGGCTGCGCCACTCAACTTATTAGTGCAAGAAGGTTCATAAATACCGATACTATCAAAAGTCCTTATAGAATAGCCTGTAGACACTGTGAGTTCGCTGTGGGAATGTCCTTTAAGGTGGCAATAAATTTAAACTGTTCCACTGCGCTCTCTTAGGAAACCTGAAGCAGAAAAGACATATTGCACATAGCGTAATCCTGCCTCTAATGTTATCACCACTCCAACTTGTGCTGCATAGACATGAGTGCACCCTCCACCGACATTAAAGGGGCTCACCAGATTCTAACCACCTCTTTCTTCAGGTGGGGCTCAGGCTCAAATCTGTGTATTCACCAGGGCCTTCAGTAAATCACACCATCCAGCACAGTAGAAAATATATTTATTCTTCGTAAAACTTTAAAACAAACAGAACAAGCTCCTCATGGCGTAGTATGACAAAACCACCATATATCACACTTGCGCTTCTCGCGCCAATGGCCTACTTACAGGCTAAAAGAAGATAAAAAGCACATCTGAGCGGTGAGACTGAAGATCATCTGGGTCTACCTACGACTATCCGGCGGCGTCCCGCACTATAGAAGGTTCCCGTGATGCTCCAGCTCCCCGTTTCGGATTTCCGTACGGAATGACGTCACACGCACTGGCTCCGCCCTACGCGTTTCGTCCTCCAATCAGACTCATCAAGGGCTAGCATAGCCAGTGCGCAGCCCAACTTTAACCAAATGCTAAGGTCCTCCCCCATCCCACGTGATCCCCCTCTCTCTTGCCTTCAGCAATACACCGCTAAGTTGGCTTGTAAAAAGCGCATGCAATAAAAAACAGTATTAACCTAAAATTCTAAAACTATTCATCTCACTACTGTTATACATTAAATGTCATATCCATAACAATAAATTGACATTTAAGGAATGAATTTTAAATGTCAATTTATTGTTATGGATATGACATTTCATGTATAACAACAGTAGTGAGATGAATAGTTTTAGAATTTTAGGTTAATACTGTTTTTTATTGCATGCGCTTTGTACAAGCCAACTTAGCGGTGTATTGCTGAAAGCAAGAGAGGGGGATCACGTGGGATGGGGGAGGACCTTAGCATTTGGTTAAAGTTGGGCTGCGCACTGGCTACGCTAGCCCCTGATGAGTCTGATTGGAGGACGAAACGCGTAGGGCGGAGCCAGTGCGTGTGACGTCATTCCGTACGGAAATCCGAAACGGGGAGCTGGAGCATCACGGGAACCTTCTATAGTGCGGGACGCCACCGGATAGTCGTAGGTAGACCCAGATGATCTTCAGTCTCACCGCTCAGATGTGCTTTTTATCTTCTTTTAGCTTGTAAGTAGGCCATTGGCGCGAGAAGCGCAAGTGTGATATATGGTGGTTTTGTCATACTACGCCATGAGGAGCTTGTTCTGTTTGTTTTAAAGTTTTACGAAGAATAAATATATTTTCTACTGTGCTGGATGGTGTGATTCACTGAAGGCACTGGTGAATACACAGATTTGAGCCTGAGCCCCACCTGAAGAAAGAGGTGGTTAGAATCTGGTGAGCCCCTTTAATGTCGGTGGAGGGTGCACTCATGTCTATGCAGCACAAGTTGGAGTGGTGATAACATTAGAGGCAGGATTACGCTATGTGCAATATGTCTTTTCTGCTTCAGGTTTCCTAAGAGAGCGCAGTGGAACAGTTTAAATTTATCATCATAAATGCCTTATCACTATGGTTATAACTGTAGAAACATTATGAAACACAGGACATAACCTGTATGAATTGAGGCCAATGTCAGTGCACACTAATTTATGGCTGTTACATCAATAAAAACAGCATGTCACAATGCTGTCCAAATGGACATAGTTTGTGACCTGATTATGGATCAGTGTGTGCTTCTCAATAATAGTTCCTTAACCTTCTTGGCGGTAACCCCGAACGTAGTTCGGGGTAAGCCGCCGGAGGGTGCCGCTCAGGCCCTGCTGGGCCGATTTGTTTAATTTTTTTTTTGCTGGACGCAGCTAGCACTTTGCTAGCTGCGCCAGCACCCTGATCGCCGCCGCCGCGCGCCCGATCGCCGCTATACGGTGCGGCGCGCGGCCCCCCCCAGACCCCGTGCGCTGCCTGGCCAATCAGTGCCAGGCAGCGCCGAGGGGTGGCCCGGGACTCCCAATGACGACCCGACAGACGTCATTCCGCCCCGTCGCCATGGCGACGGGGGAAGCCCTCCAGGAAATCCCGTTCTTTGAACGGGATTTCCTGATCGGAGATCGCCGAAGGCGATCGAAGAGGGCGGGGGGATGCCGCTGAGCAGCGGCTATCATGTAGCGAGCCCTGGGCTCGCTACATGATATAGAAAAAAAAAAATTTAAAAAAAACTGCCGCGCTGCCTCCTGGCGTATTTTTTTATACCGCCAGGAGGGTTAAGCGAGTCATGACTGAATGAATGAATGAATATGTGATGGTGGGAGTTGTACTTTGAGCATGCTCGCTTGCAATGGAAACATACATTCAGTGCATTGTTTGTAAACACATATTTCAGTGTGTTTAGACCCACACATTATTAGGACCTGTATTGACCATGATCACAAGTAATACATGCTGTACATCCCTGCTGTATGACATGTTTTACAGTATATAGAGTTGGGGGGGGGGGGGGGGGGGCACAGTATAAAGCACAGCAATGTATATTTTGGTTCTGGTTTTTGTATAGAGACACTAGTCTATCAATTTACACATGGATGGAGACATGGTTGGATTTTTATTTTTCTAATATTTGTCAACATAATACCACAGTGACGAGGGCCAAGCAGTGGAATTAGACGAAAGTATGCCGGACATCCACACTACAGAAGAGGAGTGTGTCACAGGTAATTATGTTTTTTTTTAAATTTCATATGTTATTTAATCTGCAGACATGTTGTTTGGACATTACATGTTGTTTTGTTTTATTTTGCTGATAAACAACAAAGAAAACTCTTACATATCAACATGGCAATCACATTTCACATGAAGACTCTAGGTAAGGTACATGCTATGTGTTGCAACATACCACGGTGTGCACAGCAAATAATGTGTCTATCATGGTGAAAGCCTTTACACCTAATGATGTGTGCATGTGACCGTGACATTATAACACTGCATGGAAAAATAAAATACACTACATGTTTCATAATATAATGCTTCATAATTGTGTCACTAGTGTGATAAATGGGTTGTGGTTGTCCTTTCATCAAAAGTACAATGTTTAAAAATGCTAGAAAATGTTGCATGAAGATGTACTTCCTATTTTCTATATTTCCTTCTATATACAGATCCTAATATAATCGACATACCAGACAATGGGGTTGATGATGTGGAAGGTCATGATGATGTTGATGAGCCGAACACCATTACAATCAGTAAGTATGTGGTTGCTACTTCCTACTACTTGACCAGCTGTTTTGAACATATGCAACTGTTAAGTACATCGACAGCCGCTTAAAGGGATACTGTAGGGGGGTCAGGGGAAAATGAGTTGAACTTACCCGGGGCTTCTAACGGTCCCCCGCAGACATCCTGTGTTGGCGCAGCCACTCACCGATGCTCTGGGCCCCGCCTCCGGTTCACTTCTGGAATTTCAGACTTTAAAGTCTGAAAACCACTGCGCCTGCGTTGCCGTGTGCTCGATCCCGCTGATGTCATCAAGAGCGCACAGCGCAGGCCCAGTATGGTCTGTGTCTAAGCAGTACATTCCTGGTGACATCAGCGGGAGAGAGGACATGGCAACGCAGGCGCAGTGGTTTTCTGACTTTAAAGTCAGAAATTCCAGAAGTGAACTGGAGGCGGGCCGGAGCATCGGTGAGTGGCTGCGCCAACACAGGATGTCTGCGGGGGACCATTAGAAGCCCCAGGTAAGTTCAGCTCATTTTCCCCCGACCCCCCTACAGTATCCCTTTAATAGTAGGTATATATCACATGGTGTACAATGTATATGTATCAGTCTTCACCTGTTGGTACACCATGACAAACAACAATACTTTTCATGGTTATATTACCAAAACACATTACAAATTTTCACAACGAAAGATAACACATTTAATCATTATCATGTAAAACATAGTCAATACAGCAAATAATGTAGAGGGGTGTTTGAACTTCAACACCATGGTATGCGTCATTGTTTAAAATAAACCTGCGAAGACATTGTAGTTGGGCCGAAGTATCGACCTTTATTTGTTTGCCTATCCAAAACACACATCAATGTACATGTCTGCATAGTACAAATACATATTGTACCATCAATGAACATATTAGCTCGTGTACATTAACTATAATCATTATTTTTCATAATGTTCAATACTCTCAGGAATGACATTCAATGCTTTGAAGTTGTGAGTGTAACAACATGTTATATACCTTATTAAATCCAAATGTTTAGCTTTTCCTTGACAGCAAAACCCTGCACACACAATCATTGACACTTTAAAATTTGTGTGTGACTTGATAATATTATTTCATTTGGCAACTCCTGGACAAAAAGAGTGGGTGTATAAAACATGGCAAACTTTGGTTGTTGATAACAAACCACCCAAAAAAAAAAACTTGAGAGTTGAGATGCACTACAGGCACTTTGAAACAGCTTTCATGATATATGCTGTAAAAAAATATGTTGTCCTCTGCACTATATTACATATTATTAATATGTTCTATTTATATAGCGTCGACATCTTACGCAGCGCTGTACAGTATATATATTCTCTTGTCATGAAGTGTCCCTCAAGGAACTCACAATCTAATCACTACCATTGTCAAATGTCGATGTATGTATCATGTAGTGTATGTATTATATACATTACCTTCCAATATTTTTTACATACTCCGAACACTATAGTTCTCGGAAACAATGACAGAGTGTCCTATACACAGATTTTCTATCGCATACTGTTATAATTGCAAATGCATGACATCGAGGCTCATGAACATGTCATCATTTGGATTACACATTGAAGTCGAGTGTACACATGCAAATAACAAATATTTTTTTTTGTTTTTTCCAGATGTCAACACAGCAAGACAATTAGTCAGCGATATGGAAGATGCACTTCTGCATTTAGAGATTTTTAAAACGAATATTTGGGCAACTGCCAGTGATAATCAAAGGGAGATACAGGGGCTTAGGGATCGAGTTGCACAAATGTTCAATTTGTAACTTTACATGTTATTTATTTTGTACATGTGTAAAATAAAAATTTATATGTTAAACAAACCTTCCCTCTGTGTGTCTGTATATTGAAGAAGATATAAAAAAAAAAAAAAAAAAAAAATATAATACACAAACACTCAAAATATTAGGCCCAAAAAAAAACAATGTAGCTCACAAACTACACCTTACGAACGTACGTTCCTATAACGTACTTTCGATATTCGGTTCGAGGTATAACGTTCGTTAGGTTGTGCACATCTTGTCCGCTATTATGAAACTTCCGGTAATGTCTACTTGCATTCCTTTCAACCGATATTCTTTATCGGACGATCTTTGTACACACTGTAGCGATTCCACGATTATCTGCCGAAAAAATCCACCGGGATGGATCGGTCCGATTGAACGATAACGGTCGTTATCGTTCACAAAAACGATCGTTCACACTTTTTGAACACACGATTATCGTTCCGATTGTCGTTATCGTTCGTTTTTGAACGATCGTTATCGTACGTGTGTATTCAGCTTTATACTCGGAGAGATGTGAGGAGAGAGGAAGACAGCGTGTTCCTGAAAGTTGTTACTGCATTGATGGTGCTGACTCTGCTGAGCAGGAAATTAAAAGTAGCACAACACACATTTCTTCATTAGAAGGTATCCAAGAAGCTGCTAAACTCGCCGGATGGGATACACAGCTATGTACTTTCTATGTCTGTTTCTAAGTCCCTTTCAGCACCTCACACACTCCTAGACATAGAAAGTACATAGCTGTGTATCCCATCCGGTGAGTTTAGCAGCTTCTTAGATACCCTGCCTTCTAATGAAGAAATGTGTGTTGTGCTACTTTTAATTTCCTGCTCAGCAGAGTCAGCACCATCAATGCAGTAACAACTTTCAGGAACACGCTGTCTTCCTCTCTCCTCCCATCTCTCCGAGTATAAGAGTGAGACATCAGCAGCATGAGGCAGAGTCAGTCCAGAACTGAGTAGAGGTCACAGCAGCTGGGCACAGGAGAGAAGGCATGATGCTGGGGAGCAGCATGGAAGAGCAGAATAACCCAGAGGAACAGCAGGTGGGTATACCTTATCCCCCCCAACACTTACTAACTTTTCATAAACTTTTCCCTGCAGCAGCTGATCCCCTCCAGCCTCCTTCTCAGCCGGGGGAGGTGGGTCTCTGCTGGGGCAGATTGGGGAGGTCTATGGGGGTGTAATGCAGTATGTGGGGGTCCTGCAGATATCTGGGGGTCTGTATGTGGCTTCCTCAGCCCCCCAAACACCTCATAAGTAAAGATTTATTCACTTTCATCATGTGAACAAAAAGGAAGCCAGGAGGACATCCAACTAAACAGTTGGATGTAACTATAGCTCTTGTTGGTATAAATTACACAGTGCTGTCAGGAACCGGCCCGCGGCACGCCTGCGTATACGGTTCCTGACTGCGGGTTTGACCAGATTAAGCGGGGAACAGCCTTATTTAAGCTACAAACAAGGCTGGAACCCCTCAAACACTTCCCACTGCCACCACTAGCGTTGCTAGACACGTCCCCTCAGCTGTCGAGGGCTGAACACGCAATCTGCGTTTTCGTATTTGGGTCAGCTTTGCGCTTAGGCCGAATACGAGAACGCCACGCACCCACACACACAGTACAGTTGTACAGTAACACAGCACAATCAGACACTGACTTGTAATGCAAGTTACACTGTCATGCAGCAAAACCACTAACAGTCATTCCGAACGATACTGTTAGCTACTCGCACTGGCGTATCGTACGTTGGGTCAGCTGCGCGCTTTAGGCCAACGTATGACAAACGCCCCCACACACAATGCAATTACAATTTCATATGGTAGTGTTGCTCAAGCATACAAATTAGGCATGGACTTATACACAGCTACACTGCAGTCTCCTCTAGGCTATGAGTGTTAGTTTAGTACGGCAGAAGTCAAGCTTATTAAATAATAATTTAATATTCCAGAAAAACATGGAACAATGCAGAACAGAATATATACAAAAGATTACAAAAAACAAAGTAAAGAAGTTACAAAATTAAGAGTTACAAAGATACACACAAAAGCGATTTTGCTTACCAAAATAAACGGGAAATAAACGTACCAGCGTATTGATCTGGCGTTGTTGCGGGGGGTACGCACTTCTGGTCAGGAACCAGGTTAGTTCTAGCTGTGTGAGCTACCTCCAAGAACTACAAGTTGTGGCTATCCTGGCTGCGGTTTTATACTGTAAGATACGCCTGGAGGCTGCAACTTCCTTGGGGAGGGGAGGAAGTAGTTTTTAATTAAATCTCAGTCATAATTGGATTTTCAGAGATCTAACATCCATATGGGAAAAATGTACTATAGCCCACATACATGAAAAGATTTCCCTAACCTCCAATCTCCCCAGGTTACAGGTGACAATTGATTAAGGCTTTCACATTGCAGCAGGATGTCCTGTGTGAAGTCCTGTCTCAGGCTGGTGTGAGCTGCTTCAAGGCATACTGCAGCCAGTCCAGGTGACAATTGCTTTCAAGCACCATACACCTCTGCTACAGTATTCAGACAACAGGGTCAGACTACCTGTATAGGCTTCAAAGCAACTATCTGATTAAGTGTTTCCTAATTACCTGTTTTCTGGCTGTCTAGAGGAACTGTATGCTAATATCCCAGCCCCCTGCTTCCAGAGAAATTCAATGCAAATGTAGTACAGCCAGATGACCATCCCTTCAAAGCAGAATACACATGTGAGATATAGCAGACAGAAAATGACAGAGATATGTTCCTGTATTTCCTAATATCATCATCACCTCAATATATCACCACAAGTGCTGCATGAAGTAAGCATCTGTCTACATCGCAGCAAGATCAGCTCACAATGGACTGTCGTTGTTACAAACGGAGTAGCTGTTGTTATGCCTAGTACACACCATACAGTTTTCTGTTAGCATCTAGTCGGCTGCAGGGAAGGTGTGCTATCTGAAGCTACGTACACACATACGACAACGATCGTTCGTTTTGAACGACGAACGAACTTTTAATTGACGAAAGAACGACCTAAGTAAAGTTAGCTTTTAAAAGTGTGTAACGATCTGATAGTTAGAACGAACATTACATCACGTAAAGCAACTATTGCGCCTGTGCATAAAAATGAAAAGTTCCATGGATAAATAGCAAAATGCGCATGTCAAGCCTAGTATGAACGACCGTTTCCAACGATGTACTACTTTTGCAAACGATCGTCGTTGGAAAAAATCCGCCGATATAGATCGTTCGTTTTTAACGATCTAGCGCGTCCGTCGTTAGACTTAATGGTCGTTGGCTGCTTTTTTTTCAACGATCGTTGTTTGAAATGATCGGGGAACGATCGTTTCAAATGACTATAGTCGCATGTGTGTACGCACCTTGAGGAGAATACCACCCTATAAGTAAAGACATGGGGGGAGGGGGAGGGGAAGCAGTATTATCTGCACCCATCTCTTTATTTGTGGGGGAGTTGCTGCAGCCACAGAGGGTATGCTGAAATGTTGGAACAGGTACATTCTGGCCAGATTGTGATGCTGACAAGAGGGAGGCGTGCTCTGTGCCCAGAATTATAGTCCTTGCATTATAATCCTTGCATTCTGTTCCCAGCATTATAATCCTTGCATTGTATTCCCAGCATTATAATCCTTGCATTGTATTCCCAGCATTATAATCCTTGCATTCTGTTCCCAGCATTGTAATCCTTGCATTCTGTTCCCAGCATTGTAAACCTTGCATTCTGTCCCCAGCATTGTAAACCTTGCATTCTGTCCCCAGCATTGTAATCCTTGCATTCTGTCCCCAGCATTGTAATCCTTGCATTCTGTTCCCAGCATTGTAATCCTTGCATTCTGTCCCCAGCATTGTAAACCTTGCATTCTGTCCCCAGCATTGTAATCCTTGCATTCTGTCCCCAGCATTGTAATCCTTGCATTCTGTCCCCAGCATTGTAATCCTTGCATTCTGTTCCCAGCATTGTAATCCTTGCATTCTGTCCCCAGCATTGTAAACCTTGCATTCTGTCCCCAGCATTGTAATCCTTGCATTCTGTCCCCAGCATTGTAATCCTTGCATTCTGTTCCCAGCATTGTAATCCTTGCATTCTGTCCCCAGCATTGTAATCCTTGCATTCTGTCCCCAGCATTGTAAACCTTGCATTCTGTCCCCAGCATTGTAATCCTTGCATTCTGTCCCCAGCATTGTAATCCTTGCATTCTGTCCCCAGCATTGTAATCCTTGCATTGTATTCCAAGCAGTGTTGCCAACTCATCCCTTTAATTACTGACGCATATTAATTATACAGGTTTTGTGGCTAGGTAGATGCAGTTAAGGCACTGATTATGTGCAAATAGCCCCAGAACCTGTATAACTTAGATGTGTCAGTAATTAAAGGGATGAGTTGGCAACGCTGATTCCAAGCATTATAATCCTTGCACTCTATTCCCAGCATTCTATTCTCTGGATCCTATTCCCAGCATTGTAATGCTTGCATTGTATGTCTTGCTTTCTCTGAAAAAGGGACAGTTGAGAGCTGTTATTATGGATTTATATAGCGCCGGTATGTTCCATTGCGCTGTACAACAGCATAGAAGGTATAATAATGCAATATAAACTGTACAGCAGGAAACAATACAAGACAATAGTGGATTACAGCTGATACAGTGATGTTACATGGGAGTGGAAGTATTGGGGGTACAGATTGCCCAGTAAGTTCATGGTGAACCAGGACTCCTAGGAGCAGTGGCGTAGCTAGGATATTTGACACCCAATGCGGACTATTCCCAGCACCCCCCCACCCCGATTTCCGATCAATTTCAGCATGGAATCTCTTGGGAATAGGCCAAGCACGCCACATTCTCCACCTCGCCGCTGTGTTTATGTATGTGTGTGTGTGTGTGTAATGTAAAAATGTGCTGTAATGTGCACTTATACATTACCTGTCCTGCTGTCCTGTGTCGCAGTGGCCGTCCATCTTCCGCCTCTCTTCAATTATCCGCATACATGCTCCCAGTGTCGTGTTTGTGTGACGTCGTGCCGGCATGCACTAGCATCACTAGGGGGGTGCGGGGGGGTGCGATTCGCACCCCACTTGACACTATGACAGGGGTGACAGGCTTGCCAATGTCAACCTGTCTATTATGCCTCGTTACACTAAAGCTCAATGCCGCCTGCAATAACAAGAGCGCATCGCTCTAGTTAGTTACAGGTAGTGTTGGGCGAACAGTGTTCGCCACTGTTCGGGTTCTGCAGAACATCACCCTGTTTGGGTGATGTTCGAGTTCGACCGAACACCTGATGGTGTTCGGCCAAACCGTTCGGCCATATGGCCGAACTAAGAGCGCATGGCCGAACGTTCCCCGAACGTTCGGCTAGCGCTGTGATTGGCCGAATGGGTCACGTGTAGTGTTGGGCGAACATCTAGATGTTCGGGTTCGGGCCGAACATGGCCGCGATGTTCGGGTGTTCGAGCCGAACTCCGAACATAATGGAAGTCAATGGGGACCCGAACTTTCGTGCTTTGTAAAGCCTCCTTACATGCTACATACCCCAAATGTACAGGGTATGTGCACCTTGGGAGTGGGTACAAGAGGAAAAAAATTTAGCAAAAAGAGCTTATAGTTTTTGAGAAAATCGATTTTAAAGTTTCAAAGGGAAAACTGTCTTTTAAATGCGGGAAATGTCTGTTTTCTTTGCACAGGTAACATGCTTTTTGTCGGCATGCAGTCATAAATGTAATACAGATAAGAGATTCCAGGAAAAGGGACCGGTAACGCTAACCCAGCAGCAGCACACGTGATGGAACAGGAGGAGGGCGGCGCAGGAGGAGAAGGCCACTGTCACAGGAGCCCTAGTGGCTGACCGCACTTAGCCTTCTAAACGGTGCCAGCGCACAGATCGTGCGAACTCTGGTCGCAGTCAATGCGCAGGAACCGTTAAGAATTAGCCGCAGACAGCTCAGAAGGGAGCCTGTGAGACACGGGTAATTACAACGTCACCTACTGGTTCAGAGTAAACTGCCACCACCGCGGTTACCATGGGACCGTGGAGCCCATTAACTGACTAATCCTGCGAATAAAACGGTTAAACACACGATATTCTGTCTAGCCAACAACAAACAAACAGTAGCGTATCTTCAGAGACCCGGGATCAGTTCTGTGTGTGCTGATAAGCAGGGTAGTGGATAGTGAATGACTTGGAGAAAGTCGTTTATTCACGCAATATAAATAATTAATATATACAGACAATTATCAAAATCAACAATTATTAAAACAGTAATAGCCAGTATGAAAAATAAAAGAAGGGAGAAAAAATACTTAGTTCCTGGAAAGATGTCCTTTTTGTGGGAAGAATCATAAAGTTCTTGGTTTCAAAGTCCAGAGTTCAGACCAGGTGGATGCCAGCATATCCTCAAGCTGGCACTCATGAGTTCAAGATGTTTTCAGAGTGGAGGACACTGAGTTTGGGTCCTCAGCCATTCTTATGCCCCTGCTTCAGTAGGAGGGAGTGAGGGCGGGGAGCCATACACCCCCTTAGAAGATGAGATGAGCCCTCCCCTTATCCTGGGGGCTAGAAATCATATCTACCCATATATGGGCTCTATCTCACAGAACCGTACAGGTCAGGGCAGATTTATTAACATTTTCAGGTCTGTCTCGATTTACCCAGCGCCCTGATACCAGACATGAGGGGTGGGACCCCTGTGGTATCATCAGGGCACTTTGAAACTGCCTAACTGGCAGTCCTTACCTCAGAATGTTCTGAAACTTCCTCAGAACCAGCACCGGGGCTCATGCTACACTTCCCCCACGTTTGGTGAAGCTGCCATCTCAGGAACCCCAGAAATATTTCAGATCTGGGAAGTTATGGATTATGCCATGAGACTTCAGGTTTATTCAGGGTGTGTTCTAGCTGCTAACAGCTGACTTTCCTTTGATCTTTACTAGGGAGCAAAGTGTCAAGACCTCCCGTGGATTCGTAGCCTGCCTGGCTGCACCTAGGCATCCTTTGGTTAATTAACATCTCCATGAGATCAGCTAAGTGTCACCTGGTTCCCAGAACCAAAAGGGGAATTGTGCCTTCCACAGGGAAGATGTCCAAGCTAATTAACACCTTCCCCCAGGCCGTCACTTAGCTAAGACAGATTCCCCAGCTGTTTTTTAAGCAGAGGGATACTACACGTCAAATCTTGGTTCTATTGATCTGAGGCGCACTCGATGCCGGAATCGAGTGCGATCGTTCTTTTCTTCACGGGCGGTTCCAGGACGCGCCTGCGTCCCCGCAATCGTCCGTGACAGCCCTCCCCCTTGTCCGCGGCTTAGCCACTCATCCGCACGATGTGTGGCGGCGCCGCTAACCTGGCTGACGGGCCTCGAGTTGCCGGTACGGCGGGAAAACCTATTGGAGCCTGTGGCTCGGTTCCCCTGGACCGGTCGCGGTCTGCTACCCTCAGGGTTGACCCAACATGGACCGTTCTGGACAGGGCGTTTGCGCCACTGCAGTCGGACGTGGTGTCTGCCGGGACTGCTGACAACGGGCAGTGGGTTGGTTAGGTCAACAGCCAGCCCACGCAGGGTTCCCCTGCTGAGTGGCTGTGGACCTAAGGGAACCCCGCGGGAATCCCTGGACCTTCCCAGCTCCTGACAGACGGCACATGCCCTGCAGTAGTTTGCTACATCCCTGTTCATCCGGGGCCAATAAAACTGGTTCCGAATACCGGCGAGTGTCTTGCGGACACTGGAGTGCCCTGTCAGAGGATTACCATGTGCGGATTTCAGCACATGTCCCCTGAACACACTCGGGACCACAAGCCACTTGGTATTCGCGTGGGATCTACCTGTAGGGGGCTGTACAGACTGACTGTACAGTCTCCCACCTTCCCAGTACACCTTGAAAGCGGCCCCGTCTGCGAGGGGCTCAGCGGCTTGCTGCCTGAGCACCTCCAGGCTTGGGTCACTTTGTAGTGCGGCTGAGAATATGGCGCTGTCAGTTTCAGCCAACTGGCTCATGTCACACGAGGCCAGCGGCTGAAAGGTCTCATCCCTGCGGTCAGAGGAGGGGGCGGAGGCCGGAACCCCCTCCACCTGTTCTGAGCTCGGGTTCTGAGCAGTGCAGCTGCGCGGTACTGCTAGCACAGGTACACTGTCAGAATGGCACAGACGGACATTACTCAAATCATCATTGCATGCAGTAATGACATGGACAGGTATAGACATTTTTTCATTACAGACAGGTTGTACAGTAAACTCAGGTACAGTTACAGCATCATCACAACAGACAGTCTGTACATCAAACTCAGGTGCCTTTGAAGCAGGCACTATTGAACCTGGTACCCTTGAACTGGGCACATTCAACCCACCTCCCCCTGGTGCTCCCCCAAGTGTATAAAGTACCTGGTGGTGGGTGGAGAATCCGTCTCCTTCCGTGAGCGACAAGGCGGTCGTGGCAGGTTCATAGTAGGACACAAGCTTGCCCAAATCAGTCCCCAGCAACACAGGGACTGGGAGATCCTTCATAACCCCAACAACCCTTTCTTGGATTCCAAACCCCCAATCCATCTTCACCCTCGCGTGGGCTATGTGAAAAAGGGTGCCCTCTACTCCAGTAAGGGCAAGGGATTGGCTGGAGCTGATGCTCTCTTTTGGCACAAGGTGTGAGTGAACTAACGTGATGTCAGCTCCGGTGTCTCGGAATCCGGTGACAACTTTGCCGTTCACTCTAACAAGTTGCTGCTGGTCGGTTCAGTCGCGGATTTCCTTTCCGCGGGCAAACAGGACAAAATCTGATGATCCAGGCTGTGGTTCGCTGGCGGGTTGCCTCTGCTGTGGGTGAGGTACAGGTGATGCAGATGATCCAGGGGCTGGTGGTGTCTGTCTCCGCTCCGGACAGTCGAATTTCATGTGTCCGGGCTGGCGGCAGTAGTGACAGGTGACCTCTCCAGGCGCTGCAGGCCTGGGTGCAGCAGCTGCGCTGGGTGGCCTCTGTGGCGGACGGCTCACAGGGGCAGGAGAGTCTGCCAGAGTATTGGGCTGACCTCCTCTCCAGCTGGATGGGACAGTTCTGCGGGTATCAGCCACCCGGGTAGTTGCAAAAGTCTCAGCAAGGTCTGCAGCGACAGTGGCTGAAGCCGGCCTGCGTTCTAACACAAACTTTCGTACATCAGCAGGGCAAATGTTCAGAAATTGTTCCAGGACTATCAAGTCCTCCAGGACATCATAAGACCCTTTGGTAAGGCCTAGAGTCCACTGGCGGAGTGTGGTGAGCAAGCTGCTGACCACATCTCGGTACGAGTCAGAAGACTTTTTCTGCCAGGCCCTGAACTTTTTCCGATAGGCTTCTGGCGTCAGCTGGTACTTAGTAATGATAGCGTCTTTTATAGCAGCATAATCATTATCCTTCTCCGCAGGCAATTCTGCGAAGGCATCAAGCGCTTTGTAGCGCAGCAAAGGTGTCAGATGTCTGGCCCACTGGTCTTGGGACAGACGATACTGACGGCATGCTTTTTCAAACGACCGCAAAAACAAGTCAATGTCAGTGTCTTTTTCAATATTAGCAAATTTAAATTTTGCACTTACGGGTGCTGCAGCTCCTTCAGCAGGGAGGCTGGGCGGTGAACTCCGGCTGGCCTGTTGCACTTTTGCCATGTTTAGCTCATGCTGTCGTTGGCGCTCCCGTTCTCGCTCAGCGGCATCCCTCTCCGCGTGGCGTTCAGCAGCAGCAGCTTTGCGTTCTGCAGATTGGTGCTCCCGTTCCTCTCGTGTTTCCATGTACTGCATGTACTTGTCCAGGTCAGTCTCCATCAGCTTTTGTAATGCCTGCTGCATTACCGGGTCAGCACCCATGGACAGTCCAGTACTGGCCAGTTCCGGGCGAGTACTGTCAGAAACTCTGGGATTGGGGTCCACACTGACATTCTCCGGCGTAACTGTTGATGCAGGGCCCTCAGGATGCACAACCTCCGTACGGTCAGGAGTCTCAGTCTCTGGTTCCCCTCGATTGTCAGATGGGCTGGTATCCACTTCAGCGGACACTCCCGGCTCCCGCAGTTGCTGGGTATCCCATTTGGACAAGTCTGCTATCAGGTCCCGTTTTGTCTTGCGGAGGATGCCAATGCCCCTCTCTTCGCAAAGATTTTCCAGGTCTGCTAGGCACATGTTCTGGTAGTTCCCGGACATTTCCATGCCAAATAAAATAAAACTTTGGGGAAGGGGTACTGGCTACACAGTCTCTCTGTATATATAAAAAATGTATTGCCTTCCAGCTACACCAACGAATTAGTTTGTTTCTGGATAGCGCTAGCGCTATCTTAGATACTTTCAGCACAACACAGGTCCCAACCGCTGCCTAACACTGTCACAGGAGCCCTAGTGGCTGACCGCACTTAGCCTTCTAAACGGTGCCAGCGCACAGATCGTGCGAACTCTGGTCGCAGTCAATGCGCAGGAACCGTTAAGAATTAGCCGCAGACAGCTCAGAAGGGAGCCTGTGAGACACGGGTAATTACAACGTCACCTACTGGTTCAGAGTAAACTGCCACCACCGCGGTTACCATGGGACCGTGGAGCCCATTAACTGACTAATCCTGCGAATAAAACGGTTAAACACACGATATTCTGTCTAGCCAACAACAAACAAACAGTAGCGTATCTTCAGAGACCCGGGATCAGTTCTGTGTGTGCTGATAAGCAGGGTAGTGGATAGTGAATGACTTGGAGAAAGTCGTTTATTCACGCAATATAAATAATTAATATATACAGACAATTATCAAAATCAACAATTATTAAAACAGTAATAGCCAGTATGAAAAATAAAAGAAGGGAGAAAAAATACTTAGTTCCTGGAAAGATGTCCTTTTTGTGGGAAGAATCATAAAGTTCTTGGTTTCAAAGTCCAGAGTTCAGACCAGGTGGATGCCAGCATATCCTCAAGCTGGCACTCATGAGTTCAAGATGTTTTCAGAGTGGAGGACACTGAGTTTGGGTCCTCAGCCATTCTTATGCCCCTGCTTCAGTAGGAGGGAGTGAGGGCGGGGAGCCATACACCCCCTTAGAAGATGAGATGAGCCCTCCCCTTATCCTGGGGGCTAGAAATCATATCTACCCATATATGGGCTCTATCTCACAGAACCGTACAGGTCAGGGCAGATTTATTAACATTTTCAGGTCTGTCTCGATTTACCCAGCGCCCTGATACCAGACATGAGGGGTGGGACCCCTGTGGTATCATCAGGGCACTTTGAAACTGCCTAACTGGCAGTCCTTACCTCAGAATGTTCTGAAACTTCCTCAGAACCAGCACCGGGGCTCATGCTACACTTCCCCCACGTTTGGTGAAGCTGCCATCTCAGGAACCCCAGAAATATTACAGATCTGGGAAGTTATGGATTATGCCATGAGACTTCAGGTTTATTCAGGGTGTGTTCTAGCTGCTAACAGCTGACTTTCCTTTGATCTTTACTAGGGAGCAAAGTGTCAAGACCTCCCGTGGATTCGTAGCCTGCCTGGCTGCACCTAGGCATCCTTTGGTTAATTAACATCTCCATGAGATCAGTTAAGTGTCACCTGGTTCCCAGAACCAAAAGGGGAATTGTGCCTTCCACAGGGAAGATGTCCAAGCTAATTAACACCTTCCCCCAGGCCGTCACTTAGCTAAGACAGATTCCCCAGCTGTTTTTTAAGCAGAGGGATACTACACGTCAAATCTTGGTTCTATTGATCTGAGGCGCACTCGATGCCGGAATCGAGTGCGATCGTTCTTTCCTTCACGGGCGGTTCCAGGACGCGCCTGCGTCCCCGCAATCGTCCGTGACAGCCACGCTTTGAGACACAACAACCCAGGCCTTGCATGAGGACAAGAAGCGTGCGGATAGCAATTTGCATTTTGTCGCCATGCAGTCATAAATGTAATACAGATGAGAGGTTCCAGAAAAAGGGACTGGTAACGCTAACCCAGCAGCAGCACACGTGATGGAACAGGAGGAGGGCGGCGCAGGAGGAGAAGGCCACGCTTTGAGACACAACAACCCAGGCCTTGCATGAGGACAAGAAGCGTGCGGATAGCAATCTGCATTTTGTCGCCATGCAATCATAAATGTAATACAGATGAGAGGTTCCAGGAAAAGGGACCGGTAACGCTAACCCAGCAGCAGCACACGTGATGGAACAGGAGGAGGGTGGCGCAGGAGGAGAAGGCCACGCTTTGAGACACAACAACCCAGGCCTTGCATGAGGACAAGAAGCGTGCGGATAGCAATTTGCATTTTGTCGCCATGCAGTCATAAATGTAATACAGATGAGAGGTTCAATAAACAGGGACCGGAAACGCTAACCCATCACAGATGTTCATTGTTCATGTTACTTGGTTGGGGTCCGGGAGTGTTGCGTAGTCGTTTCAAATCCAGGATTGATTCATTTTATTTGAGTCAGACGGTCTGCATTTTCTGTGGAGAGGCGGATACGCCGATCTGTGACGATGCCTCCGGCAGCACTGAAACAGCGTTCCGACATAACGCTGGCTGCCGGGCAAGCCAGCACCTCTATTGCGTACATTGCCAGTTCGTGCCAGGTGTCTAGCTTCGATACCCAATAGTTGAAGGGTGCAGATGGATTGTTCAACACAGCTATGCCATCTGACATGTAGTCCTTGACCATCTTCTCCAGGCGATCGGTGTTGGAGGTGGATCTGCACGCTTGCTGTTCTGTGTGCTGCTGCATGGGTGTCAGAAAATGTTCCCACTCCAAGGACACTGCCGATACCATTCCCTTTTGGGCACTAGCTGCGGCTTGTGTTGTTTGCTGCCCTCCTGGTCGTCCTGGGTTTGCGGAAGTCAGTCTGTCGGCGTACAACTGGCTAGAGGAGGGGGAGGATGTCAATCTCCTCTCTAAAGTCTCCACAAGGGCCTGCTGGTATTCTTCCATTTTGACCTGTCTGACTCTTTCTTCAAGCAGTTTTGGAACATTGTGTTTGTACCGTGGATCCAGAAGGGTATAAACCCAGTAATTGGTGTTGTCCAGAATGCGCACAATGCGTGGGTCGCGTTCAATGCAGTCCTAGGCCGAAGAGGTCATAGCCTAGGGTCACAAAAACCTGTTTATTTGGGCAATTTCAATGGTAGTGATGCTGACGTACATAAATCTCAGCCATGGCCGTTAGCAACGTCTGAATTGCAGGTAGAAGACATATTGTTAGACTTGGATTCCAAAGATGGGGTCCCTACATCTCTGCAAACCAGAGTTACAGGGGTGCAAAATTGGTAAAATCCCCCATAGGCTTTCATTGCCTCCCTATTTCACTTTCCAAAATCTCACATCTTTTCAAAGGGCAATTGCTCAGCAGTGGCAAATTTTCTAGCATTGTAGGGACCCTTAGGGGGAACATGACTGGTGAGTTTCGGGCCCCTAGGCCAAAGAGGTCATAGCCTAGGGTCACAAAAACCTGTTTATTTGGGCAATTTCAATGGTAGTGATGCTGACGTACATAAATCTCAGCCATGGCCGTTAGCAACGTCTGAATTTCACGAAATGTCTCATGCAGGTAGAAGACATATTGTTAGACTTGGATTCCAAAGATGGGGTCCCTACATCTCTGCAAACCAGAGTTACAGGGGTGCAAAATTGGTAAAATCCCCCATAGGCTTTCATTGCCTCCCTATTTCACTTTCCAAAATCTCACATCTTTTCAAAGGGCAATGGCTCAGCAGTACCAAATTTTCTAGCATTGTAGGGACTCTTAGGGGGATCATAACTGGTGAGTTTTGCAACTGCTGAGCCATTGCCCTTTGAAATGGTGTGAGATTTTGGAACGGTAAATAGTAGGCCCAATGAAAGCCTATGGGGGATTTTACCAATTTTGGAGCCCTGTAACTCTGGTTTGCAGAGATGTAGGGACCCCATCTTTGGAATCCAAGTCTAACAATATGTCTTCTACCTGCATGAGACATTTCGTGAGATTCAGACGTTGCTAACGGCCATTGCTGCGATTTATGTACGTCAGACTCGCCACCATTGAAATTGCCCAAATAAACAGGTTTTTGTGACCCTAGGCTATGACCTCTTCGGCCTAGGGGCCCAAAACTCACCAGTCATGTTCCCCCTAAGGGTCCCTACAATGCTAGAAAATTTTCCACTGCTGAGCAATTGCCCTTTGAAAAGATGTGAGATTTTGGGAAGTGAAATAGGGAGGCAATGAAAGCCTATGGGGGATTTTACCAATTTTGCACCCCTGTAACTCTGGTTTGCAGAGATGTAGGGACCCCAAGCATTCCCCAAAAGATCCGAATCGTTCATGATCCGGACAACACTAGCAAAGACCAGCAGCAGGTGCAGGAGAGAGCAGCGTGTTTGTGACAGGCGATCTTCCACACTCCACACAGATTCCTGTGTACTCTGCAGCCGGGTTCAAATGAAAGGTCCTGTCCTTTGTTTGTGATCTTATCTTTATTATTCCACTCTCTGCACTTTCTGGCCGCTGTCTGCCTTCTCCCCCCTCTTCTTTTCATTTACACTTTGCTTAGTACAGACACCTTCTCTTTCTCAATGGGACAGATTATTTTCATATCAACAGCAATTGATTCCATTGTATATTAGTTCATAGAACATGAATGATCTTTTATTTCATGTATTTGTCAGTGCAATACATTTACTCTCAGTGCCATACATCAGGCAACTTGGTGGCTGATAGACCATCCAATTACAATTGAAAGCCAATGAAAATCGTTGCCACCAAGAGCATGCCCGACCTACAATGCAACCAATTTTGGGCTGAAATTAGCTGCATTAGTCAGTCAGACATGCTGCAAGATGTAGGGTGAACTTGCTTGATGGGTGTGCGACAGTAACGGCGAGCGATATCGGGACAGGTGACGAAACCCCCAGCGCTGTTCTCGTAATGTGTGTATGCATATAATGTGTAAATATGCTGCAATGTGCGGTCTATCCATCCGCCGCCAGAGAGCTGATCCCATCCGCCGCCGACAGAGAGCCGCGGCCCCTCACGCTGGTCTCCAGCCAGGTGCAGGAGCAAGCCGCGTTGCCCTTCCGCCTCCGGCTGTGCGCCGCTGCTTCCCTCCCGTCTAGTGCAGCAAGCCACCGCTACAGCCCACCATCACTGCAGGCCTGCTCCCACGTGCCACCACGTGGATTGCTTCCTCTTCGGCTGGGCCATGCATCGGGTGGGGAAGCCCTGGTACCAGCTCTGCTCCTCGACCACCCACATACAAGCAGACCTCACCGCAGCACAGCGGACTGGGCATCGGCACCTCGGCCATCCACGTGGACCTCACTGCTGCTGCTGTTCCCCGACATCTGGAAGGGTCACGGCCGGTCTCCCCGCAGGTATACTGCGGGTCACATACCGCCCGGCAACCGCAACATCCCTCTTCCCTCCTCCAGGCTCCTCCATCGCCTGCTCACTAAAAGGGTAAGCCTGTTTCCTTTACACCTGCTGCTGCTCCCTGTCCCCTGAATCCGCTGAACAGGCCCAGCCAGCCAGCCCTGCATTGCCAGCTACAATTGGGGTGAGCAGGCTCCCTACATGTCCTGTACTGTACTTTTTCTGCCTACACTGGGGCATCAAGCATACTGACTGCGAGATCTGCTCTTAGTATTGAGCATATCGACTGTTTGGGACCATCCAACTGCTCTGTGGTACATGGATTGCGATTTAACTGCACTTGGGGCATATGGACTGTTATCCAACAGCACGGTGGACTATGGACTGTTCTTTACCGCATCGTGGCACATGAACTGTTATTTAACTACGAAACTGCGCTGGGGCATTATGGACTGTTATTTAACTGTATTTCGGCACTGTGGCATATAGTCGATTATCCAACGGCATTGGGGCACATGGACTGTTATTTTATATTACTGCACCGTGGCATATGGACTGTTATTTTACTATGTAACTGCACTGTGGCTTTATGGACTGTTATCCAACTATATTTCTGCACTGCGGCATACGGACTGTTATTTACTGCACCGGGGCGTATAGGCTGTTAACCTGCATGGCTGCGGGATCTGCTATCTGCATTGGGGCATATCGTCTGGGCCGATCTTTCTGACCTTACCCATTCACTTGGCTATGCCACCCGCCAGCAGCCGATGGCTCTCCACCTCCACCAGCACCCGACGACCCAACGTCAACCGCCCGGGATCTGCTCCCCCCACACAGACCAGTCGCATCACCCTCTCCAGAGCACAGCTCCTCCAGTGGGAAGCATATGGTTCCTCATTCCCTGAGGGCACGCGACTTCACGATTCGGTCTGGAGCCATGCCCAACTACTAATCTCTGCCTCTGCCCCAAGGTCCCATGCGGGACAGCGGCGTAGGGGCTGTCGCTCAGGTGCACTGGTGAGGCTAAGGAGGAAAGGCCTAAGGTCACCCATCCCCTCAATCCTCCTAGGAAACATACGCTCCCTGCCCAACAAGCTGGACGAACTGCTCCTCCTCTGCGACAGGAAGGAGTACAGCGCTAACACCCCGATATTTTGCTTCACAGAGACTTGGCTCCACAAGGATATCCCTGATGAGGCCCTACAACTCCCTGGCTTCAGCCTCATACGAGCTGACCGAGACACCGCTTTGTCCGGAAAAAAGAGAGGCGGCGGCATCTGTTTCTATATCAGCTCCGCATGGTGTCCCAACATCTCAGTACTAGCCAGGAAATGCTCCCCAGACCTTGAGCTCCTTCTTGTTAACTGCAGGCCAGTATACTCACCAAGGGAGTTCTCCTCCTTCGTCCTGGTTGGAGTGTACATCCCACCGGATGCCAATGTCAACTCTGCCCTGCTTGACCTGAGCGACTCCATTTCCCAGTGGGAGACGTCCCTCCCGGACTCTCTGTTCATAGTTGTGGGCGACTTCAATAGAGCCAACCTCCGCCACGAGCTTCCGCGCTATCAGCAGCGTGTTGCCTGCCCCACGCGAGACTCTGCCACACTCGACCACTGCTACACCGTACTGAAAGATGCATTCAAAGCGGTTTCAGGGGCTGCGCTGGGCTCCTCTGACCACTGCCTCATTCATCTCATCCCTACCTACAAGAGGCGTCTGGAGTCAGCAAAACCGGCCCTCAGGTCCTCCAAGGTCTGGTCTAGTGAGGCCAAGCTCCAACTTCAAGCCTGCTTTGACTGTACGGACTGGCAGGCTCTGGAGGCACCCAACCTGGATGAGTGGGTGGAGAACATTACATCGTACATCAGCTTTTGTGAGGACTCCTGTGTTCCAACCAAAACCTACAAGGTCTTTCCGAACAACAAGCCGTGGTTCTCCAACAAGCTACGGCAACTTCGGAAGCGCAAGGAAGCTGCGCATAAATCAGGCAACCTTGAGGAATATAGGAGGGTGAGGAACGACCTCAATCGTGAATTGAGGGTTGCCAAACGGGAATTCGCTGAGAGGATGGAACAAAACCTCTGCTCAAAAGACTCACGAGCCGTATGGAAAAGCCTCAAAGCTGCCACCAATTACAAGGCTCCCCCCCGTCACGCTCCACCCAGCATCGAACTTGCTGAAGAACTCAGTAAATTCTACTGCAGGTTCGAGTGCCAGGACTCGCCGGCGGGGGATCTGTCACCACCCACTTCCCCTCTGGCACATGCGGACCTCACCTTGAATCTAAGCCCACCCCCCATGGCTGTGAACGAATCCGACGTCATACATCACCTGTCAATTATGAACTCCAAGAAAGCCTCTGGCCCGGACGGAGTGTCCCCTGCCTGCCTGAGGTCCTGTTCTAGGCAACTTGCCCCTATTCTCACCACCATTTTCAACAAGTCACTTCAGATGGGCAAGGTTCATGCCTGCTTTAAGAGGTCCACCATCATTCCAGTCCCCAAAAAGCAGGGCGTCACTGACCTCAATAACTTCAGGCCTGTTGCACTAACTTCCGTTATCATGAAGACACTCGGAAGGGTTGTCCTGTCCTTTCTGAAGTCCTCCACCACGCCCCTCCTAGACCCATACCAATTTGCGTACAGGGAAAACAGGTCCACCGATGACGCAATCAATATCTGCCTGGAGCTCATCAGCAACCACCTGGACAGGCCAGACTCGTATGCCAGAGTCCTCCTCCTGGACTTCAGTTCGGCATTTAACACCATCTGTCCACGCAGACTTCAGGAGGGCCTAGCTACACTCGGTGTCCATTCCAGCCTACGCCTTTGGATCACGGACTTCCTTTCCCACAGGTCACAATCTGTCAAGCTGGGTGACATTTCCTCCCAACCACGGACCACGAACATGGGGGCTCCACAAGGCTGCGTCCTGTCTCCAATGCTGTTCTCCCTCTACACCAACAACTGCAGATCTACAGCGGACTCTGTCAAGGTCATCAAATTTGCAGATGACACCACTATCGTTGGCCTTATCACCAAAGAAGACGAGAGTGCCTATCGTCAGCAGGTAGACAGTATCTGCCACTGGTGCAGGGAGAACAGGTTGGTCCTTAACGCAGCTAAAACTGTGGAGATGATTATCGACTTCAGGAAGCATGCCCCTTCTCCATCACCAATCCACATTGACGGAACTGAAGTGGCGATAGTTCCCTGCGTCCGCCTCCTGGGTACCACCATATCAAACGATCTGAGGTGGAAGGCTAACACCAGCTCCACCGTGGCAAAGGCCCAGAAAAGACTCTTCTTTCTCCGTCAGCTGAAAAAGTTTGGCATGCCCCATCATGTCCTCACAAGATTCTACTCTGCCACCACAGAATCTATCCTCTGCTCTTCCATCCTGGTCTGGCACGCTGGTTCCTCCGCCAGGGACAGACAAAAACTCCAGAGGGTCATTAGATCAGCGGAGAAAATCATCGGGAAACCCCTCCCTCCGCTTGATCTTCTCCACACCTCGAGACTACACAAGAGGGGGCTAAAGATAGCCATGGACCCCTCTCATCCTGGTCATTGCTACTTCAGTCGCCTGCGTTCAGGGCGAAGATTCCGGGTCATCCCCACCAGGACCACGAGGCACAGGAACTCTTTTTTCCCTTCAGCAGTCAATCTCCTGAACTCCGCCCACGGCTCACCTCCACCCCATCGTTCTTAGACTCACAGACGCGCTTGGAACTTATGGGCCCGAGCCCTCATAGCCTGCCTCCACTATCTGTTGTATCTTGTTAAATGCTTATCATGTATCTCTCTTGTTTATTGCACTGTTATTCATGTCCTTGTAGATGTTGAGCTCTGTAATGTGCCAAACCCAATTCCAGGCATGATCCTGTCATGCTTGGCGAAATAAATGATTCTGATTCTGATTATACATTACCTGTCCTGTGTCGCGGTGGCCGTCCGTCTTCCGCCTCTCTTCAATTACCCGCATACATGCTGCTAGCGCATAGCATGCCGGCACGACGTCACACAAACACGACACCGAGAGCATGTATGCGGATAAATGAAGAGAGGCGGAAGATGGACGGCCACCGCGACACAGGACAGCAGGACAGGTAATGTATAAGTGCACATTACAGCACATTTTTACATTACACACACACACACATACATAAACACAGCGGCGAGGTGGAGAATGTGGCGTGCTTGGCCTATTCCCAAGAGATTCCATGCTGAAATTGATCGGAAATCGGGGGTTGGGGGGGGTGCTGGGAATAGTCCGCATTGGGTGTCAAATATCCTAGCTACGCCACTGCTCCTAGGAGTCCTGGTTCACCATGAACTTACTGGGCAATCTGTACCCCCAATACTTCCACTCCCATGTAACATCACTGTATCAGCTGTAATCCACTATTGTCTTGTATTGTTTCCTGCTGTACAGTTTATATTGCATTATTATACCTTCTATGCTGTTGTACAGCGCAATGGAACATACCGGCGCTATATAAATCCATAATAACAGCTCTCAACTGTCCCTTTTTCAGAGAAAGCAAGACATACAATGCAAGCATTACAATGCTGGGAATAGGGTCCAGAGAATAGAATGCTGGGAATACAATGCAAGGATAATAATGCTGGGAACAGAATGCAAGGATTAAAATGCTGGGAACAGAATGCAAGGATTAAAATGCTGGGAATACAATGCAAGGATTATAATGCTGGGAATACAATGCTAGGAATATAATGCTGGGAATACAATGCAAGGATTATAATGCTGGGGATACAATGCAAGAATTATAATGCTGGGAATACAATGCAAGGATTATAATGCTGGGGATACAATGCAAGGATTATAATGCTGGGGATACAATGCAAGGATTATAATGCTGGGGATACAATGCAAGGATTATAATGCTGGGGATACAATGCAAGGATTATAATGCTGGGAATACAATGCAAGGATTATAATGCTGGGAATACAATGCAAGGATTATAATGCTGGCGATACAATGCAAGGATTATAATGCTGGGAATAGAGTGCAAGGATTATAATGCTGGGAATACAATGCAAGGATTATAATGCTGGGAATACAATGCAAGGATTATAATGCTGGGAATACAATGCAAGGATTATAATGCTGGGAATACAATGCAAGGATTATAATGCTTGGAATACAATGCAAGGATTATAATGCTGATAATACAATGCAAGGATTATAATGCTGGGAATACAATGCAAGGATTATAATGCTGGGAATACAATGCAAGGATTATAATGCTGGGAACAGAATGCAAGGATTATAATGCTGGGAATACAATGCAAGGATTATAATGCTGGGAATACAATGCAAGGATTATAATGCTGGGAACAGAATGCAATGATTATAATGCTGGGAATACAATGCAAGGATTATAATGCTGGGAATACAATGCAAGGATTATAATGCTGGGGATACAATGCAAGGATTATAATGCTGGGGATACAATGCAAGGATTATAATGCTGGGAATACAATGCAAGGATTTTAATGCTGGGAATACAATGCAAGGATTATAATGCTGGGAATACAATGCAAGGATTATAATGCAGGGAACAGAATGCAAGGATTATAATGCTGGGGATACAATGCAAGGATTATAATGCTGGGAATACAATGCAAGGATTATAATGCTGGGAATACAATGCAAGGATTATAATGCTGGGGATACAATGCAAGGATTATAATGCTGGGAATACAATGCAAGGATTATAATGCTGGGAATACAATGCAAGGATTATAATGCTGGGGATACAATGCAAGGATTATAATGCTGGGAACAGAATGCAAGGATTATAATGCTGGGAATACAATGCAAGGATTATAATGCTGGGAATACAATGCAAGGATTATAATTCTGGGAATACAATGCAAGGATTATAATGCTGGGAACAGAATGCAAGGATTATAATGCTGGGAATACAATGCAAGGATTATAATGCTGGGAATACAATGCAAGGATTATAATGCTGGGGATACAATGCAAGGATTATAATGCTGGGAATACAATGCAAGGATTATAATGCTGGGAACAGAATGCAAGGATTATAATGCTGGGAATACAATGCAAGGATTATAATGCTGGGAATACAATGCAAGGATTATAATGCTGGGAACAGAATGTAAGGATTATAATGCTGGGAATACAATGCAAGGATTATAATGCTGGGAATACAATGCAAGGATTATAATGCTGGGGATACAATGCAAGGATTATAATGCTGGGGATACAATGCAAGGATTATAATGCTGGGGATACAATGCAAGGATTATAATGCTGGGAATAGAGTGCAAAGATTATAATGCTGGGAATACAATGCAAGGATTATAATGCTGGGAACAGAATGCAAGGATTATAATGCTGGGAATACAATGCAAGGATTATAATGCTGGGAATACAATGCAAGGATTATAATGCTGGGAACAGAATGCAAGGATTATAATGCTGGGAATACAATGCAAGGATTATAATGCTGGGAATACAATGCAAGGATTATAATGCTGGGAATACAATGCAAGGATTATAATGCTGGGAACAGAATGCAAGGATTATAATGCGGGGATACAATGCAAGGATTATAATGCTGGGGATACAATGCAAGGATCAGCAGGTGACACACAGCAGCCTGAGCCTGATAGTATCAGGCTGCTGTGTGGCACCTTCTGACCTCTGAGTGTTCCCTCTGCCATAACCTCTAGCTCTGGCTGCCCTCACTGCTCTGTATGGTAATTAGGGTGGGGAACACAATGTAAATGCCTAGAAGCAGCTACTTCTGTCTGGGAAAAAGTATTTGGCTTGTCCCTTGTGAGAGAGAGATGTGTGGACAACATGCAGGCCATTCCTCAGTCAGCATCACCACTAGTCAGATTACTGCGGTTGTTGCATCAGAAACAGCTCCCCATCAGAAACAGCTCCCCATCAGAAACAGCTCCCCATCAGAAACAGCTCCCCACCAGAAACCGCTCCCCATGAGAAACAGCTCCCCGTCACACACAGCTACTTTTAAGACTCTGCAGCTCCCTTACCAAGCATGATCAGCTCAATGGAGGAGGGATGCTCCTCAGTTTTTGCTATGCTCTCTCTGCCGCTGCATATAGCCCACTTAGGGCTTGTTCACACAAGGGGCGTTTTTGCCCTTTTTTTAAGCACAGGAGATTTTCAAAATCGCCTTAAGGTCTCTCGCACGCTATATGCGATTTTCATGCGATTTTACATGTGATTCCGATTCACGATTTTTAATCGGTACTGCATGCTGCGGTTTTTTTCAACGTTTTTTCTTTTTGTTTTGATAGCATCCAGGGAAAATCAGAAACGCAAATCGGAATCACAAATTGGATTTGCAGTGTGCAGGCGGCCTAAAAGCGCTTGTGCAATGATTCTTGCTCAGCAAAGTGCTGCCTGTACCATTTTTGGGGCGATTTGCCTGTAATAGAAGGTATATAGAAATCAGAAAATGCTTGAAAAAATGCTTTGTATAGCGATTCCCCCAGCACTTTTAACAATAAATACATTGTATTTATACATTTTCGGGTGAAAGAGTTCACTTCCTGACTGATGTCAGGAAGTGAAAGTACAGAATCGGTCTGCCAAAGCGCTTAGAAAAGCGTTTATAAAAATTGCAGCATGCAGGTAAGCGCCGGGAGGCGATAAAAACATTGACCACAAAACTGCAAAATGCTGGCGTCAGCAATTGTGATTTTAGATGTGAACAAGGCCTTTATATGAATATTTCTCTCTACATTTTCTGACAGGCACAGCCTTCTCTCTTCCCTTTTCTTTTTCCCCTTCTGCAGTTAGTTTTTCATGTGGTTACGTTAGTAGCAACTTCTGTAAACATTGCTTCATTCCATAGGCCTCTTTCACATTAGACAACCCGTGCAGGAGCCATTCTCCTGCATGCGTTGAATAGCGTGTGAAATGCAGCGTCGGGTGTGAAAGGTAAAATTAAAATCTATGGACTGTCTCTGGCTGGAATATGGGTGATCAGAGCAGGAAACCATAAACACAAGTTGAGGTCAGATAAGCTGGCCGTGATCCCAGCTCACCCTGGAGGTGTTTTATGTATTTACTGTTGCAGGCATACAATCACAGAGCTTATCATGACATCATCATGACAGGTAAAGGCTCGTACACACCTCTGACGGAAGGCAACGACGGGTCCGTCGGCACCTTCCGCTGGGCGGGTTTTCAGCAGACAGTACAGCGTGTGTACAGTCTGTCGGCGGACTGATAAGGCTGTTTCTGAGCGATCCGCCGGACGGACCTGTCGTTGCCTTCCATCAGACGTGTGTACGAGCCTTAAAAGGAGCTCAGGCACACACATACAGCACTCCTTCATGTATGCTGAACATAGAAAATACATAAATTACATTTACCGTTCTACAATGATGAGACTGACATCTTTATTGCACGATTATTTAAAGGACAGGTGTAAAACAGATCTACTTCCCTGGGGCTTCCTCCAGCCCCAGGCAGCCTATCTGTCCCTTGCTGCAGTTCCGGTGTCCCGGGATCCCCTCCCTTGCAGATGCTGACCTTGCCAGGTCGGCATCTGCAAGTGAGGGAATCCGGAGGATCTGCAATGGAAAAAATCCTGGGACACTGGAGCTGTTGCAAGGGACAGATACATACTGAGAAAGAGGGACACTTAAGCCACGCCCCTGCCACACCCTGACCACACCCCATCACACCCCTAGTCACGCATACCATAAATAATTCTTAAGAAAAATACGTTGTTTTATAATTCAAACCACTCTGCTCCTTTCTATCTTGGTTCATTTTCCTTCATATTAACATTTTACAATTTGTAATACATCAATTTAAAGGATGGGAATAACGTTTAGAGTCAAACAAAAACATGTTTTAGTATATTGTATATAATATCTACATAGAAAGAGGGACAAAGTCCTGAAAGAGGGACAAATGAGGAGGAAAGAAGGACAGAGGAACAGGGCTCCCAAAGAGGGACTGTCCCACCAAAAGAGGGACAGTTGGGAGCTATGCAGATAGGCTGGAGGAAGCCCCAGGTATGTAGATCTGTTTGTTTGTTTTTAAATTTATTTATATCTTTTTTTTTTTTTGCTTGCACCTGTCCTTGAGGCTGGCTTCACACAGCAAATAGGCGTCAGCGATATGGTGTGTCATGCCCACCGCATCACCAAAAACAGGCCTTCAGGAGACACCTCGTTAGTACATAGTGCTCCCTGTCTGGCTGCCACCAGCCAAGCAGGAAGTGACGCATGCTTGCAGTCACTTCCTGCTTCAGGTATGTGGAAGCGTAGTGTAAAAATACGCTTCCACGCATGCGCGACATCACAACGTCAACTTTAAAAAAAAAAATGCGTCGCCATAGACCAGTGGTTTCCAACCTTTTTGTTGTGACACATCACATATGTATAATAGAAAAAACGCTTATAATAACCACAAAGTGGATGGAAATACACTTAAAAATGAAGCCTAGAATTTTTCAAGAATGTTAATAAAAACAATCAGTGGGACAGTTAGCTCCCCACCGATTTGGAATAATCTCACAGCACTGACAATTTGCACTGCACATTTTAACTGCAGTGTAACCCCCCCCCCCCCCCAAAAAAAATAAAACGCCCTCAGTATAGGTAGCCAGATGTTGGTGCCCTCAGTATAGGTAGCCAGGCATAGGTGGCCCAAGTATAGGTAGCCAGGAGTTGGTGCCCTCAGTATCGGTAGCCAGCCAGGCATAGGTGCCCCCAGTATAGGTAGCCAGGTGTAGGTGCCCCCAGTATAGGTAGCCAGCTATAGGTGTCCCAGTGTAGGAAGTCAGGTGTAGGTACCCTTAGTATAGGTAGCCAGGCATAGGTACCCTCGGTATAGTAAGCCAAGCATAGGTGCCCCCAGTATAGGAAGTCAGGTGTAGCTGCCATCACTATACAGTGGCTTGCAAACGTATTCGGCCCCCTTGAAGTTTTCCACATTTTGTCACATTACTGCCACAAACATGAATCAATTTTATTGGAATTCCACGTGAAAGACCAACACAAAGTGGTGTACACGTGAGAAGTGGAACGAAAATCATACATGATCCCAAATATTTTGGTTTAAAACAAAACATATCTATGTGTTAGAATGGCCCAGTCAAAGTCCAGATCTAACTCCAATCGAGAATCTGTGGCAAGATCTGAAAACTGCTGTTTTCAAATGCTGTCCATCTAATCTGACTGAGCTGGAGCTGTTTTGCAAAGAAGAATGGGCAAGGATTTCAGTCTGTAGATGTGCAAAGCTGGTAGAGAAATACCCTAAAAGACTGACAAAGTATTGACTCAGGGGGCTGAATAATTACGCACACCCCACTTTGCAGTTATTTATTTGTAAAAAATGTTTGGAATCATGTATGATTTTTGTTCCACTTCTCACGTGTACACCACTTTGTATTGGTCTTTCACGTGGAATTCCAATAAAATTGATTCATGTTTGTGGCAGTAATGTGACAAAATGTGGAAAACTTCAAGGGGGCCGAATACTTTTGTAAGCCACTGTAGGTATGTAAGTGCCTTCAGTATAGGAAGTCAGGTGTAGGTGCCCTCAGTATAGGTATGTAGGTGGCATCAGTATAGGTATTAAGGTGCCCAAAGTATTCTTATGTAGGTGCCATAAGTATAGGTATGTAGGCTCCCTCAGTATAGATATGTAGGTGCCCTCAGTATAAGCATGTAGGTGCCACCTAAGTATAGATATGTAGGTGCCCTCAGTATAGGTATGTAGGTGCCATCTCAGCACTAGTAAACTGGGGGGCTCCTGTCACTACCTAAACTGGGGGTCCCTGTCACTACCTAAACTGGGGGTCCCTGTCACTACCTAAACTGGGGGTCCCTGTCACTACATAAACTGGGGGGCTCCTGTCACTACCTAAACTGGGGGTCCCTGTCACTACATAAACTGGGGGACTCCTGTCACTACCTAAACTGGGGGTCCCTGTCACTACCTACACTGTGGGTCCCTGTCACTACATACACTAGGGGGCACCAGTCACCACCTAAACTGAGGGGGGTCCCTGTCACTAAACATGGGGGGTCCCTGTCACGACCTAAACTGGGGGACACCTGTGTCGGAGGCGCTCACAATCTAATTCCTACTATAGTTCTAGTCTAATGTACCACCTAGTCTAATGTGCCCCCCCCCCCCCCAAAAAAAAAATGTTTTTCTGTGGACGCCCTTGCCTACCATATTATCATTATGTATTTACATCTTCTGCAGCAGTTTACACAGTACATAGTCATGTCTCTGACTGTCCTCAGAGGAGCTCACAATCTAAATCTGTCATAGACTCATGTCCTACCATATTAATATGCATTTACATAGCACTGACATCTTCTGCAGCACATTGCAGAGTACATAGTCATGTCACTGGCTGTCCTCAGAGTGGCTCACAATCTAATCCTACCATAGTCATAGTCTAATGTCCTACCATATTATTATTATGTATTTATACAGGACTGACATCTTCTGCAGCACATTACAGAGTACATAGTCATGTCACTGACTGTACTCAGAGGAGCTTACAATCTAATCCTACCATAGTCATAGTCTAATGTCTGTCCTACCATATTATTATGTATTATATAGCACTGACATTTTCTTCAGTACTTTACAGAATACATAGTCATGTCACTGACTGTCCTCAGAGGAGCTCACAATCTAATCCTACCATAGTCAGTCTAATGTCCTCCCATATTATTATTATGTATTTATTGGGCACTGACATCTTCTGCAGCACATTACAGAGTACATAGTCATGTCACTGACTGTCCTCAGAGGAGCTCACACTCTAATCCTACCATAGTCATAGTCTAATGTCCTACCATATTATTATTATTATGTATTTATATAGCACTGACATCTCCTGCAGCACATTACAGAGTACATAGTCATGTCACTGACTGTCCTAAGAGGAGCTCACACTCTAATCCTACCATAGTCATAGTCTAATGTCCTACCATATTATTATGTATTTATATAGCACTGACATCTCCTGCAGCACATTACAGCGTACATAGTCATGTCACTGACTGTCCTCAGAGGAGCTCACACTCTAATCCTACCATAGTCATAGTCTAATGTCCTACCATATTATTATGTATTTATATAGCACTGACATCTTCTGCAGCACATTACAGAGTACATAGTCATGTCACTGACTGTCCTAAGAGGAGCTCACACTCTAATCCTACCATAGTCATAGTCTAATGTCCTACCATATTATTATGTATTTATATAGCACTGACATCTTCTGCAGCACATTACAGAGTACATAGTCATGTCACTGACTGTCCTCAGGGGAGCTCACAATCTAATCCCTACCATAGTCATAGTCTAATGTCCTACCGTATTATTATTATTATTATTATGTATATAGCACTGACATCGTCTGCAGCACTTTACAGAGAATATCACTGATTGTCCTCAGAGGAGCTTACACTCTAATCATTGCCACCATCATAGTGTAATGCTTATAATATGATGAGTTTGAGGTGACACGATGAACTTATCAGTAGGTTTTTGGGATGTGGAGGGAATGCTGGGAGGTAATTTACACACACACACAGGGAGAACTTAAAACTCAAAATAAAAGGAAACCTAATGAGGAATAACAGAAAGGCCACAAGATGATGGCTGCTCAGTGCTGCGTCTCACTTTCTCTTGTCCCCGGAGGCAGTTACATACTGAAGGTCACACAGTAAACAAGGTGCAGAGAAGCAGGAACTGGCAGGGAGTGGCCCTTCTGCAGGATCAGTCTGTGGAGCTCTCTGGGGTATATTCCCCTCCTGGCACCTCTAGGTGTGACCCTGCACAGCCAGGAGGACAGACATGAGATATGCCGCGATATTATCTGTACCTGGGGGAGGTGAGACGCCAGGAAATACACATCTGGCACAAGCGTCATGTGAGGAGATTGTGCAATACCTCAGAACTTCACAAGAAGGAATACAGAGCTGTGTGACTGGGATTCCCCCACCTCCTCCCACACATCGTACCCTCCTGTCACCCTCCACACTGCAGCTGCACAGGTAAGAGGTCACCAGTAAATTCTGACAATGCTACATGGATAGATCCAGGGGTTCAATCGACTAATAGTTTCAACTCTTTTGTCAAATCAGTTGTAATTTTGCCAGTTTAATCGATACAACCAATCAATATCTGAAAGATCATGGCAAAACACTTGATCGAACAGTATGTGATATTTCTGAACGGGAACAGGATGTGATAGTTCTGAACGGGAACAGGATGTGATAGTTCTGAACGGGAACAGGATGTGATAGTTCTGTTGATTGTACAGGAACTGGGGGCATTTCAGTCATAATTTGATGGATTCAGTGTTTTTGAGCAGGGATCGTCAGGTCAGTGGAGGGGAGAGTGACGCTATAAACCGGATGAACAAATGAGCGGTAAAATGGCCGTGCACAAGCACCGCACAGCCAGGGGCAGCGTATTGCTCAATTAGTGGTACAGGTATATGTACCCCACGCATAGCAACACAAGGCTAAACCCAGTAACGTGCATTGCGGTAATGGGGTAATGTGTGCTGCCCCCTGCTATTAGTACTGTAAAATTGTCGTGTGCTACTTGTGCCTGGCAATTTAACCACTGCTTCCTGCATCAGACCCTTATGACTTGACAGCACAAATCTATCAAAATCAGGCCAAGGCAGAGGCAAGAGAGGCTCCAGCCTCAGGGCGCAGTGTAGGAGAGGGCGCAGGGCGGGGCCGAGGCAGTGGTGAGAGAGGCTCCAGCCTCAGGGCGCAGTGTAGGAGGGGGCGCAGGGCGGGGCCGAGGCAGTGGTGAGAGAGGCTCCAGCCTCAGGGCGCAGTGTAGGAGAGGGCGCAGGGCGGGGCCGAGGCAGTGGTGAGAGAGGCTCCAGCCTCAGGGCGCAGTGTAGGAGGGGGCGCAGGGCGGGGCCGAGGCAGAGGCGAGAGAGGCTCCAGCCTCAGGGCGCAGTGTAGGAGGGGTGCACAACTCACTCAGCTATCATTCCCCTATTGTGTTTGAAGCAGAGAGAAATAAGAAAAGGGGATACATGGCAGTGACTGCAAGTCAGATAACTAGAGATTAAGGTGTTGGGGGCCCTGGGACGCCTCTTAGTCTAATAGCAATCAGTGTGTGACGGCTGAGGGGGGAGAAGGTGGGGGGCGCACTTTGGTGTCTTAGCCTTGGGTGCTGGAGGACCTTGTCCCGGCTCTGATTAAAATCTGTTAGATATCAATTTCCATGTGTGGAGCACTGATCAATCCTTTCTCGATTAAAAAACTGTTTTTCAAGTGAGAAAGAATGCGATTGGACTTTCGATCTGACATAGTTTGGACAGTGTGTGGCCTGTGTCAAGTTCTTTGAGTCCTATGGGAGAAAAGTGCTATAGAAATGTTATTGTTGTTATAGTCCTGCCTGATCAGGAAGTAAGTGTGTTACCTCACAGCAAACAGTCATAGTTGACCTTTCAAGAGTTCTGTTCATGAGAAGCTATCTGTTCAGCCAGAAGAGTGGAACCTAATGTATAATGATTGATGGTTGGCTGGTTATTGTGGGTTACTCTACCCTTCCCATTACACTTAGGAGGCATCGGGCATATAATGTAATTCTGAAAAGAAATCTATGCATCTAGTAAAGAAAGAGCTATTTAACATATCCATTATTGTTTTAAGTCAATAAAATAACAGCCAGCCAGAGTTAACTCTCTGGCAGAGTGCAAAGCATCGCAGTGCCTGGGGCATCAAAGTGAAAACACAATATGCATAGATAACATAACAGTAATATCAATAATGAACATATGTAATTATATGTAATACAACATGTAGTTACATGGTTATCATTAGAGAAGAGCCAAACTATTCGCCCAGCAAATAGTTTGCAGCGAAAATGCGATATTCACATTTGCCCCCTCAGGCGAATATATGCAGGATTCGACCCACCCCCTATACATTATAATGGAGCGAAACTTTGACCCCTCACCCCGGAGTCAGCAGACACATGGCAGCCAATCAGCTATCCCTCCCACCTGGACAACCCCCCCCCCCCCCACACACACACACACCCCTCCCCCCACCTATCTATCAGAAAGCCAGCACAGCAGCCATTTTGCAGTCTGTGTTTGGCTTCAGTGCTAGGCAGATCAAGGAGAGTGTGCTGATGACAGGGAGAGCGTTAGGTAGGCCTGTGTTCTGTGTCCTCAGTGCAGATTCTTGCTGCTACCACATTGTCCTGAACAGCTAATAGCCCTTCAAAGGGCTAATACATTGTTTTGCTTGCTATTGGATTGCTCTTCTGTGGCCAGTGTGCAAGTTAGCTGCTGGAGACAGGTCTGCTGGTCCTAGTAGGGCATCATATAACCCACTAATCCTTAAAACATGACTCTTCATCAACTCCGTAATTTTTGGTGGGACTTCTGGCATGGACCCCCCTCCTCCATGCCACAGTCCAGGTGTTAGACCCCTTGAAACACATTTTCCATCCCTTTTGTGGCCAGAAACAGTCCCTGTAGGTTTTAGAATTCGCCTGGCCTTTGAAGTCTATGGAGATTCGCAAATTCGCCAGATTTGAGAACTTTTTGCAGAAATTCGCGTTCACTATTCGCGAATGTGAAATTTGATCTTAGGCCCATCACTAGTTATCATACATCCATTAAAGAGGAACTACAGTGAAATTAATGTAATAAAAAGTGCTTCATTTTTACAATAATTATGTATAAATGATTTAGTCAGTGTTTGCCCATTGTAAAATCTTTTAAGTCCCTGATTTACATTCTGACATTTATTAAATGGTGACATTTTTACTGCTGGCAGGTGATGTAGCTGCTGCATGCTTTTTTGGCAGTTGGAAACAGCAGTAAACAGCTATTTCCCACAATGCAACAAGGTTCACAGACAGGAAACTGCCAGGAGTACCACGGTCCTCAGAGCTTCTTGTGGGAGGGGTTTCACCACAATATCAGTAATACAGTGCCCCCTGATGGTCTGTTTGTGAAAAGGAATAGATTTCTCATGTAAAAGGGGATATCAGCTACTGATTGGGATAAAGTTCAATTCTTGGTCAGAGTTTCTCTTTAACTTAACAGAATCAAAAAGCCTGAGAAGAAAGAGGAAAGGAAGGAAGAAGAGGGAGGAGAGAAGAAGAAGAGGGATAAGAGAAAAAGAGGGAGGGAGGGAGAGAGGAAGAGGGAGGGAGAGAGGAAGAGGGAGGGGAGAAGAAGAGGGAGGAGAGAGGAAGAGGGAGGGGAGAGGAAGAGGGAGGAGATAAGAAGAGGGAGGAAATAAGAAGAGGGAGGGAAGAGGAAGAGGGAGGGGAGAAGAAGAGGGAGGAGAGAGGAAGAGGGATGGGAGAGGAAAAGGGAGGGGAGAAGAAGAGGGAGGAGATAAGAAGAGGGAGGGAAGAGGAAGAGGGAGGTGAGAGGAGAAGAGGAAGGGGAGAAGAAGAGGGAGGAGATAAGAAGAGGGAGGGAAGAGGAAGAGGGAGGTGAGAGGAGAAGAGGAAGGGGAGAAGAAGAGGGAGGAGAGAGGAAGAGGGAGGGGAGTGGAGAGGAAGAAGGAGGGGAGATGAGAAGGGGGAGGAGAAAGGAAGAGAGGGGGGAGAAGAAGAGGGCAAACACGAATGTATCCTTTCGGTCAACAAAAAAGGTTACATAAAAGATACATTTTAACATTTTTACCTCCCCATAGCAAGCATTCTCTGATCCTGTTGATTTGGATAATGTAATGGAATGCTAAGCAGTTCAGCAAGAATAGGCTGAGTGTAAATGTGTCAGCGCTATATGATTACTGTATGTCCTTATAAGTCTCAGGTGAGAGTTATTCATAGAGGGAGTCCCACCACCACATAAATCTTTCCACAATAACACAAGGTGCTTCGAGTAGTTCCTGAAATGACTCACTTGTAAATAAACGTTTTTTGCTGCTTGTGATAAATCTATCCATAATCAGACATCACAGCTGTTGCCTGAAGCAGATGTGTTACCGTGACAGAATTGTGTGTTTTCTGACAATACAGCTCATGACTCAATGCAAGGAGTCTATTAGTGGAAAGGTCTTCACTTGTGGAGACCTGCTTAACATTTAACAAATGTGGGAACAGATTTCATTTCCTGATGATCAGGCTCCTAAAAAGTACCCAATGCCTGTACTGGAATGACCTGAAAATCAGAGGCCTCATGTCTGGTGATCCTGACTCACCGTGATCTAACTACAGGCCCAGATTTACCTCACAGGAGCCTATAGGCACAGATGTCCTTGCACCCTAGACTCCGCCCACCATAAACCTACAAACCCCCACCGAACCGCACCACAAGTATGCTGGCTGTCCCAGCTGTCACTCCTCCCTTACTCATCATAGGTAGCTACAGGTGCCCCTTAGCATTAGGTAGCAGACGTACCCTCAGTATTAAGTAGCTAGAGGTGCTCCCAAGTGTTAGGTAGCTAGCGGTGCCCCCGATTACCAAGGCCCACATGAGTAACCCCTCATTTACACACCACTCAGGACTCTGCATAGGTAAAGCATGTGGGAGGCACTAGGGAAGGGGAGTGAGCCACCTCCCCATCATCTGGCGCCTGTAGGCACATGCCTACAGTGCCTTTTGGTAAATCCGGCCCTGTCTAACTATAACACTCACTGGGATGGAGAAACAGTTCACGATTTGCGAGAGTTCGCTCTCACTGCGACGACTATTGTTGAGGATTGAATTTCGTTACAGCAGCACATCTCTGATTAAATCTTCTGTTTAAAATAACTTTTCACCATCATCTGCGCCATCATATGAAGATCACCATAGCTGCGTGTGAAGACCTGAATGAATACTTATTGGACATTTTTCTGAATCGTAGAATCACTGTTATGTAGAGTATAAGGTGCTAGTAGAATATCGGTCAGATTACCAATATTCTACTATTGGTCTATGAGTAATACGACAGAATATTGGCAATTTTTGCCAATGTTTTACTGTTGCTAAAACTAACCCTAGTCTCATTTTAACCCTCTATCGATGCCTAACCTTAACCGATCCCGCACCCACTGCAATATCCGCTGATGTCTGTGCCATCTTTGGTGCTGAAAACTGTCTCCGCTGGTATCCATGCTGCCTAAAAACAATAAGGGCTCGATTCACAAAAGCGTGATAACTCAGTTATCACGTGTGAAGGCTTTGCATGTGCTAACACGAGTGTAAAGGCTTTGCACGTGCTAACTCGAGTGTAAAGGCTTTGCACGTGCTAACTCGAGTGTAAAGGCTTTGCACGTGCTAACTCGAGTGTAAAGGCTTTGCACGTGCTAACTCGAGTGTAAAGGCTTTGCACATGCTAACTCGAGTGTAAAGGCTTTGCACGTGCTAACTAGTGTTGGGCGAACAGTGTTCGCCACTGTTCGGGTTCTGCAGAACATCACCCTGTTCGGGTGATGTTCGAGTTCGGCCGAACACCTGACGGTGCTCGGCCAAACCGTTCGGCCACATGGCCGAACTAAGAGCGCATGGCCGAACGTTCCCCGAACGTTCGGCTAGCGCTGTGATTGGCCGAACGGGTCACGTGGTTCGGGCCCGAACGCGCTCTGATTGGCCGAACGGTCACGTGGTTCGGGTAAATAAATACCCGAACCACGTCATATCTCCGCCATTTCTCTGTGGGTTTAGCTTTGGGTAGGCAGGCAGGGTAGTTCGCTCTCCAGCCACGCTAGCCAGGGTCCCCCCCAGTCATTGTGTGTCGCTGCTGGGAACAGTAGTACACCGCTCGCTCAGCCACACTATATATATAGCATTGTTTACTGCCACTGTGTACCTCGCTCAGCCACGCTATATATAGCATTGTGTTTTCTGACACTCTGTGTACACGGCTTAGCCTGGCTATATAGCATTGTGTGTACTGCCACTGTGCACCTCGCTCAGCCACGCTATATATAGCATTGTGTTTTCTGACACTCTGTGTACACGGCTTAGCCTGACTATATAGCATTGTGTGTACTGCCACTGTGCACCTCGCTCAGCCACGCTATATATAGCATTGTGTTTTCTGACACTCTGTGTACACGGCTTAGCCTGACTATATAGCATTGTGTGTACTGCCACTGTGCACCTCGCTCAGCCACGCTATATATAGCATTGTGTTTACTGCCACTGTGTGTACACCGCTCAGCCAGACTATATACCATTCTTTACTGACACTCTGTGTACACCGCTCAGCCAGACTATATACCATTGTTTACTGACACTCTGTGTACACGGCTCAGCCTGACTATATAGCATTGTGTGTACTGCCACTGTGCACCTCGCTCAGCCACGCTATATATAGCATTGTGTTTACTGCCACTCTGTGTACACCGCTCAGCCAGACTATATACCATTGTTTACTGACACTCTGTGTACACCGCTCAGCCAGACTATATACCATTGTTTACTGACACTCTGTGTACACGGCTCAGCCTGACTATATAGCATTGTGTGTACTGCCACTGTGCACCTCGCTCAGCCACGCTATATATAGCATTGTGTTTACTGCCACTCTGTGTACACGGCTTAGCCTGACTATATAGCATTGTGTGTACTGCCACTGTGCACCTCGCTCAGCCACGCTATATATAGCATTGTGTTTTCTGACACTCTGTGTACACGGCTTAGCCTGACTATATAGCATTGTGTGTACTGCCACTGTGCACCTCGCTCAGCCACGCTATATATAGCATTGTGTTTACTGCCACTCTGTGTACACCGCTCAGCCAGACTATATACCATTGTTTACTGACACTCTGTGTACACCGCTCAGCCAGACTATATACCATTGTTTACTGCCACTCTGTGTACATGGCTCAGCCAGACTATATAGCATTGTGTGTACTGCCACTCTGTGTACACCGCTCAGCCAGACTATATAGCATTTTTCACTGCCACTCTGTGTACACGGCTCAGCCAGACTATATAGCATTGCGTACTCTGCCAGTCAGTGTGTATATTGCTGGGATCAGTAATACTCCACTCACCGTCAACCACTATATGAGCTCACCATGAGTTCCTCAGAGACCTCCGCTGTGAGCAGCACTCCCAACAACAGCAACAGCCAACGCCCCACGCAAGCTATAACATCCACCCCAGCAGCCAGTGGTCAGCAGCAGCCCTCCCCGGAGGAGAACGTTGTGTCCATCGGTCCGGCGCCAGAGCGATTAATGAGGGCTGCCATTGAGGAGATGATGGGGCCTGATGTGGAGGAGGAGGTCGGGCTCAGGCCAGCATCCCAAGTTAATGTTGAGGACGATGAGGGGTCTGTGACTGTGTCTGGGGATGTTGGGGTGGCAGAGGTGGTGGGTGGGTCAGACTCAGGAGAAGAGTTGTATGATGAGGATGATGATCGGGACCATCTGTATGTGCCTCAGAGTCCGACCCTGGAAAACATGTTGTATCGTGTGTTTAGGTACTAAAATCTGCATTCCCAGTAGTGTTGGGCGAACAGTGTTCGCCACTGTTCGGGTGCTGCAGAACATCACCCCGTTCGGGGTGACTATATAGCAGACTATATAGCATTGTGTTTACTGCCACTCTGTGTACACGGCTCAGCCACACTATATAGCATTGTGTTTACTGCCACTCTTTGTCTGCTGGGAACAGTAGTACACCGCTCACACGCCACTGTATAGCATTGTGCTCTGTGTCGCTGCTGGCAATAGTGGTACACCGCTCACCCACCACTGTATAGCATTTCTGTACTGCCACTGTACTGCTGCCAGTCAGCGTGTACTGTAAGGATAAGTGAAATGAGGAAGAAATCCGGTGAAAGAGGGAGGGGCAAGGGAAGAGGTGTTTCCCCTGACGGTTGTGCTGGGGAGCTGTACTCCACGGCGGCGGCCCCCCACAATGACATATGACGAGTTTGAGGAGATGGAAGAGGAGGGTATGGACAATGTGGACATAGACCCAGATTTTGTTTGTGAACGAGAACATCGCCGTCGTAGCAGCAGCACAGATGAGTCTGTTGAAGAACCCACTGCTGCACGAGTTCGCCTTGTGCCACAAGGTAGGCGGCGCGCAATTTCAGGCACCACAAGCGTGGAAGTTCAAGTGAGAGGCAAAAGAGGCGCAAACAGAAATCGCCAGCAAGGCAGGTGCTCCAAAGTCTGGGCTTTCTTTGAAGACTGCACTGAGGATGTTACCATGGCGATTTGCAAGGTGTGCAAGACCCGCCTGAGCAGGGGGAAAAGTATTAACAACCTCTCCACCACCAGCATGAGCCGCCACATGCTATCCAAACATCCCACTCTGTGGGCAAACGCGGCAGGACAGGGTACCACCAGCAACACTGCCTCCCTTGGGTTCACCAGACTCACCACCAGACCCGCCTCAGCAGCAGCAGTAGCCCAGCCATTGCGTGGTTCAAAACATTCCAAAAAATCAGATGACGCTGACACTGTCACTTTCCGGAGTAGTGCTCTTGAGGTCTCCCAATGTTCATCAAACACAACAACCAACAGCCCTTCGTTGTGCAGCCCTACGGTTCAGTTGTCTGTCTCGGAGATGTTTGAGCGCAAGAGGAAATTGCCAGCAAATGACCCCCGGGCCGTGGCAGTAAGAGCCAGCATAGCCAAGCTTCTGGCCTGCGAAATGCTGCCATATCGAGTGGTGGAGACAAACAGCTTCAAGGGCATGATGTCAGTGGCCATCCCACGTTACGTGGTTCCCAGCCGCTACCACTTTGCGCGCTCTGCAGTGCCTGAGTTGCATGAGCACGTGGTCAGCAAAATAACCCGAAGCTTGAAGAATGCCGTTGCCTGCAAGGTTCACCTCACCACTGACACCTGGACGAGTGCGTTCGGCCAGGGTCGATACATCTCCCTTACCGCGCACTGGGTGAACCTTGTGGAGCTTGGCAGCGAATCCTCACCTGCTACGGCGCGGGTGTTGCCCAGTGCCCACGCCGCAAACACCTGCACCGCCGTCCCTCCCACTGGATAACAGCAGCACCTACCTCTCTGACTCCTTCTCCTCCAACGCATCTCAAGGCTGTACCTCATCCGGAAACGCTAACCCAGCACCAGCAGCAGTAGGATCGTGGAAGCAGTGCAGCACAGCTGTTGGCATGCGTCAGCAAGCGTTGCTGAAGCTGATCTGCCTTGGGGATAAGCAGCACACAGGGGAGGAAATTTGGAGGGGAATAAAGGAACAGATGGATTTGTGGCTGGCACCGCTGGACCTGAAACCGGCCATGGTTGTGTGTGATAATGGGAGTAATCTCATTCGCGCTTTAAAGTTGGCTAAGCTGACACATGATGAAGAAGAAGAGGAGGAACAGCTGGAGTTGGAGCAGGAATTTCCTGCCACCACTGACGAGGGCCAGAGCGGTGCACGTTGGACTTCCACAATTCAGCGCGAATGGTCAGCAGAAGCAGACCAGGAAGAAGGTGACGACTATGATGCATCACAACAACTATCACAACGCTCACAAGAGGATGATGAGGATTCTGGTAGGACTCTGGCACACATGGCTCAATTCATGCTAAACTGCATTGAACGCGACCCACGCATTGTGCGCATTCGGGACAACACCAATTACTGGGTTTATATACCCTTCTGGATCCACGGTACAAACACAATGTTCCAAAACTGCTTGAAGAGTCAGACAGGTCAAAATGGAAGAATACCAGCAGGCCCTTGTGGAGACTTTAGAGAGGAGATTGACATCCTCCCCCTCCTCTAGCCAGTTGTACGCCGACAGACTGACTTCCGCAAACCCAGGACGACCAGGAGGGCAGCAAACAACACAAGCCGCAGCTAGTGCCCAAAAGGGAATGGTATCGGCAGTGTCCTTGGAGTGGGAAAATTTTCTGACACCCATGCAGCAGCAGCCCACAGAACAGCAAGCGTGCAGATCCACCTCCAACACCGATCGCCTGGAGAAGATGGTCAAGGACTACATGTCAGATGGCGTAGCTGTGTCTAACAATCCATCTGCACCCTTCAACTATTGGGTATCGAAGCTAGACACCTGGCACGAACTGGCAATGTACGCAATAGAGGTGCTGGCTTGCCCGGCAGCCAGCGTTATGTCGGAACGCTGTTTCAGTGCTGCCGGAGGCATCGTCACAGATCGGCGTATCCGCCTCTCCACAGAAAATGCAGACCGTCTGACTCAAATTAAAATGAATCAATCCTGGATTGGAAACGACTACGCAACACTCCAGGACCCCAACCAAGTAACATGACCAATGAACATCTGGGATGGTTTAGCGTTTCCGGTCCCTGTTTATTGAACCTCTCATCTGTATTACATTTATGACTGCATGGCGGCAAAAAGCATTGCTGCTATATCCGCACGCTTTTTGTCCTCATGCAAGGCCTGGGTTGTTGTGTCTCAAAAAGCATGGCCTTCTCCTCCTGCGCCTGCTCCTGTTCCATCACGTGTGCTGCTGCTGCTGGGTTAGCGTTTCCGGTCCCTGTTTATGGAACCTCTCATCTGTATTACATTTATGACTGCATGGCGGCAAAAAGCATTGCTATATCCGCACGCTTTTTGTCCTCATGCAAGGCCTGGGTTGCGTCTCAAAAAGCGTGGCCTTCTCCTCCTGCGCCTCCTCCTGTTCCATTATGTGTGCTGCTGCTGGGTTAGCGTTTCCAGTCTCTGTTTATTGAACCTCTCATCTGTATTACATTTATGACTGCATGGCGGCAAAAAGCATTGCTATATCCGCACGCTTTTTGTCCTCATGCAAGGCCTGGGTTGCGTCTCAAAAAGCGTGGCCTTCTCCTCCTGCGCCTCCTCCTGTTCCATCACGTGTGCTCTGTGCTGCTGCTGCTGCTGGGTTAGCGTTACCGGTCCCTGTTTATTAAACTTCTCATCTGTATTACATTTATGACTGCATGGCGGTAAAAAGCATGCTATCCGCACGCTTCTTGTCCTCATGCAAGGCCTGGGTTGTTGTGTCTCAAAGCGTAGCCTTCTCCTCCTGCGCCTCCTCCTGTTCCATCACGTGTGCTCTGTGCTGCTGCTGCTGCTGGGTTAGCGTTACCGGTCCCTGTTTATGGAACCTCTTCTCTTTATTACATTTATGACTGCATGGCGGCAAAAAGCATTGCTGCTATATCCGCATGCTTCTTGTCCTCATGCAAGGCCTGGGTTGTTGTGTCTCAAAAAGCGTGGCCTTCTCCTCCTGCGCCTCCTCCTGTTCCATCACGTGTGCTGCTGCTGCTGCTGGGTTAGCGTTACCGGTCCCTGTTTATGGAACCTCTTCTCTTTATTACATTTATGACTGCCTGGCGGTAAAAACCATGTTACCTGTGCAAAGAAACATGACATTTTCAGCATTTAAAAGACAATTTTTCCTTTGAAACTTTACAATCAATTTTCTCAAAAACTATAAGCTCTTTTTGCTAAAAAATTTTTTCCTCTTGTACCCACTCCCAAGGTGCACATACCCTGTAAATTTGGGGTATGTAGCATGTAAGGAGGCTTTACAAAGCACAAAAGTTCGGGTCCCCATTGACTTCCATTATGTTCGGAGTTCGGGTCGAACACCCGAACATCGCGGCCATGTTCGGCCTGTTCGGCCCGAACCCGAACATCTAGATGTTCGCCCAACACTAGTGCTAACGCGAGTGTAAAGGCCTTGCACGTGCTAACTCGAGTGTAAAGGCTTTGCTAACTCGAGTGTAAAGGCTTTGCATGTGCTAACTCGAGTGTAAAGGCTTTGCACGTGCTAACTCGAGTGTAAAGGCTTTGCACGTGCTAACTCGAGTGTAAAGGCTTTGCACGTGCTAACTCGAGTGTAAAGGCTTTGCATGTGCTAACTCGAGTGTAAAGGCTTTGCACGTGCTAACTCGAGTGTAAAGGCTTTGCACGTGCTAACTCGAGTGTAAAGGCTTTGCATGTGCTAAATACAAATGAGCTTTACTCACCTGGGGCTTTCTCCAGCCCCTTGCATCCGGCTGTCCCACGCTGTCACCTCCGCTCCCCGCCGCTGTCCCGATCTCGCCGCACAGTGCAGAGGCCGACCGCGAAGTCAGCCTTACTGCGCCCTCGCGAATCGCCGCTGTCAATCATGGCCACGCGGTCCACGGCGAACTGCGCAGGCATGAAGTGACACGAGTTTGCTGTCACTTCCTGCTTCAGGTATGGGGAAGTGCACGGAAGTGTATTGTTAAAATATGCTTACGCGCCGCAATGTCCCATCGGCAACATTTTTAAAATCCCTGCGTTGCCATAGAATAACCCCACTTCTGGTCCGACGCAGAGCAGTGCAAGTATGCATTTTAACATAGTTTTGTCCTAGTGCCAGGGATGCGGCAAAAAGGTCACTTCAGTCTCATCGCACCATACCGTGGCTAGCACTGCTAAGTAAAGGATACCCGAAGTGAAATGTGACATGATGAGATAGACATGGGTATGTACAGTGCCTAGCATACAAATAACTATGCTGTGTTCCTTTTTTTCTTTCTCTGCCTGAAAGAGTTAAATATCAGGTATGCAAGTGGCTGACTCAGACTGGAAGTGACTACAGTGTGACCCTCACTGATAAGAAATTCCAACTATAAAACACTTTCCTAGCAGAAATTGGCTTCTGAGAGCAGGAAAGAGATAAAAATGGTCAATAGTTCATACATTCTAGCCCTGGCATACTTCAATTAATGTGTCATTGAGCAAAAACAATAAAACAGGTATAACTTAAAAAGTAGATTTAAAAATAAAATAAAATTGTGGAATGTCTTAAAAAGACGTTTTTAGGAGAAGGAAGATAGATTGTTTATTTCATTAGTTTATTTTCGCTTCGGGTGTCCTTAAGGAGTACATAGCGGGCGCTCTCGCACATTAAAGTCAGTCTGAAGCCAAAATAATTTGCTTTTTTTATTGCTCACTTATGTTAAGCAGTGAAAACAAGTATTTATCCCCCTGAAATCCCCGTTGCAAAATTCTCCCTGCTCTTCCTGGAGGAGGCAGAGCTTTGCGCAGTAGCTCTGCCTCCGGTTCAGTCATTCTCTGCCGGTCTCCGCCTCTCCCCGCCCCTCTCAGTCTTCTTTCACTGAGAGGGGCGGGGAGAGGTGGAGATTAGCGGAGATGGGCTGAACTGGAGGTAGAGCTACTGCACAAAGCTCTGCCTCCTCCAGGAAGAGCAGGGAGAATTTTGCAACGGGGATTTCAGGGGGATAAATACATTGATTTTACTGCTTAACATAAGTGAGCAATAAAAAAGCAAATTATTTTGGCTTCAGACTCTTTTTAAGCTGCGCTGCTTTAGCCATAAAACTCATAGGGCTTTATTGCTGAGTCGGCATCAGGATAGATGTTTAAATATGTGGACCTACGAAATGCTAATTTGCGTAATTGAATGGTACAGTACTTTATAGGGTTATTTTAACCACAGTAATCATGTGTTGAGATGTTCCAGGTGTATGATACAAGATGACAATTGTTATCTCTGTGACTGTAGAGTCATTACAACATTGTACAATGATTTCAACTTTACTCAAGTATGATCATTGAATGCAATAATAAATATTGCAGTGTTTGCAGCATATGCGGGTTCTCTTTTTGTTGTTTGGGTAAAACGTTTCTGCCCTGCTGACTGTTTCCTTTCCCTCCGTGCAGAGCGAATTCCTCATATATGTTGATAAGCATAGCGAATGCCGTACTTCCCATATGCAGACAGAGTGACTATAGTTCCGCAATATGCAGGTGAGGCATTTTGTAGCATAGAGTCAGGTGAATGAGATGACACAGCAGATCTGCCTGGGGGTACATCTGTCTCATGCTGCTCTCCCCCAGAATGGGGAGGAATGAGAGTCACACCTGTAATGAATCAAGAGTATGTCAGGAGATATCGCTGTGTGCGCTCAGCCACATGTCACCACTCTAGGGTGTTGTAGCCGAAATATCGGCTAGTAGAATAATATCAGTGCACTTACTGATATTCTACTAGTATGAAGTGCAAAAATAGGATAGTAAAATATTGATCGGTAAATGATACCCATATATTGCTGGAGCAAAGCCTAACCCTACTCTCACACAGAGCCCTCCTTCTACCAATGCCTAACCCTAACCAAGCCCCTGCCGATGCATAACCCTAACCACCCCCTCTGATGCCTAACCCTAACCCCCCCATCCGATGCCAAACCATAACTAGCCCCCAACCAATGCCTAACCCTAACCCCCCCTCTGATGCCTAACCATAAGTAGCCTGCTGCCAATGCCTACCCCTAACCACCCACCCCTGATGCCTAACCCAAACACCCCCCCACCCCTCTGATGCCTAACCATAACTAGCCTGCTGCCAATGCCTACCCCTAACCACCCACCTCTGATGCCTAACCATAACTAGCCTGCTGCCAATGCCTACCCCTAACCACCCACCTCTGATGCCTAACCATAACTAGCCTGCTGCCAATGCCTACCCCTAACCACCCACCTCTGATGCCTAATCATAACTAGCCTGCTGCCAATGCCTACCCCTAACCACCCACCCCTGATGCCTAACCATAACTAGCCTGCTGCCAATGCCTACCCCTAACCACCCACCTCTGATGCCTAACCATTACATAGCCTGCTGCCAATGCCTAACCCTACCCCCCCCATCCGATGCCAAACCATAACTAGCCCCCAACCAATGCCTAACCCTAACCCCCCCTCTGATGCCTAACCATAAGTAGCCTGCTGCCAATGCCTACCCCTAACCACCCACCCCTGATGCCTAACCCAAACACCCCCCGACCCCTCTGATGCCTAACCATAACTAGCCTGCTGCCAATGCCTACCCCTAACCACCCACCCCTGATGCCTAACCATAACTAGCCTGCTGCCAATGCCTACCCCTAACCACCCACCTCTGATGCCTAACCATAACTAGCCTGCTGCCAATGCCTACCCCTAACCACCCACCTCTGATGCCTAATCATAACTAGCCTGCTGCCAATGCCTACCCCTAACCACCCACCCCTGATGCCTAACCATAACTAGCCTGCTGCCAATGCCTACCCCTAACCACCCACCTCTGATGCCTAACCATTACATAGCCTGCTGCCAATGCCTAACCCTAACCACCCACCTCTGATGCCTAACCATAACTAGCCTGCTGCCAATGCCTACCCCTAACCACCCACCTCTGATGCCTAGCCATAACTAGCCTGCTGCCAATGCCTACCTCTAAGCACCCACCCCTGATGCCTAACCATAACTAGCCTGCTGCCTATGCCTACCCCTAACCACCCACCTCTGATGCCTAACCATAACTAGCCTGCTGCCAATGCCTACCCCTAACCACCCACCTCTGATGCCTAACCATAACTAGCCTGCTGCCAATGCCTACCCCTAACCACCCACCCCTGATGCCTAACCATAACTAGCCTGCTGCCAATGCCTACCCCTAACCACCCACCTCTGATGCCTAACCATTACATAGCCTGCTGCCAATGCCTAACCCTAACCACCCACCTCTGATGCCTAACCATAACTAGCCTGCTGCCAATGCCTACCCCTAACCACCCACCTCTGATGCCTAGCCATAACTAGCCTGCTGCCAATGCCTACCTCTAAGCACCCACCCCTGATGCCTAACCATAACTAGCCTGCTGCCTATGCCTACCCCTAACCACCCACCTCTGATACCTAACCATAACTAGCCTGCTGCCAATGCCTACCCCTAACCACCCACCTCTGATGCCTAACCATAACTAGCCTGCTGCCAATGCCTACCCCTAACCACCCACCTCTGATGCCTAACCATAACTAGCCTGCTGCCAATTATTATTATTATTATTATTTAGTATTTATATAGCGCCAACATATTACGCAGCGCTGTACAGTGTATATATATCTTGTCACTAACTGTCCCTCAAAGGAGCTCACAATCTAATCCCTACCATTGCCATATGTCTATATATGCCAATGCCTACCCCTAACCATAACTAGCCTGCTTCCAATGCCTACCCCTAACCACCCACCTCTGATGCCTAACCATAACTAGCCTGCTGCCAATGCCTACCCCTAACCACCCACCTCTGATGCCTAACCATAACTAGCCTGCTGCCAATGCCTACCCCTAACCACCCACCTCTGATGCCTAACCATAACTAGCCTGCTGCCAATGCCTACCCCTAACCACCCACCTCTGATGCCTAACCATAACTAGCCTGCTGCCAATGCCTACCCCTAACCACCCACCTCTGATGCCTAACCATAACTAGCCTGCTGCCAATGCCTACCCCTAACCACCCACCTCTGATGCCTAACCATAACTAGCCTGCTGCCAATGCCTACCCCTAACCACCCACCTCTGATGCCTAACCATAACTAGCCTGCTGCCAATGCCTACCCCTAACCACCCACCTCTTATGCCTAACCATAACTAGCCTGCTGCCAATGACTACCCCTAACCACCCACCTCTGATGCCTAACCATAACTAGCCTGCTGCCAATGCCTACCCCTAACCACCCACCTCTGATGCCTAACCATAACTAGCCTGCTGCCAATGCCTACCCCTAACCACCCACCTCTGATGGCTAACCATAACTAGCCTGCTTCCAATGCCTACCCCTAACCACCCACCTCTGATGCCTAACCATAACTAGCCTGCTGCCAATGCCTACCCCTAACCACCCACCTCTGATGCCTAACCATAACTAGCCTGCTGCCAATGCCTACCCCTAACCACCCACCTCTGATGCCTAACCATAACTAGCCTGCTGCCAATGCCTACCCCTAACCACCCACCTCTGATGCCTAACCATAACTAGCCTGCTGCCAATGCCTACCCCTAACCACCCACCTCTGATGCCTAACCATAACTAGCCTGCTGCCAATGCCTACCCCTAACCACCCACCTCTGATGGCTAACCATAACTAGCCTGCTTCCAATGCCTACCCCTAACCACCCACCTCTGATGCCTAACCATAACTAGCCTGCTGCCAATGCCTACCCCTAACCACCCACCTCTGATGGCTAACCATAACTAGCCTGCTTCCAATGCCTACCCCTAACCACCCACCTCTGATGCCTAACCATAACTAGCCTGCTGCCAATGCCTACCCCTAACCACCCACCTCTGATGCCTAACCATAACTAGCCTGCTGCCAATGCCTACCCCTAACCACCCACCTCTGATGCCTAACCATAACTAGCCTGCTGCCAATGCCTACCCCTAACCACCCACCTCTGATGCCTAACCATAACTAGCCTGCTGCCAATGCCTACCCCTAACCACCCACCTCTGATGCCTAACCATAACTAGCCTGCTGCCAATGCCTACCCCTAACCACCCACCTCTGATGCCTAACCATAACTAGCCTGCTGCCAATGCCTACCCCTAACCACCCACCTCTGATGCCTAACCATAGCTAGCCTGCTGCCAATTCCTACCCCTAACCACCCACCTCTGATGCCTAGCCATAACTAGCCTGCTGCCAATGCCTACCCCTAACCACCCACCCCTGATGCCTAACCCAAACACTCCCCCCCCTCTGATGCCTAACCATAACTAGCCCCCTGCCGATGTCATCCCCCTTACCGCCCCCCCTTGGATGCTTTACCACAACCACCCCATCTGATGCCTAACCCTAACCAACCCCCCTAGGATGCCTAACCTTAACCCCTCCATGTCTAAGCTAAAGCCCCCACACACTTGCCTAAGCTTATAACCCCCACCCCCCACAGACACGTAACCTTAACCACCTTGCTGCAACAACAAAAAGCTAAATACCATTTATAGAAAGTGCTAAATATTGTCCAAGGCCACCTGCTATTTATCAGGTGACTTAGGCACCCAAATGTCCTGCTATAAATGATTTTTGTATGGGTGCCTATGGCAGTGGCCAAAGTTCTGCGGCTGCAGTTACTCAAACTCACACCAGACTCTCAGTTCAGGACTCTATGACCCTAAATACACCCTAAATACACCAATTCAGCATCTTCAGCACTTGTGGGTAGCAGTGATCTATAGGAAGAGCAAGAGCCCTGTATGGTGTATTACCTTTTTATTTGCTTCTCAAAAAATAGTAGATGGATGAATAAAAACTGCTTATCGCCCCGTGCGGTAACCACAACCCCCTGTCAGTGCCTCTGTAAAAGGGAGTATGCAGAGACACTGCGGGTCCTACCACATCCTCCTGTTTTTCCTTCCATGGGTGCTTGCTTCACACTGCTTTACTTCTGTAAAGGGGGGCAGCGGTGTGGGTTTCCTGGTGGTGGATGGACTTCTCCTGGGCGGCAGAGGTTGATGAGTACTGTGCCTGCGGTGTTGACACACATTTGAAGAAGTCGGCTTCCTGTTTTTTAACCACACAGGGTGACAAGTTGTTTTATTCATCCATCTAGTGCAGGGGCGTAACTAGAAATCACTGGGCCCCCCTGCGAAACTTTGGATGGGGCCCCCTCCCGCCAACCCATCCCCTGCTTTCTGCACAAGTAAACTGAGAACCAATGTTATTCAGTTGGCTAGAGCATGTTTTGCCCATGCAGATAAAAACTGACAGCAGTAATGCATTGCAGGCATTTTCTTTATCAATTACATTAGTTGTGATAAAACGTGCATGTTTTCACTCATACAGACACACATGGTGTACAGAAAACGCATACGGAAAACCGACAGACGAGTGTGCTCCCAGCCTCAGCTTGTTACACTCACTCTGTCCACCTCTGATAGAGCAGAACTGGCTATGCAGACTTCTCCAGCATCACTACAGAACACAGCACTTGGGGAGGGGTAGAGAGGTTTTGGGCTGGGCGCTGTACAGAGGAGCCTGCTGCACACTGAATAGGGACTATCTACAAATCTTTGTCTACAACACTTTGTATGATTTGTTATCAGTAGCTGAGCAGATGCAGTCATTAGAACAGTTGTGCAGAGAATAGAAAAGTTTTACTCTCTGTACCCATAGTTATCAGTCTCTCAGGATGGGGCCCCCTGTGGCTTCTGGCCCCCCCTGCGGCTGCATCCCTTGCAGGGTCTATTGTTACGCCCTGATCTAGTGCAATCATTTACTTTTTGAGAAGTAAATAAAAAGGTAATACCCCATATAGCGGTTTTGTTCTTCCTATAAACTTCTGCGGCTCTCCAGCACCCACAATTCCCTGCTCTCATGTGGCGTACTTATTATCATCTTTGATTTATATAGCACCAACATATTTTGTGGCACTGTACAGAGTAAGGAACTAACAAGGGGTACATAATGATACAGACAATGATATACAACAAATATGAACACTGATACAACATACAGGACTGGTGGTTACACCGAGAGATGTAACATGATTAACCTTCCTGGCGCTAACCCCGAGCTGAGCTCGGACTATGCCGCGCAGGAGGATATCTCAGCCCCTGGTGGGGCGATTCGCCCCATTTAAAGTGCTGTACGCGCAGCTAGCACTTTGCTAGCCGCACGTACAGCTTGATCACCGCCGCTTTGCGGCGATTGCCCGCACGCAGCGGCGGGCAGAAGAGGCCCCCCGCCAGAGCCCTGCACTGCCCAGACCAATGAGTTCCTTCAGCGGCGTCTGACGTCAGGACGTCAGCTGACGTCCATGACGTCATTCCGATCGCCGCTATGGCGACAGGAGAAGCCAAACAGGGGAACGCGTTATATACGTGTCCCCCTGTTTGCTATTGATGCCGGCGACGATCGCACTAGAGGGGCACATAGCTTACATGAAACAAAAAAAATAAAAATAAATGTATTTCTGCCTATTTGGCAGAATAAATGAACCGCCAGGAGGGTTAATAAAATGTATAACAGAGTGCAAGCTATGAAATGAATAACAAATTCCAAGATACAAAAGGGGGAGAGAGCCCTGTCCTTGCGAGCTTACAATCTAAAGGGATGGGGGGAAACAAGGGGTGGGGAAGTATTCAGTGTATATATACAGGCAGTGTGTGTTTAGGTGATCTACTATGGTGTAAAGCTTGATGAGAGGTTGAAGGGAGAAAGGCCTAAGTTGCAGCATATGCTTGTCTGAAAAAGTGAGTTTTGAGGGAGCGTTTAGATATTTCAAAGGTTGGAGAGTGACGGATGTGCTGTGGAAGGGCATTCCAGAGAAGGGGTGAGGCACGTGAGAAGTCTTCTATACGTAAATGCGAGGAGGTGATTCTCTGCTGTCAGATCGTTCCCAGACTCAGAGCAGCAGACCAGTGGACAAGCAACAATGACCCATGTTCCTCAAGATTATTAAGGACAGGGTCCTTCCCCCTAGTGTTTCTTGTCTCTGCCGTATTTTACCTATCAGAAGAATATGTCATTGTATTGCTGAGGTTTTGAACCACACATGTATTTTGTATTTATGTTGCTGGATGGTTTGAGTACTCTGCACTGAACTACTTATGTATCTGGGGTCCCCACGTACAGCACTATGAAATATGCTGGCGCTACATACATATAAAAATAACACTAATAATGATTTCCTGTAGACCCATCCACACATCTGTTTCCAAGGTGTCTGGGCTTCTCTGTGGTGTTTTGTTTCTCATAAACCTTCACAAACAGGATGAATTTGTTTCACATATCAGATGCCTTGCCATTCATCCTATAGAATTGCATTCATCCTTCCTAGAGTGTGGCAGGCACTGCTACAGACCTCCAGAGCGGTGCAGTGTGGCCATCACTGGGGACAGTCAGTGACATGACTCTGTACTCTGTGAAGTGCTGCAAAAGATGTCAGTGCTATATACATACATAATAATAATAATATGGTAGGACATTAGACTATGACTATGGTAGGATTAGAGTGTGAGCTCCTCTGAGGACAGTCAGTGACATGACTATGTGCTCTGTGTAATGTGCTGCAGAAGATGTCAGTGCTATATAAATACATAATAATATGGTAGGACATTAGGCTATGACTATGGTAGGGATTAGATTGTAAGATCCTCTGAGGACAGTCAGTGACGTGACTATGTACTCTGTAAAGTGCTGCAAAAGAAGTCAGTGCTATATAAACACAATAATAATATAGTAGGACATTAGACTATGACTATGGTAGGATTAGAGTGTGAGCTCCTCTGAGGACAGTCAGTGACATGACTATGTACTCTGTAATGTGCTGCAGGAGATGGCAGTGCTATATAAATACATAATAATAATATGGTAGGACATTAGACTATGACTATGGTAGGATTAGATTGTGAGCTCCTCTGAGGACAGTCAGCGACATGACTATGTACTCTGTAAAGTGCTGCAGAAGATGTCAGTGCTATGTAAATACATAATAATTATATGGTAGTAGATTACATTTTGACTGTGGTAGGGGTTCGATCTTGAGCTCCTCTGAAAAAAAGTAGGTCAAACAGGTCTGGCTGGGAGCTAGGCAGTGACCAGCACTGAGCATGTGCGGGTAATGTCTGCACATGTTCAGTATAGGGTGGCACATGCCCAGTGCGGTTGTGCTCTTCCATGGTCATGCTTGCGGGCAGGAGATAAAGAAGGACCCAGCACTGGACGGGGGGCATGTAAAAGGACCTGGGAAGCCTCTAGACTATCAAAAGGCTTCCCAATACCAGGGGCGTCGCTAGCCCTATTTTGGGGGGCACGTGCCCCCAATCTGTCCTGGGGTGCCACGAATCTCTTCCCCAGGGGTGCCCGCAGGGCCGCACCTGGGCGGGTGCATTGCACCCAGGCGCCTGTCGCCCGGCCGCCGCTCACCCCCTCTGTCCGCGGCTCCCTCCCTCCAGCCAGCCGCCGCGTCACTATAGAGCGGGTGCGTCCGGTGCCCGCTCGTATTGGTCGGGTCGCCGCTGATCCTGAGGTCTGCTGGCTGCGATGTGAGGGGGAGCGGCGGCGGCTCCCTGTCACTCACTCACTACCTAAAAGGGCTCCCTGGCACTCACTCACTACCTAAAGGGGCTCCCTGTCACTCACTCACTACCTAAAGGGGCTCCCTGTCACTCACTCACTACCTAAAGGGGCTCCCTGGCACTCACTCACTACCTAAAGGGGCTCCCTGTCACTCACTCACTACCTAAAGGGGCTCTCTGTCACTCACTCACTACCTAAAGGGGCTCCCTGGCACTCACTCACTACCTAAAGGGGCTCCCTGGCACTCACTCACTACCTAAAGGGACTCCCTGTCACTCACTCACTACCTAAAGGGGCTCCCTGGCACTCACTACCTAAAGGGGCTCCCTGTCACTCACTACCTAAAGGGGCTCCCTGACACTCACTACCTAAAGGGGCTCCCTGGCACTCACTACCTAAAGGGGCTCCCTGGCACTCACTCACTACCTAAAGGGGCTCCCTGTCACTCACTCACTACCTAAAGGGGCTCCCTGTCACTCACTCACTGCCTAAAGGGGCTCCCTGTCACTCACTCACTACCTAAAGGGGCTCCCTGGCACTCACTACCTAAAGGGGCTCCCTGGCACTCACTACCTAAAGGGGCTCCCTGGCACTCACTACCTAAAGGGGCTCCCTGTCACTCACTCACTGCCTAAAGGGGCTCCCTGTCACTCACTCACTACCTAAAGGGGCTCCCTGTCACTCACTACCTAAATGGGCTCCCTGGCACTCACTACCTAAAGGGGCTCCCTGGCACTCACTACCTAAAGGGGCTCCCTGTCACTCACTCACTGCCTAAAGGGGCTCCCTGTCACTCACTCACTCACTACCTAAAGGGGCTCCCTGTCACTCACTCACTACCTAAAGGGGCTCCCTGTCACTCACTCACTACCTAAAGGGGCTCCCTGTCACTATCGGGGTCCCTGTCACTCACTACCTAACTGGAGGCACCTGTCACTCACTAGCTAACCTGGGGGTCCCTGCCACTCACTACCTAACTTGGGGGGGCTACCATATTAAGGGGGCATTCTGCCTATTTATGTGAAATGCTGTCTATTTATGTGCCTCATGAGTGCTGAATTTGTCTTGTTGGGAGCCTTATGATTTGTTGGGGGCCTCATGATTGCTGAATTTGTCTTGTTGGCGGCCTCATGATTTGTTGGAGGCCTCATGATTGCTGAATTTGTCTTGTTGGGGGCCTCATGATTGCTGAATTTGTCATGTTGGGGGCCTCACGATTGCTGAATTTGTCATGTTGGGGGCCTCACGATTGCTGAATTTGTCATGTCGGGGGCCTCACGATTGCTGAATTTGTCATGTCGGGGGCCTCACGATTGCTGAATTTGTCATGTCGGGGGCCTCACAATTGCTGCATCTGTCATGTCGGGGGCCTCACGATTGCTGAATTTGTCGTGTCGGGGGCCTCACGATTGCTGATTTTGTCTTGTCGGGGGCCTCATGATTGCTGAATTTGTCTTGTTGGGGGTCACATGATTGCTAACTGCGAGACTATGGGAAAAGCTGAATCCTTATCATATGAGACAATAGCATTAAACCTACTTTTTTAGCTTTTTAAAACAGAAAATAAAACTGGGAGGTTCTAAAAAATTGAATACATTTTTCAGGAGTAGGATGGATGAAATTGTTTATCTTCACAGTTTATTTTCAACTTGGATTTTCCATAATGTTCATGTATGAGTTAAAACGTTTGTACAGTATTTAGTTTAAATTGCTGTTGCCACTTTGCGATAGATAAGTGACTTTTGGGTTGCAGTTTGGGCACTCGGCCTCCAAAAGGTTCGCCACCACTGTCATAATCTAATGTCCCACCATTGCTAGGTTCATGTAAATTTGTCTCCACCCGTTACCACACCTATATTCTGGTCCATGGCCTACCCATTTTTCGGTGCGGCGCGATAAGCACGCCACACAACGTGATCCTCATATTTTTGGCACGCTAGCTGCAGTGTGCTGAATTCTGCTGCCTACAGTATGTACAGTATACGCTGTTCTCTAGTGCCTGCACTGTGTGCTGATTTACCTCCAGTGTGTACAGTGTAAGGTGTTACTCTGTGCCTTTACTGATTGTAAACCAGCTATATTGTATGCTGATCCCTGCTACTTTCAGTATGTACAGTATTAGCTGTAAAGCCTGGTACACACAATTTTGATTAGCCAATTTTAGCTCTGTTCATAAAATTCATTGTCTGTTGGCCCACTTACTGCACGGGGGTGGTAAAATTGGGGGTCAGTGATTGACCAATCAAAATTGTATGTGCGTATACATCTTTGATCTATGCCTATACTGATTGTAAATTATCTAAATAAAGGACAGGGGGCTCCATCCAATATTTCGATGGGCAGGCCCGTTATCTGTAGCTTACACCGCTGCCAAGTTCATGTACATTTGGCCCCACCCATGGCCACGCCCACTCACCTCATGGCCACGCCCATTTTTCCCACTGCGCGCGCCGCATGTACCTCCCCACCTGGTGCTCACAGGTGCCCCCGATCTCCAAGCACCCTAGAAACGCCCCTGCCCAATACTGAGGTAAGTATCACATTTTGATTTTAAATACACTTCAGGATTATTCTAAGTAGTTCATTATGTTCAAGCTCCCTGTTTGATCTGCAGACTGGCTTCCGCTCCAACCAATCCATGGAAACGTAGTCTGTGACCTCCAAACACCTCAATCTAAAGTCCATTACTCCATTCTCATCCTTAAAGGGATCCTGAGCAGAGACTTAAAAAGCAAATCTGAACTCACCTGGGGTTTCCTCCAGCCCCGCATAGCCCGCAAGGTCACTTGGCGGCTCCGTTAGCCTGGCTACGCGCAGCCTGTCTGCGCACCCAGCTTGAACACGGGTTTGTCGCTGTAAGCACTCTGCACATGCGCGGCTCAGTCTTTCAACAACTGCGTATGCGCAGGATGCGTGATTGAGCCGGGTGGGGGACGGGCCTTATATCACTGACTGTAACGAGCTTACCTTATCCTGGTGGGGCGACAACTCCAGCGGCGTCTCCGGCGGGGAGAAACTTCCGCGTCACCAGCTCCAGACGGCATCCCCGGCGTCTCTCCAGCTGACAGTCAGGGCGTGCGCGTGCACAGTTCACATAGTCGCACGTGCGCGAGTCAGAGCGGTCTTTACAGGCTTAGGAGGCGGGTCTCATTAGACTCGTCCTCCTGAGGGCTGGCCTGACTCATTCCCTATCTAGTATATTAGGCCAAGTGAGTCAGTTGCTCACTGGCCTTGATACTAATCAGTTTGCTGGTTCTTGGCCCTAGCTAGCTTCCTTGAGCTACATCATATTTGGTGGTACTCACCATATATATGTACTCCAGTTAGTCAGTTGTTGTTGGTTTGATCATTGATAGCTGTAATTGTAATTCCTTCGTAATATCCTCCTGATATTATTGAAGTATTATCATTGTATTATTATCTGTGTACCGATCTCTTGCCTGACTCTCGACCTTGCTCTAGTCTCACCCTTCTGTATGAAAGTCATCTGATTTATGTTACCGACTCGGCCTGACTGACTTCGCTACTATGTTACCCTTGCAAAACGACTGACATCTGATACACGTGTATGACCCTGCTTGAATTTGACTACGATTTGCATCTTACAACTTTGTACCTCAATATTATACTTGTGCACAAGTACTAACTGGTCTAGACCTTATTATTGTATTGTATTATTCCTGTGTCTGTTATCTCATCATGCACCAGTGTGATACTGACCTCAGGCACTTACACCCTAATCCTTGTCTCAGGTCACTAAACATGCTATGAGACAGTGATTAGAGTGTTAGATTCTGAGGAAAGTTAGTGACAGAAGGCAGGGATCACAGTTCAGGATATTTTACTTGGGGGTTTGGCCTGTGTCCAGGGGTGGAGCTTAGGGTGCCAGAATGCCTGTGCCTACAGGCCTCTGAGTTGTAAATCCAGCCCTGCTTATGGCCATGTTGAACTAGGATTCCCAAGTTACCGTTCTACAGATGCGTCTATATTGATTAACTGTTACTGGTAATTATTTTCAGGTTCCTTTAAGGAATCCTACAGCATATGCACTTTTCCCCACTTCACGTATCTTCCACCCCACAGTGTGCTGTACTATCTGTCAGGAGCCGGCCCCGCAGACGCCTGTAAAGACAGATCCTGATTGGGGTTTTGACCCAGATTGAGAGGGGGATCAGCCTTATTCAACCTAAAACAAAGCTGTCGCCCCCTCAACCACACTCTGTCAGACTCAGCCACCACTAGCAGTCGTTCGCGACGATACTTGCTGGACACTACAAGTATTTCATACGCAGCTGTCAAACTGTTCTCACTCAGGCTGGCGCTTACGTATTTTGGGTCAGCCACGGGCTTTAGGCCAAGCTACGAAAACACCACACCCACAATGCAATCTCACACGGTAGCAATGAACAATCCAAGCACACAATCAGGTACTGAACTTGTAACATAATTACACTGCAGTCTCAGAAGCTAGCTTATTAAATAAGGATTTAATAGTCCAAAAAAGATGGTTCAGTGCAAAAGGAAATATATACAAAAATATTTACAAAAAAAACCAAACAAACTAAAAAGTACAAAGACACACACAAGACAATCAACATAAATCAAACTTTATATAGAGTTCTGTGCAGGCGCTCAACATATATAATAAACATTTCAAAGTATATCAGAGTCTCTCAGAATTTGTCAAAAAAGCACTTAGAGTTTGTATAAGTACATATAAGTATTCCACCAGGTACTCTCACCGAATCAGGTGGCTGATTGTATTACAGATCAGCATAAAACGCATGTAAGAAACCATCCAGGCTTATCATCCACAGGTGATGGTATCTGGAACTCAAACAGAACAAGCAAACATAGCATAATCCAGTATAGCAGATCAAAAACTGACAGCACCCATCTCCATCCAAGTGACAAGTGATCAACTCTGTGTTCCCACCACCGTCACTGTGTATGGTACTGATAAACGCTCACCAGACAGGGAGGCTGATCCTTTTTGAACGACCAGCAATGTGCGCTTGTTGTTATGGAAATCCCTGTATCCAGCTGGCATATAGATACCTTTAAAACTGGTTGGAGATTTGGTGTAATATTATCTGTTGCTTTTGTTCTTCAGACATGCAGTGAGCTTTCCAGTCTTCCGTCTCTTCCTCCTCTGCTCCAGGGGTGTAACTAGGCCTCACCGGGCCCCCCTGCAGAATTTCAGAGCGGGCCCCCCTCCCCTCTGGGGCCCGCTCGGGGCCATTTTGGGGGGCTGGAGGGGTGGCAGCATGAGGGGAAAGCCGTGGCCACAGTCGGCGGGGAAGGGGACGTTCCCCCCTCCCCTCCCTCACCTAGGGGCTCTCCCCTCTGCACTCCGCTCCAGCTTAAAGAAGTGTCCGTGGCCAGCGGCGAACAGCGGTGAGCAACGGCGGGCATCAAACAGATACACACCTTCCATGCGCTCCAGCCTGCGTTCCTCTTGCTAGCCTCTGACGCGACTTCCTGTTATACCGGAAGTCGCGTCAGAGGCTAGCGAGAGGAATGCAGGCTGGTGGAGTGCACGGAAGGTATGTATCTGTTTGATGCCCGCCGTTGTTCGCCACTGGCCACGGACACTTCTTTAAGCTGGAGCGGAGTGCAGAGGGGAGAGCCCCTAGGTGAGGGAGGGGGGGGGGAACGTCCCCTTCCCCGCTGACTGTGGCCACGGCTTTCCCCTCATGCTGCCACCCCTCCAGCCCCCCAAAATGGCCCCGAGCGGGCCCCAGAGGGGAGGGGGCCCGCTCTGAGATTCTGCAGGGGGGCCCGGTGAGGCCTAGTTACACCCCTGGAGCAGAGGAGGAAGAGACGGAAGACTGGAAAGCTCACTGCATGTCTGAAGAACAAAAGCAACAGATAATATTACACCAAATCTCCAACCAGTTTTAAAGGTATCTATATGCCAGCTGGATACAGGGATTTCCATAACAACAAGCGCACATTGCTGGTCGTTCAAAAAGGATCAGCCTCCCTGTCTGGTGAGCGTTTATCAGTACCATACACAGTGACGGTGGTGGGAACACAGAGTTGATCACTTGTCACTTGGATGGAGATGGATGCTGTCAGTTTTTGATCTGCTATACTGTATTACGCTATGTTTGCTTGTTCTGTTTGAGTTCCAGATACCGTCACCTGTGGATGATAAGCCTGGATGGTTTCTTATGCTGGATACACACCATGCGTTTCCGCGTTCGATGCGTCCGTCGATACGCATTGATTCGATTATTTCCGACATGTCCGATTCATGTTTCGATGGATTGTTAGGTCGATTTGCCATACTTTACATGGCAATCGACCTAAAAATCATCAAAATGCGCTCGGAAATGCTCAGAAATAATCGAATCGACGCGTATCAACGGACGCATTCGACGCGGAAACGCATGGTGTGTATCCAGCATTACATGCGTTTTATGCTGATCTGTAATACAATCAGCCACCTGATTCGGTGAGAGTACCTGGTGGAATACTTATATGTACTTATACGAACTCTAAGTGTTTTTTTTGACAAATTCTGAGAGACTCTGATATACTTTGAACTGTTTATTATATATGTTGAGCGCCTGCACAGAACTCTATATGACTCTTTAGGGTGGTGAATCCCCTCCCATTGTGTGGCGATCCATATACAGTCAGATTGTGTATTTTTGTTTTTGAAGTGTATGTTTTAGCCATTTGTACAGTAGGCTAAGTTTTTGATAGAGGAGCGCCCATAACCACAACTTGTATTACAGAAATCAAACTTTACCAGCGTAAAGGTCCAATCTTTGCGGGAGAACACAGTTTCTGATCAGAAATCAGGGTATACCGAGCTTCTTGCTATCTCCTGGGGTACTATCCAAATTCCTCATCCAAAAATAATTTAATTTCCTACTCTCTTATAACAACGGTTTGTCAGGAGCTCTGGTAAATTCCAGCTTGCTGTTACATGCAAATATCAGAGTTTCCTGTAGGCCCCCTGCGACAGCAGACAGCCCAGTTGTGTACTGGGACAATAGAGTAGCTGAATGGGTAGCTGTGTAGGTGTTCTGTTTAACCATCATCAAATTTGCAGACGATACCACTATCATCGGCCTAATTGGCAGCAACGGAGAACACGAATACCGCAGCGAAGTCGAGAGAATCTGCAACTGGTGCAGAGACAATAACCTAGTACTAAATGCCGCAAAGACAGTTGAACTGGTCGTAGACTTCAGGAGGAACCCTCCCCCCCTCCCACCTGTCCTCATCGGGGGTACTGAAGTCTCTAGGGTGACATCAGTGCGGTTCCTCGGCACGACTCTCACCAACAACCTGAAGTGGGGGCAGAACACCACCAAAGTCCAGAAGAAATCTCAGCAGAGGTTGTTCTTCCTGTGCCAACTGAAGAGATTCGGCATGCCCCGGAAACTGCTAACAAGCTTCTATACTGCCACTATAGAATCCATCCTCTGCTCCTCAGTCATTGTCTGGTACGGGGGGGGCAACGGCCAGCGACAAGCACAAACTGCAGAGAGTCATAACTGACGCAGAGAAGATCATTGGGTCTCCTCTTCCACCTCTTGATTTCCTCCACTCCGCTAGGATGAGGAAGAGGGCCACTGTGATCTCCCGTGACCCCTCCCACCCAGGCAGTCGCTACTTCAAGCTCCTCCCATTGGGCCGCCGCTACAGGACTATACCATGCAAAACCACCAGGCGGAAGAACACCTTCTTCCCCCAAGCGGTTCGGCTGCTGAACTCCAACCACCCCCTGTCAGACTCGCCTACTGGCATGCCCTAGCGGGGTCTCTCAGTCAGCTCCTGCCGCTGCTCGCCCTCGTTCTCAACTGCCCAGGGCCATCATCATCATTATTATTACTACTATTAGTAGTATTTTATTGGACTGCTCCTGCCCGGCGGGTAGGAAACACTAACTGATGACCCGGGTCTGTTACTAGTAAGGGTCAGACCTATCCCATTAATGCAATTAACGTAGTTCTAAATTGTTTATACTGTGCGTCTTGTCTTCTTGTACTATGTCTATGCCATGTGTACCACAAATAATTCCGAATATAGCTCTGCTGTATTTGGCGAAATAAAATGATTCTGATTCTGATTGGCCTCAATTCACTAAGCAGTTTAGACTAGTCTACTGGTGGTTTTTAGTCTACTGGTGGTTTGGTCAGTTGCATCGAAGGGGAATTCACTATTAGCAAATGTTTTAGACCTGTTTTTAGACCTGGTCTAAACCATTTGGTAATTAGGTCAGTAAAGCAGGGGAAATGATCAAAATATGCCATTCACAAACTAGTAGCTAAGACTGACATCCTTCTCCTCTGATGAGCTCTGCATACAATTAAACACCTGCATATATAATTCAAAAGGTTCCATCCTCACATCTAAAATACCTCACAGAATTACTTTACTAACAGAAATCAACTGGTCTAATCTCTGTCAGGAAAAGTGGGCGTGGTTACTCCTTGTTTGCCTTTGTGAATTGTGTAATTACTAAATTTTAGACCAGGTCTAAAAACAGGCCTAAAACTTTACAGCAAACCATCAGTAGACTAAAAACCACCTGTAGACTAGCCTGAACTGCGTAGTGAATTGAGGCCATATAGTTAGACTTCAACTACTACTACTTCAACTCCTGACATCTTAGGGCCAGTTTCCACTTGTGTGGTGTGAATTAGTCACGAAAAACGTGAAAACGAATTTGCACGTGGATGCAAATTTTACCATGAATTCGCGGGCGTTTTCGCATATGTTAGTAAGTAGTTAGTAAGTTAGTAAACCATGTCAGTGCCTGTGTGCTTTTACATTGATTTTATGCGAAAATGCCTGCGAATTTGCGGTAAAATCCGCATATACGAAAACGCATGCAAATTTCCTATTAAATACATTGTATATGAATCGCATACTGCAAGGCGGTGTGCGAATTCTGATGGCTCTGCTGTGCAGATTTTTCCTGCACACAAAACCACACAGGATTTCTGACAAGTGGAAACAGGCCCATCCATTTGTATTGGTTATGCGAATCTGCATGCAGAAAACGCATGCAGATTCGCACAAGTGGAAACGGGCCCTTACAAGTTCATCAGTCTATTCATGACAATGGCTGGCTAATTAAACTCCCATACACACGGCATACATTTGTCTGTAGTTGTGAGGCAGCAATAAACACACAAGTGACAACAGCATATTTATGGCAGCAACAATTCGATTTTGCGACAGATGTACAAACGTGACAACGGAAATAGTGAAGACACAACGGAAGCCGTCTGCCACAGACTAAGTATAGTAGTAGTACTATGGTAGCGACTCTGCTGTCTGTAGAAGACTTTCCTACACACGACAGGACACCAACAGACTAAGCGACGGTTTGTGAGACAAAAGTCACAAGAGATTCACCAGTTGAATCGCTCAAACATGGCTGTGTCTGCTGACAGTGTTTGTCTCTTGCCGTGTCCACACCAAAAAAACGTTGCTCAACACGTGTCTATACAAATAGTTGTACGCTGTGTGTATGGGCCTTAACCGGTTTCTCCTGACATCCTACGCCGGGTGCACACATAGCAGAAACGCTAGCGTTGTGTAAAACGCTGAGTTTTTTGCAGCAATGTTAGTCAATGGGATTCAGAAAAAGATGCGTTGTACTGCGATTTACAGTATGCGTTTTGCAAGCGCTGGTTTTGTTGCATATTATGCAGGATGGCTGCCAAAACGCACGTAATGAAAGTCTATGGTGACGCATATGTGTAGCGTTTTAATGCGTTTTTCGTACGTTTTTAATGCATTTGTTTTTAAATAATAAAGATCTCTGATGTGTTTCTGCTCCCTGTTGTCTTCCTGGTGATTTGCATAAATTTAAATATAAAAACGCATATTTACATATGCGAACCGTAAATGCATTAAAATTAATGCATCTGCGTTAAGAAAAAAAAAAACGTGAACAAACCAAAAATGCATTACAAAATCGCACACGCACCTTCACAAAACGCACCTTTTTCACGCTATGTGATATGTGACCTCAGCCTGAAAGACTTTAGTCTATTCATGACATTGGCCTCAATTCACTAAGCTTATCTCCTGTCTTTAATAACGTTTCTAGAGTTATCACCATGGTGATGAGGCATGTAGTATTCAGGGAACATTTTACCTCAGGCAAACCTAAAGTTACCTCTTCTGTCTTTAAATTAACTCTCCAATCCTTAAAATAACTCCAGAGTTAAATACAGGGGCCATATGCAATTCACTTTTTCACCAGAGTTTTCTCCAAGTTGATATTCTCACAACTTGTAAATAAAATGTCTTTTACACCAGCAGCAAGCAAGAAAATACTCAAAATCATTTTGGCAATTGGCAGTACTTTTTCACCCACTTTTTGTTACTTTTTTCATTGCAAAGTGCTAAAAAGTTAATTAAAATGGAAGATGAAAAATTATCTCCTAGGAGAAAACTCAGGTGAAAAAGTGAATTGCATATGGGCCGTGCTGTTTATTAACTGCGTGTGAAAATAACTACAGAGGATGTAACTTAAGGAATGAAGAGATAAGATAACTCTCTCACTGTGTGGAGGTAAGTTTTCTCTTGCCTTATTATCTCTAGCATGATCTTAGTGAATTGAGGCCAAAGGCTGGCTCAGCATCCTTACTGCAGTTTAGGCTACTTGCACACCAAGACGTTGCGTTAGGTGCTACGTTAAGGTTGCATAACGTGCACCTAACGCAAGGCCTGGTGCTCTCTGATGTGGACGTCAGAGTGAGCCGCGTTGTGCAGCTCACTCTGGCGTCCGTGATGCCGTGATGCGTACTCTTGGACGTTTTTCGGCATCACGTGGTCCCGCCGGCCAATCGCCACACAGAGCGGCCGCACCAGGAAGTAAACACTGCACGTCACAACGTGCAGTGAATATTAATTAGCCATGTGCCCGGCCGCTCTCCGCTCCTCCCCAACATGACTGAGCATGTGCAGACAGTCTAACACGGCTTAAGCCGGTGTAACGCCGTAGCATGCTGCACTCTCACTACAACGTGCAGCGTTACATGTAACGCAACGTGGGCAGTGTGAACAGCCCACTTGTGTTACATTGCTGTGCATTGGGGGAGCGCTGCACTAACGTGCGCCTGTAACATCCCTGTGTGTAAGCAGCCTTACAAATGAAATATAATGCCAGTGCACACTGCTCACATACCACGGTATTTAACAAATACAGCAAACAAGACAAAATGGAGGCTCCCATCAGGACACAAGATGGTCCTACATGCTATCCTACTGCGTACATCCTGACACTATCCACATTTCTAATGTAAACGCACTCATTACATGCACTAAATGTGCACAGCCCGTCTACCTCTGCAGACAGCCTGCTACTCCGGGAGAACCGGTTCTGCCGCAGTAACAGGTCGTCTGACTGCAGAGGTAGAACCGTAACCTGGGGATCCTAGTTTTATTGACAATGACTCATATGCAATTAATTTTTTCTCCTGAGCTTCCTCCTAGGAGATATTTTCACACCCTGAGGTTAATTCACAAAAGTGTGATAACTGCTATCACAGCAGTTATCACGCGAGCTGCCGTGTGCAAAGCTTTGCGCACGAACAGCGTTACTTCGCTTGATAAGCGAAGGTTTGTGCACGATCACGGATGCTTTTTATGTGAAAAGCGCCCATGATCGCGCGCAAACCTTCGCTTATCACGCGAAGTAACGCTATTCGTGCGCAAAGCTTTGCACACGGCAGCTCGCGTGATAACTGCTGTGATAGCAGTTATCACACTTTTGTGAATCAAGCCCCTTGTCAATAAAATGCCTTTTGTGCTGTCAGCAAGCAAGAAAATACTAAAATCATTTTGACAGTACTCTTTCACCTACTTTTTGATCCTTTTTCAATTACAAAGCTCTAAAAAGGCGTGCATGAAAAAAAGGGCGCCAGGAAAAAAGGGCCCGGCTGGATAATGAAATGGCGCCAGTGGATAACGAAATCTCAATAACGATAAACATTGTTAATGAAAAATACCGTTTTCAAACGGAAGTTGATAACGAAAATATATTAATGTAAAAAATTATTAGGTAATTCAACAATACAGCTTGACCCAACCCTACTATCACACAGGACTCTCCCCTGGTGGTGTCTAACCCTAACCACTCCCCTGACAGTGCCCAACCCTAACCACTACCCTCGTGGTGCCTAACCCTAGCTACGCCCCCGGTGGTGCTTAACCCCCCTAGCCACCCCTCTGGTGGTACCTTACCCCCACCGCCCCCCTGGATGTTGCCTAACCCTAACCACTCCCCCTGCAGAAACACCCTTTTACACATAGAAACAATAATATCTTTGATAACATAAAATCTGTACATACAACATAAATAATATGACAAAAACTATAAAGTTGCAAGCTTCTAAAACGATAACATACTTGAACAAAATTTATCGGGCACCCGTTTTTCTGCTTTTTTTGCTGTATTAATTGCATTAGTGTCTATGGCGGCACCCTTTTTGTCCACTAGCCACCGGCGCCTTTTTTTCTTGCAATATATTAAGAGAATATGAAAGGTTATCTCCTGGGAGAAAACGTATGAGAAAAAGTAAATTGCACATGGGGCAGTATAAATAAAACAAAACGTAATTTATTGTTTTTCCAATGTCCCTATTCATTTGTCTGCCTGATATAGCAATAAATGGTAATAACGCCCCCATAACTTCAGTTCCTAAAGCATGGTACCTAGTGGCATTCGATGTTGCCACTACATTAATTTATCCCTCATTCACTCTCTAACCAGCTCCTGTCATCTCCAGCTCAAAAACATATTTCGCATCCGACCTAATACAGTGAGGGACATAAGTATTTCTCTGTTGATTTTGCTTGTTTGCCCCTCTGACCAGGAAATGACCAGTCTATTCTTGCAGTTCTCATAGATGGAAGGAGCTGAAGGCCAGAAAATGAGTCAGAAAAGAGTTAACTGAAGAAGAGATCACTGCTGGCTAGGAAGAAAAAAAGAGAAACAGTCATAAATTAAGGTTAGATAAGAAAGTAATTAACAGCTGCTGGGGTCAGTGTGACAGCTGTAAAGGAGAAGGTGAAAAACTAGCAGAGCTCACTGATGTTTGTGAATGCCTGCATTAAAACTCACCAAAACTTAGTTCTATCTGCTTTGTAATATAAATCCCTGGTATTTCTCACATCAACTTGCATGTCCATCATACAGAGGAATGGATCATCAGGTGACAGCAGATGCTGATTGTCATAACACATCAGGAAGTGAGAGAGTGAAGCAGGGATTGGGGAAACGCTGGAACTCAGCTATTAGTGCAGAGCAGGGTGCTGGATGGCTGCTGCTGCGGGACCAGAAGAGGTGATTTACTTTGACATATGACCTCTTTTCTCTCCAAGTTCTGCCGCCCTTCTGATCTTATCTGATTTTATTGCCATGGCCTTTGTGGCCTTCCCAGAAATCCGGCCCTGCCTATGCTTCCTACTACTTCTACTACCAAGGTACTGTAAGTATTTAATTTCAATTTCTAAAGATAAGCGCTACAGATGGATACCGACTCAATATGAGTATAAAAATGTGCAAAAATATAAAAACCCTTAAAAGGCATACAATGTAGGTATCATAGTCTTTGTAAATAACAATTTAAGGCAGTCTATCAAGGTTGTATGCACTCCAAGAAGGTGTCAGCTTCACCTAAGCAAAAGTCCTAGTATGATGGGTAGCGCTCCAAACCGTATAACATCCAACACAGAAAAGGTATCAGCAGTACATCTCATTTGGAATCACACTCACCCCGTCCGATTGACCACTGTCAGATTGGTCATAGATCGCTCGTGTGGATTCATGCACCGCCTGTGCCCCGATTCCCCGTCTTCTTCCTCCAATCAGATTCTCACTGGCTTCCAATGTAATGTGTCCTGTGAGGCTGCTGCTTGCTGTGCCTTTCCTGAACGCTGCACACTACTATAGCTGCACCACCTACAGCAAGCAAAGCTATAGAGCCACTCCAAGTGTTTAATTATTAACATGATTTTACTCACAGGTTTGCTTTAAAGAGGAGCTGTTAGGTATAGGGTCTCAGAGACAAAACACACATATATCAGTAGCTAAATACTGGCTGTACTTACATTACATATGCATTTCACTGTCCACGTTTGGATTTCACAGAATTTTTATATAGTATATGCAGAGAATGATGCTCCTGACAGCTCATGGCAGGTTCCATGTTTGTCTGTCTCCTATGAAGCCAAATGTGTCCTCATGTCCTGCCTGCTTCCTGATGATTCCACTCATAAAAAAGATCCGTAATGGATAACACTACTGTGCAGTGAATATTAATTAGCCATGTGGCTAGGAACAATAGCGGACTCCTGCAGTGTACTCTGCCCGGAGATTATTCAGTGCTGGCTGTTGTAACATGAGACTGTAACTTCTCACTAGCACCCGAGGGGAGGACCCAAGCAGCCCCAGAATGCTTTGCAGTATGGTATGCGGCCTCTCGTCCTTTTGAGAGCTTGGGTCTAACAGCTTTGCTGATCAGTACACATCAAAAGTAAGAGAGATTTTTAACTGCAGTATTGCCTTTTTGGCTTCCTTCTAAACTGTTTAACACAGGAGAATAGAGGTTTAAATTAGCTTTTGCAGCCTGACAGTTACTCTTTAAGATAAAAGAGGGTTTGGCCCCCACACAATTAACATTTGTACATGAGCTTTCTCCTAGGAGATCATTTTCTATTTAGAATAACTTTTCAGCCCTTTGTAATTGAAAAAGTAGCAAAAAGTAGGTGAAAAAGTACTGCCAACTCTATTTTAAGTATTTCCTTGCTGGTGATTTAAAGGAAACCAGAGCTGGAATAAAGTAACAGTTTTATACATACCTGGGGCTTCCTCCATCCCTATGCGCACGAATCGCTCCCACGCCGCCATCCTCAGTCTTCTCCGTCTTCTGTACTGAGTCCTGTTACTTCCTCCAGCCGCGGCCAGTCTGACGCAAGTGAAGTGCGCTATTTATGTATCTCTCCAGATACGTAGAGGGAGCCCTTCTCTTGCACAGACTGTCCTCGACTGGAGGAAGTAGCGCCTGGTACAGAAGGCGGAGAAGACTGAGGACGGCGGCGTGGGAGCGATTCGTGCGCATAGGAATGGAGGAAGCCTCAGGTATGTATAAAACTGTTACTTTATTCCAGCTTTGGTACACTTTAAGGCCAGTTTTACAACTGGCAAGTGTGTTTGCGGTGTGAAGCTCCGCCTTAATGCATCTCATCCCAATGTAAAAATTATCATTCATATGATCCTGTGACAAAGGGCACCAACAGGGTCATATGCATAGCGCCGCCCCCCTGCACGCCTCCCGCCTGCCTTTCACCGCCCCTCACCCAGTGACGTAGGAAGTACGTCACTGGCATTCCAGGGCTCCCTAGAAGTACATCACTGGCATTCCAGGTCTCCCTGTTGTATATGCATTGTTCCACGCATGCGTGCTGCAACACCAACAACATGTTTAAAATGTATGCGGCGCCCATTGACTTACATTACTTCTGCCTCCACTGCGGTGCCACAGAATTCCGACGGTAACACGCTGTTGACGGCTGCAATGGTTCGGCGGCGAATCGGTCATTTCCGGTGCAACGTACGCAACGGGGTAAGTGTGGCAGGCCCCTTAGACTTTCATTGCTGATGCATTATCCTTTGTGCATAAGGGTAACACAATGCAATGAAACAGGCCCGGTGTAAAAGGGGCCTCAAAGGACAGATGCAAGGTGTATAGAAACCACTTACCCGGGGCTTCCTCCAGCCCCTGGCAGCCGATACGTCCCACACCGCAGCTTCACTTCCAACCTGTGGCCCGGGGTCCCTTCCGGTGTAGATACTGACGTGCATCTACTGCACCTGAACGAGAGCCTCTCCAGGTCACGCTGACGTCATCTGGAGTGTTCTGCGCAGGCGCCAAACTACTGTGCCTGCGCAGTACACGCCAGACGACGTCAGCGGGATTGACAGTGGCGCTCGCGCAGGCACGTACAGGACCACCTGGCGAGGTTGTCCTCTACACCCTAGGGGACAGGGCCATTGGCGGGGAACGGAGCTGCAGCAAAGGCACAGGACGGCTAATAGGGGCTGGAGGAAGCCCCAGGGAAGTAGAATATTTTTTTAATTACCTCGGACCACTCGATTAAAGGACTTACGAGGCCTGATTTGTAAAAAATAAATAAAAAAGTTAGATACCTGTGTGTGTTTGCAAGGCACGGAGGGCGCGGACGAGGACGCCGTCCGCGCCCTCCGTGCCGTTCCGCCGGGTCCCCGCTGCTTAATATCCCCCCGAACGTCCCCCGACCGCACGGCCCGGGTCGGGCTCTCCAGCCTTCACAAAGATGGCCGCCGGAGCTGGCCGCGGCTGCGCAGTCCGCATAGCAGCGAGTGCGGCTGCGCAGCTCTAAGGCCAACTCCCCGATCCATGCTACTGTTACGTGGATCGGGGGGTTGGCCTTAGAGCTGCGCAGCCGCACTCGCGGCTATGCGGACTGCGCAGCCGCGGCCAGCTCCGGCGGCCATCTTGGTACAGGCTGGGGAGCACGACCCGGGACGCGCGGTCGGGGACCGTTCGGGGGGCTGTTCAGTGGTGGGGACCAGGCGGAACGGCACGGAGGGCGCGGACGGCGTCCTCCGTGCCTTGCAAACACACACAGGTATCTAACTTTTTTTTTATTTATTTTTTACAAATCAGGCCTCGTAAGTCCTTTAAAGACATTTTATTGACAACAAGTTGAGAAAACGCAGGAGAAAAAGTTTATTGCATATAGGCCATTGTCTCTTCCCCTTTTCACCAATCAGTCAGGAATCTTCCAATATGTGAAGAGTGTAGTTGCGCCACAGCCCAAAGTATACTGTATACGGTAGTTATTCAGGGGTGGCCAGAAAGTGTCTCACTTCCATGAGTTATGACTCTTCAAACCACAATTTCCTCACCACACGCATGACTGCACCTGAAAATACCATTACTGAACTATCATAGCTTGTGTGCACAACACCACCTTAAGTGCTAAACACACTCAGCAAAATCGCGTAGCTGTCAGGCATTTCTGGGGACAGTGTCTCCAAATGAATTGTGACTCTAGACATTTTCACCTGTGAAATCCCCCGCTGATGCCTCCCACCCCCGGCACCCCCCACTTGCTCTGTGTTGCAGTTATTGTTTGCTTAACATAACATATTTTGTAACTTAGTAAGATCTATTATATTAGTCTGTGTCTTTTTTATTTTTATGTTACTTTTTCATAGGTAATGGTCTTTTTTTTCTTTCTCTGCAAACGTACTGCAAAGCAATGTTTCAAAATTCTCGTGATCATCCTGCAATTTTTATTTTTGACGGTTCCAATGCATTTAGTTTTCGATTAGTTTTGCAAGCAAAAAAAAAACAACAAAAATGCAATTTGGAAAAAAATGCAAGAAGATTGCATGGCACGGCGTTAAGTGCGAGATGTTTTTTCTCTTCTTTCTAACACAAACACAATTTCTGGAAAGAAAATGCAGAGGGACAGCTCCTGCATTTGGGGAAAAATACAATTACATAATAGCAATGACAATGGAAACAGCACGCCGCAATTTCTGTTATTCTGCTGAAGAAATCAGCCAATCACTCTATAATTCTCCAGTGATTATGGTTGGTTTTTAGGTGGAGATATTATTAGTACACTACATGAGTATCTTAGGGGTTGCTTCAAAAATTCAAAAACTTATCTCGTGAATTATAGGGTTGAGCTAGAATATTGTCCAAAGACATTTTTGAACTTAACATTTTTACATATACAATTGTTTTTGCTACAGGTGTAATTCAATCAATTGTCCCCCATCCAATTGCAATTTTATTTGATCAAAATTATAAAATAAACAAGTAGTAGTAGATTTTTTACTTTGTAATGTATTTAGGAGTCCCTGTATTCCATGCTATACAGGTGATCTACGATTACATCTTTCATAGCAACCAAAGGAGCTGTATATGGACAAGAGACTGCTGCATATGCTGTATACTTCAGTTCCCAAAGTACGGTGCTTGGAGGTAATATTTAACTCCTCTCTCCTTTATTCCTCACATCCACTCCCTAACCATCTCCTGTCATCTCCAACTCAAAAACATATTTCCCATCTGACCTTTTCACGCTCAGAACAAATCACCATTTTGGATTATTCAACCCAAAGACTTTATTGCTTACTGGACTCCAACACTGTATTTTTTCCTCATCTCTTACTTAAAGGACACCTGAGGTGAAAATAAACTAATGAAATAAACAATTGTATGAATCCTCCTTCTCCTAAAAATGACTTTAAGATATTACACTGTTTAATTTTATATTTAAATCTACTTTAAGTTTTTACTGTTTTATTGTTTTTGCTCAATGACACATTCATTGAAGTATGCCAGAGCTAAAAATCTATGAACTGTTGACCCTTTTTATCTCTTTCCTGCTCTCAGAAGCCATTTTCTGCTAGTAAAGGGTTTTATAGTTGTAATTTCTTATCAGTGAGGGTCACACTGTAGTCACTTCCTGTCAGGACTGAGTCAGCCACTTACATACCTGATATTTAACTCTTTCAGGCAGAGAAAGAAAAAAGGAACACAGCTTAGTTAGTTGTGTGATAGGCACTGTACATACCCATGTCTATCTCATCATGTCACCTCGGGTGTCCTTTAATTCTATCTAACCAATCTGTTTAGTTGCCAGATGTATTTATTTGAAAGCTCCAGTGTATATTTGTCTGTATAGTTTTTTGTTCTTTTAATAAAACTAATGATTTAATTGTTCCAGTTTTGCCCTTGTTACCTGATTATTCTGCTGCCCCTCTCTGTCAAGCTCTTTACTGGCTGTCAATTAATGAAAGTATCCATTTCAAACGATTAAAACTAATGCTGGGCATACACGGTTTGTTTCTGGCGCTTGATTCTCCGCTCTATGGTTTTTGCAGTCGATTATCTTCTGCTCGTTTTTCTTATCTTTTTCCATTCACTTCTATCAGAAATCGAGTGGTGAAAGGATCTAAAGGGAGATTGGGCATGTTGGAAATTATCTATCGAGCTATCTCGATAGATAATGACTCAAAAACTAACCGTGTATCCCCAGCATAAGTCACTAAGCCCTTCACAATCTCTCTCCTGTGTACATCTCCTCACTAGTCTCCAGATACCAACCCAACCGCTATCTCAGATCTGCACATGAGCTTCTATTGTCCTCTTCTACAATTACCCCCTCACATTCACTTATACAAGATTTTGCACGTGCCTCACCCCTCCTCTGGAATCCCCTGCCACATCGCACTCGTCACTCTCCAATCTTTGAAATCTTTACACGCTCCCTCAAAACTCACTTTTTTCCAAGAATCGTAGGCTCTACCTTAGGCCTGTTCACCTTCGACTTAAGGTCAAGTTACACTCCTTCTAGATATCCTAAAACACACTGGGCTTGATTCACAAAGCCATGCTAACAGTTAGCACGCTGGTGAAAAGTCCCTTATCACGCCTAAACTCAGTTTAGGTGTGATAAGTTTAGGCGTGATAAGTTTAGGCGTGATAAGTTTAGGCGTGATAAGTTTAAGGGCTTGATTCAGAAAAGGGTGCTAAGTGTTAGCACGCCAGTGAAAAGCCACTTTGCATGTGCTAACATGCTTTGCACGTGCTAAGTAGTTAGCACATGCAAACTACTTAGCACCGTAGTTAGCACATGTAAACTACTTAGCACCGTAGTTAGCACATGTAAACTACTTAGCACCGTAGTTTTTTTAAAAAAATCAGTGTTTATTCAACAAAGAAAAGGAACATATGACAGAATATGCAGTGTAACAGTGCGCCTCCTAACTTTTCCAACAGTAGCTTCAGCATCAATTATCACTGTGGAAGATGAGAGGTATTGTTAACAATAATATAATGATCGTCACATAATATATAGAGCTCAGATTGAATTTAAATTTCCAAATATTCTATCTTTTACAAGATCATAATTAGCAAGACCAGGGGTATCTAACCATAGAGCTTAGCACCCTAGTTAGCATGGTGCTAAGTAGTAGTTTGCATGTCCTAACTACGGTGCTAAGTAGTTTGCATGTGCTAACTACGGTGCTAAGTAGTTTGTATGTGCTAACTACGGTGCTAAGTAGTTTGTATGTGCTAACTACTTAGCACCCTAGTTAACACACCCAAAGCCTTTAGGCGTGCTAACTGGGTTAGCACTGTTTACTGAATCGAGCCCTAGGCGTGATAAATTTAGGCGTGATAAGTTTAGACGTGATAAGTTTAGGCGTGATAACTATAGCACCAACTGGGTTAGCACCGCAGTGCACAGCTGATCAAAAGTTTTGCGCCAGCAAAGTCTGGTGCGCGCGAAAACGTCGCATAGAGTTTAATGGCGTTGCTTTGCGCGCAGGACTTTGTGCGCGATCTAAACTTATCTAAACTTATCACACCTAAACTTATCACGCCTAAACTGAGTTTAGGCGTGATAAGGGGCTTTTCACCAGCATGGTGCAATGGTTATCACGCCTAAAGTCTTTTAGGCGTGATAACTGGGTTATCATTGCTTTGTGAATCGAGCCCACTGCCTCTAGGTATGAATATTGAATACTACTTCACCTCTAGTTTCCCACCTATTCCTATAGATTGTAAGCTCACAAGCGCAGGGCTCTCTCCCCCTTTTGTGCCTCAGAATTTGTTATACATTTTATTCATCATTTTTCACTGTAATTACCATTTCTGTGTGTTGTACCATTGCCTATATTTGGTGTATACCATTGTCTGTATTATTATGTACCCCATGTTTGCTTTTCATCTAGTACAGCGCCACGGAATATGTTGGCGCTTTATAAATTAATAATAATAATAACATGGAATAGAGAGCTGCACATAGAAGGAAGGGGGAAGGGGGGGGGGGGGGGTGGTAAGGATGCACATGAAAGGGGAGTCACAAAAAAGTTGTCCTTGTGGGGGCAGAAGTATGAATCTGGGCTTGGATAGGCAAGATTAAGTAGATAAAGAGAGACAAGAGATTTCCAATGGGTTCTTACAGTACATTGTTTACAGGGCCGGTTCTGTCATGAAGCAAGGTGAAACATTTGCATCAGACACAGAGATTACAGGAGCAGCATTGTTGTACTCTGTGTACCTTCCTGAGGAGGAATGGAGTGGCTGAGGGTGAGCAGTGTGTTTGTCACAGACAAACAAACAAGTTTGCATCCTCACAAGTTTGCCTCAGGCGGCAAAAAGTCTAGAACCGGCCCTGTTCGTATGTGCAGTGATGTATACAGTGGCTTGCAAAAGTATTCGGCCCCCTTGAAGTTTTCCACATTTTGTCACATTACTGCCACAAACATGAATCAATTTTATTGGAATTCCACGTGAAAGACCAATACAAAGTGGTGTACACGTGAGAAGTGGAACGAAAACCATACACGATTCCAAACATTTTTTACAAATAAATAACTGCAAAGTGGGGTGTGCGTAATTATTCGGCCCCCTGAGTCAATACTTTGTAGAACCACCTTTTTCTGCAATTACAGCTGCCAGTCTTTTAGGGTATGTCTCTACCAGCTTTGCATATCTAGAGACTGAAATCCTTGCCCATTCTTCTTTGCAAAACAGCTCCAGCTCAGTCAGATTAGATGGACAGCGTTTGTGAACTGCAGTTTTCAGATCTTGCCACAGATTCTCGATTGGATTTAGATCTGGACTTTGACTAGGCCATTCTAACACATGGATATGTTTTGCTTTAAACCATTCCATTGTTGCCCTGGCTTTATGTTTAGGGTCGTTGTCCTGCTGGAAGGTGAACCTCCGCCCCAGTCTCAAGTCTTTTGCAGTCTCCAAGAGGTTTTCTTCCAAGTTTGCCCTGTATTTGGCTCCATCCATCTTCCCATCAACTCTGACCAGCCTCCCTGTCCCTGCTGAAGAGAAGCAACCCCAGAGCATGATGCTGCCACCACCATATTTGGCAGTGGGGATGGTGTGTTCAGAGTGATGTGCAGTGTTAGTTTTCTGCCACACATAGGGCTTGATTCACAAAGCGGTGCAAAGTGTTTGCACGCCAGTGAAAAGCCCCTTATCACGCCTAAACTCACTTTAGGCGTGATAAGAAGAAACTCGCGCGAAGTTGCCGCGCGTACGCGCGTAAGTGCACGCGCAACACCCGACGCCTCGCGCGAAGCTCCCATTAAGCCCTATGGGACTTTGCGCGCGCTCTCACGCGCGTACGCGCGAACGCGCTTACGCGCGGTAACTTCGCGCGAAGAGCAGGAAAAATCGGTGATAACTCAGTGGTGATAAGGTCATTACGCCTAAAGTCTTTTAGGCGTGATAACTGGGTTATCACCGCTTTGTGAATCAAGCCCATAGTGTTTTGCATTTTGGCCAAAAAGTTCCATTTTGGTCTAATCTGACCAGAGCACCTTCTTCCACATGTTTGCTGTGTCCCCCAGATGGCTTGTGGCAAACTGCAAACGGGACTTCTTATGCTTTTCTGTTAACAATGCCTTTCTTCTTGTCACTCTTCCATAAAGGCCAACTTTGTACAGTGCATGACTAATATTTGTCCTATGGACAGAGTCTCCCACCTGAGCTGTAGATGTCTGCAGCTCATCCAGAGTCACCATGGGCCTCCTGACTGCATTTCTGATCAGCACTCTCCTTGTTCGGCCTGTGAGTTTAGGTGGACGGCCTTGTCTTGGTAGGTTTACAGTTGTGCCATACTCCTTCCATTTCTGAATGATCGCTTGAACAGTGCTCCGTGGGATGTTCAAGGCTTTGGAAATCTTTTTGTAGCCTAAGCCTGCTTTACATTTCTCAATAACTTGATCCCTGACCTGTCTGGTGTGTTCTTTGGACTTCATGGTGTTGTTGCTCCCAATATTCTCTTAGACAACCTCTGAGACCCTCACAGAGCAGCTGTATTTGTACTGACATTAGATTACACACAGGTGCACTCTATTTAGTCATTAGCACTCATCAGGCAATGTCTATGGGCAACTGACTGCACTCAGACCAAAGGGGGCTGAATAATTATGCACATGCCACTTTGCAGTTATTTATTTGTAAAAAATGTTTGGAATGATGTATGATTTCCGATCCACTTCTCACGTGTACACCACTTTGTGTTGGTCTTTCACGTGGAATTCCAATAAAATTGATTCATGTTTGTGGCAGTAATGTGACAAAATGTGGAAAACTTCAAGGGGGCCGAATACTTTTGCAAGCCACTGTATATACAATTCACGGAATACAATGTACAATGCATACATACAGTATGAAATACAATCAGTGACAGGACCTGTATTAGTACATGCATAGCCTGTATTCCTTTATACTTGTACCGTGATATCATTTCACATCTCACGGTGCCTTCTTCACAGCCATGAACCTACTGCCAGAGCCAGGATGTTAATCTGAGCGTACAAACAGGCCCTGGGTGCTTACTTAACTTCTCTGCTTTCAAGAATGTCAATAATGGCAGCATGTTATGAATGGAGTTACAAATGCCTGCAGGGAACAGGAGTCACTCTCAGATTGGCCTGTGTGTGTGTTGGCAGGCTCAGCAGACATAATAGTGGGGTCTGCTTGTATTCAGGGACGGTCCTACCACAAAGACACCTGAATGTAAGGGGTGGCAATTGGACAGTCAGTTTGGGCCACCTGGCGCCTGCTTCCTCTCTGCTCTCCCGCCCACTTTCCTGGCACACACACTACCCTAGTCATCCATGCATCCCCGTCCTCATTCAACTGGCGGCAACAGCTGTCCTTCCCTGTGACATCATAAGTAGGTGATATGTCAATATATGTCTGCTATCGTGGCATAATACGGTAACACCTCATCACTGGTGAGAGATCACTATGTCCAGTCAGAGGGGGAGATTTGGCACGCAACCAATCAGATGGGGTGCTGGCTCCAGACCGGCCAGTCACAGCCGCCCGCTGCTCCTTTTGCTAACTGGTGGTGGGCGGGACCACAACACCGTCATTGGGCCAATCACTGCACTCGATCAGTAGCAGTGACATCTGATAGGCTGCGTCCTCCAAAGCTTGCTCCAGACAGCAGAAAGTCGACCCTGCTTGTATCCTTTAGGCTTTGTTCCCATCTAAGATCAAAATCGCAAACGCCAGCGTTTTGCGATTTTGTGAGTGATTTTTCCCCCCCTCCCGGCGCTTACCTGCGCTCTACGATTTTGTGTACAGCGCTTTTCAAAGCGCTTTTGCAGAGCGATGTGTTTTTTTACTTCCTGACGCAAGTTAGGAAGTGAACTCTTTGACATGGAAAATAATAAATACAACGTATTAATTCTTAAAATTGTGATTGCAATTGCCGCACAGTGATTTTGTGGGCATTTTGCATTTTTCCTATACCTTCCATTGTAGCAAAAACGCCCTAAAAATGGTACAGGCAGTGCTTTGCTGAGCGGAAAGCAGATGAAACGCGCTGATATGAACTATCCTATAAGGATTCATTGCACTAGCGATTTTAGGTTGTTTTTTTTTTTTTAATTGTCGGCGCTCCAAAAAAAACACAAAACGCCCCAGGTGTGAACGAGCCCTTATAGTTCTTACAAATCTGATATTTCCCTTTGTTATTTATTTGCCGAGATATGAGGAAAATGAGGCATGCTTCTGCTCACTTTCTGGATCCTAGAACGTTCTATTTCCAGTGTCTACTTTCAGCTCCTTTGTCTTCCTTCCTTTCAGTCTCAGTCTGAGAAGCTGCCAGGGCTGAACCGTCTATGTATTGTGGACACTATTTGTTATTATCGCTAGCAGGTATGTGTGCCAGTGCAGTAGGATATACTGTAGATGGTTCCTTCATACGGGTGACACAACTGGCACCTGCTGCTACATGGCTGCTCACCTTTCCTTCCAACACTCCCTTTTTTTAGAGGGAAGCCAAATAACTTTCCTGTATATTTTTGGGACGCGGGAGGAAACATGAATGTCCGGAGGAAACCCATGCAGACATGGGAGAACATACAAGCTCCATGCAGATAGGGCATAACCATTTAATCTTTACAGTTTTGCCCTTGTGACCTGATTACTTCTGATCCAGGCTAGAACTCTGTCCTCAGAAGAGGCCTACTACCGCGCTATCTATATTAATTGTTCGATTTTTTTTAGTTAGGTTGCAAATTACCTTTTCTTCCTTGAGGCTGGGAACACACATAGCAGAAATGCTGGCGTTGCAGAAAATGCAGCATTTTTGCTGCTAATGGAAGTCAATGGGCAGCATTAAAAAACACATATAAAAAAACGCATATGCGTTTTGCAACATGCGTTTAAAAAAAAAAATTGCTTAATTTTCAAAAACGCATCAAAAATGAACATAACAAAAGTCATTGGTAACGCAATGGTATGCGTTTTTAATGCGTTTTCCATGCGTTTTTATATGCTTTTTTATTAAAATTGTTTTGATGTATTTCTGCTTCCTGTTGTCTTCTTAGTGATTTGCATAAAACGCAATATAAAAATGCATGGAAGACACATACAAAATGCAAATGTGTTTTGTATATGTGAACTGCAAATGCACAAAAATGCAGGCAAAACGCTTGAAAAACGCATATGCGGATAAAATGCACATGCAACAAAAACGCATACAAAAAAACGCAAATGGCAGAAAACTCGCCCTTTCACACACAGCCATGTGTTCACCCAGCCTCAGGAATAGCTGGTCCAGGGTCTCTCCACCTCTTTTTAACCACTTGAGGACCACAGTGTTAAACCCCCCTAAAGACCAGGCCATTTTTCTGTTAATAGGCCACTGCAGCTTTAAGGCCTCGCTGCAGGGCTGCACAGCACACAAGTGACCCCCCTCCTCCTTTTCTCCCCACCAACACAGCTCTCTGTTGCTGGGGTCTGATCGCCCCCCCGAATGTTTGTTTGTTTGTTTCTATTTGTTTGTTTTTATAAAATGTTCCTGTTTTTTTTACATTTACATATTTCCCCTCCCTTCTTCCCCCGCCAGCCAATCCCCGTGATCAGCTGTCATAGGCTTCAGACACAGGAGGGGACAGCCGTGTCACACGGCTGTCCCCAGTACAGCTCTGCCTTAGATCGCAGCGATGTACACCCTAATTGGACGGCGGTTACACCGTCTAACAGTCTCCGAGCGGCAATCGCCTACCAAGCAGGAGATGTGCGTGCAGCCTGCGCGTGATCTCCTGCAGTAGCCGGCCCCAGGACTTGACGCCTATTGGCGTTAGAAGGTCCTGGGCCTGCTGCTGTGGCCACGCCCGTTGGCGTGACGCAATCTTCAGGTAGTTAATCCGCAGAGAGAGTGGTAGCAGCAAAATACATGCTTTCCAGAGCCAAATCGATAATTTTTAATGATTGTATCGAGACTGTATCATGTATGGGCACACCATCCAATCCTAAATGTTTACTCGCACAGTTTAATTGCCTTTAGAAGCCTCTAGAGCAGGGCTTCCAACCCTGAACTGAAGGACCACCAATAGTGCATGTTTAGGAGAAAACCCTAAACATTCACAGGTGAGGGTTCTTTCACACCATAAATCGCGAAACACAATCATAAAACACAAACGCATGTTGCAGTTTGCAATTTTCACCATGTTGGCCTCTATCGAAATGCAGAAAAACTGCAGCAGAACTACGATTGTCTACTTGGAAAATCGAAAATGCATTCAGTGTGAATGCATCCCCACGATTCCACTTGTAACTTTATATTACATGTATTTAGAAAATCGCACGCCTTTTCAAAAACCAAACAGAACGCAGCCGGTGTGAAAGGGGCCTGAGGTAATTAGTGTCTCAGCAGAACTACCTCTCTGGATTGCCACTAAGCATGCACTGTTGGTGGGCCCTGAGGTCAGTGATAAGAAGCCCTGATCTAGTGTGGATTTTACCTCAAGGCAACTGTGGCATAGTAAATGGTGTTGGGAGGCATAGCTCCCAACCGTCCCTCTTTTGGAGGGACAGTCCCTCTTCGGGAGATCTGTCCCTCTGTCCTCCTCATGTGTCCCTCTTTCAGGACGTTGTCACTCTTCATATGTAAATATTTATATTTCTCACTAACAATGAGCCTGATTCACAAAGCGGTGATAACTCAGTTATCACGCCTAAAAGACTTTAGGCATGATAACCTTTGCACCACTGAGTTATCACCGATTTTTGCTGCTCTTCGCGCGAAGCTCCCGCGCGCAAAGTTTTGCGCGCGCAAACGCACAGGCGCGCGCGCAAAGGCCCATAGGGTTCAATGGGAAGCGCGGGGCGCTTCGCGGGCGCTCGCGCAAAGCTTTGCGCGCGGAAAATTCGCGCGAGTTTCTTCTTATCAAGCCTAAAGTGAGTTTAGGCGTGATAAGGGCCTTTTCACTCGCGTGCAAACACTTTGCACCGCTTTGTGAATCAGGCTCAATGTGTTTGATTGACTCTAAACTTTATTCCCATCCTTTAAATTAATATATTACTTATTTTAAGTTAATATGAAGGAAAATGAACCAGGATAGAAAGGACCAGTGTGGTTTGAATTATAAAACAACATATTTTTCTTATGAAATCTTTATGGTATGTGTCACTAGGGGTGTGACGGGGGCGTGATCGGGGTGTGGCATGGGCGTGGCTTAAATGTCCCTCTTTCAGGATGCTGTCCCTCTTTTTATGTAAATATATATATATTTCTCCACTAACAATGTGTTTGATTGACTCCAAACTTTATTCCTTCCTTGAAATTGATATATTACTCATTTTAAAATGTTAATATGAAGGGAAATGAACCAGGATAGAAAGGACCAGTGTGGTTTGACTTATAAAACAACATATTTTTCTTATGAAATCTTTATGGTATGTGTGACTAGGTGGTGTGACGGGGGCGTGATTGGGGTGTGGCAGGGGTGTGGCTTAAATGTCCCTCTTTTTCACCTCAAAAAGTTGGGAGGTATGTTTGTAGGTGGCATCACAATGACAATACCGCTTTAAAGAGAACCCGAGGTGGGAATTACTTATGCTATTGGGGCACAGAGGCTGGTTGTGCACACTAAGACCAGCCTCTGTTGCCCCATCGTGTGCCTCCATGTCCCCTCTGCTCGCCGCTATAGCCCCCGCAGTGCTGGCAACACACAGCGCGTCACCAGCACGATGTTTACCTATGCACTGTCAGTCAGCGCCGCTCCCCCGCCTCCTCTGCATCGGCGCTACCCGCCCGCGTCACTTCCCTCCAATCAGCGGGAGGGAAGGGACACGGGCGGGTAGCGCCGATGCGAAGGAGGAGGCGGGGAAGCGGCGCTGACTGACAGCGCATAGGTAAACATCGTGCTGGCGACGCGCTGTTTGTCGCCAGCACTGCGGGGGCTATAGCGGCGCGCAGGGGGGACATGGAGGCACACCATGGGGCAACGGAGGCTGGTCTTAGTGTGCACAACCAGCCTCTGTGCCCCAATAGCATAAGTAATTCCCACCTCGGGTTCTCTTTAAGAAAATGAACGATTGCCTCTTTCTGTTTTCACTAATCACAGGAAACCTGCATTATGTGTAGAGTGTAGGTGTGTTGCAGCCGCAGGATAAACGGTAGTTATTCAGGAGTGACCAGAACGCTTGCTGTCTCACTTCTCGCTGTCACACTTCAACCACCAGTTTCCTAACACAACACGTATCATTACTGAAGCATTACATGAGTCTAAGTGCTGAAACTGTGGTAATGTGCTAAAGTTAAAATGCATCAAAAATCGCTGCGGCTGTGAGGCATTTCTGGGAACAGTGTCTTCAAATGAATTGTAGATATTTATACCTTTTTAAAACTCCCCCCCCCCCACACACACACACACCGCACCCACCACTTGCTTCAGGTTAAGGTTACTTTGCATAACGTAACACAGCTTGTGTCCAGCGACTTGCCGCTAATAATGTCTTTTTATCATTCCCATTTTGTAACTTACTAGGATTTATTATACTACCCTGTGTCTTGGTTATTTAACCAAGATTATGAAAGGATCTTTGCTAATCTTCATAACAAAATGGCTAGATTTGATAAAAATTGGGAACTATGGCATACCGTACCTCCCAACTGTTTGAGATGAGAAAGAGGGACGCTTAACCCACTCCCCTGCCACACCCCTTAATCGTGCCCCTGGCACACCCCTAGTCACGCATACCATAAATATTTCATATGGAAAATATGTTCTTTTATAATTCAAACCACACCGGTCCTTTCTATCCTGCTTCATTTCCTTCATAGTAACATTTTGAAATTAGTAATATATCAATTTAAAGGAAGGAATAAAGTTTAGAGGCAATCAAACACATTTTTAGTAGAGAAATATATATATATTTACATAGAAAGAGGGACAAAGTCCTGAAAGAGGGACAAATGAGGAGGAAAGAGGGACAGAGGGACAGGGCTTCCAAAGAGGGACTGTCCCTCCGAAATAGGGACAGTTGGGAGCTATGCTATGGAATGATAGTATAACAAGCTGATTAAGGATCAAACTCGAACATTAGATGAGCGATTGCATGACTATTTATTAATAATATGAATAACTATGCACTTTGTCGTAGATATTAATTCTATGATTGGGCACAACAAGTTTTACTCTTATTTTAGTTTTAGTTTTGTTTTCTTTCTCTTCCCTATGGGTGTAATAATAGTGGATACTGCTTGATTGGCACACAATATCTAGACAACTAGAATATGTGACGTTACATGGTTGTATGTACCGTAGGTCATGGTCTTTTTCTACTACAAATTGCAAACGTACTGCAACGAGATTCTTTTCCAAATTCTCAGCCATGTTTTTCAATGCATTTCAGTGTGATTTTCCTGCGAAATTTAGATTTGACGGTGCCAATGCCTTTGCAGTTTTCAATTAATTTTTGTTTGTAAAACAACAAAAACTTAATCAGGTTAATTAATTGCAAGCAAATCACATGGCATCAAGTAAAATTTGCAATGAATGTAAACACGTTAAAATAAGAAGTACATTTATTCCTGAGTAAAATGAGCCATCAATTACTTTTCTCCTATGTTGCTGTCACTTACAGTAGGTAGTAGAAATCTGACAGAACCGACAGGTTTTGGAGTAGCCCATCTACTCATGGGGGTTTCTCAGGGATTTCTTTATTTACAAAAGCACTTAGTGAATGGCAGTTGCTCCGTCCAACTGCCAAAAAAAGTTTGCAGCAAGCACAGAGGCAGACCAGCGTCTTTGAGTAAATCCTTTTCAGGGAGTGTCTTTAGAAAGAATAAAGGCCATGCCGAGAATCACCCATGAAGAGATGGACTAGCTCAAAACTTGTCACTTCTGTCAGATTTCTACTACTTACTGTAAGTGACAGCAACATGGGAGAAATATAATGTATGGCTCATTTAACTCTGAAAGAAATGTACTTCTTAATTGTATGTGTTTATATGTATTTTAAATTTTACGATTTTCACAATAGTGGCCCTTTAACCTCAACTCAATTACTGAGAAAAAAATGCTGCAGGGAATGCGCTTGCGTTTATGGAAGAATAAAACTGTGCAGTTGCCACTGAAATGTCACACCACGATTTTTATTATTAAAGGAGTTATCAGGGGAATTTAATGAAAATAAGTGCTACTTACCCGGGGCTTCGTCCAGCCCCAGGCTCCCAGCATGTCCCTCGCCGCAGCTCTGCCCACAGCCGTTCGCCTCCTCTGCCTCCCGGTCCCCGGCGATGACGTCAGGCCGTACTGGAGGTCGGCCTGTATTGCGCCTGTGCGAGCGGTGCTGTCAATCACCGCCACGTGGACCGAGCATACTGCGCAGGCGCAGTACAGGCTGACCTCCAGGTCGTCCTGACATCGCCGGGGACCGGGAAGCAGCAGCGGCGAATGACTGATGGCAGAGCTGCGGCGAGGGACGTACTGGGAGCTTGGGGCTGGAGGAAGCCCCGGGTAAGTAGCCATTATTTATTTTTATTAAATTTCCCTGATGACTCCTTTAAGTTGGTGAAATCAGCCAACGCTCCCATTTACTCCAATGGTTATGGTTGGTTGTAGGTGGAGATATTATCAGTACATTAGTTAGTACAGCAAGTGTCATAGGGGCTGATTCAGAAATGTGTGAATTATGAGGCTGAGCTAGAATATTGTTCAAAATAATTTTTAAACTGATTTTTTTTTGTGTGTGCGAGACTAAATTTGTGAAAAATCTATAATTCTTCTGTCCTGCACAAGAATTCTGATCCACTTTAAATATATTTGACTACTGTTTTCCTATGCGGATTTATGTTCACCAAAATAGGCCCAAGTGTGGTTTTCTCTGGCAAAGCCTTCTCTTTGAAAATAAGATTAGATTTTTTTTTTAAGCTATTTAGGCACCCCATGATTCCATGCTGTACAGGTGATCTAGGAAGACAATTTCCTCTGCAGTCTGGACTCCTCAAATTGTGTCCTGCTAAGTGTAAGCTATGTTTTTCATGCATGCCCCCAACGCACATGTGCAGACAACTGCCTCCAGTGTCATACCCTCATCCTTGTGCAAGCCAGCCACGTATTCTTGTGCATGTAATTTTGCAAGACGATTTTATACAAAGACCCATTTTTTTTTTTATATTTTTGGCAAAAATACACATGAAAAAAATATCAACATTATCACTAATCACTAGTGTATGGTCTCACTATACGTTTTTGTTTTTACATCAAATATACTTCAAGTGTATGATACATAAATACATATATTAGACATCCTGTTAAACAAACTGGACTTACTTTTTGCCTCCTTGGCCTTGTTTGTTAAAGAAAATCTGTAACGAAAAAACCTCCCCTGGGGGTACTCACCTCGGGTGGGGGAACCCTCCGGATCCTATTGAGGCTTCCCCCGTCCTCCTCGGTCCCACGGTGGCGGCAAAAATCCTCCCGGAACGGCGGGGATGTAAATATTTACCTCCTTGGCTCTAGCACAGGTGCTGTTGCGGCTCTTCCCACGGAGATAGGCGGAAATAGCTGATCTCCATCGGGCCGCTCTACTGCGCAGGCGCAAGTCTCCTGCGAGTCTCCTGCGCAATAGAGCGGTCCCGACCGAGATCGGCTATTTTCGCCTATCTCCGTCACAAGAGCCGCAACAGCGTCACTCGCAGGAGCCTGGCAAGGTAAATATTGCACAGGCTGTCGGATTTGTAGGCTTCCCCCTACTGAGGTGAGTACCCCCCCGGGGGTTACAGGTTTTCTTTAAAGGGAACCCAAGGATAGGGGGATGTGGAGGTTGTCATATGTATTTCCTTTTTAAGCAAGCTTGAAACAAAAACAAAAAACTTCTGATATAATAAAGTGTACGTGTAGTACGGATACTTAGTAGAACATTAGTAGCAAAGAAGAGAGTCTCATATTTATATTTTCAGTTAAATAGTTTTTTTTTTAATAAGATTACATCATTTTGTCATTTTTGCAGTTTACAAACCACACTCTGTCTTTTAAACTATAAAACAAAGCAGAAATAATGACCCTTTGAACTTCCCTGCAGTAAAACCTTATCTGAACCTTTCTCTCCCTGGTTTTTCAGAAAACAGGACTGTCTTCGACCCAAGTTGGCTTTGAAGCCTGGTACACACCATAGAATTTTTCTTCAGATAGATGGGTGGACTAGATAATTTCCAATGGTCCGATCTGATTTCTGATTGTTTTTTTTTATCACTTCTGTATAAAATCGATCAGGAAAACGATCGGAAATCAGATTGGACCTGTTGGAAATTATCTATTGGACCCATCAATCTGAAGGGAAAATGTATGGTGTGTACCAAGCATAAGAGCTCAGAGAAGGTCTTTTGCATAGATAACTGAAGATTCTTAAAGTGGACCCAAAATAAAAATACAAGATTGCAGAAATAAAATGTATTTTTAACTTATAATAATAAATAGCAGCCTTTTTTAAGCTGCAAGATGACAAATATAAAATATTTTATATTTATTGGAGGAACCCCTCCCTTCCTTTCATATTGCCGGTGTAATGTCTGATTGCGCTGCCCGGAAGCTCCTTTCCACACTGAGTAGCACGCATGCTCAGTGTGAAGTTAATTATGCTGCTGATGGTAACATAATAAATATCTCCGCTTCCACTCATCATACACTCGCCAAATTTTCAGGTTAGGGAGAGGATCCCCCGAACGACCTCTATGCCAATGTGCAGCCCCCGAGCCCCGCTGGTTCAGGAGATAGATTAGAGAAACCTATCTTGGGAACCAGTGGGTCTCGGGGGCTGCAATTTGGCATAGAGGTAGTTCGGGGGGGTCCCCTCCCTACCCTGAAAATGTGGGGAGTGTAGGATATGAAGAAGCGGAGATATTTAGTATTTTACCATCAGCAGCATAATTAAATAGGAACTGTGGCCATACAGTCTCCTACTGCGCATGCGGGGCAGCGCAAATCCAAAGGCAGCGTAATCAGACACAACACCGGGACAAAATCCAGCAGACTGGTAGAGGAGATAAAAAACAAAACACAGGCTGCTACTGATGATGTCACAGGGGAGGTGATCTCAGCTGGTGTGAGATTTCACACAGACGACGCCCCTGTGAGGGAGGGTAGCTGATGACAAACACACCCATGATCTAAAACCTCCTACTAAGCTCAGAAGTAATGGCGCCACCTGTATAACGCACGCACTGAACTGCACATAGGCCTGAAGGAGTGTTTATTTATCTTTGTATGTGTCAGAGTGGTGCAACTAAATATTTTGAATTTAAAAAACGTTTGGTTTGGGTCCGCTTTAACTCTTCCTGTACTGGAAACAATAGGAGACTCTTTTCTTTTTCTTTGCTACCAATGTTCTATTTCTTAGCTGTACTACACATACAATTAATTATCTCATAGGATTATTTTCACCTCAGATTTGCTTTAACCTGTTAAGATTTCAGGACGTGAATTTCAGCTCCCATTTAGCCCTCCTGTGCTTTCCGGGACGTGAAACTAAAGTCCTGCACTTTGAATTGCTGCCGTGAGGTCGTGCACGTTTCCCCCAACCCCCCCCCCCCCCCCCCCCCCACGGGCAGATAACCAATTCATGCAACAAAACAATATCCTGCAAGGACCTGCTGCTGCACTGTGCAGTTTAGCTTCGCATCACCTCAGTAAAGACAGCTGATCATAGCCTACCCTAAAATGTAATCAATGTTAAAAACTCAGGCTTGCACTTACAAGTGGAGATCCGTTTGCCAGCATATCAGAGTTATGTTTCATCATCAGGCTTGGGCTCCCTGCAGCTCCCCACATCCGCCCAGCATCCCATCCTCTTGTGCAGTCTGCCATCCACCTGTGTGCCTCCCGCTGGTATACACCTTTAAAAGCATGCAAGCCATGTTCTAGGTTAGCTCCACCCAACGCGTTTCGTCATCAATATCAGACTCGTCAGGGGCTTGACTGTTACCACGGTAAAGCGCATTACTAATGGTAATGCTCGTTAGTAACGCTCATTACCATAGCAACAGTCACTCTTCTCGCGTACCACGAGTCACAGTAATACCGGAATTGCAGTACTTGCTGCTGGAAATCGGGGTAATACTGCACGGCGATATTACCGTGTTTTGGTAAATGAACTACGAGGTGTCTTCAAGGAAGCGCAGCAAAATCGTAAGGTGTGTGGACAAGAAATGCGCTTTTCACTGCGATCCTATCTTTTTCATTGAAGCACCATCGCACCTAAAATCTCACAGGCCGGTAATTGCGTTTGCTAAAAAGTCTAATTGCGCTGCTGGAAGAAGAGCCCTGCAATTTATATGTTAATCGTGGTGCTGATGCGATCGGCAAAACACAAGCAATGCGCTTTTTGGATCGGATCACAGCAAGTGGAAAAGGATTCTAAATCATTAATCAGAATGATGGAAATGGCTGCTCGTATTTCCGAGAGGTTATTGCACGGGCGCAGAACTCCTCTATATCAACTAGCAGACCTAAGCCCGTTTAAAAACAGGCTCTAGGTCCAGTGGCGTAGCTAGGGTATTTGACACCCGGTGCGGATAATTTACCGACAAACCCCCCCCCAAAAAGAAAAAGCGAAGCGTGCCGCGGCAAAAATGGGTGTGGCTATGACATCAAGTGGGCGGGGCTAACTGTCATGTAACTGTAACAGTAAGGCAGTGGGCTAATATAGGTATCCAGCATAGTTGCCCCCCGCATAGGTTAGATAGGTAGGTGCCCCCAGTATAGGTTTATCTAGGTAGGTGCCTCCAATATAAGTAGCCAGTATAGTTGCCACCAGTATAGGCTAGCTAGGTAGGTAGGTGCCCCCAATACAGGTTAGATAAGTAGGTGCCCCCAGTATAGGTTAGATAGGTAGCTGCCCCCCAGTATAGGTTAGATAGGTAGCTGCCCCCCAGTATAGGTTAGATAGGTAGCTGCCCCCCAGTATAGGATAGATAGGTAGCTGCCCCCCAGTATAGGATAGATAGGTAGCTGTCCCCCAGTATAGGATAGATAGGTAGCTGTCCCCCAGTATAGGATAGATAGGTAGCTGTCCCCCAGTATAGGATAGATAGGTAGCTGCCCCCCAGTATAGGTTAGATAGGTAGCTGCCCCCCAGTATAGGATAGATAGGTAGCTGCCCCCAGTATAGGTTAGATAGGTAGCCACCCCCCAGTATAGGTTAGATTAGGTAGGTGCCCCCCATTATAGGTTAGATAAGGTAGCTGGCTCCCAGTATAAATTAGGTAGCTGGCCCCCAGTATTAAGTAGGTAGGTACCCCCCCATAATGGAGGGGGGAGCCGTGGTGGGGGCAGCCCGACCTCTCCCTCCCTTCCTCTACCCGGGCCGCCCTCCATGCTCCCCCCTCCAGACTGCAGAGTAATGCGTAGGGAAGCGCTATACACATCTACTCACCTCCCTGGTTCCAATCGGCGATCATTTGCGGTCGGTCTCCTCCTCTTTCATAGACGCTGATACACACGCTGCTTCCGGCAGAACAGGAAGCAGCGTGTGTATCAGCGGCTATGCAGACAGGCGACTGAGCGGCGATTGGAACTAGGGAGGTGAGTAGATGTGTATAGCGTTTCCCTACGCATTACTCTGCACCTGGTGACCCGCCGCACACCCGCTGTACCGCGCGACCGCCGCCTGCTGACCCGCCGCCCACTCGGCCGCCCACTGACCCGCCGCCTGCTGACACGCCGCCTGCTCGGCTCCCTGGTTCCATCCTCCTGTCTCTGTGTAGCGTTGTCCGTGCTACGTACATGCACACAGCAGTTCAGCACGGACAGCGCTACACAGGGACAGCATGACGGACACATGGAGATTATTATAGAGGATAATACTAATAGTGACAGCTGCTTCTATTCCACATAGATGTTAGAAATCAGACCACACTTCCCTGGATGGTGTGCTGGTAGGGCTCTGCCTCTGACGACAGGAGACCAGGGGTCAAATCTCATCTCTTCCTGTTCAGTAAGCTGCATCTATTTAGTAAGGAGTTTCTTGGGCAAGACTCTAACTGCTACTGCCTATAGAGTGCATCCTAGTGGCTGCAGCTCTGGTGCTTTGAGTCCACCACGAGAAAAGCACAATATAACTGTTCTGTGTCTTGTCTTATATTTTTTTTGCTGTGGGGGTATATTAGGAACGGATATCTCTCAGGAAATGTGCTGACATCCCAAATGTGTTCTTACTTTCATCTCCTTGAAACCACAATTTCTCTGGCTACTCCCTCTGACATGAGACACATCTGTTCAGAAATGGGAAATGTTACATGTATTTGCTTGCTCAACACCCTAACAAAATCCCTGTAGCTGTGAGGCATTTCTGTGGTTCCCGACTCCCCCTCTCCCCTCACTGCACCCACCCCTTGCTCCATGCCAATTTTTGCATAACATAACACAGCTGGTCTTGTGCGGTTTGCTGCTAATAATGTCCTTTTATCATTCCCATTTTGTAACTTTACTGGATTTATTACTGTATACTACCGTGTCTTTGGTATTTTTATGTGACTTTATATGGTTGTAGGTCATGGTCTGCGGGGAAATGGAATGGAAGCAGCTGAATGAAAACAGATCCAATCGACCGGTAATCAGATCCATTTTCACGGATCCATTTCCCACTATAACTCAATGTGAACCAGGATATAGTGTCACAGGGGTTGATTCAGAAACCTGTGAATAATGAGGTTGAGCTAGAATATTGTTCAAAATCATTTTTAAACTTCAATTTTTTTGTGTGCAAGGATAAATTTGTGAAAATACAACATATTTTTGCTATATTTATTTATATAGCGCCGACTGATTACGCAGCGCTGTACAGAGTATATTGTCTTGTCACTAACTGTCCCTCAGAGGGGCTCACAATCTAGTCCCTACCATAGTCATATGTCTGTATCGTGTAGTGCATGTATGGTCTAGGGCCAATTTTTTTGGGGGAAACCAATTAACTTATCTGTACGTATTTGGGATGTGGGAGGAAACCAGAGTGCCCAGAGGAAACCCACGCAGACACGGGGAGAACATACAAACTCCTTGCAGATGTTGATTTGGCCACCACTACGCCACCGTGCTGCCTGATGTGCCCAATGTGCATATTGCATATTGCTATATGCGCAATTTGTTCAAATATATTTGTCTACTGTTTTCCTATGCAGATTTATGTTCGCCAAATAATCCCTCCTATGTCCAATTGTGGTTTTCTCTGGTAATGTTTTTAATGTTTGAGTCCCATGATTCCATGCTATACAGGTGATATAAGATTATGGCCTGTTTTATACTTAGTTATGCGGTGATCCCCATAAATCCATACTTCATATGGCCCTGCAGCAGAGTGCGCCAACAGGCATAGGCCCGCCCCCCTTCAGTGACAAATTCCCTGCTGTACAGGAAGTACATCACTGGGATTCCCATTGGTCCACACCGATAATGCGATAGGCTTGGTTGTGCATATTTTCTGCATCGCCATAGACTTGCATTACTGCATAATCCGTGCGGTAGGCACATATCATGCGGTAACGCATCAAGGCTGTAAACAAAAAAACAAGTTGGGAAAATACCGCATTCGGTATTTTCGACTTTTGTGTGCTCATTCATCAATATTTTCACAGGTGCTGTAGAAGTTCGGTAATTTCCCGAAGCTCAGCTGTCAGTAACAGCAGAAGAGTGTGAGTTGTCTGTTATATGCTGTTCTCCGTGCAGTGACAGCATTACAATAGTAAGAGGCATCCCGACATCCCTATAGATGTACATGTTTTGTTATACTGTTAGTCTTTCTTAACATTTATTTCTTTGCCACAGCTTAGATGAACTTTCAAGAAACTTTACACATGCCCTGCTTAGGTGATTTCCACACTAGTTCCTCTGCATCTTCAAACAGGAACAGAAGGGGGTTAAACTGCCAAAGGGAGACAGGAGAAACATCTTTTGTTCCATCTCTCTCTGCTCCCTGCCTGGGGGATAGGAAAGCAGGACCCACTGGAGAAGGCTTTTGGTCCAATCAAAATCACTTGCAGGAGACAGGGGCTGTTTCTATTGGCTTCTGCTCCTGTCAGTCATCCCTGCTTCTGTGAGTTTTGTGAGCCCTGCACTGATTCCAACTGAGGAAAATTGCTGGTAATCATCTAGGGCTCTACTGCATGCTTTAACCTTGATGAATTGACATTTACTGACATGTGTTGAGGTAATTACCACTCAAGTCAGTAATTTACCTCAGTGCTCAGTAATTTCAGCTTGTCATGCGGTAACAGCCTTGGTGAATTGACACTTTCCTAAGTGATCAGTAAAATTTGCTGTTTTCAGCATTGCCGGATGCAGTAATGCTTTATGAATTGACTCCATTGTTGACTGTGCAACGGCATGACAGTGAATTCACTACTTCTGGCACAGCGCGACGCAGGGCGTAAGTATGGAAGTCTCCACAGATTTGCATTGCCCTTGTGATGAGCTGCGACGGGGAGAGTACTGCACGGCGACGTAACCCAATAAGTGCAAAAGGGGCCTAAATGTTTCTCTGCAGCCTACACTCCTTAAAGTGAGTCCTGCCGACAGCTCCAAGTACAAGACATACATTTCCTGCATGCCCCCCACACGCATGCGCAGACAACTGCCTCCAGTTTCGTATCCTCATTCTCTTGCAAGCCAGCCAGGTATTTTTGCGCATGTATTTTCACAAGACAATTTCACACAAAGACACAATTTTTTAAATATGTTCACAAAGATACACATGAAGAGAATACGGGTATTATCATTCGTCGCTAGTGTATGATCTCAGTGTACTTTTAAAAAGTCTCTTTCTCCTGGTCTGCTACAGTGAATTCCCGCCCGCTGGGGTATCAGACCAAATTGGGTGGGAAGCAGGGCTGTGTGGCTCTCCCTATTGGCTGTCTGCTACATCTGTCAATGTTACCGCATGGAGAGTTTCAGTTATCGGCTGGTCAGAGCTGGATATAAATTCTGAACACATTTACTGAATGCTTTAATCTTTGCGAATTGCAATTTCTTAACATTGCTTCAGGGATTTACCCCACAAGTCAGTAATTTACCTCACTAGTTGGTAAAATCAGCTGTTTTCTGCATTACAGAATGTGGTCATACTTATTGAATTGAGGCCTTTGTGGTAGTTTTTCAATTGCAGTGTTGAAAAGTTGGAGGACTGTAGGCTTACACCCCCCTAGTGACTAGGCTATTTTTTTTTAATTTAGGCCACTGCAGCTTTAAGGCCTCGCTGCAGGGCCGCACATCTCAGCACACAAGTGATTTCCCCTCCCCCCCCCCTTTTCTGCTCACCAACAGAGCTTTCTGTTGGTGGGCTCAGATCGCTGCTGGGGTGTTTATATTTTTATATATATTCAGTTAATAAACTTTGCAATTTTTTTTTTTTATTATTTTGTTTAAATACCCTGCCTCCACCATTAACCAATCCTAGCGATTGGCTCTCATAGACATCTGCCTATGAGAGCCGATCGCTTTCTGTGCCTCCCAGGGGGACAGCCGTGTCACAGCGCTTCCTTAGATCGCAGCACTGTACAGAGTAAATAGACTGCGGTTTTGTCGTCTAACAGTCTCCTAGCGGTGATCGCCGCTGGGAGGCTGATGGCGGAGCGGAGCACCAGGACTTGACGCCAATTGGCGTTAGGCGGTCCTGGGGCTGCCGCCACATTCACGCCCATCGGTGTGACGCGGTCGTTATGTACTTAAAAAAAGTTGAAAAGTTATCTTCTGGGAGAAAACTCAGGAGAAACAGTTAATGGCATCTGGGCCAAGTAGTGCTATGGCATTGTACAAGAGATTTCCTGTGGGTCTGATAGCACTACATGTCTGATGTGCATATACAATACACGATATACAATGCACACAGCATCAATCTGTAGTACAATCAGCATCTCTCTTGGTTCCATAGTGATAGGGCTTGTATGCACACATGCATGGCCTACATTCTGTATAAGTTTTTTATGATATTTGTTAATAAAGGCATAGTGGTTAGCTCTCTCGCCTTGCAGTGCTGGGTGTCCCTGATTCTAATCCCAGCCAGGGCACTATCTGTACAGAGTTTGTATGTTCCCCCCCCCCTGTGTCTGTGTGGGCTTCCCCCGGGCACTCTGGTTTCCTCCCACATCCAAAAACATACAGATAAGTTAATTGGCTTCCCAAAAATTGGCTCTAGACTACGATACATACACTACACGATACATACATAGACATATCACTATGGGAGGGACTAGATTGTGAACCCCTCTGAGGGACAGTTAGTGACATGACTACCTAGCTCCCAACTGTTCCTCTTTCTTCCTCATTTGTCCCTCTTTCAGCACTTTGTCCCTCTTTCTATGTAAATATACTGGTATATATTTCTCTAGCAAAAAAATGTGTTTGATTGACTTGAAACTTTATTCCCATCCTTTAAATTGATATATTACTAATTTTAAAAATGTCAATATGAAGGAAAATGAACCAGGATAGAAAGGACAAGTGTGGCTTGAATTATAAAACAACATATTTTTCTCATGAAATCTTTATGATATGCGTGACTAGGGGTGTGATGGGGCCTGGTCAGGAACGTGACAGGGGTGTGGCTTAAGTGTCCCGCTTTCTCATCTCAAAAAGTTGGGAGGTATGCAGGTGGCGGGTGCTTACTTACCTTCTCTGCTTTAAAAGAATATAAATACTGTCAACAAGTTATGAATGAATAACAGTGGTGCCTGCAGGGGACATGAGTCATTGTCAGATTAGCTGTGCGTGTGTCAGCGGCGTGTTAGACTTCTCATACAGGCCGGTCAGTGATCTGAGAAGAAAAACAACAAATTGCTAAGCGTCTCCAACTTTCAACCAACGCTCACAGTACTTATCATCAATAAATATAAACAGTATCGGGCACCACACTGCACACGCACAGTATAATCTCGTTATGCTAGACTCCAAGTGACCAGCAAAAGTGGTTTACTATATCAGAAATAGCCCTAGAAATGGCCCAGCATGTCCTGGTACATTCTCTGCTGCACAGGAGCAGCTCTGTCCTCCCATTGGAGGTACAGTACAAGCACTTGTAACGATTGTGGAATCGTCTCCGTGGTCAGCGCACCAGACGTGCGCTGACACAGCGGATTTCCTCCACAAGCGTATAAATTTGCAGGAACCCAGCAGTAGGTGCAATGCACCTGCAGAGGGAAATTCCTGACGGCAGGTGGAGCTGTGGAGTGCAGAGGAACAGCTCCTCTGCTCTACCACACACGCCAGACAGCAATTGTACGAAGGGAATAACTGTAATCGCAAGAGAAGCGATTGAGAGTGAGCACAGAGACAGATTGTGTGTGTGTGCATAAAACTCGTCGCCAACCCGCGACTGTGCACACACCACAGCAGATACGAAGCAGGAACGAGATCGCGAGAGGTGCAATCGTCAAGCGTGACACAAGGCTACAGCAAGGCGGAGCACTAGCGTAGCAAAGGCACAGCAAATCATACAATGAGGAGGTGCAGAAAATAATAAACGCTAGCTAACCGCGAACACCGCACTCATTCGCAACAGTGCACGCGGTTATGCGCAGTCTCCACGTGATAAGCACAATAGAGACAAGCACGCCTAACTAACCATCGACAGACAAACATGAAACAGAGGACGCGAACGCTTGCTTAACGGTTACCTCACCGAGCCTCCAGCAAACGGTCGCAGCAGACAAGACAGACACACGTGAAACAGGAACTGGGCAGAAAGGATCCACCGCTCTTCCGTCAGAGCAAGTGTGATCCAAGCAGAAACACAGATCAGAAAGATCCACAGCCGCTACCGCTAGCGGTTAGTGCGATTCAGGAAGACAGAGTAGCAGAACAGAAGGATCCACAGCGCTAGCGAAAAGTGGCTAGCGCGATCCCAGGAGACAGAACAGAAGGATCCACAGCGCTAGCGAAAAGTGGCTAGCGCGATCCCAGGAGACAGAACAGAAGGATCCACAGCGCTAGCGAAAAGTGGCTAGCGCGATCCCAGGAGACAGAACAGAAGGATCCACAGCGCTAGCGAAAAGTGGCTAGCGCGATCCAAAGAGACAGATCAGAAGAGATAGCTGGTAGCAACCGCTGCACCAGCTATACTCCAAGAACAGGGATCAGAACCATTTCCTGTCCACCACCCTTGGGACAGGACAATGGCAACAGGCAAGACAAGACAGAACAGGCAATACAGATAATACAACCTGACTGGGCTAGAAGGGGAGCCTAAAGCAACCCTCAAGGAATTAACTATACTAGATAGCAATGGCTGACACTCCAGCAGTGTCCATCAGGAACAGACCATGGAAGGGAAATGACCAGCAAAGCCTTCTGGGAAACATAAAGCTCTTATAGTGCCAGTCATCAAAGAAGGCAGGTAGGGGATTTGCATAACGAATGTATGCAAATTCCCCAGCAAGAGGACAGACCAGAACTTGCAATGGAAAGACAGGTCTCTGTTCCAGAGTCCTGCAGCATGCAAACCTAAACAATGGTCAAAAGGCTGCCTGCCTGCGCAGGCAGCTGAGCGGATTCTCACAGCACTTGTCCTAGAAATGGCCCAGCATGCCCTGGTGCATTCTCTGCTGCACAGGAGCAGCTCTGTCCTCCCATTGGAGGTACAGTACAAGCACTTGTCCTAGAAATGGCCCAGCATGCCCTGGTGCATTCTCTGCTGCACAGGAGCAGCTCTGTCCTCCCATTGGAGGTACAGTACAAGCACTTGTCCTAGAAATGGCCCAGCATGCCCTGGTGCATTCTCTGCTGCACAGGAGCAGCTCTGTCCTCCCGTTCGAGGTACAGTACAAGCACTTGTCCTAGAAATAGCCCAGCATGCCCTGGTACATTCCCTGCTGCACAGGAGCAGCTTTGTCCTCCCATTGGAGGTACAGTACAGGCACTTGTCCTAGAAATATCCCAGCATGCCCTGGTACATTCTCTGCTGCACAGGAGCAGCTCTGTCCTCCCATTGGAGGTACAGTACAAGCACTTGTCCTAGAAATATCCCAGCATGCCCTGGTACATTCCCTGCTGCACAGGAGCAGCTCTGTCCTCCCATTGGAGGTAAAGTACAAGCACTTGTCCTAGAAATGGCCCAGCATGCCCTGGTACATTCCCTGCTGCACTGGAGCAGTTCTGTCCTCCCATTGGAGGTACAGTACAAGCACTTGTCCTAGAAATGGCCCAGCATGCCCTGGTACATTATCTGCTGCACAGGAGCAGCTTTGTCCTCCCATTGGAGGTACAGTACAGGCACTTGTCCTAGAAATGGCCCAGCATGCCCTGGTACATTCCCTGCTGCACTGGAGCAGTTCTGTCCTCCCATTGGAGGTACAGTACAAGCACTTGTCCTAGAAATGGCCCAGCATGCCCTGGTACATTCCCTGCTGCACAGGAGCAGCTCTGTCCTCCCATTGGAGGTACAGTTCAAGCACTTGTCCTAGAAATGACCCAGCATGCCCTGGTGCATTCTCTGCTGCACAGGACCAGCTATGTCCTCCCATTGGAGGTACAGTACAAGCACTTGTCCTAGAAATGGCCCAGCATGCCCTGGTACATTCTCTTCTGCACAGGACCAGCTCTGTCCTCCCATTGGAGGTACAGTACAAGCACTTGTCCTAGAAATGGCCCAGCATGCCCTGGTGCATTCTCTGCTGCACAGGAGCAGCTCTGTCCTCATATTGGAGGTACAGTACAAGCACTTGTCCTAGAAATGGCCCAGCATGCCCTGGTGCATTCTCTGCTGCACAGGACCAGCTCTGTCCTCCCATTGGAGGTACAGTACAAGCACTTGTCCTAGAAATGGCCCAGCATGCCCTGGTGCATTCTCTGCTGCACAGGAGCAGCTCTGTCCTCCCATTGGAGGTACAGTACAAGCACTTGTCCTAGAAATGGCCCAGCATGCCCTGGTACATTCTCTGCTGCACAGGACCAGCTCTGTCCTCCCATTGGAGGTACAGTACAAGCACTTGTCCTAGAAATGGCCCAGCATGCCCTGGTGCATTCTCTGCTGCACAGGAGCAGCTCTGTCCTCCCATTGGGGGTACAGTACAAGCACTTGTCCTAGAAATGGCCCAGCATGCCCTGGTACATTCTCTGCTGCACAGGACCAGCTCTGTCCTCCCATTGGAGGTACAGTCAGGGCCGGATCATCCACCAGGCACTACAAGCATCAGCTTAGGGCCCGTTGAGGGTCTAAAGGGCCCTGTGAGCCTCCATCCGTAATATTTTTGCTGTGCTGCCTGCCTTCCCCGCTGCCTCCCCATTGCACCCTCAGACCAGGCTACCGCTGTCCCCTCTGCGTTCCTGTCAGAAGAATCATTGGCCGTGTGAAGTGGTGCGGGGACAAACCACTTTTACCAGCGGGGAGGGGGTTTGCAACAAGCTGCTAGCAGTAAAATTAAATAGACTCTTAGATCAGGCTGGGAGCCTGATCTATATTTTACATTCCTTCCTGCTCGGTATTTACAGCTCCAGCTCTGCAGACTAAAAAGCTGAGAACTGCAGAGTCCTGGAATGTCAGCACGTCCAGCTCCCCCCCTCCTCCCCCGGGAAAGTGAAGACGCTAGGAAGAGGAGAGATACACAGACACACACGTGCAGGAGGGGAGACAGCGTGTCAGAGTGCTGGGAGCTGGAGGTGCTGCTGTATGTATGTGTATGGATCTGTGTATGGATCTGTGTATGGATCTGTGTATGAATGGTGGCTGCTTGTGTGTATGCATTGTGTGCTGTGAGTTGGAGGTGCTGCTATATGTATGCAATGGGTGCATATGTATGGACCTGTGTATGAATGGCTGCTTGTATGTATGCTATGTGTGCTGTATGTGTGCATATGTCTGGATCTGTGTATAAATCACTGCTTGTATGTATGCATTGTGTGCTGTATGTGTGGAGTATCTGTGCACAGTATAAATGTATGGTGTGTGTGTCTGTATGTGCATATATTATGTACTTATATAGAGAATGTTTCCCCCTCCCTCCTCCCTTGTGTCCAATGTTGCACCCCTTTCACCCCCCCTCCCCCTTCAATATTAAAGTGTGGTTGATATAATCACAGAAGTGCCCCCCCCCCCCCCCCTTAATCCACTCCTCCCTCCCCATCCCATAGTCGCACATGTTTTTTTTCAGTCTGGTGTGGGTGGAGGTACGTGGGGAAGAGAGGGGTGACACCAATAAACAGTATATCTCGGCACCTGAAGCGTAGCTAATGAGTTCGGCACTGTCCGCGGCATGTGCACAGGGTGATTCGGGTACTGACCCTCGGCGGACCCCAAATTACTTCTCCCTCCAAGTTGCTATGACTTGGAGGGGGAATCATATTTAGCGGCAGCAGGGTAAGCCGTCATTCGGCTCACCCTGCGCCCAACTCACCGCTGTAGATGGTGAACTAGCTGCAATGTATGCTGATCTTTGTTACCTCAATTATATACAGTATACGCTGTTACTCTGTGCCTGTACTGATAGTAATCTAGCTGCAATGTGTGCTGATCGCTAATACCTCTAATGTGTACAGTATCAGCTGTGACTATGTGCCTGCATTGATGGTAAACTAGCTGCAATGTGTGATGATCTCTGCTACCTCCAGAATGTACAGTATAAGCTGGTACTCTGTGCCTGTACTGATAGTAATCTAGCTGCCGTGTGTGCTGATCGCTAATACCTCTAATGTGTACAGTATCAGCTGTGACTATGTGCCTGCATTTATGGTAAACTAGCTGCAATGTGTGATGATCTCTGCTACCTCCAGAATGTACAGTATAAGCTGGTACTCTGTGCCTGTACTGATAGTAATCTAGCTGCAGTGTGTGCTGATCTCTGCTACCTCCAGTATGTACATTATAAGGTGTTACTCTGTGACTGTACTGATACTAAACTAGCTGCAGTGTGTGATCTCTGCTACCTCCAGAATGTACAGTATAAGCTGGTACTCTGTGCCTGTACTGATAGTAATCTAGCTGCAGTGTGTGCTGATCTCTGCTACCTCCAGTATGTACATTATAAGGTGTTACTCTGTGACTGTACTGATACTAAACTAGCTGCAGTGTGTGATCTCTGCTACCTCCAGAATGTACAGTATAAGCTGGTACTCTGGGCCTGTACTGATAGTAATCTAGCTGCAGCATGTGCTGATCTCTGCTACCTCCAGTATGTACAGTATATGCTGTTACTCTGTGCCTGTACTAATAGTAAACTATTTGCAATGTGTGATGATTCCTGCTACCCCCAGTATGTACAGTATAAGACAAGACGCAGAACATTTATATCATGCTTTTCTCCTGGCAGACTCGGGTTTTTTTTATATTACCAATATTACCAATTCCCATTGACATGCTCAGTGAGAGAGCGCAGGCGCCATTGACAGTAGTGAGTACAGGAGGCAGGCAACTGTTGACTAACGAGTTAATTGCCAAGGAGTATGAGCTAGATATGTGTGTGTGTCTATCTATCTATCGGCTCATGCGTATATTTACAGGCCTGGGACAATGGGTGGTAGAAGTAATGGGTGCAAGAAGCCAAAGGCACCCTCAGTTCTATTATGATGGGGGGGGGGGGGGGGGGGGGGGGTGCAGAAGGGGTTGAGAGAGGGGGGCCCAAATCTGCTACTTTGCTTAGGGCCCCATTTGGCCTTAATCCGGCTCTGGGTACAGTACAAGCACTTGTCCTAGAAATATCCCAGCATGCCCTGGTACATCCTCTGCTGCACAGGAGCAGCTCTGTCCTCCCATTGGAGGTACAGTACATACACTTGTCCTAGAAATGGCCCAGCATGCCCTGGTACATTCTCTGCTGCACAGGCGAAGCTCTGTCCTCCCATTGGAGGTACAGTACAAGCACTTGTCCTAGAAATATCCCAGCATGCCCTGGTACATTCTCTGCTGCACAGGAGCAGCTCTGTCTTCCAATTGGAGGTACAGTACAAGCACTGGCACCTTTGGTGGACTACAAGGTTAAGTATACTTTAAGTCTGCATAGCCAGACTGGACAAATTGCTGGTACAGTGTCCAGGGCTCCTTAAAATTGCAACCATCATTAGAGGCAGGCATTTGCTCCCTGTGAGTGGTTCCGATACCTCCGCAGGCGGGACTTGATCCAATCATGAAGCCTCTCTTCAAAATGCAGCCAATCATGATAAGCCACTTGCATCTGTACTATGAGTGCAGGGGCGTAACTAGAAATCACTGGGCCCCCCCTGCGAATATTTGGATGCCCCCCCCATAGGTGCCAAATAATCATAATGGGGCAGCGTTTCACTGTAAATTAATTGTAAAGTGGGCAGCATTTCACCAGACAATCGTAATGTGGGCCAGAAAATCGTAATGTGGGCAGAGTTCACCAGAAAATCGTAATGTGGGCAGAGTTCACCAGAAAATTGTAATGTGGGCAGCAGTTACCAGAAAATTGTAACGTGGGCACCAGTCACCAGAAAATTGTAACGTGGGCACCAGTCACCTGACAGTCGTAATGTGGGCAGCATTCACCAGAAAATTGTAACGTGGGCACCAGTCACCAGACAGTCGTAATGTGGGCAGCATTCACCAGAATATTGTAATGTGGGCCAGAAAATCGTAATGTGGGCAGAGTTCACCAGAAAATCGTAATGTGGGCAGCAGTCACCAGAAAATTGTAACGTGGACAGCATTTACCAGACAATCGTAATGTGGGCAGCGTTCACCAGAATATCGTAATGTGGGCCAGAAAATCGTAATGTGGGCAGCGTTCACTAGAAAATCCTAATGTGGGCAGCAGTCACCAGAAAATCGCAATGTGGGCAGCAGACACCAGAAAATCGCAATGTGGGCAGCAGTCACCAGAAAATCCTAATGTGGGCAGCAGTCAGTCACCAGAATATCGTAATGTGGGCAGCAGTCAGTCACCAGAATATCGTAATGTGGGCAGCAGTCAGTCACCAGAATATCGTAATGTGGGCAGCAGACACCAGAAAAAAAAATGCCACTGTAAAAAAAACAAAAAAAAACAATTCACTTACCTGTCAGGAGTCTCTCCTGGCCTCTGGTGCGCAGCTTCCCGAGGATCCTCCTGTGCACTGCAGCACATCTCCTGCGCTGACAGGCAGAGTGCAGGGCTACGGCAAGATGGCTGCCGAAGCCCTGTACTGGAGACACAAATAATCTCCAGTGCAGGGCTTCTTCGGCAGCCATCTTGCCGTAGCCCTGCTCTGCCTGCCAGAGGAATATGCAGGCTGCTGGAGCGGGGCTGCGGGGAATGAACTGGCGCATCGTCTATTAGACGCTGCGGCCAGTTGAGCACCTTGCTGGTGGGTCCAGAATCGGGCGGGCGGCAGCGCTCCCCCCGCGCACAGTAAGCGGGCCCCAGAGCGGCCCTGGGCCCCCCTGCGGCTGAGGGGGTCGCATCCCCGGTAGGTACGCCGGTACTCCGACACCTCTTAGCACTCTCTTCTCCAAACTCCTTAGTTTTGTAGCAAGTAGGCCCGCTCTGATCTGTACCACAAGTGAAAGTAGCCTGTACTGCGCTCCATACACTACCAGAAGTGTCATCACTAACAAGGAAAGAGATACCAGAGAGTGCATACAATCCCGTGGGAGGACTGTGACGATAATTTTATCGGTGATTGCAAAGTGGAAGTGGTAATGCTGCATCCTCTTATGTTTATGGTCACACATTAATCCTCATTTTCCCCAGGCTGCTTACTTATACAGTACGGTATATCCAGCACCGGTGCCATTCTTCTTGTTTTACAAATGTTATCAGGCATCAACTCACCTGCAACCAGCCTGAAGAGAGCAGCTGACCATGGGATTCACACTGACATATGATGCATGCTCCGCCCACTGTTTACTATATCCAGAGTCAGCATCATGTAGGAGCCAAAAACCATGTTTACTATAACAGATGTTTTATTATATCCGAGTTTACTATACCAGGTTTTGCTCCCATAGACTTATAATAGAGATTATCCGGGACCTGAAGAGGTAGTTTACTATACCCGAGTGTTTACTATACCCAAGTTTATTATAACGAGATTATACTGTATATAAATATAATCATAGTCGAGCATTGCACAGCTGACGTAAGTTTATCTGATAGACAGGATAGGGTGAGCGGTCTGCCTTCCCAGCAGCAGGATGTCTGGCAATAAAGTGATGAATCCACAAAAAGAAACATGAAATCCTGGAAAAAGTCTTCCTCGTCCCTGATCTGATTGCTGTGGTTATTCCTTTATCAGCGGGACCAGCCTCTGGGTAGCGTGTGTATTGCCTTTTGCTTTTAAAATGAACTTGTAGTGAGAGGGATATGGAGGCTGCCATATTTATTTCCCAATGTTCTCATTATTTAAACAATGCACATTGCCTGGCTGTCCTGCTGATCCTCTGCCTCTAATACTTTACGCCATAGACCCTGAACAAGCATGCAGCAAATCAGGTGCTCTGACTCAGCCGACTCAGGTTTTACTGGATTAGCCATATGCTTGTTCCAGGGTTCTGACTACTTATGCCAGAAGATCAACAGTGCTGGCAGGCAACTGGCATTGTTCACAAGGAAATAAATGTGGTGGCCTCCATATTCCTCTCACCAGGCCCGTTTCTAGGGGCCGTGCAGCCGTGCTGCAGCCCTGAGAGCAGACAGCCAAAGGGTGCTGTGAACTCTCCCTCCCTCTCCCCAGGGGACTGCAGAGTAATTAGCTCAGGGAAGCACTGTATACAGCTACACTGACTGGCCAGGGGGGAAATCTCCCCCCAGGCCGCCTTTCATTCAGTGATTTAGGGCAGGTCTGGTGTATTTGGGTTCGCTTCACAAAATCACACAAATTGCTAGCGATTGCTATTGCGGTTTTGGCGTGCACTAGCCCAGAGAGGAGTGGAGAGAAATTGAGAATAGCCTGAGATGGAGCAGAGAGCTTATCTGTATTGCACATCACACAGAGGCTACTTGCCTGTAATAGGACTCCTGTCCCTGCCAGTCTCTCACACAAGTCAGAAAGTAGCCCTCCTGGAGTCTAGGGACTGTCAAAAACTTTAACTTGTATAACACCTTATCCACACATGCAGTCATAATAACAATGGGGAGAGAGCAGACAGATGTTTGCCCACGGACCCTTCAGGCAAGCTCTGCATCATGCTGTGTATATTTACCAGCTTGCTTGTCCTCTGATTGCACTTTTATCATCTAGCCTCAAGTTTCACATTGCCTTACAACAAACCCGAATACACCAGACACCAGACCTGCCCTAAATCACTGAATGAAAGGCAGCCTGGGGGGAGATTGCCCACCTTCCCCCCCTGGCCAGTCCACCCCTGAACTATACTGGAGGCACCTACCTGGCTAATCTATACTGGGGGTAATTATACTGGGGCACCCATGCCTGGCTACCTATACTGGTGGGACCTATAGCCCACTACCTATACTGAGTGCCAGTAGACCTAGCTAACCTATACTGCAGGCACCTATACCTGGCTCCAGCACAGGGGGGGGCGCAATTTTTACACTCTCGCACTGGGTGCATTTTAGCCTAGAAACTGCCCTGCCTCTCACCTCGTGTTCCCTTTAAGCATATCTCTTCATTATAAGTCTGCCAGTCACTTACTGTATTTTTTGGACTATAAGACTCGCTTGTTCTACCCCAAAAGTGGGGAAAAAGTAACTGCGTCTTATAGTCCAAATGCAGTGACCTGACTTGTGAACGCCTGCCAATACTAACCTCCAACCCACCGCAATGTCGGGGACTCCCTGCACTGTGCCCATGCAGAGGAGGACACAGGAGCAAATATATGATACAGGGGGACACAAAGAGGCATAGAGGAGGACTTAAGGAGGACAGAGGTGGACACATGGGGACACAGGAGGACATAAGGGGGACAGAGGAGAACACAGGGAGACACAACAGGTACAAAGGGGGCATAATCCACAAGATGCCCCTTCACCATGGATGCACCAGGTTTAGTATATATATTTTTTCCCCTGGTTTTTGTCCTCTACACCTAGGTGCATCTTATGGCCAGGAGCGTCTTATAGTCCAAAAAATACGGTATATGTTTATATATACATGCACATACTTTTTTGATCTATATGAACATATTTATTTGATGCATGATGCTTTACACTATTTTGGCACATGCATATTTATTGTTGGTTCATTACTCCGTTCTTTACATGCACTGGCACTTTTGATCCCATCACACACCATACAATTTTTTACACTTCTATTCAGTCCAAGATTTGCAATCAAGTTTTCTGATTGTAACATATGAAAAATCTGACCAATATACCACACACATGTGTGTTCAATTTTTCCCCAACTATGAAAAGAAATGATTGAAAACTCTGAAAAAATTGCTTGCGTCTCTATATTATGAAATTGTCAATCCTACCCAGGGGCGTTGTTAGGCCTGAAGATCACACATGTAGCACATGCTACAGATCCGCCTCACTGTGCCACGAACCTCAAGCCACATGATGCGCTGAGCAGAAGCGGCAGCATCTGTTATTATGGCAGCCGCTTTCTGCTCCTCATGCAGCGTCTGCTGTTGCTATGGCAGCCGCTCTCTGCTCCCCATGTATCGCAGCGGCCAGGTAGATTTAGGCCCCGTTCACACTGCACGCGTTTCCAGCCGCGTTTTGGAAACGCGTGCAGGTGGCCGACACGCACGACATCAGACATTGCATAGAGTGCAATGTCTGATGTTCACATTGCATGCGTTCTGGACCTGTGCGGTCCGGGAACGCATGCTGCACGCATTTTTTGTAAAAACGCATGGCTGTCCCATTCACTTTTCAGTGATGGGATCAGCCACGCAACGCACACAAACGTGGATGGCGTGCTTTCGTACGCGTTGCGGTCCGCACGCATGGCCATCCGCGTTTGTGATGTGAACGGGGCCTAGCCGCTCTGCCCCTTCTCCCTGTCGCCTGCTGCTCTGATGCTACGGCTGTAGCTCCGCCCCCAGCAGTGTTTGAATGGAGCCCAGGCTGATGGGGAGCAGGAAGGGAGAGTAGACTCTGCTGAGCCAGGCAGCCGACAGCCCAGAAAGGCAGCAAATCGGGACACGGAGGATGCAGGGGCAGGTCAAATGACAGGGAGGAGGATGCCACTGTGCCGCGTCCATCTGAAAATGGCGCCTGTGAATAATGGCGCACGGTGTTGCCGCTAATCCGTTTGCCGCTTATCGCTATTTAACGTTAAAGCCTTATTGTTATTTAGCGTTAAAGCCTTATTGTTATTTAGCGTTAAAGCCTTATCGTTATTTAGCGTTAACACACAGAACCCTCTCTGTACCTAACCCTAGCCCCTAAACCCCCCCTGGTGGTGCCTAACCCTAAGACCCCCCTGGTGGTGCCTAACCCTAACCACCCCCTGGTGGTGCCTAGCCCTAAGACTCCCCTGGTGGTGCCTAACCCTAAGACCCTCCTGGTGGTGCCTAACCCTAACCACCCCCCTGGTGGTGCCTAACCCTAACCACCCCCCTGGTGGTGTATATTGTACTGTAACTATACCTAACCCTACTCTCACACAGAACCCTCCCTGTACCTATCCCTAACCCTAAGACCCCCCTGGTGGTGCCTAACCCTAACATCCCCCCTGGTGGTGCCTAACCCTAAGACCCCCGTGATGGTGCCTAACCCTAAGACCTCCCTGGTGGTGCCTGACCCTAAGACCCCCCAGTGGTGCCTAACCCTAACCTTAACAGTGTTACATTAAATCCATTCACCGTTTTGCAGTTAAATAACGTCTGCAGTTTGGCTTATGTAGGGCGCTATTGATAAATAACATTAGTGTGTGCCACTATTGATAAATAACGTTAGTGGGTGCCGATTTTTTTTCTTTTTTCCCTGTGCGCCATTATTATGCAGTACTAACGATAAATAGCGATAAGCGTATCTTTTTAATGCGGCGCCATATTTATGCATAGGCGCTGTGCTCCATTATTCACTGATCCCCACTGTGCCTGTCAGCCTGATGAAAGGATCCATTTTCACTGCAGCAGGTAGATTGTCTACTGAAATATTGCAGATGCACGTGTTATTGTGACATGTCAGCCTCAGTCTAGAGATGTAGCAAAGTCTGGTCTGTACTGTGCAGTGCTCATTGGGTTATCTAATGTTCTCTGTTATCATGCCACTTGAGACTGAGTTGGAGATTCACGGAAGTCTGTCTGGGAGAGGCTGTCACTACACTGCTGTAAACTGACAGTCATAACCTGCTGAATAATGCTAATGCTGTTGGATTGAATCACTGGAGAAATCTGATCTGGGAAATTCCTCTACAGGGCACAAACAGCAGGTTGCACTACTTAAATACCCACAATAAAGAACATTATTTTCAGATGTTTTGCCTCATTTGCACAGATTTCTCTCCAGCTAATTGTAGTTTCTGTCAAGAGTGTGCTCCCTGTGTACGTGTGTGTGTGTGTGTGTGCGTGCGTGCGTTTCTCTGTGCCCTGTCCTCTGTTCAGTTCTACTCCCAGTATGTACAATATAAACTGTTACTCTGTGCCTGTAATGACAGTAAACTAGCTGCAGTGTGTGCTGAGCTCTCCTACTTCCAGTATGTACAGTATAAGCTGTTCTGTGCCTGTACTGATAGTAAATAGCTGCAATGTGTGCTGATCTCTGCTGCTTCCGGTATGTACACTATAAGCTGTTACTCTGTGCCTATACTGATAGTAAACTAGCTACAGTGTGTGCTGATCGCTGCTACCCCCAGTATGTACAGTATAAGCTGTTACTCTGTGCCTGTACTGAAAGTAAACTAGCTGCAGTGTGCGCTGATCTCTGCTACCTCCAGTATGTACAGTATAAGCTGTTACTCTGGGCCTGTACTGATAATAAACTAGCTGCGGTGTGTGCTGGTCACTGCTACCTGCAGTATGTACAGAAGAAGCCGTTAGGCCCAGTGCACACCAAAACCTCTAGCAGATCTGCAATATGCTAGCGGTTTTGGGAGCTGATTTCAGAGCGATTCTAGGTATGTTTAGAGAGGTTTTCTAAACATACCTAGCGGTTTTGGGTGCGTTTTTGTGTAGCAGATTACACATATTGTTACAGTAAAGCTGTTACTGAACAGCTTCTGGAACAAAAATGCCTGGCAAACCGCTCTGAAGTAGCGTTTTTCAGAGCGGTTTGAGTTTTTCCTATACTTTACATTGAGGACGAAACGCTTCCGAAATCCGCAAACATGGAGGCGCGTTTGCGGCTTGGCAAAAACCTCAAACCGCCGGTGTGCACCATCCCATTGCAATACATTAGCCAAGCGTTTTTCCAGGCGGATGCGGCCGGCGGATCGCTCCAAAAACCGCTCGGTGTGCACTAGGCCTTACTCTGTGTCTGTATTGATGGTAAACTAGCTGCAGCATGCACTGATCTCTTCTGTCTCCAGTATGTACAGTATAAGGTATTACTCTTTGTCTGTATTGATAGTAAACTAGCTGCAGCATGTGCTGATCTCTGCTACTGCCAGAATGTACAGTAGAAGCTTTTACTCTGTGCCTGTATTGATAGTAAACTAGCTGCAGCATGTGCTGATCTCTGCTACTACCAGTATGTACAGTAGAAGCTTTTACTCTGTGCCTGTATTGATAGTAAACTAGCTGCAGCATGTACTGATCCCGGTTACCTCCAGTATGTACAGTGTAAGCTGCTACTCTGTGCCTGTATTGATAGTAAACTAGCTGCTGTGTGTGCTGATCTCTTTAACCCCCAGTATGTACAGTATAAGCTGTTACTCTGTGCCTGTACTGATATCAAACTAGCTGCAGCATGCACTGATCTCTGTTACCCCCAGTATGTGCCAGTGTAAGCTGCTACTCTGTGCCTGTTCTGATAGTAAGTTAGCTGAAATGTGTGCTGATCTCTGCTATATCCAGAATGTACAGTATAAGATGTTACTCTGCGTGCTGATCCCTACTACCTCCGGTATGTACAGTATTCACTGTAAAGCCTGTATTTAACGTCTGTTTTACCTCATACTACATGGGGGTTGTAAAATTGGTCAGTGATTGACCAATCAAAATTGAGTCTGTGTATGCATCTTTACGTTATGCCTATGCTGATAGTAAACTATCAAATGAAAGGATAGGGGCCTCCATCCAACATTTAGCTGGGCAGGCCCATTATCTTTAAGGCACACCGCTCCTAAGTTTGTGTACATTTGGCCCCACCCATGGTCACGCCCACTCACTGCATTGCCACACCCATTTTTGCTACGCGCGCCGCAGTTTCACCTCACCCGGTGCACCAGGTGCCCCTGACCTCCTAGGATCCTAGCAACGTCCCTGATCCTACCACATGCCGTGCAATCTTGCAAAAAATTGATCAGAAATTTCCGCCGCTCCCGATGGAGAAAAAAAAATGGGACATCTGGAATTTTCACTTTAAAAAAAAAAGCTTTTGATTTTTCTGTAGAAACGATAGTTTTTGTCATATTGCTGATAAATCGGATCATTTTATTGCATGGTGTGTGCCCCCCCTGAGCTGAGATGGGTTATAACACACAGCTCACAGCAGGGTTACCTTAGGCAGTGTGGCACCTCATATTTGCAGTTCCTCCGACATATTCTCTTGGGGATATAAGTTTGTGCCATTTTGTTCAGCACATTGTTTTTAAACGGTTTTATATTTGTATTGATCCTGTTGTTTAAGTTGTTCTAATAAAAACTTTATTAACTGAGATATACAGTACATTGGTGGTGTAGCTGACTTTTTCCAGGATTTCTGTTTATCTGGTCGATTCCTGCTGTCGTATTGATCCTGTGCCTTGCAGGCCTCATATAATTTGGTGTGTGGCTTTCTTATACTCTTTGCACCTAAGTGATTGCTATGGCGCCCATACACGATACAATAAAACATTTGATTCTCCCGTTTATTCGACCAAAATGATCAAATCAAATGAAAGTTAAAAAGAATCTTTTTTTTTTTTTTTTTTTATTCAATCAAGAAAAACAAATGATTATCCTGTTTTTTTCTATAGAAAGCTGATCGGACATGTTGGAAAAATCAACACAATACACAATCAACCTATGACTCAAGCAGGATTTGACATAGCGTAATTCCATTAATTTAATACAAAATTAGAAAGTTGTTCACTTACAAACTGCAGAAAAAATTGCGCATATAAAAGTATCTCAACGAGCTCGCCCAGCGTCTCATCTGCTCCTTAGGCTCCACCCAACTAGTTTCGTCGATTGACTCATCAGGGGCTGAGAAAATAAAATGCCTTTTACACCCCCAGCAAGCAAACAAATACTCAAAATCATTTTTATAGTACTTTTCACCTAGTTTTTGATACTTTTTCCATTGCAAAGTGCTAAAAAGTTTATTTAAATTGAAGATGAAAAATGTTCTAGCATTAACCTTCCTGGCGGTAACCCCGAACGTAGTTCGGGGTAAGCCGCGCAGGAGGTTTTCTCAGGCCTCGCTGGGCCGATTTGAGTAATTTTTTTTTGCTGAACGCAGCTTTGCTAGCTGCGTCAGCACTTCGATCGCCGCCGCGCCGATTCGCCGCATTCCGCGTCGCAGCACAGCCCCCCCCGAGACCCCTGCGCTGCCTGGCCTATCCGCGCCAGGCAGCGGCAAGGGGTGGATCGGGACTCCCTTAGACGTCCATGACGTCATCCCGCCCCGTCGCCATGGCGACGGGGGAAGCCCTCCAGGGATTTCCTGATCGCCTATTGCCGGAGGCGATCGGCGGGGCTGGGGGGATGCCGCTGAGCAGCGTTACAAAAACGTAGTGTGGCATGCATTTCTGTGCGTTAAGCTGTAAAGCGCACATCAATGCAAGTGAAGGAGTGTGCTTTTTTAGCGCGTAGAAGCGCATGTGTTTTTTACTCCTAATTGGGGAAAAAATAAATTTCCATATGAAAGCAAAGCTTTATTGACAACTGCTACTACTACAATAAGAAAAACGGGCTTAAAAAAAGCGCAGGGCAACGCACTAACGTGCGCACCAGCGCATGCATTTTTTAACATGCACTTTTACACGTTTCTCAGCGCAGCAGATGTGAACGAGGCCTAAATGTCACTTGCATTCCTGATGTGTAACCCTTTCAGCAAGAGAAAGATAAAACGGAGCAAGGCATATTTATTTGTGTCAACAAAAAAAGTTCATAGACAAAGAGCTGGCACTGCAGGGGATGTATTTAATCAGATGTTAGTGTTATCAAAGCGTGTTGCGGGAGTCGGTACCTCCAGTAGTCAAAAATGGCAAAAAGCTGATATGTGTGCTATATGGACATAAAGTAGCAAGCAAACAAATTCCAGAGTGAGGACTAGTGCACACCAAAATCAAAAGTGTGATCGCCAGGGGCGTAACTAGAAATCCCCGCCCCCCCCCATGCCCGTTCAGGGCTTTTGGGGGGGGGGGGGCATGAGGGGTCGCAGCATAACAGGAGAGTGTGGCAGATCGGCGGGGAGGGGGGACATTCCCCCCCCCACCTCAGGCTCTCCTCTCAGCCCTCCCCCTCCTGCAATCAGTGGCAGCAGGCGGGCGGCAGGCTGAATACATACCTCCATCGCGCAGGAGGTCTCCGATCTCTAATAGCTTCATGCTACTTCCTGTTTACACAGGAAGTAACATGAAGCACATACTGATCGGAACCTCCGGCGGGATGGAGGTATGTATTCAGCCTGCCGTCGCCCGCCCGCTGCCACTGATTGCAGGAGGGGGAGCGCTGAGAGGGGAGCCCAAGGTGAGGGAGGGGGGGGGGGAATGTCCCCCCTCCCCACCAATCTGCCACACTCTCCTCTTATGCTGCGACCCCTCCTGCCCCCTAAAAAGGCCGTGAGCAGGTCCTAGGCCCCCCCCCACCCGCGGGGGCAAGGGTCGCATCCCCTATTGTTACACCCCTGGCGATCGCTAGTGCTTAGCAATTTTGTAAAGCAATTTTCAGAGTGATTTTTGAATGAATGAGCGTTTTTGCACATACATTCAAGCTGACTCGCTCTAAAAAAAAATTGCTACATGCAGTGCGTTTGCGTTTTTAAAAAAATCACAAGGCTGCTGTGGAAACACCCTCATAGGGTTTCAGTAGCCAATCACTTTTGAAAGCACTGGCGATCTGAAAAACGCTCGGAAGTGCTCTTGGTGTGCACCAGCCCTTATAGAGATAATTCGTCAGGCACTACTCACATATCTTATAGGGTACCCATACCTCCCAACATTTTAAAGCTAGGAATCGGGACACTTAGGCCACACCCCTAACCACACTCCCCCCCCCCCCCCCCCCCCAGTCACACCTACCATAAAAAAAATTTTAATTTTTTTTTTCAATTATAAAATCCCCTAATATTTTTAAATACATATTTCCCCCATATATGATGGTGAGGAGGGTGTCCGTGGGTGGGTGGGGAGGAGGGTGAGGATGGCCATGAGAGTGGGGAGGAGGGTGCCAATGCAAGAAAAAAATGATCGAGGCGCCAGCCGCGCGGAAGTGGGATGCGGGATGCCTGTCCTTACATTCTATCTCCCTCCTCCCGTGGAATCTGTCCCCCCCCCTGTGTCTCCCCCCTGCTTGCAGAGTGCGCAGCTAAGCGGAGCGGGCTGTCAGCTTACCGGTATCCATGGACGCGTACCAGCATCTGGCTTCCTGCTTCCTGTGACGTCACAGGAAGCAGATTGAAGCCGGACATCGGTACGCATGGACGCAGGTAAGGACAGCCCGCTCCGCACTCTGCTAACGGGGGGACACACAGGGGCCAGATTCCAAGGGAGGGAGGGAGGTAGTAATGGGATGCACGCGTCCCACATCCCACTTACCCGCGGCTGGTGCCTCGATCATTTTTTTCCCACCCTCACTGCCCACTGCTGCCCGGGACTTGGGGGGCTCATACCGTGATAGCGGGAGAGCCCCCCAAAATCGTGACAGTCCCGACGAAAACGGGACGGTTGGGCCCTCTGGGTACCTGAGATAGTGGTTGTGGGGTTATGTATACTTACCTGGGGCTTCCTCCCGCCCCCTTGGGTACGTGGGGTCCCTTGCAGCCAGGATCCTCCCGCGTCAGTTTAGGATTGTGTAATGCAGGGGTCACACCTGTTAGAATTGCATGTGGTTTGCCGCAGAGCAGAAATAATAAAGTCTACGGGTTGCATAATAAATACATTGCTAGGGGCTTGTTCACACGTAGGACATTTTGTGCTTATTCTGAGCGCTGGTGACTTTGAAAAATGCCCTAAAATACCTTGTGCAATTAATCCTTATGGGATAGTCCATATCAGCGCATGTCGTCTACTTTCCATTCACATAAGCGCTGCATGTACCATTCTTGGGCGATTTTGCTACAATGGAAAGTATAGGAAAAACGCAAAACGCTCACAAATCTTTTTTTTTTTTTACCTGCCAATTGCGTTTGCGTTTTTAAGAATAAATACATTGTATTTATTCTTTTCCGGGTCAAAGAGTTCACTTCCTGACTGACGTCAGGGAGTGACAAAAGGAAATCGCTCTGCAAAAGCGCTTACAAAAGCACTTTGCACAAAATCGTAGCGCGCAGTGGAGCGCTGGGAGGGGAAAAAAAAAACACTTGAAAAATCAAAAATCACTGCCGTCAGCTATTTCGATTTTAGATTGATGAACAAAGCCTACTAAGTGTTTTTCAATGCATTTTTTTATTTGCAGGAAAAATGCTCAGCAAGTTTATGGGATATAAAAAACGCAAGTATTTTTAATGCGTTCTTTGAAAAAAAAAAAAAAAGGAGGGGGAAATTAGGTAAAACTATTTTTTCTGCACTTGCCCAATATGAATATTGACTAAAAACGCAAAATGGAAATGCACTTAAAGACTTCTTTGCTGCAAATTGCAATACGATTACAGCTTGCAATTCTGATTTTCACTGGATGCTAGCAGCACAAATCATAGAAAAGTGCAGCAAGCATTTCTCTCTTTTTTGGGGGGGGGTGAGACCCAGAGACCCAGAGACCCAGAGACCCAGTGAGACCCACATTAACAGACTGTGTACCAGCAGAAGACTGCTGGTACCAGAAAATGGCGATTACCGACGTCACACTGCATGGTCTCTCTCGCCGGTCTCGCAAGATTTTTGTAGATATCCCACAATTGTATTTTATAATTATCTATGTTTTAAGTTTTTACTGTGTAATTGTCTCTGCTCAGTTGAAGTATGCCACAGCTAAAATGTATGAACTATTAACTCCTTTCTTCTCTCAGAAGCCATTTTTCTGCCAGGAGAGTGTTTTATGGCTGTAATTCCTTACAAGTGAGGGTCATACCTGTTAAAATTGCATGTGTTTTGCGCAGAGCGGAAATAATGTAAGTCTATGGGCTGCATAGTAAATGCATTGGTAATGTGTTTTTCAATGCATTCATTTAAAGAGACTCTGTAACATTCAAAAGATCCCCTGGGGGGTACTCACCTCGGGTGGGGGAAGCCTCCGGATCCTAATGAGGCTTCCCACGCCGTCCTCTGTCCCACGGGGGTCTCGCCGCAGCCCTCCGAACAGCCGGCGACTGTGCCGACTGTCATTTCAATATTTACCTTTGCTGGCTCCAGCGGGGGCGCTGTGGCGGCTTTCCATTCCGAACTACACGGAAATACCCGATCTCATTCGGGTCCGCTCTACTGCGCAGGCGCAGGAAACTTGCGCCTGCGCAGTAGAGCGGACCCGACGGCGATCGGGTATTTCCGTATAGTTCGGAGCCGACAGCCGTCAGAGCGCCTGCGCAGGAGCCAGGAAGGTAAATATTGACGTCACCGCTGCCCGGACTGCACGGAGGGCTGCAGCGAGACCCCTGACGGATGGAGGACGGCGTGGGAAGCCTCATTAGGATCCGGAGGCTTCCCCCACCCGAGGTGAGTACCCCCCAGGGGATCTTTTCATGTTACAGTTCCTCTTTAATGTGCAGGAAAAATGCTCAGCAAGTTCATTCTTCCCAAATCGCATGCGATTCACACTCAAGGCATTCCTATGGGACCACCGGCAAAATGATGCGATTCCGAAAGTTCGGATGCAGCTCCCTGTTCTCCGTGCTGAGAGAATCTGCAGCATGCATCCCTTTCCTGGGTCGCATCACATCGCAAAACAGCAAGCAATGGAAACTGCTCCATTGACTTGCATTTGTTTCAGATGAAGAGCAAATATTAGGCAGCACCCACAAGGAACAGGTTGACGTGCTTTAGGACGTTATCCCCTGGAAACCTTGGCTCAGTTGTATATATGGTTCTCATTTACTCCTACAGGGGTTGGACAGAATAATGGAAACACCTTGAAAATAAACAAAATATATTTTAATATAGTGTATGTCCACCTTTCGCGGCAATTACAGCCTCAGTTCTCTGCGGTATTGATCCATACAAATTGTGAATTGTTTCCAAAGGATTTTTAGCCAATTCTTCAGTTAAAACACCCTCCAGTTCTTTTAAAGACGATGGCGGTGGAAATCGACTTCTTACTTGAATCTCTAAAAACGACCATAAATGCTCGATAATGTTGAGGTCTGGGGATTGTGGTGGCCAGATGAGATGCTCAACTTCATTTGAATGTGCCTCGTGCCATTCTTTAACAATTCTAGCTGTATGGATTGGGGCATTATCATTTTCAAAGATGGCATTCCCCTCCAGAAACAGTTCTTGAACCATGGGATGAACTTGGTTGCCCAAAATTCCGAAATAGTTTCGGCTGTTAATTCTTCCATTAAGTGAAATCATTGGCCAGGCGGATTTCCAACAAATAGCACTCCAGATCATCACAGAACCCCGCCATGTTTTACGGTTGGGAGAAGGCAGTCTGGATGAAATGCTCCAAATGTACACTCGGTCGGAAATAAGGTAAACGATGATTCGTCAGAGAAAATCACATTTTTCCACTGCTCGAGGGACCAATTCTGGTGGTTTCTACACCACTCTAAACGCTTTGAAACATTTGTCTTTGAGACCATAGGTTTTCTAATTGCAGTTCTTCCATGTAATCCAGATTTGTGCAGCTCCTGAAGAACAGTTTTTGTGGAAACTGGGTTCTGTAGGTGTTCATTCAGCTCTGCAGTGATCTTAGGAGCCGTGGTCTTGCAAACTTTTCTAACTATTCGATTTAGAGTCCGCCGGTCTCTCTCAGACAACTTCGACTTTTGGCCACAACTGTGCTTTGCTGGGGACGTTTTTCCTTCTCTTTCAAAGGCAGTCATTACTTTTGAGACAGTACCTCTTGAAATGCCAAGCATTCTGTTACAGTAGCGCCTGCTATACAAGCACCAACAATTTGGCCTCTTTGAAAATCTTTGAGAGATCTGCCATTTTTTATAAATTATAACCAACCTAGTAGTTAAAGTCTATGAGGCGCCGTTTTTATACCATTGGCGCTAGGCGCCGTTTTTCACTGATCCGAAAATGTTAGGTGTTTCCATTACTTTGTCCAACCCCTGTAAGTATCCAGATTTGACACTCTCTTCGTTAGCTCAGACATTGCTTTTTTTTTTCTTTCTTCTTCTTTTCGGATGCACAGTTATCAGAGCATTTGTATGTTCGTGACCTTAACTATCTCTCTGGTTATTTTGTATTATTTTAGGAATGTATTTTCTATATACAACTTCTCATATCCTATTGTTTACTCAATTGATATTCACTCTTCACTTCAGTACCCCACTGTTATGACTGTAGTGAAGCATCAACTAGTATGTGCTGTTTATCTTCACTTTCAATAAAGATGTTTGAGAGGACGTTGTCCCTTGATCCTGGGATAGCCACACACCTGTAGAAAGAAGTCCCGGCACCGTCTTCAAGGTAAGTATTTATAGCTTTTATTCAAAAAGTCAGCAGAAACATCATTACAGCGAAGCAATAAAGCTTGTCCTGGTGGAAATAGATGATGTTTCGAGGGGTATCTCCTCTCTTTTTCAAGTCTGTCAAGCCTAATACACATAAAGAGCGAGTCCTTGCTATGTATATCACTGACTCCACATAGGAGCCAATAGAAATGAGCTGGAAGCTTCTGAGCGACCAACCAGGGAGAAGTCAACTCCCTATCTCAGAAAAAAGGCTCCAGCCAATACAACGTCGACCTGATGGGTAACAAGATCGATGTCCGCTATACAAAAAAAGACATGCGTGGCTAAAACCGTCAGCAGCCAATAGCTGAAGCGGCGATGGATGCAGTCACGCCTACTCGCATGTGCAGACCTGACAGAAAACTGCAAGACGCAAGCAGACTAGGCACCTCCCCTCTGCCTATACAAATGCCCATCCGGTGTAATGACAGATAGTGCCACTACGCACGTTGTGCCGCCCCGCATGCGCAGTAGGAGCCTGCATCCCTTTCAATTTTTGTGCCACGCTAAATGTCCCAAATATCTCTGCAGCCACACTACCTACACTCCCCATATTTTCAGGGTAGGGAGGGGACCCCGTGAGCTACCTCTGTGCCAAATTGCAGCCCCCGAGCCCCGCTGATTCCCGAGATAGGTTTCTGTAATCTATCTCTGGAACCAGCAGGGCTCGGGGGCTGCAATTTGATGCAGAGGTAGATCGGGGGGTCCTCTCTCTACCCCGAAAATTTGGGGAGTGTAGGACGTGCAGAAACTGAGATATTTCGGAAAAATATTTATGTCCCCACTGAGCATGTGTGATACTAAGTGAGGAAGGCTGTTTCCGGGCGGCACTATCTGTCATTACACCAGAAGTGTTGGACGCCACTACGTGACGTTTCCAAAATACACCTAGACCAGGAAGTAAACAGAGCGCTTTCACACTTATAAACCTCCGCAACCGCACACGTCATGTAAACAAACTTGAAGCAGCATGCTGTTTTGTATGGTGTGTACTATGCATATAGCTCAATCTACACCATACGATTCTTAGTGCAATTCGATTCGATTCTATTTACGATCTGATTAAATCCGGCATATCCGATCGGGATTCGATTCGGTTTGCCATTGCAAAACAATGGCAAATTGAATCGAACCGGATCCCGATTGGACATGTCGGATTTAATCGGATCGCAAATAGAATCGTAATCGAATCGCACAAAGAATCGTATCGTGTAGATGGGGCTTAAGGGCTCATTCACACTATGCGCTGCACTGTCAGTTTTGATGCACCGCAACATAGTGTACAATCCATATAGCAACATGAAAGCCATTACAGGTGTGAGTTCCTTACGACGTAACGCATCTGGGAACATTTTATCGCAGGACGCACGTTTCTCGATGAGTACGGCCAGGGCCGGATTACCGACCAGGAAACAAAAGCAGTCGCATGGGGCCCCATTCAGAGTCAAAGGGGCCCCATCAGCACATAAACCAGCCCTCGCCATCCTGTCAGCGGTGGCTGGATGGTATAATGGTTAAAGGGACTCTGAGCAGTGCAGTAACTATGGAAAGATGCATATCATTGTAAAGCTCTCTTTCTCCTCTTTCCAATTATATATAAAGATCCGCCCTATGCCTTTTAGTTTTTCGCTATTTTCGCAATCGAAATCGCGACCATTGCAATTTCGATTGCAAAAATAGCGAAAACTAAAAGGCGTAGGGTGGCGGTTTATCTATCATTGTACAGAGGAGAAAGAGAGCTTCAAAATGATATGCATCTGTCCATAGTTACATTGTATTACACAGGATGACTTTTCTCCAAAAGTCGGCAGCTCGATTCAGCACAATGCAATGAAATATAAGGAACCCAGGGGGATATAATTACAAACATCATGCTGGTAGGTGTGAGGATGTAATTAATTAGTTGTGGGTATGCTTAAAGGCATACCCACAGGCACTGCTCGGAGTCCCTTTAAGGGCTCTGCCTCTGACACAGGAGACCAGGGTTCGAATCTCGGCTCTGCCTGTTTAGTAAGCCAGCACCTATTCAGCAGGAGACCTTAGGCAAGTCTCTCTAACACTGCTACTGCCTATAGGGCACGTCCTAGTGGCTGCAGCTCTGGCGCTTTGAGTCCGCCAGGAGAAAAGCGCGATATAAATGTTATTTGTCTTGTCAAATGATGCTGTGTGCTGCTGATTGTCTTCAGAGCCAGACTCTCCTCCTAGGTCCCCCGCCTGCTACTGTGCGCTCTGCCACTGCCCACTCCTCCCTCCCTTCCCACAGAGAACCACAGCTGCAGCAAGAATGATAGCAGCAGATGGCACCTATCCATGATCCAAGTGATAGAGATCCCGTCATCTGAAACCGATCTGTCTCTTCTACAGTGCAGCCGCTCGCTCTGAACTTCCTGATTCTCAGATCAGACAGGAAGTAGGAAGTAGTAATAGTAGTAGTAACAGAGCGGCAGCACTCTAGAGGAGACAGATGGGCTCCGGATGACGGGACCTCTATTGCTTGGATCGCAATAGGTGAATGTGATTCATCTGGTGCTGTCATTCTCCCCCACTGCAGCTGCCTTCTCTGCTGGACTATCGTATTCACTGGGATGGAGGCTGCATGGTGGCTGTCTAGTTTGGGAGGAAATTGGTTGTTCGGTGGTGGGGGTAGTTATGTAATTCTGTCTGGGGAGCGGGTTCTGGTTTGGCGGTGTCCAGAGCTTTCTGCTATTGCCAGGTTGGAGATGCAGGGGGAAAGTGCTGCTGCTGTGATACAGTGGCGGCTCCAGCTTCAGATTTCTGGGGGGGCTCAAGAGGGGCACAATGGCTGGCAGGCGGGGCTCATGGGGGGAATTTGCGCGCCGTTGCAAACGTGTGGGCGTGGTCATGACATTGTGTGGGAGGGGCTAACTGTAATGTATTTGTACCAGCTAATGTAGTTGCATAAAAAAATATAAAGTAAATGCACATAATGACAGGCAGCGTTTCCCCAGCAAATGCACGTAATGACAGACAGCAGTTCTCCAGTAAATGCACGTAAGAGACAGCGTTTCACCAGTAAAAGCATCAATCAACAATCATGTAATGAGAGACAGCTTTTCACCAGTTAATGCACGCAATGACAGACAGCCTTTAACCAGTAAATGCACATTATGACAGACAGCGTTTCACCAGTAAATGCATGTAATGAGAGACAGGGTTTCACCAGTAAATGCACATAAGAGACAGCTTTTCACCATTAAATGCACGTAATGACAGACTTCCTTTCATCAGTAAATGCATGTAATGAGGGACAGCGTTTCCCCAGACAGCATTTCACCAGTAAATGCACATAATGAGAGACAGCGTTTCACCAGTAAATGCATGTAATGAGGGACAGCGTTTCCCCAGACAGCATTTCACCAGTAAATGCACGTAATGAGAGACAGCTTTTCACCAGTAAATGCACATAAGAGACAGCTTTTCACCAGTAAATGCACATAATGACAGACAGCCTTTCACCAGTAAATGTATGCTGAGGAAACAGAGGGACAGGGGTGTCATGCTGGGAGGACAGGGGGTATTGTGAGCTGGGGAGACAGGGGTGTCATGACACCCCTGTCTCCCAAGCACATGACAACCATGTCCCCTCCAGCACAAAACCCCTGTACTCTCCAGAACATGCCAATACTGTCCCCCTCAGCACATCACACCCCAGTCCTCCCCTCCAGCACATCACACCCTTGTCCCCTCCAGCACATTAGAGATGGGAAGTTCGGATCTTTTCAATGATCCGGATGATTCGAATCGGATCATTGAAAAGATCCGGATCTTTGATCCGAATCTCGGATCATTTTACTACCGAAGCATTCGGGGTGAGATGACTAGCAGGACAGGTCTTTCCCTGCTGTGGACAGGAGAAAGGGAGGGGGGGTGGACACACAGAGAAGGGGAGAAAGTGGACAGAGGGCAGGGAGTGGACAGAGAGGGGAGGAGGGACGAGCAGAAATGTTTGTGCACACAATACCCACATGCTGCAATCATATGCTTTACATGTATTTCACCTATATGCTCATCTGTGTACTTTCCATGCAAACGTCACACAGTGAAGGAAAGCATTCCCAGAAGATAAGTGCAGCTGTTTAGTGCCGAGTGGAGGAGGATCATTTTGCCCTGCAATCACAGTGCCTGCAAAGTTACTGAGCTGTGCTGAGCTGAGCCAAAAGCTTCCCATGTGATCACTGTGCACAACTACGGAACAGACAGCCTATAGTGAGCAGCACGTTATAGCCAGTATGTGTGCTCTACACATATCTGGCAGTGGCACCCATGTCCCCTCTCTCTCATCTACCTGTGGCCGTGCAAGGCTGCCTCCCATCCAACAGAGCGATCCATCTCAGCTCTGCTTCCAGGACCCCGCTGCCCGCTGAAAGGGGGCGTGTCGCGTCTGGCCCCGCCCCTTTTGCGATCCGAATCACTCATTTTGATGATTCGGATGATCGACTCATAAAATAGATTCGGATCAAAGATCCGAATCGTTCATGATCCGGACAACACTACAGCACATAACTTCACTGTCCCCTCTAGTACATCACTTCACTGTCCCCTCCAGTACATCACACACCTGTCCCACCAAAAACATCACACTCCAGCCACCCCCCTCCCCCAGCATATCACACCCCTGTCCCTCTGTAACCCCAGCAGCACATCTCATTTCTGCCTCTAGCACTGACCCCATCCTTCAGCCCAGGACCCCAGAGCAGCTGGTACTTGAGTGGCAACGAGAGAAGTATGTGGCTCCCATGGTCCTGGGTCCATCTGTGGGCATGGAGGAGGAAGAAGCCATCTACCGTTGCATCGCCCGCGGCTGCTTAAATATACCCCCCCCCCTCATTCTCCCCTGTGGTGGTGCTGCTGCTGCCACTAACTCACCTCAGATCGGCGGCGAGCAGGAGACAGGAATCAGCCAGAACAGCGCATTGCAGCCACGCGGTGAATTCAAATGCAGGAAGTGACATCATCGGTCACGTCCAGCATTTAAAGTACACCATGCGGCTGCTATGCGCTGGTCTGGCTGATTCCTATCTACTGCTCGCCGCCGATCTGAGGTGAGTTAGTGGCAGCAGCAGCACCACCACAGGGGAGAATGAGGGGCAGGGGCGTTGCCAGCATCCCAAAAGATTCGGGGCACTTCTGGGCACCAATAAAAGGAAACCGTGCGACAAGCTGTGGTGTTTGTGGGCATGGCAATGACAGGTTATATGTCACCACAACAAAAAAAATAAGGCTAGAAGTGTCAGAGCTAGTCTACTTTAGGGGACCCAGCAGGAAACCTCATAGGGAACAACTCTCCAATCACAGCACCCTTTACCGCACCGAGCATTGTGATTGGCTGAACAACGTGGGTGTAGTTTATTACAACCTATCTGAAACCTATAAGTTCAAGAGCATGCCATCCACCCAATCACGTTAGCTAGATTTCCTGCTGGGTCCCCTAAAGTAGATTAGCTCCGAAGTCTCCTATAGAATCTTCCCACATAACAGCCAAAATATCTCACACATAGCAATTTTTAGGCAGCAAATCCCCCATTTAGCAGTTAGGCGCTACATCTACCACATAGTAATACAGCTGCACATGTCCCACATAGTACAGTAATTAGGCATCCATCACATAGCAATAGGACTGCATATATCCCCCATTTATACCCCTGCATGGCAGTTAGGCAGCATATGCCCTCTGCACAGTAGAAAGGTAGCAGATGGATAGTAGGAAGTAGTAAGGTAGCAGAGCATACAGCAATTAGTGACACATACCACTTAATAAGTAGACGTCTCCCATATAGCAATTAGGCACCCTGTGCCCCACAAAATGATTTTGCACCATATCATTCATATAATAGGCAACAGGTTAGCAATTAAAGAGACTCTGAAGCGAGAATAAATCTCGCTTCAGAGCTCATAGTTAGCAGGGGCACGTGTGCCCCTGCTAAACCGCCGCAATAGCGCCGCTAAACGGGGGTCCCTTACCCCCCGAAATCCCCCTCCGTGCAGCCGGGGGATCTCTTCCGGATTGAGGCAGGGATAACCGCCGCGTCTGTCAGCGTGTAACGCGCGTCTGTCAGCGTGTGACTTCGCCTCTCCCCCGCCCCTCTCAGTCTTCCTTCGCTGAGAGGGGCGGGGGAGAGGCGGCGATGTGCCGCTGATAGACGGCGCTGAGAGGTAGGGCTGCAGCCATTAGCCCTGCCTCAACAGCAGCAAAATCTACGACCAATTTGGTCGTAGATTTTGCAGGGGGGGGGGGGGGGGGGGGGGAGTTTGGGGGTAAGGGACCCCCATTTAGCTGCGGGATAGCAGCGTTTCAGCAGGGGCACACATGCCCCTGCTAACTATGAGCACTGAAGCGAGGTTTATTCTCGCTTCAGTGTCTCTTTAAGCAGTGAGGTAAAGTGCATTATTTTCAGTGTATGGTGAGGATGTGTGACTGCGTTCCCTGCACAGCAGAGTAACCAAGTTCCCTGCATGCTTAGAGAAATTTACTTGGTGATCTGTCATCTATTCTAATGTATGCCCAGAATCCTTGCTTGCTTTCACAGTGTCTATCCTGTTTTCCCTAGATGTCATAGACTCACACTAGTCAACTAGTAATCCCTCCATGTCTGCTTCTCTCCCTGGTGTCAGCTATCAGACATCCATGATCTGCCCTTTTGTCCACTGGTGGTGTGAGTGAAGTCGTGAGCGAGAAACACTCACAGACACCACTGATTTCTGACTACTGCAGCATCAGACATTCCTCCAGCCTTCTGCGTCTCCTCCTCCTCTCTTCAATTCTTCCTTCCTATTAACCACTTGCCGACCGCACGCTTATACCGTGCGTCGGCAAAGTGGCAGCTGCAGGACCAGCGACGCAGTACTGCGTCGCCAGCTGCAGGCTGATTAATCAGGAAGCAGCCGCTCGTGCGAGCGGCTGCTTCCTGTCAAATCACGGCGGGGGGCTCCGTGAATAGCCTGCGGGCCGCCGATGGCGGCTCGCAAGCTAAATGTAAACACAAGCGGAAATAATCCGCTTTGTTTACATTTGTACGGCGCTGCTGCGCAGCAGCGCCGTAAGGCAGATCGGCGATCCCCGGCCAATCAGCGGCCGGGGATCGCCGCCATGTGACAGGGGACGTCCTGTCACTGGCTGCACAGGACGGATAGCGTCCTGTGCAGCCCAGATCTCCCGGGGGAGAAGGTAGGAGAGGGAGGGGGGAGAATGTCGCCGCGGAGGGGGGCTTTGAGGTGCCCCCCCCGCAAAATGCCTGCAAGTAGGAGCGATCAGACCCCCCCTGCACATCATCCCCATAGGGGGGAAAAAAGGGGGGCGATCTGATCGCTTTGTGTGGCCGCGGATCTGTGCTGGGGGCTGCAGAGCCCACCCAGCACAGATCCAAACAAACAGCGCTGGTCCTTAAGGGGGGGTAAAGGGTGGGTCCTCAAGTGGTTAAAAAGCTTTTCAAACACCCGCGCTCCCTGTCAGCTGAAACTGTATCCTTCCGCCTTGCAGCTGCAAAATCCCGTATCCTTACGCCTTTGAGTCAGCTAGTGTAAATATGCAGCAATCGGGACTATGGACTGTGGAAAATGAGCCATAGAGAAATACCAGCAGACAGTGACGCTGTCACCGGTCTCTGTCCCCCCCTGCTGGTCTGCCACCTGTCACAGCCCGGCCCCACAGTCCAGCCCATCATGTTCTAGCCTTTTCTCTGGGAACATGGGCTGGACTACTGTGGGGAAAGGCGGAGTGTCACTGACAGCCCAGAGGGAGGTGACAGTGACTTTATATTGTCGGCGGTACTATTCTTTAGAGATGGGAAGTTCGGATCTTTTCAATGATCCGGATGATTCGAATCGGATCATTGAAGAGATCCGGATCTTTGATCCGAATCTCGGATCATTTTACTACCGGAAGCATTCGGGGGGGGGTGAAATGAACAGCAGGACAGGTCTGTGGACAGGAGAAGGGGAGGGGGGTGGACACACAGAGAAGGGGAGAAGATGGACAGAGGGCAGGGAGTGGGCAGGGAGTGGACAGAGAAGGGACGAGCAGAGAGCAGAAATGTTTGCACGTAATACCCACATGCTGAAGTCATATGCTTTACATATATTTCACCTATATGTTCATCTGTACACTTTGAAAGAAAAGGTCGCACAGTGAAAGAAAGCATTCCCAGAAGATAAGTGCAGCTGTTTAGTGCTGAGTGCAGGAGGATTATATTGCCTTTCAATCACACTGTCTGCAAAGTTACTGAGCTGTGCTGAGCCAAAAGCTTCCAATGTGATCACTGTGCAGCACTACTGAACAGCCAGCCTATAATGGGCAGCACGTTATAGCCAGTATGTGTGCTCTACACATATCTGGCAGTGGCACCCATGTCCCCTCTCTCTCATCTACCTGTCTCCCTGCAAGGCTGGCTCCCATCCAACAGAGCGATCCCTGCTTCCAGGACCCCGCTGAGAGGGGGCGTGTCGCTCCTGGCCCCGCCCCTTTTGCGATCCGAATCGTTCATTTTGATGATTCGGATGATCGACTCATAAAATAGATTCGGATCAAAGATCCGAATCGTTCATGATCCGGACAACACTACTATTCTTCAGTATATTTCATTCGGAGTGGCAGGGCGTGCAGAGAGAAGGCATGGAGAGAAGCATGGAGATGATGGAACAGGTGGGTGCGCTGCGGGCTCCCCTCCCACCCAACACTTACCAACTTCTCAAGAACTTTTCCTAACTTTCCGCTGCTGCCCCATCCATCCCTGCAGCCGGGGGAGGGGGGATCAGGCAGATGTGAGGGGTATATGGGGGTCCCGGGTCGTCCAGCTTCCATCACTACAGCTTAGGGGAGGGGTAGGCTCTGCTGGGGGATCAGGCAGGTGTGTGGGGGTCCCGGGCCGCCCCGCTGCAGCGGTTCCCCCTCCAATCACTGCAGTCGGAGGAGGGGGGGACTCTGTACCGCTGCCCTCAGGTGAGCAGAGGAGGCCACCGGGGGAGTAGATGTCCGAGAGATGTCCCCGGTGCACAGGGGCCCCGGGGTGGTGGTGATGGGGCTGTAGCCGCACAGGGGCCCAGGGCTGGTGGTGATGGGGCTGTAGCCGCACAGGGGCCCCGGGCTGGAGGTAATTTCGCCCCGCTGTATGTAAGGGAACACATTGGAATAGCTGTGCTTGGCGCTGCTCTGTGCAGAGTGGCCAGGCTGCTATAGTGACTTGTGATGGTGACGGTCCTCTGCTGTATTCTGGAGGCCCATCATCATACTGTACTATCCTCCGCGATCGCTGTGCCCCCCTCCCTCCCCTGGCAGAGTGTGCGGCTGCAGAAGGCACTCGCCTCATTAGTGGAGTCCGCTGGAGCGGTGATAGAGGGAGAGGTGAGAGCGGCGGTATCCTCCGCACATCACGTGTCCCGCCAGCCGCTGTGCCCAGGAGAGGATAGCTGCTGATGCTGTGCACAGCTGGGGGATGTCACATGGGGGAATTCACCTGGGTGTGTGTGAGCGAGCGCTTTCATTACAGCGCAGGTAGATTTGGGCGCCGCCGCCTCCATAGGCTGTAATAGAAATTACAGGCAGCTATAGCAGCGCACAGATAGAGAGAGTGTGTGGGGGGTATGGCTGGATGAGAGAAATCGGTCCTCGGCTTGGTACAGGAGGTTGTGGCAATATAAAATACACAAGGAACACTTCTCTCTTTTTTGGGGAGAGCAGCGAGGGAGTTTGAGTCCCAGCCCTACATAAAGAGAACCCGAGGTGGGATTTAAAGGGAACCCGAAGCAAGGAAAATTATTTAAAACAGACACATGATGTACCTGCAAATGAATATTACATACTTACCTCACTGTCAGTTCCTTTCAGAAGCTCACCATTTTCTTCTTACAGCGATCCCTTCCAGTTCTGACAATATTTTCTCAGAACTGAAATATACCAGTTGCTGTCAGTTATATATCAGCAGCTGTCAGTTACAACTGAATGTGCAAGGTAATGTCCATGTTTCCCTATGGCTCAAGTGGTGATATTACAGTTAAACAGTGTGCTGACCAGGAAGCTGTTATGGGGTAATGGCCATTTTCTGAATGGGGAGGAGAAAGAGATTGAGGAGCAGACTACACAGGAGGTAAGTATGACCTGTGTATGGTTATTTTTACTTTTTTTTTCAGTTCAGCTTCTCTTTAAGTATGTTAGGGCACAGACGCTGGTTCTGCATACTATCACCAGCTCTGTGTTTGTACTGAGCTGGGACACAGGCACAGAGCTGACAAAGAGCGGGCACAGAGACAGAGCTGGCACACAGGCACAGAGCTGACAAAGAGCGGGCACAGAGACAGAGCTGGCACACAGGCACATAGCTGACAAAGAGCGGGCACAGAGACAGAGATGGCACACAGGCACAGAGCTGACAAAGAGCTGGCACAGAGACAGAGCTGGCACACAGGCACAGAGCTGACAAAGAGCTGGCACAGAGACAGAGCTGGCACACAGGCGCAGAGCTGACAAAGAGCGGGCACAGAGACAGAGCTGGCACAGAGCTGACAAAGAGCGGGCACAGAGACAGAGCTGGCACACAGGCACAGAGCTGGCACAGAGACAGAGCTGGCACACAGGCACAGAGCTGACAAAGAGCGGGCACAGAGACAGAGCTGGCACACAGGCAAAGAGCTGGCACAGAGACAGAGCTGACAAAAAGCGGGCACAGAGACAGAGCTGGCACACAGGCACAGAGCTGACAAAGAGCGGGCACAGAGACAGAGCTGGCACACAGGCACAGAGCTGACAAAGAGCAGGCACAGAGACAGAGCTGGCACACAGGCACAGAGCTGACAAAGAGCGGGCACAGAGACAGAGCTGGCACACAGGCACAGAGCTGACAAAGAGCTGGCACAGAGACAGAGCTGGCACACAGGCACAGAGCTGGCACAGAGACAGAGCTGGCACACAGGCACAGAGCTGACAAAGAGCGGGCACAGAGACAGAGCTGGCACACAGGCACAGAGATGACAAAGAGACACAGAGCGGGCACATAGACACCGGTGTGGCACACAGAGCTGGCACACAGCGGGCACAGAGCTGGCACTGAGGAGACACAGAGCTGGCACAGAGGGACAGAGGACAGGGACAGAGAGGGGGAACAAAGCTTGATTTGAAAAAAATTGTGAATAGACGCAGGGACACTTGCCTTTCATTAGGTAGGATAAAGACATTCCCTGAAAAAGATTTATACAATGATGCTGGCCAGCCCCCCTGCTCGCTGCACACTTTTTTGGCAGTTGGATGGAGCGACTGCCATTCAATAAGTGCTTTTAAAAATAAAGAAAACCTTGAGAACCCCCCCAATAAGAAGATGGGCTAGTCCGAAATCTGTCGGTGATGTCAGATTTCTACTACTTACTGTAAGTGACAGCAACATAGGAGAAAGGTAATTTATGGCTCATTTTTCTTCTTATTTGTATATGTTTACATGTATTTAAAATTTTAAGATTTTTGTGAAAGAGGTCCTTTAAGGCTGCTTTCACAGTGGGACGTTACAGGCGCACGTTAGAGCAGCCTGTAACACACCCCACCGCACAGTAATGATAAATCAATGGGCTGTTCACAGTGCCCACGTTGCGTTACTCAGTAACGCTTCACGTCAAGATCAACGTACTGCATGCAGTACTTTATACGCGGCTAAGCCACGTTAGACTGTTTGCATATGCTCAGTACGGTGAATTTTTTTTTATGTTAGGGGCGGAGAGGAGGCGGGGAGAGGCCGCTACGTAGCCAGACACATGGCTACTTTATATTCACTGCACTTGCAGTGTTTACTTCCTGGAGCGGCCGCGGATTGGCTGGCGGGACCACGTGATGCTCCGCTCCGCTCACGTGGTCTCCGCAGTGCCTCCGACAGAGCAGGCACACCAAGAGCTGCTTCTAACGCGGCTCTTGGTACCGTCCTCTCCCGCACCACCATACGTTGCGTTAGGGGCACGTTATGTGACCATAACGTCCCCTAAACGCAACGTCCTGGTCTGCCTTAAGGACACCCAAAGTGAAGTTAAACTGATAAGATAAATAATTATATCTATCCTACTGCTCCTAAAAACATTTTTTTATAGATATCCTACAGTTTAATTTTATAGTTATCTACTTTTTAAGTGTTTACTGTTTAATTGTCTCTGCTCAATTGAAGTATGCCAGAGCTAAAATATATGAACTATTAGGCCCCGTTCACACTTGCGTTTTGGCATGCAAACGGACCTGATCCGGATCGGAACCGCACGGTTTCCGGTCCGTCCGCATCAGGCATGTATCAGGCTGCCATCCGGATCCGTGGGGTAAAAAATAAACAAAATTACCATAAAATTTGTTGGGGTCTGCAGAAGGTACACCTGGTGCACCTGTAGAATCAGGTCCTCTGCTGTTTAGGCCTCACCTCCACCTCCGACATTCTGCCAAACAGCTCCAGCACGTGTGTCACTGCTGCTCCACTCCAGACATGCTGGGCCCATGTGTCCCCATCCGAAATGGCCGCTATAAATACGCATAGGAAGTGGGGTAGAACGTCAGGTGTTTGTATCCAGTGTGTTCTGTGCTTTCTTTTTTATATCCTGATGGTGCAGTCAGGCTCCGGTCCGGGTGCGTGGGCCGGATGAGCCGGACCAAAAAATAGCGCATGTTGGAAAAGCCTCCGGAGTCCGGATCCGATCCGGCTCCGTTCTGTACGGAACGTACGCATGTGAACATCCGCATAGACTTTGCATTGCTAAGCGGAACGTACGTTCCGTTTGTACAGTATACGGTCCGGATCCGGATAGGGAACGCTAATGTGAACCAGGCCTTATACTCTTTCCTTCTCTTTGAAGCCATTTTCTGCCAGGAGAGTGTTTTATGGCTGTAATTCCTTATCAGTGAGGGTTGTGTTATAGTCCAACCAGGTCCCGACTGGACAGAAACTGTCACTTGCATACCTGATGTGTAACCCTTTCAGCAAGAGAAAGAAAAAAACAGCAAAACATATTTATTTGTGTTAACAAAAATAGTTCATAGACAAGAGCTGGCACTGCAGGGGATGTATTAAAGAGAACCCGAGGTGTGTTTAAAGAATGTTATCTGCATACAGAGGCTGGATCTGCCTATACAGCCCAGCCTCTGTTGCTATCCCAAACCCCACTAAGATCCCCCTGCACTCTGCAATCCCTCATAAATCACAGCCGTGCTGTGAGGCTGTGTTTACATCTGTAGTGTCAGTCTTAGCTGCTCCCCCACCTCCTGCATAGCTCCGGTCCCTGCCCCCGTCCCTTCCCTCCAATCAGCAGGGAGGGAAGGGATGCAGGCGGGGACTGGAGTTCTGCAGGAGGCGGGGAGAGCAGCAGACTGACACTTTAGAGATAAACACAGCCAGCTCTGACAAGCTGTTTGTCAGCAGCATGGCTGTGATTTATGAGGGATTGCATAGTGCAGGGGGACCTTAGGGGGGTTTGGGATAGCAACAGAGGCTGGGCTGTATAGGCAGATCCAGCCTCTGTATGCAGATAATATTCTTCAAACCCACCTCGGGTTCTCTTTAAAGGACACTGAAGCGAAAAAAAATATGATGATACAATGATTTGTATGTGTAGTACAGCTAAGAAATAAAGCATTAGGAGCAGAGACATAAGTGTAATGCTGGGCATACACGGATAGATTCAGCGGGTCGTTTAGCCGCCGGATCGACTACCGCCGCGTCCCCGCGCGCGCCTGGATCGATTCCCGCTCGTCCCCGCAGGTGCTTCCTTATCTTTCACTCGATTACCGCTATTTTCCGCCAGCGGGTATCGAGCGGGGAAATCGATCTTGCAGGCAATCGAACCTGTTGGAAATTATCAATCGAGCCATCAGCACCCAAGGCCATGGCCTCTGAGGCTTTCACAGAAATCCTGCCTTCGGAGAGACGAAGCACCCTCATGTATTTTACCATATATTTCAGTGGGAACATTAGAGGAAACCCTACCCTGCTCTTTGTTTCATCCTTCACTGCTCAGCCTGCTTCTTATCAGCCCTGATAAAATCCCCGACTGAGCATTCAGTCTGGCTTTGCTCAGGAATTTTTATAGCTGAGTCTGTGTTCTCTGGTGTCTTTTCATGCTCAAGCCTGCCCCCTTCTGCCTCTGCTATAACGACTCAGCTATAAGGATTCCTGAACAAAGCCAGACTGAATACTCAGTCCGGGATTCTTATCAGGGCTGATAACAAGCAGGCTGAGCAGTGAAGAATGAAATAGAGCAGGGTAGGCATTTTCTCTAATGTTCCCACCGATATATGGTAAAATACATGAGAGTGCTTCGTCTCTGGTTCTCTTTAAAGAAAATTTGTAAGGGGGAAAAAAAACCCTCTGGGGGATACTTACCTTCGGGAGGGGAAAGCCTCTGAATCTAACGAGGCTTCCGCCGTCCGTCTCCATCCCGCTGTTCAATTGCATAGATCCCCCGAAGTGCAGCGAGGTAAATATTTACCTCCGGCGATCCTGGGCAGGCGCACTAGCGGCTTTCTGTTCGGGTAAGGCAGAAATAGCCAAACCCAATCATATCCGCTCTACTGCGCAGGCGTGAGTCCTTTGCGCCTGCCCAGAGGAACGGATACGATCTGATTCGGCTATTTCCGCCTTACCCGAAGGAAGAGCCGCTAGTGCGCCTGCGCTGGATCCCGGAGAGGTAAATATATTACAGCTTGTTAGGGGAGCCAGCGCTGGAGATTCCTGTTGTCTACAGAGGTCGGGGAAGCCTCATTGGGATCCAGAGGCTTCCCCCTCCCGAGGTAAGTATCCCCCAGAGGGCTTTTTTTTTTAAGTTACAGAGCCTCTTTAAAGAGAAACTCCAACCTAGAATTGAACTTTATCCCAATCAGTAGCTGATACCCCCTTTTACATGAGAAATATAATGATTTTCACAAACAGACCATCAGGGGGCGCTGTATGACTGATTTTGTGCTGAAACTCCTCCCACAAGAAGCTCTGAGTACCGCGGTACTCTGGGCAAACTGCCACAATGTAACAATGTTCACAGACAGGAATTAGCTGTTTACAGCTGTCTCTAACAGCCAGACCAGCTAGGAGCAGCTACATAACCTGCCCACAGTAGCAATGTCACCATGTAATAAATGTCAGAATGTAAATCGGGGAGAGGAAAGATTTTACAATGGGCAAACACTGACTAAATCATTTATACATAATTATGGTAAAAAATGAAGCACTTTTTTTACTACATTATTTTCACTGGAGTTCCTCTTTAAGAATATGTACATTATACACATCTGACATACTATGAATCCTCGTTAGTTCCATAGTATCATAGCTTATGGGAATATATTTGCGTTCTACTTTCCGTAACCCATCATGCAGTATGGAGGCTTCCGTAGAGGCAGAAAATATTCCCGCACCATATACCACAGCATGTAAACCAGTCATGGGTCAATGCTCTCTGTCCTAAATAAATACCACCAGCAGATTATGGACTGACAGTGGCACTTACAGATCACATTAATCATATTTATAGGGTAATTAGCTTCCAAGCAGTGCGATGCCTGCCGGGGAATAGGGAGACATGAATGTGATGGACTCTTTCCCTATTCATTTGAATGGAGCTTAGCCTGAGCGGCATGCAGTTCCTAGTAATAGTGGCTGCCTGAAGCCAAGGCCTGCATATTGCTATCCCTCGATTTAGTCATTTCCCTATAATCTCTGAAAAAGTGAAAGGTGTAAATTATGAATAAATGTGTCATTTTTGGGTTATTTTTCCCACAGAAGACCCAAAATGGCCACTTTACTGAGCCAAGGGAGAACAGCAATGGAGAGGACAGCGGCCTTGCTGAAGAACAAACCGTGAGTGTTTATGTCTCCAATGAATGACTTGCAAGCCTGTGTAACTCTAATCTTATATCTGTGGTGTTTCTCTATCTGGAATCTGGGTGGGCCACCTACAAGTGACCTGACCCCCAGTGTGACTGACAGGAGGGGACATGTTCCCACCACTCATGCCCTCTCCTCACCAGTGATTGGCAGGGGTGGTATGCCTGTCCCTGACCTCTCCTGTATTTCAAGGATTACATAAAAATGACCGGGCCTGTCATGGCTGTGCTAGGCTCTGTCACAATGAGGTCGGATGGGGGGGGTCACAGGTTATACTCCGCCCATTTCCTTGGCAGGGCAGTAGCTGCCATGTTTCTGAAGATTGGCAAAGTTTTTCGGAAACCTCCTCCCCCTGCATTGCCGTGGCCCGCCTCTCACTTGGCAGCCATATATTAGGCAGCGGCTGCCGAGCTGGGGACGGACCGCAGCAATGCAGATGGTCGTGGCCAGAGCCTCGGCTGAGACTTTGAAAAAAAAATTGCCAGGGCCCATTCTCTGAGGAGGCGGAGTGATCACCTGACTGGATGGATAATGGACAACTATGATTTATCCCTAACACCCCCCCATCCTCCATCCTTAAGACAGAGCCTGTCATGACTCAGTCAAGCATTTTTAGCTTAGGTACTCTTTAAAGAACATCTGAAGTGAGAGGGATATGGAGGCTGCCATATTTATTTTCTTTTACACACTACCAATTGCCTGGCAGCCCTGCTGATCTATTTGGCTGCAGTGGTGTCTGAATAACACCAGAAACAAGCATGCAGCTAATCTTGTCAGATCTGCTGCATGCTTGTTCAGGGGCTATGGCTGAAAGTATTAGAGACAGGATCAGCGGGGCTGCCAGGCAACTTGTATTGCTTAACCCTCCTGGCGGTCTGCCAGGGGGCAGTGCAGTCGTTTTTTTTGTGTTTTTTTTTTTTAAATCATGTAGCGAGCCTAGGGCTCGCTACATGATAGCCGCTGTGCAGCGGCATCCCCCTACCCTCTTCGATCGGCAATCGGGAAATCCCGTTCAAAGAACGGGATTTCCTGGAGGGCTTCCCCCGCGACGGGGGAAGCCCTCCAGGAAATCCCGTTCCATGGCGACGAGGCGGGATGACATCACCGACGCCGTGATGTCATTGGGAGTCCCGATCCACCCCTCAGCGCTGCCTGGCACTGATTGGCCAGGCAGCGCACGGGGTCTGGGAAGGGGGGCGGCAAATCGGCGCGGAGCGGCGGCGATCGGTGTGCTCACGCAGCTAGCAAAGTGCTAGCTGCATGCAGAAAAAAAAATTGTGCAAATCGGCCCAGCAAGGCCTGAGAAATCTTCCTGCGCGGCCTACCCCGAACTACCGCCAGGAAGGTTAAAGGAGTTCTGTGGAGGCTATTAAAACAAAAAACTAACACTTACCTGGGGTTCTATTGGCCCCCTACAGCTGTCATGTCCCGCACCGTTCTCCTACGATCCTCCGTTCCTCGCTGCCGGTCCCGGTCTAATTAAAGCGGTTTGCAAAAGTATTCGGCCCCCTTGAAGTTTTTGTCATATTACTGCCACAAACATAAATATTTTATTGGAATTCCAAGTGAAAGACCAACACAAAGTGATGTACATGTGAGAAATGGAACGAAAATCATACATGATTCCAAACATAACTGCAAAGTGGGGTGTACATAATTATTCAGCCCCCTTTGGTCTGAGTTCAGTCAGTTGCCCATAGACATTGCCTGATGAGTGCTAATGACTAAATAGAGTGCACCAGTGTGTAATCTGATGTCAGTACAAATACAGCTGCTCTGTGATGGCTTCAGAGGTTGTCTTAGGCCTAGTGCTCACCGAGCGGTTTTAGGAGCGATCCGCCAACCGCATCCGCCTGTGAAAACGCTTGGCTAATGTATTTCAATGGGATGGTGCACACCAGCGGTTTGAGGTTTTTAGCAAACCGAAAACGTGCCTCCTGCTGCACGTTTGCGGTTTGCAGATGCGTTTCTGCCTCAATGTAAAGTATAGGAAAAGCTCAAACCGCTCTGGAAAACGCTAGATCAGAGCAGTTTTCCAGGCGTTTTTGTTACAGAAGCTGTTCAGTAACAGCTTTTACTGCAACAGTATTTATAATCTGCTACACAAAAACGCTTCCAAAAACGTCTCTAAACAATCCTAGAATCGCTCTGAAATCGGCTCCAAAAACCGCTAACGTTTTGAGGATCTGCTAGCGGTTTTGGTGTGCACTGGCCCTAAGAGAATATTGGGAGCAACAACACCATGAAGTCCAAAGAACACACCAGACAGGCCAGGGATAAAGTTATTGAGAAATTTAAAGCAGACTTAGGCTAGAAAAAGATTTCCAAAGCCTTGAACATCCCACGGAGCGCTGTTCAAGCGATCATTCAGAAATGGAAGGAGTATGGCACAACTGTAAACCTACCAAGACAAGGCCATCCACCTAAACTCACAGGCCGAACAAGGAAAGCGCTGATCAGAAATGCAGTCAAGAGGCCCATGGTGACTCTGGACAAGCTGCAGAGATCTACAGCTCAGGTGAGGGAATCTGTCCATAGGACAACTATTAGTCATGCACTGCACAAAGTTGGCCTTTATGGAAGAGTGGCAAGAAGAAAGTCATTGTTAACAGAAGAGCATAAGAAGTCCCATTTGCAGTTTGCCACAAGCCATGTGGGGGACACAGCAACCATATGGAAGAAGGTGCTCTGGTCAGATGAGACCAAAATGGAACTTATTGGACAAAATGCAAAACGCTATGTGTGGCGGAAAACTAACACTGCACATCACTCTGAACACACCATCATGCTCTGGGGGCAGGGCCGGGTCGAGGCATAGGCTGGAGAGGCTCCAGCCTCAGGGCGCAGTGTAGGAGGGGGCGCAGAATTAATTCAGCTGTCATTCCTAATTGTGTTTGAAGCAGAAAGAAATAAGAAAAGGGGATACATGGCAGTGACTGCAAGCCAGATAACTAGAGATTAAGATGTTGGGGAGGTTGTGGGCCCTGTGGCCCTCTTAGTCTAGTAGCAATCAGTGTTTGATGGCTCGGGTGGCAGGGATGGAGGGGCGCACTTTGGTGTCTCAGCCTTGGGTGCTGGAGGACCGTGTCCCGGCTCTGTCTGGGGGTGCATCTCTTCAGCAGGGACAGGGAAGCTGGTCAGAGTTGATGGGAAGATGGATGGAGCCAAATACAGGGCAATCTTGGAAGATTGAGACTTGAGACTGGGGCAGAGGTTCACCTTCAAAGTAAAAGAGAGGGGTTACATACAAAGGAAAATAAAACTCACTATGTTAATTAAATATCACATCCGAACCTGGAATACCACAACACAGTAAAATTACATATGTGTAATATTACATACATTTATATTTCATGGCTTAAAGAAACAAGAATAGCTGCCTGACACGCGTTTCACAGTTTTTAGATCCCTTCATCAGAGGCTGATGATAAAATAAGCATGAATGCAACAAAGTACTCTATCAGAGACGCTCTAAATATCTAATTACAAATAAGTACATCTAGGAGTATATAGATCTTACTTCTTCCAGCCCCTGGCCGTCTTACAGCCGTCCTGTGCCCTCGCCGCAGCTCCGGTGGCTCCTGGTCCGCTCCGGTGCAGATCTTACTGCGCTTCAGTGTGCGGCGCAAGGAGCCGCACTGATGTCATCCAGACTGTACTGCACCTGCGCAGAACTACTGTACAGAACTACTGCACCTGCGCAGTACAGTCCGGATGATGTCAGTGCAAATACGTGAGCAGCAGGCTGGAGCGCAAGAGACATTTTGTACCGGAGGGGACTCCGGACCATCGGCAGGGAGCAGAGATGCGGTGAAGGCACAGTACAACTGCCAGGGGCTGGAGGAGGCCCAAAGTAAGTAGATTATTTTTTTTTTTACCACCTCGGACATTCCCTTTAAGGACAAACCACAAAGGTAAGTAAACGTTTCATTTATGCACATAAGATAACGCGTTTCACAGGTGCTGGCCCGCTTCCTCAGGTCAGTATATAAAGTGACTTAGCATAAGGAGTAGAGTGTAGTCGCCTCCATCAGCCTAAATGTATGCAACAAGGCTATTCTGTGTCTATCATAAAGCGTGTTTGGGGGCCACACTTTAGTAAATTTATCATAATGCCTGAAAATGTGAAAGGTGTGCTTGATCAATAAACGCGTAATTTCATATTTTTTCTGACAGAGTCTCCTAAGTGAGGTCTCCTACAAACCACCGGAGACGGACAACAGTGGAGGGGATGACCATACATCAAGGCAAAGTGTGAGTATTTTGTTTTACAAGACATAAGACAAATAACATTTATATTACGCTTTTCTCCTGGCGGACTCAAAGCACCAGAGCTGCAGCCACTAGGATGCGCTCTATTGGCAGTAGCAGTGTTAGGGAGACTTGCCCAAGGTTTCCTACTGAATAGGTGCAGCTTACTGAGCCGGCAGAGCCAAGATTCAAACGCTGGTCTCCTGTGTCAGAGGCAGAGCCCTTAACCATTACACTATTCAGCCAACTAGTAAATAAGCATAACTTTATTTTTTATTTACTAGTTGAGCTAAGCCCGTATAAAAACGGGCTCTAGTTCTTTTCACGCCGCCACCGCCTGGCTCCCTGGCCTGTCTTCCTGTCCGTTCTGCACATGCGCAGTAGTGCAACACACGGACACGGACAGGATAACACAGGGACACAGGCATATTAACAGATAGGATTTTAGTATCTTGACTTCTCAACCCACTCCTTTCCCCTTCCTCCAGCTAATTTCAAAATGGACGTCCCCCACCGCCTATTCCTTGTAAACTCCAGGAAGTCAAAGCTGTAGCAATGATGTGGGGGCAAGTGTCACTAACTGTCCATAACTGCAGATAGGGGTCACTCATCCTTCCCTTTGCCCATGATTGGAGGAGAGATGTGGCTGCTATAGCTACAGTCCTTTCCCCAGGATACTGAGCACTGGGCGGGAGGGGGTGGGCATGGGTTTGGTAAGCAATGTGCCAAATTTTTTGTGATTCCCGGCACCCAAGCAAGCAACAAGCGCATTGTTCTCCCCATTACCCCGCCCACCGGAATGTGCTACGTCACTGCGTCGCTCATGTGCTTCCATAGCAACAGATGCATCGCTAGCCTGGAGGCTTGTCACGCGTCTATACAGCTTCGGCTATGCACTGTCACCTGAGGGATCGGGTATCGAAACTTTATCCCTGAACCTATGAGTGTGGCCCCTCAGAGTCAACTCATGTCTTTAAATGCGGATTCTTATAAATTATACATGTCTTGTGGCTAGTTAGATGCAGTTTAGGCGCTGATTATGTGTAAGTAGCCCCACATCATGTGTAACTTAGATGTGTCAGTATTTAATGTCAAAGACTTTTATTTACAATGTGTGAACAATTAGGGTGACACGACCACAGTATCTGCTACATAGGAATGGAACATACAGAATAAAATGGTAGTTGTAGAAAGAGTCAGCTAAATAATAGCAACCAATAACTAGGCAGTTTTATAAGGAGGGCTATCAAATCAATATAAAAAGTATCAATCAGTGGAACATTTTAATTGTAATGGTCGCAAAATATATCTGAACCCAAATTGCATAGCGAAGGCATGCATCATATTATGACGAAGAAAATAACATAAACACAAGTCTCAAAATTGAGACAGAACACCAGGAACTCCCAGTAAAGAGACATTCTGAATCCAAGGCAGCCATATCTTATCAAAATGATGGATCCTGTCCCACAAGTTTGCTTTAATTTTTTCGTTAATTAGGACCTCATGTACTCAATCGAATACAACCTTTTACGAGAAGGGTGTACGGAGCCATTGTGAAGCTATAGACATTTTTGTAGCGTTGGCAATAAATTGGATCGATTTGTATTTGGCAAAGGGTACGTTATCAGGTTGAAGGCCTAATGATCATACAGTTGGGTCAAGGCTAAGGTGAAAGGCTAAAATGTTATTGATCAGTTCAATTACTTTATTCCATAATTTAGAATCTGACAGGACCCCCATATGTGGTACATGGTTCCAACGTTCTGGCAACCTCTGAAAACAAGCCGGATCTCGGACTGAGTAAATCTGATGTAGCCTAGCTGGAACCATGTAAGCTCGTTGAAAAACACTTAAAGTGAACCAGAGATGAAGCACCCTCATGTATTTTACCATATTTATCAGGGGGAACATTAAAGAAAACACCTACCCTGCTTTCTGTTTCATCCTTCACTGCTCAGCCTGCTTCTTATCAGCCCTGATAAAATCCCCCACTGAGCATTCAGTCTGGCTTTGCTCAGGAATTTTTATAGCTGAGTCTGTGTTCTCTGGTGTCTTTTCAAGCCCAAGCCTGCCCCCTGCTGGCTCTGATCAGGAATCATTATAGCTGAGTCATTATAGCAGAGCCATAAGGGGGCAGGCTTGGGCTTGAAAAGACATCAGAGAAGACAGACTCAGCTATAATGATTCCTGAGCAAAGTCAGACTGAATGCTCACCATCAACAAAATCAATCTTTGCTTCTATCACAACCCACAAGAAAATCCACATTTTGGTTCAACGAAAATCCAATCAGACTATGTTTTTATGATCCATCAGACAAAAGACAAGACAAGTAACATTTATATTGTGCTTTTCTCCTGGCGGACTCAAAGCGCCAGAGCAGAGCAGCAGCCACTAGGGCGCGCTCTATAGGCAGTAGCAGTGTTAGGGAGACTTGCACAAGGTCTCCTACTGAATAGGTGCTGGCTTACTGAACAGGCAGAGCCAAGATTTGAACCCTGGTCTCCTGTGTCAGAGGCAGAGCACGCTTAACCATTACACTATCCAGCCACGACTTACATCAATGCGCACATTTTTTTCACTAGAAATTGGACCAGTAGTGACCATCTTTACTACTAATGGACTGGTAACATTTCCCACCCCCCACTTCAGTTCCCTTAACCTTGTACTGAGGGCATCCATCTGGACTCCAAGATGTCCTCCTACAAGCAACCTGGCCTCCCAGTGTCACTAAAAGAAGGGGACATCCAAAGTTTTTCAGGGGGGCCCAGTGATTTCTAGTTACGCCTCTGTATCAAAGAGTACCTAAACTAAAAATGACAGGCTCTCTTTGTAAGGATGGATGGGGAGATATTTAAATACTTACCTGTTCCAATGTCTTCGGGTCACAGGTTATGCTCCGCCCCCCTCCCCGGCAGTGCAGTAGCAGCCATGTTTCCAGATACTGCCGAAGCTCTGAAAACTTCTGTCTGCGTTGCTGTGCACGCCCATCTGCGTGGCCGCGGGCCCGCCCCCAGCTACCACATCCTGGTTCGTGGCTGCGGAGCTTGGGGCGGGCTATTGCCCTGAAGGCGGAAGTCTGTCTTCGGAAACATGGCCGCCACTGCACTGCCGAGGCGGGGAGCAGAGCAGCTCTTCTCAGGTCATGTATATAACCCCCTCATCTGTCTTCATGCAGGCAGAGCCTATCATTACAGGCTCTGTCTATTTCACTGGAAGTTTTCTTTAAAGGACTTCTGAGGCGAGGGTGCTTAAACAAATTTTACTCACCTGGGGCTTCTTCCAGCCCATAGCAGCCGTCTTGTGCCCTCGACGCAGCCCAGGTCCTCCGCATTGTCCCGCTTGCTGCCCGTGAAGATCGCCACCCCACCGGTGGGTCCGTGGGCATTTGTGCATTCGTCGACATCACCTGGCGTATACTGCGTCTGTGCAGTGGTTGTGTGCAGACGCAGTATGTGGCAGATGACGTGGACGCGCTGGGCACCAGTGCCTGCTCAAGCACAGAAGACCCGACCGTACGGCGGGGTTGTGATCTTCATGGGCGGCCAGCGGGACACCAAGGAGGACTGGGGCTGTGGCGAGGGCCGTGAGTAAAATTTGTTCAAGCCCCCTCACCTCAGAAGCACTTTAAGCAGAAAAAGTAATAAAAAAAAATGGAGTATGTGCTGATCTTTGCTGCATGAGTTAGTGAGGCATCCCAAGTGACGTCTGTGATTCTGACTTTTCTCACATTGCTATTTTTACTACTCTCAGGCTAGGTTCACATATAGCATAGCGTCTTTTCTGGCGGTTTCCGTAGGTGCGTTTGCATTAGGGTAATGCGTTTTTGGGGCGTTCGGCTTTTTTTTTACGCAGATGCGTACTGCGAGCATTTGTACGCGTTTGCAGTTCGCTAATAGAAAACACATACGTTTTCTATGCTTTTTTTTTTTAAATGAAATATATGCAAATAGGAAGCAGGGCTGTGGAGTCGGTACAAAAATCCACCGACTCCGACTCCTCAGTTTAGGATTCCACCAACCTCGACTCCGACTCCTCTGATTTGCATATTACAATCTTGTTGATTGAAAGTATGTAACATGAAATTCGTCTCTTAACTGCCAAGCTTAGGAATTTTACAAGACAACTGAAGTGAAAAGGATATGGAGACTGCCATATTTATTCACTTTAGTCATGGACTAAAACTAGTCCTTGGTAAGAGTACTTGTAAAAGGTACAGACCGGAAAAAGAACATCTATCAGGCCCTAGGCAATGTAACGGTGGGTACATGTAAGAGTGATGTGCAGGTACTCTGCAGGGGAATGAGGAGATTCTTCCTCTATTACACATTCTTCATGCACAATCTGAACAAGGTTTAGGGCTGGAACCCACAAGAGCGTTTTTTTGAGCATTTTGGCAGCGCTGCGATACGCTAGCGTTTTGCCAAAACGCTCAGCTGATGTTAATGGGTGGGGCAACTTCCACAGGAGCGTTTGCGTTTCCCAGAAACGCAAACGCAGGGCCTGCAGCATTTTGGGAGCGTTAGCGCTTCAATGTAAGGTATTGAAACGCTAGCAGAAACGCTCAGCAAAACCTAAACTGAGCGGTTTTGCGGTTCAGCACACTGTAACAAAATTAAAAATAATTCACAGGACCAATCAGGATAAAAACGTGAAACGCAAAACGCTACATAACCGCTGAGCAAAAAAATACACTGTTGCAAAACGCGACCGAAAACGCGCATGAATCCGCTTGCAAACCGCTCAGACAAAACGCTAGCGGTTGCGTTTTGCGTTTGCGGATTTCAGTGGGTTCCAGGCCTTATGGGTGACAGACAACACCTCTGTGTTCAATGTGCACAACATTCTCAGTGGATTCCCTGTAGCTCTGTGGAGAGTGCATATGTAGAGTATAGTACTACTGTGTAACTAAGTAAACCTGAGACAGATGAAATTAAAGTTTTATACACACCTGGGGCTTCCTCCAGCCCCCTTCAGGATAATTAGTCCCTCGTTGTCCTCCTCCACCACCTGGATCTTCTGCAATGAGTCCAGGTACTTGAGCCAGTCTGGCGTAGTGCGCATGCACACACTCCGCCGCCGGGAGCGTACTACACCTGTGCAGCACTATTGCGCAGGTGCAGAACGCTCCTGGCTGTGGAAGCGGCCGGACAGCGCTGACTGGCTGAATTACCAGGACTCATAGCAGAAGATCCGGGTGGTGGAGGACAGCGAGGGACTGATTAGCCTGAAGGGGGCTGGAGGAAGCCCCAGGTATGTATAAAACGTTTCTTTTCATCCTTCTCAGGTACCCTTTAATTTGTAGTCACCAAACCAAATTTTAACAACATATCAAATTATTTGATTTCATCAGCAAAGGGAGTGCATACATTTGCATAAACCAGCATCAATGCAGAATTATTTCCATCTCGTTGACCATCTCTATTAGTGACACGGCTACACATCAGGCTTTATTCTTACAGCATAGATGTTATTTAGTATATAAGAGATTCCTGTGTACACATCATATATACAGTCACAATCAGATATGTATATCTGACCTTAAAAATACGGGGACTGCTTTATTGAAGCAGCGCAAGTAACTAATTTTGATTGGTTTATTTCATTTTTGTGGACTAAGCACAGCTATTACTGTATATATACATTATATATGATGACTATTATCTGACAAATAGAACATTTTATCATATTTTGTATTTTAATTACAGTTTAAATTCATTAGGAGTCGGAAGTATTTTTTTTTCCGACTCCGACTCCAGACACCCAAAATTGCTCCAACTCCACAGCCCTGATAGGAAGACAACAAGAAGCATAAACACATCAGAGATCTTTACTTTTTAATTAAAAACGCAGCAGAAAAAGCAACGCATATGCGTTCCCATAGACTTTGCAGAACGCTTAGGGCCCTTTTCCACTGGAATTCGCAATCACAAATGACAGCGATTGCGATTTTTTTTCTTTATTCACTTTGTTATGCGATTGCGATTTTCATTTGCATTGCATTATCCCTCTTAAAATCGATCCAGAAAGCAATTGCGATTTGCTAAACGAATCACTATAGTGGAAAAAACTTCTTATGATTTCTATGATGAAGTAGCAACCCTAGCGATTCAAAAGTCTCTAGCGATTTTGTGATTCAGCTGTGTAGTGGAAAAAGGCCCTAACTGTAAATACGCATAGAAAATGCTTACGCTTTTTTACATGCTTTTTTTTCTGCAGCCCATAGACTTCCATTGCTGCATAAAACGCAGAGTTTTACGCTTGGCAAGCGTTTCTGCCATGTGTGCACCCGGCCTCAATTAGAATTGTCAGAAGTGCTTCATACTCTCTTTAAGCGTTAACGATTGTTACCACAGTCTGCCATCGCTGCTTGAACGCTCCGCTTCCTCTGCGTCCTGTCTTCAGCAAAGTAAACATTCTGAGCGGCGCGAAACCGCACCTAAAGGAAGGAACACATCCCTAGTGGCGCCAAAAGCCCAACCACGTAATTTTTTTAAGGGCAGCCTACGTAGCCCACAATGGACCTTCCTTACCCATAATGCACCTTGAAAAAGGCTTTCACTCGATAAAATATCACTAGACTCAGTATTTTATGACAGCTTATCGCATTATTACCACATGATTACTGAGCACTAGCAATCTTTTACCGAACAACTGCCGACAGTGGAAAAAAATTGATGAATACTGCAGGGGACATGGTAAATTTCGGAAGCGGTAAATTAACCAGGGCTGTGGAGTCGGTCCAAAAATCCACCGACTCCGACTCCTCAGTTTAGGATTCCTCCGACTCCACGACTCCGACTCCTCTAATTTGCATATTACAATTTTGTTGATTAAAAGTATGTAACATGAAATTTGTCTCTTAACTGCCAACGCTTAGGAATTTTACAAGACAACTGAAGTGAGAAGGATATGTAGACTACTATATTTATTCCCTTTAGACTAAAACTAGTCCTTGGTAAGAGTACTTGTAAAAGGTACAGACCGGAAAAAAGAAAATCTATCAGGCCCTAGGCAATGTAAGTGTGGGTACATGTAAGAATGATGTGCAGGTACTCTGCAGGGGAATGAGGAGATTCTTCCTCTATTACACATTCTTCATGCACAATCTGAAGGTTTATGGGTGACAGACAACACCTCTGTGTTCAATGTGCACAGCATTCTCAGTGGATTCCCTGCAGCTCTGTGGGGAGTGCATATGTAGAGTATAGTACTACTGTGTAACAAAGTAAACCTGAGACAGATGAAATTAAAGTTTTATACATACCTGGGGCTTCCTTCAGCCGCCTTCAGGATAATCAGTCCCTCGTTGTCCTCCTCCACCACCTGGATCTTCTGCTATGAGTCCAGGTACTTGAGCCAGTCGGGCGTAGTGCGCATGCACACACTCCGCCGCCAGGAGCATACTACATCTGTGCAGCACTATTGCGCAGGTGCAGAATGTTCCTGGCTGTGGGAGCGGCATGCGGCCAGACAGCGCTGACTGGCTGAATTACCAGGACTCATAGCAGAAGATCCGGGTGGTGGAGGACAGCGAGGCACTGATTAGCCTGAAGGGGGCTGGAGGAAGCCCCAGGTATGTATAAAACTTTACTTTTCATCCGTCTCAGGTACCCTTTAATTTGTAGTCACCAAACCAAATTTTAACATATCACATTATTTGATTTCATCATCAAAGGGAGTGCATACATTTGCATAAACCAGCATCAGTGCAGAATTATTTCCATCTCATTGACCATCTCTATTAGTGACACAGCTACACATCAGGCTTTATTCTTACAGCATAGATGTTATTTAGTATATATAAGAGATTCCTGTGTACACATCATATATACAGTCACAATCAGATATGTATATCTGACCTTAAAAATACGGGAACTGCTTTATTGAAGCAGCACAAGTAACTAATTTTGATTGGTTTATTTCATTTTTGTGGACTAAGCACAGCTATTACTGTATATATACTGTATTTATACATTATTTTTAATGACTATTATCTGAGAAATAGAACATTTTATCATATTTTCTATTTTAATTACAGTTACAAATTCATTAGGAGTCGGAGTCGGTGCATTTTTTCCCGACTCCGACTCCAGGCACCCAAAATTGCCTGACTCCGACTCCACGACTCCGACTCCACAGCCCTGAAATTAACGACAAGAAAATGTTTACCGCAAACACTTTGATGAATTGAGGCCTTTGTCCCCGGGTGCTAAAAAGCCTAGCTATGCCTCTACATAAAGCGTGTTTGGAGGCCACAGTTAGAGAGACTCTGAAGTCTCGAAAAATTCCTGTTTTTACTTGAGTATCTTCATTAGCACTAATGCCCTACCTAAAACGCTGCATCCCCGCCGCTGAAATCGCTATTAAACCCCCCAAATCCCTGGGTAAAAATCCACGACTTTCCTGGTGGAGGATTTTGCTGCCCGGGGAGGCAGAGCTTTGGGCTGTAGCTCTGCCTCCATTCTCATCAATCAGCCCTGATCGTCGCCTCTCCCCGCCCCTCTCAGTGAAAGAAGACTGAGCGGGGCGGGAGGAGGCGGCGATCAGCGCAGATTGACGGAGTAGAGGCAAAGCTCTGCCACTACAAGAAAGTGCTGCCCAAATCTCCTCCCGGGGATTTTGGGGTGAATATTAGCGATTTCAGCCGCAGGGATGCGGCGTTTCAGGTAGGACATTAGTGCTAATGAAGATACTGAAGTAAAAACTTTTTTTTTGAGACTTCAGACTCTCTTTAAGTAAATCTCTCATAATGCCTGAAAAAGCTTGACCAATAAACATATCATTTTCCTATTTTTTTTCTTATAGAATCTCCAAAGTGTAGTCTGCCACAATCCCCCGGAGAGGAACAACAGTGGAGGGGATGGCCATACAACAGGGCAAAGTGTGAGTATTTAGTTTTACAACTTATACCTGACTTTATTTGTTGACTTCTGAACCCACTCCTTTCCTCCAGCTACGTTTAAAATGGATTTATTTTTGAGTTCAGGGTTCCGGCTCCCTTTAAACAGGGAAGTTATCAGGCTCCCAGGGTGATGCTACACTATTGTGAGATGTGTTCCCAGTATTAGGTAGCTCCCAGTATCAGTTAGCCAGAGCTAGCTTCCCAACCTATATAAAGTAAAGGTGGTCATACATCAGGCGACTTGGTGGCCGAATCACCATCCAATTTGATTATTATAATGGAATTGGATGAAAATCAGTGCCGCCAAGTGCATGCCCGACCGACAAAGCGCCCAATTTCAGGATGGAAATTGGTCACATTGTCGATCGCGCATGCTGCAAGATGTCAGGCCGAAGTTGGTTGGTCGGATGTACGGTGGCTGATTTCGGAACGAACAATGAAACCCCCGCCGCTGCAATGTATGCCGCCCCCCCCCCCCATGCGTGTGCGTTTATACATTACCTGCAGCAGCCTTCCACGCAGTGTCCGGCCATCTCGCCGGGATCGAACAGCCGCATACATGCTGGCGGCGTATAGTGTCTGACGTCAGACACTATGCGCCACCGTATGCAGCTGATAGACTCCGGAGAGATGGGCGGACACCACACAGAGAGGCTGCTACAGTAATATAAATGCACACACTGGGGGGCACAGTTATACATTTTGGGGGCAGCGGCGGTGCGGATGCGGTGGGCTCAGCTGATTCCCTGAAGATCGCATGCTGAAATCGGACGGGAATCGGCCTGTAGTTTATGGGCAGCTTTGACAAAGACAAATTTATCTCTAATCAGATTCGATAAGAGATACATTTGTTAACACACCAAGATTTTAAACCGGTTTAAAATCCATAAAATCAACACTCCCCACCCGACGGAAGAAGATGGATCCAGCACTGTCCCCCTGACGATGAGCGTTCCACGATCCATCTTCCACCCGGCGGGTACACACAATGGGCGCAAACAGGAAGTCAGGCGATTGCTGTAATTTGTGCTGAGCCGTCGATGATCTTAAATATCTGATCCACCGTTTGCGTGATTGCATGCCTGTACCCACACCGCGTGATCGCAGACAAGATCAAAGAAATTGCCGTCCATCGGAAAAAATTGCATAGTGGGTACGGGCCTTTACACTTATCATACAACCCCCTGATGCACACACACAGGAATCTCGTACAACCACAGCATTACTGAAACGTTCCCTTTTGAACAAGCTAGGTTCTCCTAAGAATTCTCAATAACAGTTCTTAATACCAGAGTCTCAAACAGATGCAATGTAAGCAGTCTAATAAAGCAAGCCGCAAGTTATGCGAATGCCAGAAAGGTTATACGCTGTCACTCAAGCAGGTTCAGCGGCTTTGCTCCGCTCTTATCCTCTGCAGATTGTTGTCCAAACCACAGACTGTCACAGATTGTGGTTTCCTGATTTCAGCCTCTGCATGGGAATTACTGTGGTGTAGGTCTGTGGTGTCACTGTGGTGTAGGTCTCTGTTAGCGGTGCTGGGCTGTGTAAGTGAGTGCATAGCCCACAAATGCTCATAACACCCCCGGTTAGGTAGCCAGCCAGAGAGCCCCTTTGTATAGGTACAGTGTGTCGCCTGGCAACAGACCACTCTCTGATCAGAATGGATGATTCAGATCTATCTGATGGTTGATCTATGTGTATGGGCACCTTAATAAACCACTAACTCATCTACTGGTGTTTCAGGGGGAGAACAACTTCAGAAATTGCATCCAGGGAGCCTTCATCTGGTTGAGGGAACACCCAGTGACCACAGTGATCGTTGTGGTGGGCCTACTGTTCATCATTGTTGGGGTGCCCCTGATCTGGATCTATAGTCAGCCAGCAGGTGAGATTCATCCCCTATATCTGTATATATGAGATTGTGTATGAAGATATGAACATGTCATGTCTAGTAGTGTATGTAGACTAGCTAATTTGGTGCCACTCGGCACAACACGAGTCAGTGCAGACATGGCTGCTTGCAGAGGTGGTTGAAGTGTTAGGCAGGAAATACACATTTCTTTTTTCAGGAGGGAAATGGGGAGTCCGGCACTCCGCAGTCACATTTTCATTCGCGTTTTCTATGCATGATTTTTCGTGTGCATTTGCAATGAAATACATTGAAATTGGAAATGTACATAATGTTGGGCACATACATAACGTGTTTTCCCTAAAATAAGACACTGTCTCATATTAATTTGTGCTCTGGCTTATTTTCGGGGGATGTCTTATTTTCTTACGGTAGAAAATCGGACGCTATGCTAGTGTATGGGGAAGTGTGCAGTCTCTTACCGCACCTCCCTTGGCTCCAGTATCCTAAGATGGTCGGGGCCCTTTGACCCATTCCCTGCACATGTGCTGTATGTGGCTTCTTTGTGACCACGTCGGGGATGCATAGGCATGTGTGCGCACATTATTATTATTTTTTTATTATTTATATAGCGCCAACATCTTCCGTAGCGCTATACATAGTACAAACAAATAATGGGGAACAAATATACATGAGAAGTAAAAGACACTGTACAGTCATGGCATTGAATAGAATAAGTGCAAATACATACATAGTTGATGTATAGTTGGTACATGTGCATATGTTAAAATTACAGCAATATGAGAAACACTAGGAGGAGGTCCCTGCCCTTGCGAGTTTACAATCTAGAGGGTAGTGGGGAGGAAAAAACAGGGAAGGAAACACGGATTAGTGGGTGAGCCAGTGTGCCTTCAGTGCTGCCTATAGCAATTTATAGGCTTGTTGGAACAGGTGTGTTTTCAGAGTATGTTTGAAGGTTTCCAGAGTTGTGGCATGACGAACCGGCTGAGGGAGAGAGTTCCAAAGGAAAGAGATAGCCCGTGAGAAGTCTTGGATGCGAGAGTGAGAGGAGGTGACTAGGCCGGAGGATAAAAGGGTCTCCTGTGAGGAACGGAGGGTCCGGCCGGGGGGGTATCTGGACATTAACCTCCCTGGCGGTAAGCCCAAGCTGAGCTCGGGCTATGCCGCGCAGGAGGATTTCTCCGGCTCTACTGGGGCGATTTGCCCTATTCAAATGGCTGTGCGCGCAGCCAGCTCTTTGCTAGCCGTGCGCACAGCTTGATCGCCGATCGCCCGCACGCAGCGGCGAAAGAGGGCCCCCCCCCGCCAGAGCCCTGCGCTGCCCGGACCAATGAGTTCCGGGCAGCGCTATGGGCTGGATCGGGTGCGCCTGATGTCAGGACGTCGGCTGACATCCATGACGTCATCCCGTTCGTCGCCATGGCGACAGGAGAAGCCAAACAGGGGAACGCGTTATATACGCGCTCCCCTGTTTGCTATTAGTGCCGGCGACGATCGCACTAGAGGGACACATGCGCCCTCTAGTGGTGTTTCATGTAGCTACCACTCTGGTAGCTTTACATGAAACAAAAAAAAAATAAAAAAAAAAAAGGATTTTTGCCCATTTGGCAAAAAAAATTAACCACCAGGGAGGTTCAAGAGGAAATGTATGGAGGCGATAGCTTTGTATGCAAGCGTTTAAACTGGATCCTTTTGGCAACTGGTAACCAATGGAGGGATTGGCAGAGAGGGGCTGCCTCAGAGGATCTAGAAGAGAGGTGGATGAGACGGGCAGCGGAGTTTAGTAGGGATTGGAGAGGTGCCAGTCTGCTTTTTGGTAGACCACAGAGTAGGGTGTAGTCAAGACGGGAGATGATTAGGGCATGCACAAGCATTTTAGTTGCTTTTTGTGAAAGGAAGGGACGGATTCTGGAAATGTTTTTGAGATGGAAGTAGCAGGATGTAGTTCATGTGTTGATATGCAGTATAAAGGAGAGCTCAGAGTCCAGAGTTACCCCTAGGCAACGAGCATTAGGGGTTGATGCTATTGGGGTGTTATCTACATTGATTGTGACAATGGGAGGTGGAACAGAGAGCGAAGGTGGAAATATCACAATCTCCGTTTTACTCATATTGAGTTTAAGGAAGCTGGAAGACCTAAATGTAGATAAGGCGGATAGACATTGAACAGGATGAGAGGGGAGCGCGGTCCCGGAGCCGACCTGGCATACAGCACATGTGCGGCGAACAGGTCAAAGTGTTAACCATAAAAGTAAACCATCTTAGGATACTGGAGCCATTTACAGGCGAATAGAGGGGGACGCGGCCAGGGGTGAGCCTGGGGTGCCTGGCACCTGGGTGCAAGATTTTCTCTGGCGCCTATGGGAGTGGTTAAATTAACCGCGCCCAACCACATAACCACACCCATGTCCTGGCTAATCACACCCACACCTTCCACCTCTTTACGCATGCATGTGATACCCCATTCCTACCCCTCTTCCATGGGCTTGCTCCTGGCTGGCTTTGGCTGCCTGGGAGTCTGCTAGTCTCTGAACTGACTCAGGCTGAGAGGCTCTGCAAGTGCGACGCAGTCACACACTGCGTATTTATGGCTGCCTGCGGCCACCCTACTCTCGCTCGCTGTCGTCGGCTCCTCCCCCCTGCCAAGCCCAACGTGGGCTGCCTTTATCTTTACCGTTGCGCCACACAGCCTGCCAGTGTTGCCAACTATTCACGTTATTTTTTACTGACAAATACCTAAAAATTTACTGACAAAAGATTATTTTTACTGACAAAATTTCCCCACTAAATGCACATAAGAGACAGCTTTTCCCCATGTAAATGCACATAACAAGAGACCGCTTTTCACCAGTAAATGCACATAACAAGAGACCGCTTTTCACCAGTAAATGCACATAACAAGAGACAGCTTTTCACCAGTAAATGCACATAACAAGAGACAGCTTTTCACCAGCAAATGCACATAACAAGAGACCGCTTTTCACCAGCAAATGCACATAACAAGAGACCGCTTTTCACCAGCAAATGCACAAAACAAGAGACTGCTTTTCACCAGCAAATGCACATAACAAGACAGCTTTTCACCAGCAAATGCACATAAGACAGATTTTCACCAGTAAATGCACATAACAAGAGACTGCTTTTCACCAGCAAATGCACATAACAAGAGACTGATTTTCACCAGCAAATGCACATAACAAGACAGCTTTTCACCAGCAAATGCACATAACAAGACAGCTTTTCACCAGCAAATGCACATAATAAGACAGATTTTCACCAGTAAATGCACATAATGACAAACAGCCAGTGTCCCCAGAATATATAGCCAGGGATATATGTCCTCAGTATATGTAGGTAGGGGTATATGTGCCCAGGATATGTAGGTAGGGGTATATGTGCCCAGGATATGTAGCCAGGGGGTATATGTGCCCAGGATATGAGGCCAGGGGGTATATGTGCCCAGGATATGTAGCCAGGGGGTATATGTGCCCAGGATATGTGGCCAGGTGGTATATGTGGCCAGAGGATATATGTGCCCAGGATATGTAGCCAGGGGGTATATGTGCCCAGGATATGTAGCCAGGGGATATATGTGCCCAGGATATGTAGCCAGGGGGTATATGTGCCCAGGATATGTAGCCAGGGGGTATATGTGCCCAAGATATGTAGCCAGGGGGTAATATGTGCCCAGGATATGTAGCCAGGGGGTAATATGTGCCCAGGATATGTAGCCAGGGGGTAATATGTGCCCAGGATATGTAGCCAGGGGGTAATATGTGCCCAGGATATGTAGCCAGGGGGTAAAATGTGCCCAGGATATGTAGCCAGGGGGTAAAATGTGCCCAGGATATGTAGCCAGGGGGTATATGTGACCAGTATATGCAGCCAGGGGGTATATGTGCCCAGGATATGTAGCCAGGGGGTAATAAGTGCCCAGGATATGTAGCCAGGGGTATATGTGCCCAGGATATGTAGCCAGGGGGTAATATGTGCCCAGGATATGTAGCCAGGGGGTAATATGTGCCCAGGATATGTAGCCAGGGGTATATGTGCCCAGGATATGTAGCCAGGGGTATATGTGCCCAGGATATGTAGCCAAGGGGTATATGTGACCAGTATATGTAGCCAGGGGGTATAGGGTCCCCGTTTAGGTAGTGAGTGACAGGAGCGCACCCAACCCTCCCCTGCCGCCGCCGCCGTCGCTCCCCCCTCAACTTGTGCAGCAGCGTCAGACCTCAATCAGCGGGCGACCCGACCAGTAAGAAGGCGCCGGACGCACCCGCTCTATATGCGGAAGTGATGTCACTTCCGCATATCAGTGCGGCGTGCTAGGTCCTAGCGCCCGCCCGCCTGATCGAGGTCTGACGCAGCGGCGCCGGTGGCTAGAGGGAGGGAGGGAGCGGCGGCCACAGTGGGAGGCGCCTCTCAGAGGCAGGCGCCTGGGTGCCTTGCACCCGCAGCACCCGCCCAGGCTCGGCCCTGGACGCGGCCACAAGGGGGGTGCGGTAAGAGACTGCACACCTCCCCAGCTAGGGCTTAGTTTTGTGGGAGGGCTTATTTTTGAGGAAACACGGTAGCCACATAGTGTAAACACACAGAACCCTCTCTGTACCTATCCCTAACCCCTAGACCCCCCCTGGTGGTGCCTAAACCTAAGACACCCCCCCCCTGGTGGTGCCTAAACCTAAGACACCCCCCCCCTGGTGGTGCCTAAACCTAAGACCCCCCCGGTGGTGCCTAAACCTAAGACCCCCCCCCCTGGTCGTGCCTAAACCTAAGACCCCCCTCCCCTGGTGGTGCCTGAACCCAAGACACCCCCCCCCCTCCCCCCCCGCCCCAGTGGTGCCTAAACCTAAGACCCCCCCCCCCCCACTGGTGCCTAAACCTAACCCCCCCCCCCCCCCTCGGTTGTGCCTAAATCTAAGACCCCCCCCCCCCTGGTGGTGCCTACACCTAAGACCCCCCCCCCCCCCCTGGTGGTGCCTAAACCTAAGACCCCCCCCCCCCCCGGTAATGCCTTAACCTAAGACCCCCCCCCCGGTGGTGCCTAAACCTAAGAGACGACCCCCCCACTGGTGGTGCCTAAACCTAAGACTGCCCCCCCTGGTGGTGCCTAAACCTAAGACCCCCCTGGTGGTGCCTATTGATAAATAACGTTACTGTGCGCAATAACGTCTGCGGTTTGGCATATGAACGGCGCTATTGATAAATAACGTTAGTGTGTGCCGTTTTCCTTCTTTTTTCCCTGTGCGCCATTCTTATGCAGTACTAACGATAAGTAGCGATAAGCATATCTTTTTAATGCGGCGCCATTTTTATGCATAGGCGCTGTGCGCCATTATTCACTGATCCGCTGCAGATATAGACTATGAATGCATTTTGCAGGAACGGATCTTTTGCAGGAACAGATTTTTTGAATGTCTACAGCAGTGGTCCTCAAACTAAGGCCCGCGGGCCGAATGCGGCCCCCTGAGGCTTTTTTACCGGCTCCCGACACACAAAATGTATTACTTATAGATGCAGTCAGCTACATCTTTAATATTGGTGGTGGTTCACATATAGAATAGCAGTGCTGGCACCACCATTCCACATGGAAGCCAGAAAGCAGTCATTTTGCTGGTTTTCAATCAAATTCCACATCAGGTGACACTGCTGTCTAATTGGACTTCAGGTTGTCACCTAGGTATGCTTCACTGTCTGGCCCGCAAATACATCATTTTATGTATATTCTGGCCCCCCAGCAGTCTGAAGTATGTTGACCCGGCCCTCGACCCAAAACATTTGGGGACCCCTGGTCTACAGCATCTGTGTGTGCAGCATCTTGCAAAGATTTCTATCTGATGGGGAGTTCAGCTCCATAGAATAGACTGTGTAGGTGTGGCTCTCATACTACATGGAATGGGGTAAGATTTCTGTCTGATGGGGAGTTCAGCTCCATAGAATAGACTGTGAAGGTGTGGCTCTCATACTACATGGAAGGGGGTAAGATTTCTGTCTGATGGGGAGTGCAGCTCCATAGAATAGACTGTGTAGGTGTGGCTCTCATACTATATGGAAGGGGGTAAGATTTCTGTCTGATGGGGAGTGCAGCTCCATAGAATAGCTTGTGTAGGTGTGGCTCTCATACTACATGGAATGGGGTAAGATTTCTGTCTGATGGGGAGTTCAGCTCCATAGAATAGACTGTGAAGGTGTGGCTCTCATACTACATGGAAGGGGGTAAGATTTCTGTCTGATGGGGAGTTCAGCTCCATAGAATAGCTTGTGTAGGTGTGGCTCTCATACTACATGGAAGGGGGTAAGATTTCTGTCTGATGGGGAGTGCAGCTCCATAGAATAGACTGTGTAGAGTATGGCTCTCATACTACATGGAAGGGGGTAAAATTGGTCTGTGATCTTTCATTTTCCAAAGACTTTTATCTCAAGTGTGTATGTAGCATTAGTGTGCTGATCTTTTTGCCATACAAATTGTTTAGTGTCCCGCTGGCTCTGGTCTGATTCTCTATCTAGGTAATAAACAGCCAGCCCTGTTTATTTGTGGGTGGGACTCCTTTACACATTTCTCTACAGCTGTTTCCTCCTTGGTGCTGCCCATCGGCTATAACTTTGTGTTTCCTACCCCTTGCAAGTGATGAGCACGAATTTCACTTAGGCTACTTACACACCAAGACGTTGCGTTTTAGGGGACGTTATGGTCGCATAACGTGCCCCTAACGCAACGCCTGGTGGTGCTGGATGTGGACGTCAGAGCGAGCCGCGTTGTGCAGCTCACTCTGGCGTCCGTGATGCGTACTCTTGGACGCATGCGGCATCACGTGGTCCCGCCAGCCAATCGCCGCACAGAGCGGCCGCTCCAGGAAGTAAACACTGCACGTCACACCGTGCAGTGAATATTAATTAGCCATGTGCCTGGCCAAGGAGGAGGAGGGAAGACCTCCTCCTCCAACACTACTGAGCATGTGCGCACAGTCTAACGCGGCTTAGCCGCGCATAACGCACAGCATGCAGCACTCTCAACAGATGTGCTGCGTTACAATGTAACGCAACGTGGGCAGTGTGAACAGCCCATTGATCTTTCATTACTGTGCGGTGGGGCTGCGTTACAGGCTGCACTAACGTGCGCCTGTAACGTCTTACTGTGAAAGCAGCCTTAACCGTAATCTTGCATCGTTTATCACAATTATGATGCAAAATTGTAATGGTAAATTTCTGGTACAATCGTAATTGATTTTGTTTGTGAACGTTATCAGGAATGGTAATTTCACCATTTCCCATAATTTTTGCGTAATTCTGTGCCGACTTTAACGGCACTTCTAGTGACGCGTCGACTTCTAATGACGCGTCATCAATGACGCGTCATTAGAAGCCGCCGGCACTAGAAGAAGCTGCACATAGAAGCCGGAGGTCTGCAGTCCACGTGGGCATGACGGATGAGGTAAGCAGCTGGCGATAAACACCCGTGGGGGCCTCACAACGCAAGGGGAGGGGGCGGGGGGAGCCGCTGACACATGCAGGGGACAGGAGGACCATGGGGGAGGAAAGACATATGGGGTGACATGGAAGCGACAGGAGACGTGGACTTTGGGGGAGACAGCAGGAGACATGGTGGGGGTGACAGGAGGACACATGGGCTGACAGGAGGGCCATGGGGGAATCAGAAGGGACAGGAGGAGACATGGAGGAGGAGACAGGAGGACCGTAGGGGAGACAGGAGGAAACATTGGGGTGAAAGGAGGACCATGGAGGAGACATGGAGGGGGAGGCAGGAGTATGCATGGCGGTGAGAGGAGGACCATGGGGTGGGGGCATGGGGACACATAAGGGGGAGGATGCATGGGGACACATAAGAAACAGGAGGAGACATGGTGGGGGTGACAGAAGGACACTGGGGGAGACAGGAGGACACATGTGGCAGAGACAGGAGGACACATGGGGGAGACATGGAGGGGGAGGCAGGAGTATGCATGGCGGTGAGAGGAGGACCATGGGGTGGGGGCATGGGGACACATAAGGGGGAGGATGCATGGGGACACATAAGAAACAGGAGGAGACATGGTGGGGGTGACAGAAGGACACTGGGGGAGACAGGAGGACACATGTGGCAGAGACAGGAGGACACATGGGGGAGACATGGAGGATACAGAAGGATATATGGGGGAGACATAAGGACACATCGGGAGACACGAGGACACCATTTGAGGGATACCATGTACAAGGCGCTCCTGGAATATGGACGCACCAGGTTTAGTATTTTTTTTCTTATTTTTGCCCTCTAAACCTGGGTGCGTCTTATATTCCGGAGCGTCTTATACGGCGCAAAATACGGTATGTTTTTTATTGTGCACTTTATGTAGATACTGAACCCGGGTTCTACCACTGGTGGGCTCTTATTTGCAGCCCACCAAGTTGGCATTTATATTTATTGGAATTATTCCATTTATATACATATACATAGGTTATATGAATTATTGCAGCTGGTGTTTTAGGACTATGTGGTCTTTTGTAATTGTTTTTATGTATTGAACTCCCCATTGTGTCAATAATTATCATACAGCTTTTTGAAATAAAATTTTGTTATATTATTAATTGATTTAGAGTGGTGCTATATATATGGGCTTTCTCTTTCTACAATTATATGAGTAAAGCTCATTTTGGACATTTTTAGCCTGAAAACTCCTTTAAAGCGAACCCAAGGTGAGAGTGGTATGGAGGCTTCCGTATGTATTTCCTTTTGAACAATACCAGTTGCCTGGCAGCCCTGCTGATCTATTTGCATGCAGTAGTGTGTGAATCACACCAAAAACAAGCATGCAGCTAATCCAGTCAGATCTGACAATAATGTGGAACACCTGATCTGGAGCATGCTTGTTCAGGGGCTATGGCTAAAAGTATTAGAGGCAGAGGATCAGCAGGACAGCCGGGCAACTGGTATTGTTTAAGGCTGCTTACACACAGGGACGTTACAGGCGCACGTTAGTGCAGCCTGTAACGCTCCCCCAACGCACAGCAATGTAACTCAAGTGGGCTGTTCACACAGCCCACGTTTCGTTACATGTAACGCTGTACGTTGTCCAGAAAGTGCAGCATGCTACGGCGTTAGAGCGGCTATAGCCACGTTAGACTGTTTGCACATGCGCAGTGGGGGGCGGAGAGGAGGCGGGGAGAGCCAGCTACAGTAGCCGCGCACATGGCTACTTAATATTCACTGCACTGGCGGGCGCTGATTGGCCGGCGGGACCACGTGATGCGGAGTGTCTCGCTCTGCATCACGTGGTCCCGCCGGCCAATCAGCGCCACTCTGGGAGACTTTATCGGAATAGAGCCGCCTAACGCGGCTCACTCTACCGTCGGCTCTTGCAGCACCATACGTTGTGTTAGGTGCACGTTATGCGACCTTAACGTGCCACCTAACGCAACGTCTTGGTGTGCAAGTAGCCTAAAAGGAACTAAATATGGCAGCCTCCACATACCTGTCATCTCGGATTCACTGAAATCTGTCCTCTCCTCTCTGTTGTCCTGCTGATCACTAGGAATGATCAATGAAATGCAAATAACTTCTCCAGATATTCAAATTTCATGTAAATTATATGCAGCTTCAAATCAGAATAACTTCATTGTTTCTAGTTTGCACTGCCCCGATTTTTTTTGCCATGGTTCCGCCTCCTAATTTTTTCCTTTTTGACGTATTTATATGCTATTTATATTGTGTTTGAACATTTATTTCACAAATCGAGTGCATAGTCATGTCACTGACTGTCCTCAGAAGAGCTCACACTCTAATCCTACCATAGTCATAGTCTAATGTCCTACCATATTATTATTATATATTTATATAGCACTGACATCTCCTGCAGCACATTACAGAGTACAGAGTCATGTCACTGCCTGTCCTCAGAGGAGCTCACAATCTAATCCCACCATAGTCATAGTCTAATGTCCTACCATATTATTATTATATATTTATATAGCACTGACATCTCCTGCAGCACATTACAGAGTACAGAGTCATGTCACTGCCTGTCCTCAGAGGAGCTCACTATCTAATCCTACCATAGTCATAGTCTAATGTCCTACCATATTATTATGTATTTATATAGCACTGACATCTTCTGCAGCACATTACAGAATACATAGCCATGTCACTGACTGTCCTCAGAGGAGCTCACACTCTAATCCTACCATAGTCCTAGTCTAATGTCCTACCATATTATTATTATGTATTTATATAGTACTGACCCTTCTGCAGAACATTACAGAGTATATAGTCATGTCACTGACTGTCCTCAGAAGAGCTCACACTCTAAACCTACCATAGTCATAGTCTAATGTCCTACCATATTATTATAATGTATTTATATAGCACTGACATCTTCTGCAGCACATTACAGAGTACATAGTCATGTCACTGATTGTCCTCAGAGGAGCTCACACTCTAATCCTACCATAGGCGTAGTCTAATGTCATGCGTTATTATTATGTATTTATATAGCACTGACCTCTTCTGCAGCACATTACAGAGTACATAGTCATGTCACTGACTGTCCTCAGAGGAGCTCACAATCTAAACCTACCATAGTCATAATCTAATGTCCTCCCATATTATTATTATATATTTATATAGCACTGACATCTTCTGCAGCACATTACAGAGTACATAGTCATGTCACTGACTGTCCTCAGGGGAGCTCACACTCTAATCCTACCATAGTCATAGTCTAATGTCCTACCATATTATTATTATGTATTTATATAACACTGACATCTTCTGCAGCCTATTACAGAGTACATAGTCATGTCACTGACTGTCCTCAGAGGAGCTCACACTCTAATCCTACCATAGCCATAGTCTAATGTCCTACCATATTTTTATTATGTATTTATATAGCACTGACCCTTCTGCAGAACATTACAGAGTACATAGTCATGTCACTAACTGTCCTCAGAGGAGCTCACACTCTAATCCTACCATAGTGATAGTGTAATGTCCTACTATATTATTATGTATTTACAGTATATATCACTGACATCTTCTGCAGCACTTTACAGAGTACATAGTCATGTCACTGACTGTCCTCAGAGGAGCTCACAATCTAATCCCTACCATAGTCATAGTGTAATGTCCTACCATATTATTATTATGTATTTATATAGCACTGACATCTTCTGCAGCACATTACAGAGTACATAGTCATGTCACTGACTGTCCTCAGAGGAGCTCACAATCTAATCCTACCATAGTCATAATCTAATGTCCCCCCATATTATTATTATTATTATGTATTTACAGTATATATCACTGACATCTTCTGCAGCACTTTACAGAGTACATAGTCATGTCACTGACTGTCCTCAGAGGAGCTCACAATCTAATCCCTACCATAGTCATAGTGTAATGTCCTACCATATTATTATTATGTATTTATATAGCACTGACATCTTCTGCAGCACATTACAGAGTACATAGTCATGTCACTGACTGTCCTCAGAGGAGCTCACAATCTAATCCTACCATAGTCATAATCTAATGTCCTCCCATATTAATATTATGTATTTACAGTATATATCACTGACATCTTCTACAGAACTTTACAGAGTACATAGTCATGTCACTGGCTGTCGTCAGAGGAGCTCACTATCTAATACCATAGACATAATCTAATGTCCTACCATATCAGTGTTCTCCCCAGAAATATTTTGTAGCCGGGTGGCACGAAAAAGTAGTTGGGTGGGGAAGTAAGGTCACGCTGGGTGCTGCTGGGTGAGAAAGTAAGAAAACGCTGGAGAGGGAGGGTCACACTAGATGAGGAGATGTCTAGATCATGCTGGGTGCTGGTTTGGGGGAAGGGGGGGGGGGGGTAACTTGTTTGAGAAACAAAAATCACATTGCCAGCGCTTCCAAAATGCTCTGTATGTATGATATTTTCATACAAATTGCAACTGTATTTTCATACAAATTGCAACTGTAGTGTGAATGCTACCACAGGGCAACTTTGTCATAGTACTTCTCTTTGCTGGCATTCAGTAAAGCTCTGGACATTCCCTGAAAAGCACCGCAGTGTGAATGGGGCCTTAGTGCCATAGCCCCCATCATCACATATATGACCAGGCATCATTAACCACTCCCAGCATGCAATGTATGTAACTCCTGCTGCTGTATAGGAGCAGACAAGTGCTGACTAAAATCACACAGGCAGGTGACAATCATGGTGAGAACTCCAGAGAAGACTGTAATAACCATGCTACAATGATTTAGTATTCTGGCTGAACTGGATGGCTGTAAATCTTCTGTTCAACCTAAACCTGTAACTGCTGAGAAAAGACAAGTGAAACATGCTGTACTGAACGTTTTGCCATTCATTTGCCCATACTGGAAGCTGGATATCTCAGTGATTTAACTGAAAACTTGGGGGTCAGTTTGTGATGAAGTGCAGGAACACAGGAGGCAGAGTGAATGCAGCACCAGGTTCAGGTTACAGATCCTGTAAACAGCTTGTTATCTGTATTATCAGTAGAAAAAAAGAAATGTGTTGTGTTAATCAGCCAGTATTTGATGTTTCTGGACATTGCAGGGAAAGGAGAGCGTCTGTGCACTGTAGTAGCTGGGGGAGATCAGGTGACTCACCAACAGGAGAGCAATAGAGCTGCACATTCTATTCTGTACCTGGACTGCAGCTGAAAGCTCCCGCGGTCTGACTCATCTCTGCTCTGTACTAGGAGCTTTCCCCGCCCCTCCACGCTGCTGATAGGAAGGAGCTGAGGAGGGCGGAGATGTCTCTGCATTCCGAGCTGTGCCTAGTGATTCAAAACTCTGTGGCACTGTGCAGAAGAATGATTCAAAATTCTGTGCAGAGGAATGATTCAAAACTCTGCACGAAGTTGTGAATCATTCCTCTGCACGGGGTTTTGAGTCTCTGCTGTAGATGGAGCCTAATCACAGCAGCCGGGCGGGAACAAAGACCCAGGTGGGCGCTCCGCCTGGCTAATAGGCTCTGGGGAGAACACTGCATATTATCATTATGTGCAGTATAGAGGTGCGTACACACATGCGACTATAGTCGTTTGAAACGATCGTTCACCGATCGTTTCAAACGACAATCGTTTAAAAAAAAGCAGCCAACGACCATTAAGTCTGACAGATGAGCTAGATCGTTAAAAACGAACGATCTAGCTTGGCGGATTTTTTCCAACGACGATCGTTTTCAAAAGTAGTACATCGTTGGAAACAGTCGTTCGTACTAGGCTTGACCTAGGAAAATTGTATACTTACCTTCGGTAATTTTCCTTTCCTGGTGTACTCCATGTCAGCATACTAATGGGCAATCCCGCCTCCCACTGCCCCAATAGGACGTCTCAAGATGTTAAATAGACCTACCCTGTACTGGGACTGTATTCTATGTAACTAGGACGAGCCGACAGCACAGGGCGGGCCGTATGCTGACATGGAGTACACCAGGAAAGGAAAATTACCGAAGGTAAGTATACAATTTTCCTAGTTCCCTGGTGACTCCATGTCAGCATACTAATGGGTATTAACTAGCCAGAACAAAGGGTGGGAATGCCAGAAAAAAACTTTAATAAAGAAAATTAACATACAATCGATGAAAATTAAATAGCAGAAACAGTTGATGAGGAAATAACTTTCTTTCCAAATTGTACTGATGACAAAACTGCTGGATCTACCCGATAATGTTTTAGAAATGTATGTCCAGAAGACCAATTGGCTGCTTTGCACACATTAAGTAACGACACCTTTCCAAAGGAAGCCCATGACGAGGACACACTCCTCGTTGAATGGGCAATTATGTCCTGAGGCGGCTCAAAGCCTTTAGCTTTATACGCTTTTTTAATTAGCATGACAATCCACCTAGCGATAGTCCTACTTGAGGCCTGCTTTCCTCGAAGATACCCAGCCGGAATTACAAACAAACTGTTCGATTGTCTGAAAGTCTCTGTCACTTGCAAATATAATCTTACAGTAGAAGGCAGATCTAACGTATGTGTACAGTCCGGGTTATCAAGTCTTTTGAAGCTGGGAAGAGACCATTCCTGGTTCAAATGAAATTCCGTAGTGACCTTAGGTAAAAAAGATTGTACTGGATGTAATACGAGTCTATCCTCATAAAACGTTAGATAAGGTTCTTCACTAGACAATGCATGGATTTCGGACACTCGTCTACCAGACGTAATTGCTATTAAGAAAACAGTTTTTAAGGTAAGATCAAAAACACTCAATTCCTTGGTGTCAGGGTTTAGGTTATTTTCTATAAAGTCCAAGACAATAGGGAGATCCCACTTGGGAAAACGAGGCTTTATAGGTGGACGTATTTTGATTGTTGCCCTGAAAAATTGTCTGACCAGAGGATTTAAAGCCCACTGAGTACCTGAAACTGAAGAGATGGCTGAGACGTGTCGTTTAAGAGTCGAATAGGCTAAACCTAGTGTAAGGCCTTCAGTGTTCTCCCCAGAATATTTTTCCAGCCGGGTGGCATGAAAAAGTAGCCGGGTGGGGAGGGTCACACTGGGTGCGTAATCACACTGGGGGGGGGGGCGCCGCGACGGCGGCTAGGTACTACTGAATGGGTGGGGGGCAGCCCAGGATAAAAACACACACACACACACACCATACAAACACGCACACTATATGCACACACACACACACACTCCATACCCACGCACACAGTAACTATATATATATATATATATATATATATATATATAAGTACAGTGGGGCTGCAGCACACAACAGGAAAACAGTGACAGGGGCTCTTGGTTACGCTTTAACGCGCTTAAGCTCACCAACTGCGCCAAAGTGTCCCCAATCTGGTGAGTCCTACTCTACCATGCAAAATGCCAGTTTTTATAAGCAGTCTAGTGGGAACTAAACCAAAAACCCTAAAATGTCAACTAGATGGAAAAAAAGGAAATTAAAAACACCTCACCCTTCACCTAGCTACCAAACGAACTCTCTTAACATGTGCAAAGCACTCATTTATATACTTAACTGTGCTAGAGGTGGGCGTGGTCATGCAGGCTCACAGGGGAAAATTATAAATAAATTACCAAGGGGTGAGCAGCACAAACCAAATTTTTTTATGCAATTCTATGCAAAGCATGCACGCAGCGCTGGAGGTCCCCAGACTCCATAAGAAATATATAAGTACAGTGGGGCTGCAGCACACAACAGGAAAACAGTGACAGGGGCTCTTGGTTACGCTTTAACGCGCTTAAGCTCACCAACTGCGCCAAAGTGTCCCCAATCTGGTGAGTCCTACTCTACCATGCAAAATGCCAGTTTTTATAAGCAGTCTAGTGGGAACTAAACCAAAAACCCTAAAATGTCAACTAGATGGAAAAAAAGGAAATTAAAAACACCTCACCCTTCACCTAGCTACCAAACGAACTCTCTTAACATGTGCAAAGCACTCATTTATATACTTAACTGTGCTAGAGGTGGGCGTGGTCATGCAGGCTCACAGGGGAAAATTATAAATAAATTACCAAGGGGTGAGCAGCACAAACCAAATTTTTTTATGCAATTCTATGCAAAGCATGCACGCAGCGCTGGAGGTCCCCAGACTCCATAAGAAATATATAAGTACAGTGGGGCTGCAGCACACAACAGGAAAACAGTGACAGGGGCTCTTGGTTACGCTTTAACGCGCTTAAGCTCACCAACTGCGCCAAAGTGTCCCCAATCTGGTGAGTCCTACTCTACCATGCAAAATGCCAGTTTTTATAAGCAGTCTAGTGGGAACTAAACCAAAAACCCTAAAATGTCAACTAGATGGAAAAAAAGGAAATTAAAAACACCTCACCCTTCACCTAGCTACCAAACGAACTCTCTTAACATGTGCAAAGCACTCATTTATATACTTAACTGTGCTAGAGGTGGGCGTGGTCATGCAGGCTCACAGGGGAAAATTATAAATAAATTACCAAGGGGTGAGCAGCACAAACCAAATTTTTTTATGCAATTCTATGCAAAGCATGCACGCAGCGCTGGAGGTCCCCAGACTCCATAAGAAATATATAAGTACAGTGGGGCTGCAGCACACAACAGGAAAACAGTGACAGGGGCTCTTGGTTACGCTTTAACGCGCTTAAGCTCACCAACTGCGCCAAAGTGTCCCCAATCTGGTGAGTCCTACTCTACCATGCAAAATGCCAGTTTTTATAAGCAGTCTAGTGGGAACTAAACCAAAAACCCTAAAATGTCAACTAGATGGAAAAAAAGGAAATTAAAAACACCTCACCCTTCACCTAGCTACCAAACGAACTCTCTTAACATGTGCAAAGCACTCATTTATATACTTAACTGTGCTAGAGGTGGGCGTGGTCATGCAGGCTCACAGGGGAAAATTATAAATAAATTACCAAGGGGTGAGCAGCACAAACCAAATTTTTTTATGCAATTCTATGCAAAGCATGCACGCAGCGCTGGAGGTCCCCAGACTCCATAAGAAATATATAAGTACAGTGGGGCTGCAGCACACAACAGGAAAACAGTATATATATATATACATACATATACATACACACATACAACATACAACATACAACATACACACACACCACTCACCCTATACACACCCTATACACACATCATACACACACACTATACACTGTACACACACACACCATACACACACACTATACACTGTACACACACACACCATACACACACAATTTAAGAGGACCAATCATCTGTCGTGAAGATACTCTGCTATGAATATCAGCAGGAGGCTGCTGAATAAAGTGCTCTGAACTTTAGACTGCAATAACCACAAGTATTTTCCAAGTTTAGATAAAATTACAGCTAAACTGCTTTTTTATTTTCTAGAAATAAGGTCAGTTATGCCATCTTTTTATAATCTATCAGCAGAAATCTGCTGCAACATTACAGCTCTCCTCTCCACATCGTTTAATCACTAGTTAGTGAGGACAGTACAAGTGTGTGAAGCTAACTGCATATAAAAGGCATTTGCCACCGCAGCGCACAGCCCCCCTCCCCCCTCCCTAATGACAGGAGACTTGCCATTCTGAATGAATAGAGCCAGGCGTCCCGCGGTGCAAAGTTTATCTGTCCTGCTTGTAACTTCACAGGACCTTTCCCCGCCCCTCTACACTACGAAGGAAGCTGGGGAAGAGAACGGAGAGATCGTCCCTGAATGACAGAGAGCTGGCTGCACAGACGCAGCCTCTGCTCGCTGTAATGATTCAAGAAGAGGAAGTCTGCTACAGACCAGTGCAAACGGCAGCCGGGCGGGAGGGCAGGGTCAGGTGGGCGCTCCGCCCAGCTGAAAGGCTCTGGGGAGAACACTGGCCTTTCTGCAAAAAAGAAAGTAGGTGAGATACAGCAAAGTCTTTACAGGAAAAACCAGATTGTGTCGCAAAGGACTTGAAAGCTTCCCAAACTCTGTTATATGAAGCCATAGTAGTAGGTTTTTTAGACTTTAGTAATGTTTCTACTACTTCTGTAGAGCAACCTGAAGCTAAAAGCCTAGCCCTCTCAAACGCCACGCCATCAGATTCAATCGTACAGGATTCTGATGAAGTATGGATCCCTGGGAAAGAAGATTTGGTAAGTTCGGTAAGTGAAGAGGATTTTGAACGCTCATCTGCAACAGAAGAGGAAACCATGGCCTTTTGGGCCAATAGGGTAGGACTGCCAAGACTGTTAATTTTTGAGTCCTCAATTTGAGTAGGAATCTGGAAATCAGCGGAACTGGAGGATAGGCGTAGGCTATCTTGAAATTCCATGGTTGGACTAGGGCATCCACTGCTACTGCTTTGCGATCCTTGTATCTTGAAAAGTAAAGAGGCAGTTTGTGGTTGCTCGCTGAAGCAAAAAGATCCACCTCTGGAAGACCCCAAGCTTCCACTATTGTCCTGAATGCTTCTGGATGAAGTGCCCACTCGTTGTTGTCTACTGGATTTCTTGACAAATAGTCCGCTTGCACATTCTGGCTTCCTGGAATGTATACTGCTGACAAATTCTGTAAATGTTGTTGAGCTAGTTCCATTATTGGACAGAGAACCCCTAACAAAGACCTGCTGTGGGTGCCCCCTTGTTTTTTGATGTAGGACACTGCTGAAATGTTGTCCAACCTGCACAGAACTGGTTCTCCCTCTAGTTGCGGCAGAAAATGACATAAAGCCTGGTGGACAGCTTCTAGCTCTAATATGTTTGACACTACTCCCTGTGTTGGAAAGTTCCAAAGACCTTGGGCAAACTGACCCTGATATGTAGCTCCCCATCCTGTTGCACTCGCATCTGTGGTTAACACTTGCCAAACAGGTTGCTGAATGGAATGACAGTTCAAAAGGTTGTTTGTCGACAGCCACCAATTTAGAGATACTTTTACATGTTGTGACAGGTATATCTTCTGATTCATATTGAATTTGTCCCACTGCCTTAGGAATGATATTTGAAGGGGGCGAATATTCCAATGAGCCCACTTTACCATTAGAAACGTCGAGGACATCAGACCTAACATCTGCATGCAGATTTTTGCCGATACTGATTTTGCCTCTTGGAATTCTTTGATTTTCTCCTGTAGAGACCACACTTTTTCCTGAGGGAGAGAAACGGTATCCTCTACTGTATCCAGACGCGCACCCAGAAAATTCATCTGACGAGTCGGAGATAACTGGCTTTTTTGGAAATTTACAATCCATCCGAAACTTTGAAGAGTGTTTATGAGAATTTCTCTGTGTTGTATAAGAATTTCCTTTGATGAAGCTAGAATGATTATATCGTCTAGATAGTGAAGGACACGTACTCCCTGTACCCGTACAAATGCTATAACCGCGAGCAAGACTTTTGAAAACGTTCTTGGACTTGTAGAGAGCCCGAACGGTAGACAGACGAACTGGAGGTGAAGGTTCCCTACCGCAAAACGCAGGAATTTGTGATACGTCGGATGTACGGGTACATGGAAGTACGCGTCCTTCAGATCCACTGAGCACATCCAATCTCTTGGTTGGACGGCAAGGAGAATAGACTGAAGACTTTCCATTTTGAATTTTGGGAGAAATATATTCTTGTTTAGTCTCTTTAGGTCGAGTACAGGCCTTAAATCTCCGGTTTTCTTTTTTACTAAGAAAATCGAAGAGTAGAAGCCTGTACCCCTTTGGGAAGGTGGAACTTGTACTACAGCCCCTTGTTGTAAGAGATTGGACACATAGTCTACCATCGTTAACCGTCTTTTTTCTTCTTTTGGAATTCTTGTCTGTACAAAACGATCTAGTGGAACTTTTTTGAAGCCCCACTTGTGACCTAAAGAAATTACATTTTTTACCCACTGATCTGATACACTTCCCGCCCAAATGTCCTTGAAGTGGGAAAGTCTGGCTCCCACCGGAAAGATTTGGACGGGCAATCCTTCAAAAAGGCTTAGCAGGACCCGGAGCAGAAGTGGAGGGCTTATTTCTGTTCAGTTTATGGTAGGTAGTTTGCGGTCTCCTCCAGTTTCGACGGAAAGCTTTTCCAGGCATGTAAGACTTTGCTTCATTATATCTATTACCACCTGGTTGTCTTCTGTTTTGGGGAAATCTTTGCTTAAAGAACCTTCGATCTTGAGGAAGGAGCCCAGATCTTCCTCCCGTAACTCTGGAAATGGCATTATCCAATTTGGACCCAAATAAGTTTTTTCCATCGAAGGGTATTTTGGTCCAAGCTTGCTTGGATGTAGGATCCGCTGCCCATGGTTTGAGCCATAAAGCCCTTTTCGCCATCACTGAGTACAACATGGACCTACTGGTAGATCTTACAATGTCCACACTAGCCGAACCTAGAAAGTCGGCCGCCAACCTTAATCCGTCTAACGCTATTTCCGCTTGCTCTGAACAAGATGATGTATCAATTTCTCTTTGTATAGATTGAACCCACACTTTTATTGCTTTAGCTAGGGAGGTGAGAGTGACTGCTGCTCTGGAAGCTTCGCCTGAAGAAAGAAAAGCTCTTTTAATATCCTGATCAATTTGTCTATCCATAATGTCTTTAAAGGAAACAGAATCCTCCAGAGGCAAAGTAACATTTCTCACCACCCTCATTAAAGATGCGTCCACAACTGGAGATAATGTGAAAAGAAGCTCATCATCTTCAGACAAAGGATATAATTTTTGTTATTTATTTTTAAGTGGAGGTTTTTTAACTGTTTTTTCCCACTCATATAGGATAATTTCTTTAATTTCATCCATCAATGGAAAATTAACTTTACTTTTATTGAGGAATTTATAATAACGTTTCTTGTCGTGTTTCGGTGAATGAGAAGTATCCTTCCACCCTATGGCTCTTTTGATTTGAGAAATAAACACAGGAACAAGGGAGAAGTCAAATCCCTCTTCCTCTATCACAGAGTCTTCATTTGAAGAAGCTTCACTGGAATAATCCTTAATTGAGCTCGGAGCAGCAGAAGAATGTTTTTCATTCAATTCAGTAACCGTGTCTCTTACAACTTGTTTAATAAGAGTAGTAACTTCTCTATCTTCACTTGCTATGTCGAAATGGCAAAGTTCGCAAACTTTTTTATGTTTTAGAGGAGGTCTGCCACATATCCAACATTGATCAGTTTGTGGAGTAGCGACTGACGCTAATGCGACTTTACTAGTGCTAGGACCCAGACTTGCGTCAGAATCACTTGTTGTGGAATATATTCTCCTTGAATACTTAATATTTGGAGACCTTGACCTTGATCTAGACTTTGTAGATCTAGAGACTGGATAAGTAGGACCTTTAGATGAGGTTCCCGTATCCTTTTGATTAGATCTGTTAAAAAAATCCAGAGACATAATTAGTCTACTGGGATAAAATATGGACCTTTATTAATTCAAAAAATTAACTTACCAGCCTTACCTATTTAATTTTTCACTCTCTATTTTTCTTTTCCCCATTTTTTGGCAGCTGTAATAATAACATAATACACCTGTCACTAACTAAGCAAACACTAATTATAAGAATATATAACAAAATGCTACACCCAAAATAAATCCATATATATACAGACATATATACATGTATATACGTATATACATATATATACACATATTATACACACATATACCCATACATTACATACTGCCGCATATGTACACACCATCCTATATATATATATATATATATATATATATATATATACACCTATACGTTTGCCTGAATTTCACTTATATGCAGCTGTATAGTTAAACAGATAGACCTTTTAACATAGAAAAACTGAAGCAGCCACATAGAACATATGAACCAGCCTTTACCTTGAACCAAGAAAACGAGATACCCCAGAACGTCCAACACTCCAACCTTCCTCTCCGCAAGCTAACTACCTACTGACCAGCTTGTTTTTATGCGCTGGACGTTCCGAGGCTCCCCGCCCTAAACCAAAATGGCCGCTGGACAACTTCCGCCCATAGACTTACAAAAAACGGAAAAGACGCGCGCGCGCTATGCGACCCATACTACTCGGGAAACCCACAGAGATGCTGCAGGGACTAAATAAGGCAAACAGAAAGCGAAACCGCAACGCGGAAACACAACCCGAACGATAGAGAGCCAGTGCAGATAAAAACTCTCTAGAATTCCACAAGAAAAACGTAGCATGGCAAAACTACTATGTATAAACAGACAAACACTGGCTAAACATAAAAACAGCTGCAGGGGAAATGCCACAACACTATTTAAGTGTTAAGGTGCCCCGGACAATATATAAAAATATAAATACATACCCCAAGAGAGTGTAAGAGCGGGGTTTTCACAACTCTTAGGAGCCTTTAGCAACCTGAGATGTGAACTCCGGCAGGAAAAAAAGGTCCAAAGAAAAAAACCTGCCGGTACCCACAAAAAGGTGGAGGTAAGGAAAAGGAAAAAAAAACAAAAAAAAAAACCATCAAGAGAACATCCTCTGCTGGAGGCGAGGACGAGAAAAAGAATACAGTCCCAGTACAGGGTAGGTCTATTTAACATCTTGAGACGTCCTATTGGGGCAGTGGGAGGCGGGATTGCCCATTAGTATGCTGACATGGAGTCAACCGGGGAAATGCGCATTTCTCTATTTCTCCATGGAACTTTTCATTTTTATGCACAGGCGCAATAGTTGCTTTTACGTGATGTAACGTTCGTTCTAACGATCTGATCGTTACACACCTTTTAAAACTAACTTTACGTAGGTCGTTCTTTCCTCAATTAAAAGTTTGTTCGTCGTTGACAACGAACGATCGTTGTCGCATGTGTGTACGTAGCTTAGCACTGCCATCTTCTGCAGCACATTACAGAGTACATAGTCATGTCACTGACTGTCCTCAGAGGAGATTACAGTCTAATCCTGCCATAGTCATAGTGTAATGTCCTACCATATTATTATTATGTATTTATATAGCACTGACATCTCCTGCAGCACATTACAGAGTACATAGTCATGTCACTGACTGTCCTCAGAGGAGCTCACACTCTAATCCTACCATAGTCATACTCTAATGTCCTGCCATATTATTATTATGTATTTATATAGCACTGACATATTCTGCAGCACATTACAGAGTACATAGTCATGTCACTGACTGTCCTCAGAGGAGCTCACACTCTAATCCTACCATAGTCATGGTCTAATGTCCTACCATATTATTATTATGTATTTATATAGCACTGGCATCTTCTGCAGCACATTACAGAGTACATAGTCATGTCGCTGACTGTCCTCAGAGGAGCTCACAATCTAATCCTACCATAGTCATAGTCTAATGTCCTACCATATTATTAATATGTATTTATATAGCACTGCCACTGACATCTTCTGCAGCGCTATACAGAGTACATAGTCATGTCACTGACTGTCCTCAGAGGAGCTCACACTCTAATCCTACCATAGTCATGGTCTAATGTCCTACCATATTATTATTATGTATTTATATAGCACTGGCATCTTCTGCAGCACATTACAGAGTACATAGTCATGTCACTGACTGTTCTCAGAGAAGCTCACACTCTAATCCTACCATAGTCATAGTCTAATGTCCTCCCATATTATTATTATGTATTTATATAGCACTGACATCTCCTGCAGCACATTACAGAGTACATAGTCATGTCACTGACTGTCCTCAGAGGAGCTCACACTCTAATCCTACCATAGTCATATTCTAATGTCCTACCATATTATTATGTATTTATATAGCACTGGCATCTTCTGCAGCACATTACAGAGTACATAGTCATGTCACTGACTGTCCTCAGAGGAGCTCACACTCTAATCCTACCATAGTCATGGTCTAATGTCCTACCATATTATTATGTATTTATATAGCACTGGCATCTTCTGCAGCACATTACAGAGTACATAGTCATGTCACTGACTGTCCTCAGAGGAGATTACAGTCTAATCCTACCATAGTCATAGTCTAATGTCCTACCATATTATTATTATGTATTTATATAGCACCGACATCTTCTGCAGCACATTACAGAGTACATAGTCATGTCGCTGACTGTCCTCAGAGGAGCTCACACTCTAATCCTACCATAGTCATAGTCTAATGTCCTACCATATTATTATTATGTATTTATATAGCACTGGCATCTTCTGCAGCACATTACAGAGTACATAGTCATGTCACTGACTGTTCTCAGAGAAGCTCACACTCTAATCCTACCATAGTCATAGTCTAATGTCCTCCCATATTATTATTATGTATTTATATAGCACTGACATCTCCTGCAGCACATTACAGAGTACATAGTCATGTCACTGACTGTCCTCAGAGGAGCTCACACTCTAATCCTACCATAGTCATATTCTAATGTCCTACCATATTATTATGTATTTATATAGCACTGGCATCTTCTGCAGCACATTACAGAGTACATAGTCATGTCACTGACTGTCCTCAGAGGAGCTCACACTCTAATCCTACCATAGTCATGGTCTAATGTCCTACCATATTATTATGTATTTATATAGCACTGGCATCTTCTGCAGCACATTACAGAGTACATAGTCATGTCACTGACTGTCCTCAGAGGAGATTACAGTCTAATACTACCATAGTCATAGTCTAATGTCCTACCATATTATTATTATTATGTATTTATATAGCACTGACTGACATCCTCTGCAGCGCTATACAGAGTACATAGTCATGTCACTGACTGTCCTCAGAGGAGCTCACACTCTAATCCTACCATAGTCATGGTCTAATGTCCTACCATATTATTATGTATTTATATAGCACTGACATCTTCTGCAGCACATTACAAAGTACATAGTCATGTCACTGACTGTCCTCAGAGGAGCTCACACTCTAATCCTGCCATAGTCATAGTCTAATGTCCTACCATATTATTATTATTATGTACTTATATACCCAGGGCTGGATTCGTACTTTTTACCGCCCATGGCCACTGTCACCAGCTGCCCCCCTTCAGTATAGGTAGCCAGATGACTCTTCCCCTTTCCCTCTAGCATAGGTAGCCTGATGACCCCTTACCTCAAGTATAGGTAGCTAGATGACTCCCTTAATCCCTCCCTTTCCCACTACTACCTTTCAGTATAGGTAGCCAGATGACCCCTCCCCCTTCCCTCTAGTATACATAGCCAGATGACCACTCCCCCTTTCCCTCCAGTATAGGTAGCCAGATGACCCCTCCCCCTTCCCTCAAGTATAGGTAGCTAGATGACTCCCTTAATCCATCCCTTTCCCACTCCCACCTTTCAGTATGGGTAGCCAGCTCGCCTTCACACTGCAGCAGCCATCAGTGTCACCTCTCCACTCGTCTCCAGTGCAGAAGCTTCCTCTTCCCCTCCGTCTCCATCAGCTGTCGCTGTACATCTGTCCTTCCAACCAGCATCTCTCACTTGTGACTTGCCGGTATGTTACCAGCGAGTCAGATGGGAAGAGGAAGCTGACGGCTGCTATTCCACATCTTCCGCTTGTAACTCTGCAATGCTGCCCATACTAGCTGCCGGCCACTACGCCAATGTGCAGAGAGAGCATGGCGGCTGCTGCACAGGCAGCTGGCAGCAGAGTACTGCGGTCAGGCACTCACCTGATCTCCCTGCACTGCAGCATTTGCAAGCTTTAGCCTGCTGCTTTGGTGCCCTTGCTCCTGTGGTGCCCTAGGCCATGGCCTAAATCCGGCCCTGTATATAGCACTGGCATCTCCTGCAGCACATTACAGAGTACATAGTAATGTCCCTGATTTTCCCCAGAGGAGCTCACAATCTAATAACTACATGTGTGTATCTCTGCAGCACTGCCGACACCACCACAGAACCCCACCTGGCCTACAACCACAACCCCTCCACTGGGTGAGTGAATCTGTCCTCCAGGGAATTTACAATCTCTTTCTTGTTGCTGCAATCAATCATGTCACAGATTATCTTACACAGAATTGTTCCACATTCATGCAGGATTATTTTATGCAAATTAATGCAGAATGAAACTGGGCCGCATGCCACCTTGGCAAAATTCTATTGGTCTGTTTTCAAACTGCTTAAATTTGCATACAGAATTTGCATAATCATGCAGGAATGCAGAATGATTAGCATTTCATTGACCATCCTGATGCTACGTACACACTTTAGATAAAAGTCTTTGGAAAATGAAAGATCACAGTCCAATTTTACCCCTTCCATGTAGTATGAGAGCCATACTGTAACGATTGTGGAATTCTCTCCGTGATCAGCGCACAAGACGTGCGCTGACACTGCGGAAATCCTCCACAAGCGTGTAATTTGAGGGAACCCAGCAAAAGGTGCAACGCACCTGTAGAGGGAAATTCCTGTCGACAGGTGGAGCTGTGGAGTGCAGAGGAACAGCTCCTCTGCCCTGCCACAGACGCCAGACAGGAATTGTACGAAGGGAAGAAACGCAGGGCAAGATAGCCCTTAAAGAGAGAGATCAAAGCGACAGAGGGTATGTGTGTCCACCAATCTAGTCACCACCCTGCGACGATGAACACACAACCATGAAGACAAAGTGAGAAGGCAATCGCCAGAGATGGCGATTGCTAACAGCGACACAAGACCGAATAAGCACAGATGAGGAATGTATGCATGTCCACCAATCTAGCCGCCAACCTGCGACGGTGGACACACAACAGAAGAAACCAAGTGAGAACGCAAACGCAAGAGAAGCGATTGCGGAAGAGAATGAGCACAGGGACAGATTGTATGTGTGTGCACCAAACTAGTCGCCCACCCGCGACGGTGCATACACAACAGCAGATAAGAAGTAGGAACGCAATCGCGAGAGAGGCGATTGCCCGAGGTGACACAAGGCTACAGCAAGGCAGAGCACGAGAGTAGCAAAGGCACAGCAAATCATACAATAAAAAGATAACAAACGCTAGCTAAACGCGAACACCGCACTCATTCGCAACAGTGCACGCGTTTATGCGCGGTCTCCGTGTGATAAGCACAACAGAGACAAGCACGACTAACTAACCACCGACAGACAAACATGAAACAGAGGACGCGAGCGCTTGCTTAACGGTTAGCTCACCTAGCCTCCAGCAAGCGTTCGTAGCAGACAAGACAGATACACGAAAAGAGGAATAAGCGAGCGATAGGATCCACAGCACTAGCGCAAGAGGCTAGTGCGATCCAGGAAGACAGTACAGAAGGATCCACAGCACTAGCACAAGAGGCTAGTGCGATCCAGGAAAACAGATCAGAAGGGGCTACCAGTAACAACCGCTGTTCCGGTTAGCACCCAGACACACAGAACGATTTCCTGTCGACCACCGCTGGGACAGGACAATCGCAACAGGCAAACAAAACAGATATGCAATCCTAACTGCACTAGGGAAACTGCCTAGTGCAGTTCCAGGAATTACTCTAGGCTAATCTTCAAACAAAGAGCAAGGCTGACACTCCAGGCGAGTGTTCCACAGGACTAACTCTTATGACCAGCAAAGGACTCTGGGAAACATAGCTCTTTATACTGCCAGTCATCAAAGGAGGCAGGTAAGGGATTTGCATAACGAGTGTATGCAAATTCCTCAGCAGCAGGACAGACCAGAAACTTGTAATGGAAAAACAGGTCTCTCTTGCAGAGACCTGCAGCCCACAGACTAGAGGAATGGTCAAACAGCTGTTTGCCAGTGCATCCAGCTGAGCGGAGCATTACACATACCTACACAGTCTATTCTATGGAGCTGAACTCCCCATCAGACAGAAATCTTTGCAAGATGCTGCACACACAGATGCTGTACACATGCAACAGATCAGTATCTGCAAAAGATCTGTTCCTGCAAATTGCATTCATAGTCTATGATATCTGCAGATCATCATACACACCTTGTTTAACTGACATTCATCTGCATATCTGACAATCATCTGAAGATCCATCCAGGTGGATCTGATCTGCAGATGAATGTCTGTTAAACAAGGTGTGTATGAGGATCTGCAGATCTAATAGACTATGAATGCATTTTGTAGCTACAGATCTTTGGCAGGAACAGATCTTTTGCAGATATTGATCTGTTGCATGTGTACAGCATCTGTGTGTGCAGCATCTTGCAAAGATTTCTGTCTGATGGGGAGTTCAGCTGAATAGAATAGACTGTGTAGGTATGTGTAACGATCCGCTCAGCTGCCTGCGCAGGCAGGCAGCCTTTTGACCATTGTTCAGGTCTGCATGCTGCAGGACTCTGGAAAGAAGAGCTTCTGTCAGTTTTGCAGCTTGTGCTTGCTGAGGAATTTGCATACGTTGTCATGCAAATTGCCTGGCCACATTCATTGGAGGCGTGTACTATAAGTAGTATGTGTGTCCCACAATGCTTCGCTGCTCATAGAGGTTTGTTCCTGCTGGACTCACCTGGAGTGTCAGCCACTGCTATCTTAGTATAGTTTATTCTTGGGGAGTGCTCCTTGCATTCCTAGTTAGTGCAGTCAGTTTGTGTATAATTTGTACTGCCTATTCTGTCTTGTCTTGTCTGTCGCGATTGCGCTGTCACCAGCGGCGGTTGATAGCGAATCGCTCTGTCTTGTTTGGATCACACTAGCCTCTAGCGGTAGCAGCTGTGGATCCTTCTGATCTGAGTTCCTGGAGTGTAAGCTGGAGCAGCAGTTGCTACCGGCTACCTCATCTGATCTGTCTTGTTTAGATCGCACTAGCCTCTAGCGTTAGCGGCTGTGGATCTTTCTGATCTGTGTTCCTGCTTGGATCCCACTTGCTCTGGCGGAAGAGCGGTGGATCCTTTCTGCCTAGTTCCTGTTTCTCGTCTGTCTGTCTTGTCTGATACGGGCGCTTGCTGTAGGCTCGGTGAGGTAACCGTTAAGCAAGTGTTCACGTTCTTTGTTTCGTGTTTGTCTGTTGATGGTTAGTTAGGCGTGCTTGTCTCTATTGTGCTTATCACGTGGAGATCGCGCATAACCGCGTGCACTGTTGCGAATAAGTGCGGTGTTCGCGGTTAGCTAGCGTTTGTTATTTTCCGTATCTCCTTATTGTATTATTTGCTGTGCCTTTGCTACCCTCGTATTCTATTCTGATTTGCCTTGTGTCACGTCTGGCGATCGCACCTCTCGCGATCGCGTTCCTATTTCATATCTGCTGTTGTGTGTGCGCGGTCGCGGGGTGGCAACTAGATTGGCGCACACACATACAACCTGTCCCTTTGCTTGTTCTCATTCGCAATCACTTCTCTTGCGATTGCGTTCTGCGCTTCGTACAATTCCTGTCTGGCACTTGTGGAGGTACAGAGGATTGGTTCCTCTGCACTCCCCAGCGCCATCTGCCGACAGGAATTTCCCTCTACTGGTGCTTGCACCAAAAGCTGGGTTCTAGTATCTTGACACGCTTGTGGAGGACCTCCGCAGTGTCAGCGCACATCTTGGTGCGCTGAACACGGAGATATCCCACAATCGTTACAGTATGGCTCTCATACTACATGGAAGGGGGTAAAATTGGTCTGTGATCTTTCATTTTCCAAAGACTTTTATCTCAAGTGTGTATGTAGCATTAGTGTGCTGATCTTTTTGCCATACAAATTGTTTAGTGTCCCGCTGGCCCTGGTCTGATTCTCTATCTAGGTAATATACAGCCAGCCCTGTTTATTTGTGGGTGGGACTCCTTTACACATTTCTCTACAGCTGTTTCCTCCTTGGTGCTGCCCATCGGCTATAAAGGTGCGTACACACATGCGACTATAGTCGTTTGAAAAAAAGCAGCCAACGACCATTAAATCTAACGACGGACAAGGTAGATCGTTAAAAACGAACGATCTAGCTTGGCGGATTTTTCCCAACGACGATCGTTTTCAAAAGTAGTACATCGTTGGAAACGGTCGTTCGTACTAGGCTTGACATGCGCATTTCACTATTTCTCCATGGAACTTTTCATTTTAATGCGCAGGCGCAATAGGTGCTTTTACGTGATGTAACGTTCGTTCTAACGATGTGATCGTTACCTTTTAAAACTAACTTTACGTAGGTCGTTCTTTCGTCAATTAAAAGTTTGTTCGCCGTTGACAACGAACGATCGTTGTCGCATGTGTGTATGTAGCTTAAGGCCCAGTGCACACCGGGCGGATCCGCCAGCCGCATCCGCCGGAAAATCCGCGTGGCTAATGTATCTCTATGGGATGGTGCACACCGGCGGTTTGAGGTTTTTAGCAAACCGCAAACGTGCCTCTTGCTGCACGTTTGCGGTTTGCGTAAAACCTCAAACCACCGGTGTGCACCATCCCATAGATATACATTAGCCATAGAGATACATTAGCAATTTTGCATCGTTTATCACAATTATGATGCAAAATTGTAATGGTAAATTTCTGGTACAATCGTAATTGATTTTGTTTGTGAACGTTATCAGGAATGGTAATTTCACCATTTCCCATAATTTTTGCGTAATTTTGTGCCGACTTTAACGGTTAATGGCAAAGCCCTACATGGTATCACCAAGATTGCTATATGTGTTAAGGGGAATGATGGGAAAAAAAGGCAAGAAAAATATATATATTTTTTTTTTCAAAAAAAGTCCTTGTAGTTTTTCAGAAAATCGATTTAAAAAATGTAAAAGAAAATTGTCATTTTTAAAGAGACTCTGAAGCGAGTCTCAGTTCTCTTTTTTAACCTATATTAATGTTAAGCCCCATAAGCACAGCTAAACCGCCGCTATCCTGCGGCAAAACGAGGGGTTAAACCCCCCCAAATCCCCTTTCATTCCTGTGTCGGGGGAGCGTTTCCTGATTGAGGCGGAACTACAGCCATAAGCTCTGCCTCAAGCGCGTCAATCCCGGCTGATCGTCGCCTCTCCCCGCCCCTCTCATCTGCCATCACAGAGACAGGCGGGGGAGAGGCGGAGATCCGCGCGGCGATTGACGTGCATGGAGGCGGAGCTGCAGCTCATAGTTCTGCCTCCAGGAAGAGCAAAATCCACGACCAAGAAAGTTGTGGATTTTGCAGGGGGATTTGGGGGGTATTAACCCCTCGTTTTGCCACGGGATAGCGGCAGTTTAGCTGTGCTTATGGGGCTGAACATTAATAAAGGTTAGAAAAGAGAATTGAGACTCGCTTCAGAGTCTCTTTAAGAGTTTACAATTTTTCCTTTGCATTTTTAAAAAGTTGGATTTTCATAAAAACTACAGTCTTTTTTTTTGGGGGGGGGGGGGGGGGTTTGTTCCCACCCTTCCCCTTAACCATTTATGCCGCCTGGACGTGATCCTCATGTCCAGGTGGCTGCTCTGCTGCGGTGCTGTGATTCCTGCCATTCCCCGGCAGCCCTGAGATCAATAAACGGGAACATGGTTCCCATTCGTTGCTCTATGTCCCCGGCAGAAACACCGATGGTCTCTTATCAAAGGCTGTGGTCTTTCTGAAAAAAAAAGTTTCCCGTCCTTATGCTTTCGGGAAGTGAGAAGGACAAGAAAAAAAAACATCTTGTGGCTAAATAGTAAAACTACAGGAACTACATCTACATACAATTTTCAATGTAATATACACACATTATAACATTTAAAATTAACTGTTTATTTCCCACACCAAAAATTTACCCAAATAACATTTTTAATGGAAAAAAAAAAATTACAATTAAAAAAAAAAACATAAATAGTTACCTAAGGGTCTGAACTTTTTAAATATACATGTGAAGGGGGTATACTACGAATGCTTGTTTCTGGTGTGATTCACACACTACTGCATGCAAATAGATCAGCAGGGCTGCCAGGCAACTGGTATTATTTAAAAAGAAATAAATATGGCAGCTTCCATACCACTCTCACCTTGGGTTCACTTTAAAGGAGTTTTCATGCTAAAAATGTCCAAAATGAGATTTGCTCACTTGAGGCTTTCTCCAGCCCCTTGCAGCCGACTGTCCCACGCCGACCGCTTTGCTCCCCGTCGCTGTCCCGGTCTCTGTGCTCACTATTCAGGCCGCGGCGAACTGCGCAGAACTACTGCCCCTGTACAGTTCGCCGCGGCTCACGTGGCCATGATTGACAGCGGCGCTTCGCGCTGCCACACTAAGGCCGAATACCGAGCTCGGAGAGCGGGACAGCGGCGGGGAGCGGAGGTGACAGCATGGAACAGTCGGCTGCAAGGGGCTGGAGAAAGCCCCAGGTGAGTAAAGCTCATTTTGGACATTGTAGCCTGATAGCTCCTTTAAAGGACACATCCGAGGACTTTAAAAATAAAGAAATCCACTTACCTGGGGCTTCCTCCAGCCCCTGCATCCGTCCTGTGCCTTCGCCGCAGCTCCGCTCAGTGCTGGTGGCCCGGGGTCCCCTCTGGTGCAAAATATCCTCTGCGCCTGCGCAAGTGGCCTTCAGAGTCGCACTGACGTCATCCGGACTGTACTGCGCAGGCTCAGTAGATCTGCGCAGAACAGCCCGGATGACATCAGCGCGACTCAGTGAGCCGCACAGTGGAACGCAGGAAAATGCCGACCTAGCGAGGTCGGCATGTGCACCGGAGGGGACTGGGAGACACTTGAGCTGCAGCGAGGGCACAGGATGGCTGCCAGAGGCTGGAGGAAGCCCGAGGTAAGTAGATTTTTTTTTTGGGGGGGGGGGGGGGGGATCTCTCACTTGTGACTTGCCGGCATGTTACCAGCGAGTCAGGCGGGAAGAGGAAAATTCTACGTTGGAGACGAGCGGAGATGTGAGCGACTGACAGCTGCTATTCCACATCTTCCGCTTGTAACTCTGCAATGCTGCCCATACTAGCTGCCGGCCACAACGCCAATGTTCAGAGAGAGCATGGTGGCCGCTGCACAGGCAGCTAGCAGCAGAGTACTGCGGTCAGGCACTCACCTGATCTCCCTGCACTGCAGCATTTGCAAGCTTTAGCCTGCTGCTTTGGTGCCCTTGCTCTTGTGGTGCCCTAGGCCATGGCCTAGGTGGCCTTGGCCTAAATCCGGCCCTGTATATAGCACTGACATCTGATGCAGCACATTACAGAGTACATGGTCACGTCACTGACTGTCCTCAGAGGAGCTCACAATCTAATCACTAAATGTGTGTATCTCTGCAGCACTGCCGACACCGCCACAGAACTCCACCAGGCCTGCAACCACAACCCCTCCACTGGGTGAGTGAATCTGTCCTCCAGGGAATTTACAATCTCCTTCTTGTTGCTGCAATCAATCATGTCACAGATTATCTGGTACTTATCCGTTAGCCAGGCGCATCCGGCAGGTGGCGCTAATTACTATTCCCCCTCCAGGCCGCCATGGATAGTAGGGAAAGATGTAACTCTGGTGGAGTTTTGTCGCCACCTAGAGGATGCGCCCGGCTAACGGATAAGTACAGATTATCTTACACAGAATTGTTCCACATTCATGCAGGATTATTTTATGCAAATTAATGCAGAATGAAAATGGGCCGCATGCCACCTTGGCAAAATTCTATTGGTCTGTTTTTGACCTGCTTAAATTTGCATACAGAATTTGCATAATCATGCAGGAACTCAGAATAATTAGCATTTCATTGACCATCCTGATGCTTCATACACACTTGAGATAAAAGTCTTTGGAAACTGAAAGATCACAGACCAATCTTACCACCCTTCCATGTAGTATGAGAGCCATACCTACACTGTCTATTCTATGGAGCTGAACTCCCCATCAGACAGAAATCTTTGCAAGATGCTGCACACAAAGATGCTGTACACATGCAACAGATCAGTATCTGCAAAAGATCTGTTCCTGCAAAATGCATTTATAGTCTATGAGATCTGCAGATCATCATACACACCTTGTTTAACTGACATTCATCTGCATATCTGACAACCATCTGAAGATCCATCCTGGTGGATCTGATCTGCAGATGAATGTCTGTTAAACATGGTGTGTATGAGGATCTGCAGATATAGATTATGAATTCATTTTGCAGGAACAGATCTTTTGTGTCTGTACAGCATCTGTGTGTGCTGCATCTTGCAAAGATTTTTTTTTCTGATGTGGAGTTCAGCTCCATAGAATAGACTGTGTAGGTATGGCTCTCATACTACATGGAAGGGGGTAAAATTGGTCTGTGATCTTTCATTAATCTTTTAAGTGTGTACACACCATTAGTCCTAAAAGGCATTAACAATGTAATCTGTATCACCATATGTCACAGGAGCCCTAGTGGCTGACCGCACTTAGCCTTCTAAACGGTGCCAGCGCACAGATCGTGCAAACTCTGGTCGCAGTCAATGCGCAGGAACCGTTAAGAATTAGCCGCAGACAACTCAGAAGGGAGCCTGTGAGACACGGATGATTACAACTTCACCCACTAGTTCAGAGTAAACTGCCACCACCGCGGTTATCATGGGACCGTGGAGCCCACTACACTGACTGACTAATCCTGCGAATAAAACGGTTAAACACACGATATTCTGTCTAGCCAACAACAAACAAACAGTAGCGTATCTTCAGAGACCCGGGATCAGTTCTGCGTGTGCTGATAAGCAGGGTAGCGGACAGTGAATGACTTGGAGAAAGTCGTTTATTCACGCAATATAAATAATTAATATATACAGACAATTATTAAAATCACAATTATTAAGACAGTAATAGCCAGTATAAAAAATAAAAGAAGGGAGAAAAATACTTAGTTCCTGGAAAGATGTCCTTTTTGTGGGAAAAATCAGAGTTCTGGGTTTCAATCTGAGTTCAGAGTTCAGACCAGGTGGATGCCAGCATATCCTCAAGCTGGCACCTGATGAGTTCAAGATGTTCCAGGGTGGAGGACACTGAGTTTGGGTCCTCTGCCATTCTTATGCCCCTGCTTCAGTAGGAGGGAGTGAGGGCGGGGAGCCATACACCCCCTTAGAAGATGAGATGAGCCCTCCCCTTGTCCTGGGGGCTAGAAATCATATCTACCCATATATGGGCTCTATCTCATAGAACCGTACAGGTCAGGGCGGATTTATTAACATTTTCAGGTCTGTCTCGATTTACCCAGCGCCCTGATACCAGACATGAGGGGTGGGACCCCTGTGGTATCATCAGGGCATTTTCAAACTGCCTAACTGGCAGTCCTTACCTCAGAATGTTCTGAAACTTCCTCAGAACCAGCACCGGGGCTCATGCTACACTTCCCCCACGTTTGGCGAAGCTGCCATCTCAGGAACCCCAGAAATATGACAGATCTGGGAAGTTATGGATATGCTATGAGACTCAGGTTATTCCCAGGCAAAGGCTCTTTGAAGTTTGGAGCAGCCAGCTAGGTGTCACCTCCCCTGCTGGGAGGGAGCCAGTGGGTCTGGCTTCCCCCCAACTAGATTGCTTCTGCCATGGTGCTTGTCACATTATACCTGATGGATGGGCCATCAGCACAGCTTGAAGCCAGGGACTCTCCGGGGCAGATTAGGCTCAGGCTCATTAGCATATCAATTTTAATGAATTAACACGCTTAAAATCAATGCACTTACAGTGTATGTGCAAGAGTTGCACATTTAAGAGGCCACCAGCGAGTCCCCTCTGCGTCCTGTGCCTGGCCAGGGCTAACAGGGTCAGTGCGGATGGTAGGCAGGTGTGGAGGAGGACAACCGCCGGCTCACGATCCTCTCGGCAAGCCGTCTGACGTCACTACGCGTTTCGGCGCTTAGCCACGCCTTCTTCGGCTCAACCATCCGCACGGACCCTGTTAGCCCTGGCCAGGCACAGGACGCAGAGGGGACTCGCTGGTGGCCTCTTAAATGTGCAACTCTTGCACATACACTGTAAGTGCATTGATTTTAAGCGTGTTAATTCATTAAAAGTGGTAACGCACCATCGGAGCGCTCCGTTTTTCCTTTTGTGTTTCCCATATTAGCATACTGGCACCACCCAGTTCAAAGAGCAGCGCAGAGGTGAAATCCATTTAAAGGGCCATACCCATCTCTAGCTAGCGCCGGTACTAACACTTTGCATCATTAGCATATCAAAAGAGCCATCCAGCCTTTAGGATGGTGCTCTCTCTGCTAAGAAAAGGACTTCAGCTGCCCCTACACACTCAACCCAGATTGTATCGATTTGAAGCGCAATCGATGCAGGGAATCGAGTGCGATCGCTTTTTCTTCATGGGCGGATCCAGGACGCGTCTGCGGCCCCGCAACCGTCCGTGACAGCACCCCCTGGGGAGAAGGCAGATAGACATGCATCAGCAAGATGTGTGGCGGCACCGCTAACCTGGCTGACGGGCCTCGAGTTGCCGGTACGGCGGGAAAACCTATTGGAGCCTGTGGCTCGGTTCCCCTGGACCGGCCGCGGTCTGCTACCCTCAGGGTTGACCCGACATGGACCGTTCTGGACAGGGCGTTTGCGCCACTGCAGTCGGACGTGGTGTCTGCCGGGACTGCTGACAACGGGCAGTGGGTTGGTTAGGTCAACAGCCAGCCCACGCAGGGTTCCCCTGCTAAGTGGCTGTGGACCTAAGGGAACCCCGCGGGAATCCCTGGACCTTCCCAGCTCCTGACAGACGGCACATGCCCTGCAGTAGTTTGCTACATCCCTGTTCATCCGGGGCCAATAAAACTGGTTCCGAATACCGGCAAGTGTCTTGCAGACACCCGAGTGCCCTGTTAGAGGATTACCATGTGCGGATTTCAGCACATGTCCCCTGAACGCACTCGGGACCACAAGCCATTTGGTATTCGCGTGGGATCTACCTGTAGGGGGCTGTACAGACTCACTGTACAGTCTCCCACCTTCCCAGTACACCTTGAAAGCGGCCCCGTCTGCGAGGGGCTCAGCGGCTTGCTGCCTGAGCACCTCCAGGCTTGGGTCACGTTGTAGTGCGGCTGAGAATACGGCGCTGTCAGTTTCAGCCAACTGGCTCATGTCACACGAGGCCAGCGGCTGAAAGGTCTCATCCCTGCGGTCAGAGGAGGGGGAGGAGGCCGGAACCCCCTCCACCTGTTCTGAGCTCGGGTTCTGAGCAGTGCAGCTGCGCGGTACTGCTAGCACAGGTACACTGTCAGAATGGCACAGACGGACATTACTCAAGTCATCATTGCATGCAGTAATGACATTGACAGGTATAGACATTTTTTCATTACAGACAGGTTGTACAGTAAACTCAGGTACAGTTACAGCATCATCACAACAGACAGTCTGTACATCAAACTCAGGTGCCTTTGAAGCAGGCACTATCTAACCTGGTACCCTTGAACTGGGCACATTCAACCCGCCTCCCCCTGGTGCTCCCCCAAGTGTATAAAGTACCTGGTGGTGGGTGGAGAGTCCGTCTCCTTCCGTGAGCGACAAGGCGGTCGTGGCAGGTTCATAGTAGGACACAAGCTTGCCCAAATCAGTCCCCAGCAACACAGGGACTGGGAGATCCTTCATAACCCCAACAACCCTTTCGTGGATCCCTAATCCCCAATCCAGCTTCACTGTCGCGTGGGCTATGTGAAAAAGGGTGCCCTCTACTCCAGTAAGGGCAAGGGATTGGCTGGAGCTGATGCTCTCCTTTGGCACAAGGTGTGAGTGAACTAACGTGATGTCAGCTCCGGTGTCTCGAAATCCGGTGACAACTTTGCCGTTCACTCTAACAAGTTGCTGCTGGTCGGTTCGGTCGCGGATTTCCTTTCCGCGGGCAAACAGGACAAAATCTGATGATCCAGGCTGTGGTTCGCTGGCGGGTTGCCTCGGCTGTGGGTGAGGTGCAGGTGATGCAGATGATCCAGGTGCTGGTGGTGTCTGTCTCCGCTCCGGACAGTCGAATTTCATGTGTCCGGGCTGGCGGCAGTAGTGACAGGTGACCTCTCCAGGCGCTGCAGGCCTGGGTGCAGCAGCTGCGCTGGGTGGCCTCTGTGGCGGACGGCTCACAGGGGCAGGAGGGTCTGCCGAGGTATTGGGCTGACCTCCTCTCCAGCTGGATGGGACAGTTCTGCGGGTATCAGCCACCCGGGTAGTTGCAAAAGTCTCAGCAAGGTCTGCAGCGACAGTGGCTGAAGCCGGCCTGCGTTCTAACACAAACTGTCGTACATCAGCAGGGCAAATGTTCGAAATTGTTCGAGGACTATCAAGTCCTCCAGGACGCCATAAGACCCTTTGGTGAGACCTAGAGTCCACTGGCGTAGTGTGGTGAGCAAGCTGCTGACCACATCTCGGTACGAATCAGAAGGCTTTTTCTGCCAGGCCCTGAACTTTTTCCGATAGGCTTCTGGCGTCAGCTGGTACTTAGTAATGATAGCGTCTTTTATAGCAGCATAATCATTATCCTTCTCCGCAGGCAATTCTGCGAAGGCATCAAGCGCTTTGTAGCGCAGCAAAGGTGTCAGATGTCTGGCCCACTGGTCTTGGGACAGACGATACTGACGGCATGCTTTTTCAAAAGACCGCAAAAACAAGTCAATGTCTGTGTCTTTTTCAATATTAGCAAATTTAAATTTTGCACTTACGGGTGGTGCAGCTCCTTCAGCAGGGAGGCTGGGCGGTGAACTCCGGCTGGCCTGTTGAACCTTTGCCATGTCGAGCTCATGCTGTCGTCTCTCCCGCGCCTCTGCAGATTGGCGCTCCTGTTGTCGCTCAGCGGCATCCCTCTCCGCGTGGCGTTCAGCAGCAGCAGCTTTGCGTTCTGCAGATTGGCACTCCCGTTCCTCTCGTGCCTCTCGCTTTTGCTCCGCCATGTACTGCAGGTACTTGTCCAGGTCAGTCTCCATCAGCTTTTGTAATGCCTGCTGCATTACCGGGTCAGCACCCATGGACAGTCCAGTACTGGCCGGTTCCAGGCGAGTACTTTCAGAAACTCTGGGATTGGGGTCCATACTGACAGTCTCTGGCGTAACTGTTGCAACAGGGCCCGCAGGATGCTCAACCTCTGTACGCCTAGGATCTTCAGCCTCTGGTTCCCCTTGCCTTGAGTCAGATGGGGCAGCGTCTACCTCAGCAGACACATCCAGCTCCCGCGGTTGCTGGGTATCCCATTGAAACAAGTCATTTACCATGTCCTGTTTGTTCCTGCGGAGGGTGTCAATGCCCCGCAGCTGACAAAGATTTTCCAGGTCGGATACGGCCATGAGCTTGTAGTTCCCGGACATTTCCATGCCAAATAAAATAAAACTTTTGGGGAGGGGTACTGGCTACACAGTCTCTCTGTATATATAAAAAATATATTGCCTTCCAGCTACACCAACGAATTAGTTTGTTTCTCGCTAGCGCTATCACAGATACTTTCAGCACAACACAGGTCCCAACCGCTGCCTAACACTGTCACAGGAGCCCTAGTGGCTGACCGCACTTAGCCTTCTAAACGGTGCCAGCGCACAGATCGTGCGAACTCTGGTCGCAGTCAATGCGCAGGAACCGTTAAGAATTAGCCGCAGACAACTCAGAAGGGAGCCTGTGAGACACGGATGATTACAACTTCACCCACTGGTTCAGAGTAAACTGCCACCACCGCGGTTATCATGGGACCGTGGAGCCCACTAACTGACTGACTAATCCTGCGAATAAAACGGTTAAACACACGATATTCTGTCTAGCCAACAACAAACAAACAGTAGCGTATCTTCAGAGACCCGGGATCAGTTCTGCGTGTGCTGATAAGCAGGGTAGCGGACAGTGAATGACTTGGAGAAAGTCGTTTATTCACGCAATATAAATAATTAATATATACAGACTATTAAATTATTAAAATCACAATTATTAGGACAGTAATAGCCAGTATAAAAAATAAAAGAAGGGAGAAAAATACTTAGTTCCTGGAAAGATGTCCTTTTTGTGGGAAAAATCAGAGTTCTGGGTTTCAATCAAAGTTCAGAGTTCAGACCAGGTGGATGCCAGCATATCCTCAAGCTGGCACCTGATGAGTTCAAGGTGTTTTCAGGGTGGAGGACACTGAGTTTGGCTCCTCTGCCATTCTTATGCCCCTGATTCAGTAGGAGGGAGTGAGGGCGGGGAGCCATACACCCCCTTAGAAGATGAGATGAGCCCTCCCCTTGCCCTGGGGGCTAGAAATCATATCTACCCATATATGGGCTCTATCTCACAGAACCGTACAGGTCAGGGCGGATTTATTAACATTTTCAGGTCTGTCTCGATTTACCCAGCGCCCTGATACCAGACATGAGGGGTGGGACCCCTGTGGTATCATCAGGGCATTTTCAAACTGCCTAACTGGCAGTCCTTACCTCAGAATGTTCTGAAACTTCCTCAGAACCAGCACCGGGGCTCATGCTACACTTCCCCCACGTTTGGCGAAGCTGCCATCTCAGGAACCCCAGAAATATGACAGATCTGGGAAGTTATGGATATGCTATGAGACTCAGGTTATTCCCAGGCAAAGGCTCTTTGAAGTTTGGAGCAGCCAGCTAGGTGTCACCTCCCCTGCTGGGAGGGAGCCAGTGGGTCTGGCTTCCCCCCAACTAGATTGCTTCTGCCATGGTGCTTGTCACCTTATACCTGATGGATGGGCCATCAGCACAGCTTGAAGCCAGGGACTCTCTGGGGCAGATTAGGCTCAGGCTCATTAGCATATCAAAAGAGCCATCCAGCCTTTAGGATGGTGCTCTCTCTGCTAAGAAAAGGACTTCAGCTGCCCCTACACACTCAACCCAGATTGTATCGATTTGAAGCGCAATCGATGCAGGGAATCGAGTGCGATCGCTTTTTCTTCATGGGCGGTTCCAGGACGCGTCTGCGGCCCCGCAACCGTCCGTGACACCATATAATGTATTTATATAGCAGTGACATCTTTTGTAGCACATTACAGAGTACATAGTCATGTCACTGACTGTCCTCAGAGGAGCGCACAATTGAATCCCTACCATGGTCATAGTCTGATGTCCTACCGTATTATTATTATTATTATTATTATAATTATGTATTTATATAGCACTGACATCTTCTGCAGCACATTACAGAGTACATAGTCATGTCACTGACTGTCCTCAGAGGAGCTCACAATCTAATCCTAGCATAGTCATAGTCTAATGTCCTTCCATAATATTATTATGTATTTATATAGCACTGACATCTTCTGCAGCACTGTACAGAGTACATAGTCATGTCACTGACTGTCCTCAGAGGAGCTCGCAATCTAATCCTACCATAGTCATAGTCTAATGTCCTACCGTAGTAGTATTATGTATTTATATAGCACTGACATCTTCTGCAGCACTTTATAGAGTACATAGTCATGTCACTAACTGTATTCAGAGGAGCTCGCAATCTAATCCTACTATACTGTAATGTCCTACCATAATATTATTATGTATTTATATAGCACTGACATCTTCTGCAGCACTGTACAGAGTACATAGTCATGTCACTGACTGTCCTCAGAGGAGCTCACAATCTAATCCCTAAATGTGTATCTCTGTAGAACCACCACTGACATTAGCAGAGGATTCCACCAGTCTTCCAGCCACAAGAAGCTCGATTCACAAAGCGGTGCTAACCCAGTTAGAGACTTTAGGCATGATAACCATTGCACCACGCTGGTGAAAAGCCAGTTTAGGCGTGATAAGTTTAGGCGTGATAAGTTTAGGCATGATGGGCTCGATTCACAAAGCGGTGCTAACCCAGTTAGAGACTTTAGGCATGATAACCATTGCACCATGCTGGTGAAAAGCCAGTTTAGGCGTGATAAGTTTATGGGCCTGATTCACAAAGCGGTGCTAACAGTTAGCACCGTGGTGAAAAGCCCTTTATCACGCCTAAACTCAGTTTAGGCGTGATAAGTTTAGGGGCCTGATTCACAAAGCGGTGCTAACAGTTAGCACCCTGGTGAAAAGCCCTTTATCATGCCTAAACTCAGTTTAGGCATGATAAGTTTAGGGGCTTGATTCACAAAGCGGTGATAACCCAGTTATCACGCCTAAAAGACTTTAGGCGTGATGACCTTTTCACCACTGAGTTATCACCGCTTTTTCCTGCTCTTCACGCGAAGTTACCGCGCGTTCGCGCGTACGCGCGTGAGAGCGCGCGCAAAGTCCCATAGGGCTTAATGGGAGCTTCGCGCGAAGCGCCGGGTGCTGCGCGCGCACTTACGCGCGGTAACTTCGCGCGAGTTTCTTCTTATCATGCCTAAAGTGAGTTTAGGCGTGATAAGGGCCTTTTCACCAGCGTGCAAACACTTTGCACCGCTTTGTGAATCGAGCCCCAGGTGTGATAAGTTTAGGTGTGATAAGTTTAGGCATGATAAGTTTAGGTGTGATAAGTTTAGGCATGATAAGTTTAAGCACCAACTGCGTTAGCACCGCAGTGCACAGCTGATCAAAAGTTTTGCGCTAGCAAAGTCTGGTGCACTCCGCATAGAGTTTAATGGCGCTGCTTTGCGTGCGGGACTTTGGCCTCGATTCACAAAGCGGTGATAACCCAGTTATCACGCCTAAAAGACTTTAGGCGTGATGACCTTTTCACCACTGAGTTATCACCGCTTTTTCCTGCTCTTCGCGCGAAGATACCGCGCGTACGCGCGTGAGAGCGCGCGCAAAGTCCCATAGGGTTTAATGGGAGCTTCGCGCGAAGCGTCGGGTGCTGCGCGCGCACTTACGCGCGTACGCGCGGTAACTTCGCGCGAGTTTCTTCTTATCACGCCTAAAGTGAGTTTAGGCGTGATAAGGGGCTTTTCACTGGCGTGCAAACACTTTGCACCGCTTTGTGAATCAAGCCCTTTGCATGCTATCTACACTTATCTAAACTTAGCATGCCTAAACTTATCACACCTTGGGCTCGATTCACAAAGCGGTGCTAACCCAGTTAGCATGCCTAAAAGACTTTAGGCATGATAACCATTGCACCATGCTGGTGAAAAGCCAGTTTAGGCGTGATAAGTTTAGGTGTGATAAGTTTAGGTGTGATAAGTTTAGGCATGATAAGTTTAGATAAGTTTAGATCGCTTGCAAAGTCCCGCACGCAAAGCAGCGCCACTAAACTTTATACAAAGTGCACCAGTCTTTGCTAGCGTAAAACTTTTGATCAGCTGTGCACTGCGGTGCTAACGCAGTTGGCGCTTAAACTTAGCATGCCTAAACTTATCACACCTAAACTTATCATGCCTAAACTTATCACACCTAAACTTATCACTCCTAAACTTATCATGCCTAAACTGAGTTTAGGCATGATAAAGGGCTTTTCACCATGGTGCTAACTGTTAGCACCGCTTTGTGAATCAGGCCCCTTGGGCTCGATTCACAAAGCTGTGCTAACCCAGTTAGAGACTTTAGGCATGATAACCATTGCACCACGCTGGTGAAAAGCCAGTTTAGGCGTGATAAGTTTAGGCATGATAAGTTTAGGTGTGATAAGTTTAGGCATGCTAAGTTTAGATAAGTGTAGATAGCGTGCAAAGTCCCGCACGCAAAGCAGCACCATTAAACTCTATGCGATGTGCACCAGACTTTGCTAGCACAAAACTTTTGATCAGCTGTGCACTGCGGTGCTAACGCAGTTGGTGCTTAAACTTATCGGGCTCGATTCACAAAGCGGTGCTAACCCAGTTAGCATGCCTAAAAGACTTTAGGCATGATAACCATTGCACCATGCTGGTGAAAAGCCAGTTTAGGCGTGATAAGTTTAGGTGTGATAAGTTTAGGCATGCTAAGTTTAGATCAGTTTAGATCGCTTGCAAAGTCCTGCACACAAAGCAGCGCCAGTAAACTTTATACAAAGTGCACCAGTCTTTGCTAGCGTAAAACTTTTGATCAGCTGTGCACTGCGGTGCTAACGCAGTTGGCGCTTAAACTTAGCATGCCTAAACTTATCACACCTAAACTTATCACACCTAAACTTATCATGCCTAAACAGAGTTTAGGCATGATGAAGGGCTTTTCACCAGCGTGCTAACTGTTAGCACCGCTTTGTGAATCAAGCCCCTAAACTTATCATGCCTAAACTGGCTTTTCACCAGCATGGTGCAATGGTTATCATGCCTAAAGTCTTTTAGGCATGCTAACTGGGTTAGCACCGCTTTGTGAATCGAGCCCTAGGGCCTCGATTCACAAAGCGGTGATAACCCAGTTATCACGCCTAAAAGACTTTAGGCGTGATGACCTTTTCACCACTGAGTTATCACCGATTTTTCCTGCTCTTCGCGCGAAGTTACCGCGCGTAAGCGCGTTCGCGCGTACGCGCGTGAGTGCGCGCGCAAAGTCCCATAGGGTTTAATGGGAGCTTCGCGCGAAGCGTCGGGTGCTGCGCGCGCACTTACGCGCGTACGCGCGGTTACTTCGCGCGAGTTTCTTCTTATCACGCCTAAAGTGAGTTTAGGCGTGATAAGGGGCTTTTCACTGGCGTGCAAACACTTTGCACCGCTTTGTGAATCAGGCCCTAGGTGTGATAAGTTTAGGGGCTCGATTCACAAAGCGGTGCTAACCCAGTTAGCATGCCTAAAAGACTTTAGGCATGATAACCATTGCACCATGCTGGTGAAAAGCCAGTTTAGGCGTGATAAGTTTAGGTGTGATAAGTTTAGGCATGCTAAGTTTAGATAAGTTTAGATCGCTTGCAAAGTCCCGCACGCAAAGCAGCGCCATTAAACTTTATACAAAGTGCACCAGTCTTTGCTAGCGTAAAACGTTTGATCAGCTGTGCACTGCGGTGCTAACGCAGTTGGCGCTTAAACTTAGCATGCCTAAACTTATCACACCTAAACTTATCATGCCTAAACTTATCACACCTAAACTTATCATGCCTAAACTGAGTTTAGGCATGATAAAGGGCTTTTCACCAGGGTGCTAACTGTTAGCACCGCTTTGTGAATTATGGGCCTGATTCACAAAGCGGTGCTAACAGTTAGCACCCTGGTGAAAAGTCCTTTATCATGCCTAAACTCAGTTTAGGCATGATAAGTTTAGGTGTGATAAGTTTAGGTGTGATAAGTTTAGGGCCTCGATTCACAAAGCGGTGATAACCCAGTTATCACGCCTAAAAGACTTTAGGCGTGATGACCTTTTCACCACTGAGTTATCACCGATTTTTCCTGCTCTTCGCGCGAAGTTACCGCGCGTAAGCGCGTTCGCGCGTACGCGCGTGAGAGCGCGCGCAAAGTCCCATAGGGCTTAATGGGAGCTTCGCGCGAAGCGTCGGGTGTTGCGCGCGCACTTACGCGCGTACGCGCGTACGCGCGGCAACTTCGCGCGAGTTTCTTCTTATCATGCCTAAAGTGACTTTAGGCGTGATAAGGGCCTTTTCACCACGGTGCTAACACTTTGCACCGCTTGGTGAATCGAGCCCTAGGTGTGATAAGTTTAGGCATGATAAGTTTAAGCGCCAACTGCGTTAGCACCGCAGTGCACAGCTGATCAAAAGTTTTACGCTAGCAAAGTCTGGTGTACTTCGTATAAAGTTTAATGGCGCTGCTTTGCGTGGGGGACTTTGCAAGCGATCTAAACTTATCTAAACTTAGCATGCCTAAACTTATCACACCTAAACGTATCATGCCTAAACTTATCACACTAGGCATGATAACCATTGCACCATGCTGGTGAAAAGCCAGTTTAGGCGTGATAAGTTTAGGCATGATAAGTTTAGGTGTGATAAGTTTAGGCATGCTAAGTTTAGATAAGTTTAGATCGCTTGCAAAGTCCCGCACGCAAAGCAGCGCCATTAAACTTTATACGAAGTGCACCAGTCTTTGCTAGCGCAAAACTTTTGATCAGCTGCGCACTGCGGTGCTAACGCAGTTGGCGCTTAAACTTATCATGCCTAAACTTATCACACCTAGGGCTTGATTCACAAAGCGGTGCAAAGTGTTAGCACGCTGGTGAAAAGCCCTTTATCACGCCTAAACTCAGTTTAGGCATGATAAGTTTAGGTGTGGTAAGTTTAGGTGTGATAAGTTAAGGCATGATGGGCTCGATTCACAAAGCGGTGCTAACCCAGTTAGGGCTCGATTCACCAAGCGGTGCAAAGTGTTAGCACCGTGGTGAAAAGGCCCTCTTCACGCCTAAAGTCACTTTAGGCATGATAAGAAGGGCTTCGCGCGAAGTTTCCGCGCGTAAAGTTTTGCGCGCGCTCCCGCGTGCGTGCGCGCGAAGCGCCCCGCACTTCGCGCGATGCGCCCATTAAACCCTATGGGACTTTGCGCGCGCGCCTGTGCGGGTGCGCGCGCAAAACTTTGCGCGCGATAACTTCGCGCGAAGTGCAGGCAAAAACGGTGCTAACTCAGTGGTGAAGAGGTCATCACGCCTAAAGTCCTTTAGGCGTGATAACTGGGTTAGCACCGCTTGGTGAATCGAGCCCTTAGAGACTTTAGGCGTGATAACCATTGCACCACGCTGGTGAAAAGCCAGTTTAGGCGTGATAAGTTTAGGTGTGATAAGTTTAGGTGTGATAACTTTAGGCATGCAAAGTTTAGATAAGTGTAGATAGCGTGCAAAGTCCCGCACGCAAAGAAGCGCCATTAAACTCTATGCGAAGTGCACCAGACTTTGCTAGCGCAAAACTTTTGATCAGCTGTGCATTGCGGTGCTAACGCTGTTGGTGCCTAAACTTATCATGCCTAAACTTATCACACCTAAACTTATCATGCCTAAACTTATCACACCTAAACTTATCACACCTAAACTTATCATGCCTAAACTGAGTTTAGGCGTGATAAAGGGCTTTTCACCAGGGTGCTAACTGTTAGCACCGCTTTGTGAATCAGGCCCGATAAGTTTAAGCGCCAACTGCGTTAGCACCGCAGTGCACAGCTGATCAAAAGTTTTACGCTAGCAAAGACTGGTGCACTTCGTATAAAGTTTAATGGCGCTGCTTTGCGTGCGGGACTTTGCAAGCGATCTAAACTTATCATGCCTAAACTTATCACACCTAAACTTATCATGCCTAAACTTATCACACCTAGGGCTCGATTCACAAAGCGGTGCTAACCCAGTTAGAGACTTTAGGCATGATAACCATTGCACCACTCTGGTGAAAAGCCAGTTTAGGTGTGATAAGTTTAGGCATGATAAGTTTAGGTGTGATAAGTTTAGGCATGCTAAGTTTAGATAAGTTTAGATCGCTTGCAAAGTCCCCCACGCAAAGCAGCACCATTAAACTTTATACAAAGTGCACCAGTCTTTGCTAGCGTAAAACTTTTGATCAGCTGTGCACTGCGGTGTTAACGCAGTTGGCGCTTAAACTTATCATGCCTAAACTTATCACACCTAAACTTATCATGCCTAAACTTATCACACCTAAACTTATCACACCTAAACTTATCATGCCTAAACTGAGTTTAGGCATGATAAAGGGCTTTTCACCAGGGTGCTAACTGTTAGCACCGCTTTGTGAATCAGGCCCCTAAACTGGCTTTTCACCAGCATGGTGCAAAGGTTATCATGCCTAAAGTCTCTAAATGGGTTAGCACCGCTTTGTGAATCGAGCCCCTAAACTTATCACGCCTAAACTGAGTTTAGGCATGATAAAGGGCTTTTCACCAGAGTGCTGTTAGCACCGCTTTGTGAATCAGGCCCAAGGTGTCCAGGGGGTGAATGAATCTGTTCTCAAAGGAATTTACAATCTAATTCTTGTTGCCATCAACGTCACAGATTATCTTAAACAGAAATGGTTAATGAGATGCAAATTGTTACACATAGAGGCAGGAAACGCACTAAGCAAAAACGCTGGCGTTATGGAAAACGCAGCGAAAACACTGATATTGCAAGTAAATGGGCCACATGTAAAAACGCCTATACTTGCATTTTGCAATGTGCTTTTTTAAAAACACTGGTTTTGTTGCATATTTTTCAAAAATGCACATAATTAAGGTCAATGGTGGCGCAGAGGCATTGAGTTTTTCATGTGTTTTTATATGCGTTTAAAAGAAAACAAGTTTGATGTATTTCCGCTTCCTATTGACTTCGTAGTGATTTGCATAAAATAGCATAGTTTTCAAACTACTTATACTTGCATACAGCATTTGCATAATCCTGCATTTCATTGACCATCCATAGGGCCAGTGCACACCTAAAATCGCTTGAGCAAACGCTCGGCACTTTTTGAAGTGATTTTTTTTTTTTGAGCAATTCTAGACATATGCCTAGCAATTTCTGGAGCATTTTGGAGTAGCAGTTTTTATTTTTTGTTACAGTAGAGCTGGAACTGAACAGCTTCTGTAACAAAAACACTTGGAGAATCGCTCTGATCTGGCGCTTTTCAGAGCGATTTTCCACTTTCCTATACTTAGCATTGAGGCTGAATCGCCTCAGAAATCCGCAGAAATGCTGCAGGACCTGCGTTTGCGTTTGGGAAAAAAGCATGTCGGAGAGAGATGTAATTTGGGGTCTGGCAGCCGCCAAAGCCTTGAATTACCATTACGCGCCCCGTGCAGCATAGCATTGCTGCCGTAGGGCGCCTGAGAGCCGACCACCGAAATCAGCTAATCCGCGGTTTCACACTGCTCATAGGCTGTTGTAGCGGTGCAGGGGACTGCATGCCCAAAAACAGGCCTTCGGGGATTGCCGCCTTAATACGCGGTAATCCCCGTCCGGCAGCAGGCCAAGCAAAAAGTGGCGTCCACTTCCTGTGAAAGTGTATTCCTGGAATGTGCATGCGCAGCGCGTAAATCTTGCGGTGGTCATTTTAAAGCACGTGTGTCGCCATACACTTACATGACGTCCAGTCCGCGGCAGATCGTCACAGGAGTCGTATGGTAACATAGATATGCGCTTGCGTTAGATTAGGGATTTCCTGCGCACTGCGTCACGTGTAGTGTGATCTGCCCCTTAAACTTTCATTGCCCTAGCGTTAGGCTGCGATTAAATGCCGTAACCGCATCACGAAATTGTGAAAAGCCCCTGAGCCTCCTTTGGTGCAGTGTGATTTGGAGCTATCACTATAGCCTCGGTGCGACCCGAAGAAAAAAAATCTATAACATGGCAGTTCAGGTGCACTTGTGGGATTACAGTGGAAGTCGCACAGTACGGCTTTGCAGCTTCTGCATTACCTGGAGCACTTCCATTGCACTGCATCGGAGGCAGTGTGTCATGTACCGTTGACTATAATGGACATTTCCATAAGCTGCAGTAGAAGAGAGTGACACAACGCGGTAAGTATAAAAGGGCCCTAAAAGGCAGCAGCCTTGAAAAAGGCTGTCACTTCCCTTATAGTCAGGGCCGGTTCTCTCATGAAGGAAGGTGAAACATTTGCATCATGCGCAGAGATTACAGGGGCGGCATGTTTGTACTGTGTTTACACTTACAGCATGCAGTTAGAGTAGGAGGAGAAACGAAAGGAGAGTGAGGTGAAGAGGTCATCACTGGGGAAAAGCAGCTTGTTGTGCTGTGTGAGGAGTCTGACAGTGAGTGAGGAGGGGGGAGGCAGGAGAGAAGCAGTATTTCATTTGACTTGCACAGCAGAAGGGAGGAGGTGACACTGCTGTTTTGACTGAGGAGGAATGGAGTGGCTGAGGGTGAGCAGTGTGTTTGTCACAGACTCACAGCCAGCCAGTGTGCTATTGTGTTGAGCTGCAGCATGTCATGTGAGAACATTAAATGAAGCAATGAGTAAATTGTTGGGTGCTGTGCGGTCATTCCAAATCAGTGGGTTGGGGGGGGGGGGGGGGGGGTTTCATCCTCACAAGTTTCCCTCAGGCAGCAAAAAGTCTAGAAGGCCCTGCTTATAGACCAGGATGTGATCTGCATATGCCGAGGATTTCACTCCCACGTGTTCGTCGTTTGCTAACCATCAGGTGAATTTCACGAGATCGTCAGTCAGAGGCCCCTGAATCCTTTCTTGATCTCCACTGCACATGTCCATCAGCAGTTCTTGAGGTTTGCCCGGGAATTCAGAAACTTGATTTGCCATTTGCAATATCGGGCCTTCCTCCTGTCTGGCTGCCTCTCCCTGGATCTTTACAAAGATCACGGCGGAAGTGACAGCTTCCCGTCATTTAGAAGAAATCTGAATCATACCATATCTGGACAATTTCTTGATACTGTCCCACAGTGCAAAAGACCTAGAAAAGGATCTGTGTTTTTGTTTTCAGACCCTAAATGCCATTAGCTGGGTCATAAATTCCAAAAATTTAAATTAGGTACATTGTTACAATTTACAATATTCCTGGGGTACCTTTTTGACTCTGTATCAGAAACCATATTTTTGCCACAGAAAACAAAATAGAAAAGCTCACCAGAAAAATTCTGGCATGACACTGAGAAGTGCTCGTTATTGTAGGGTCCATGACATCTTGCATTCTAGTGGGCGCAGAACACTCCGTGAGTGATTTTTAACCTTCTTGTCACAGAGAGTGTAGAAAACTAGACCACACAAGAACACTAGATGCCAGGACAAGGCAGTCACTGGCCTTGTGGTTAAATCTCCTAAACCTCAATTAGGGATGTCCATGGGTTATAAAGCCTTCAGCCTAAATAACTACATATACTAGTTCTAGTGGATGGGGGGCACGCTTCCAGCATTTCCATGTCCAGGGAGTTTGGAGTCCAGACCTCAAGGTGAACCCCTCCAACTTCAAGTAACTTTTAGCATTCAGAGCAGTAATAGTGGCCTTCTAGGAGAGTCTGAGAGATCAACATGTTTTGATTGGTCAGGCAATGTTGTGATCATATCATACTTAAATACGTAAGCATGGTTGAGAGTCCAGGATCTTGCTTCATCTCTCGAGATTATGACATGGGCAGAAAGCCACGTGAAGTCCCTTACAACCACCCACATATGAGGGCAGACAGACTCAACAGAAACTCGCTAGTGGAAGCAAGAGTGGGACTTTTGTCCAGATATTTTCCAGGAGGTCACAATAAGAGGTGGATTCTTAAATTGGTTATTTTCACCTAACCAGAAAATGCGAAGGGTTTAGACTACTGTTCCATGCTTGCATTAGTCATACCCTTGTGCAGAGAGCTTCTATATGCTTTCCCCTCCCTCCTTCAACTTCCTTGCCAACGTAATGGGGAAGAATGCACAAGAGAAAGCTACGGTAATTCTAATTGCACCATGGTGGCCAAGATGGGCTTGGTTCTCTCTGGTCAAGTCCATGGCCATTAAAGGGAAACTTAACTGTAACAAAATAAGAGTTTCACTTACCTAGGGCTTCGACCAGCCCCCCTCAGTCCTCCTGTGCCCGCGGTGTGAAGAACTAATCCTCTCTTCCCCCGCCGCAGCTAACTTTCGGTTTAGCCAACTGATCAGTCGGTAGTCCACTGAGCCTGCGCAGCCCTTGGAACGTGTGTACCCTGGTACGCATACACGTCATCGAATACATCCTGCGCAGGCACAGTAAGAGTGAACCACATATGTGTTCGATGATGTGAATGCGTACCAGAGTACACGCAGGCTGCGCAGGCTCAATGGACCAAAAGGTAGCTGCGGCGGAGGAACAGAGGATCAGTTCTTCATGCCGTGTGCACAGGATGGCTGCCGGGGGGGGGGGGTTGGGGGCGGGACTGGTCGAAGCCCCTGGTAAGTGAAACTTTATTTTGCTACAGTTAAAGGGATACTGTAGGGGGGGGGTCGGGGGAAAATGAGCTGAACTTACCCGGGGCTTCTAATGGTCCCCCGCAGACATCCTGTGCCCGCGCAGCCACTCACTGATGCTCTGGCCCCGCCTCCAGTTCACTTCTGGAATTTCTGACTTTAAAGTCAGAAAACCACTGCGCCTGCGCAGCTGCATCCTCGCTCCCGCTGATGTCACCAGGAGCGTACTGCGCAGACACAGACCATACTGGGCCTGCGCTGTGCGCTCTTGATGACATCAGCGGGATCGAGGACATGGCAAACACAGGCGCAGTGGTTTTAAGACTTTAAAGTCTGAAATTCCAGAAGTGAACCGGAGGCGGGGCCGGAGCATCAGTGAGTGGCTGCGCGAGCGCAGGATGTCTGCGGGGGGCCGTTAGAAGCCCCGGGTAAGTTCAACTCATTTCCCCCCGACCCCCCCCCCCCCCCCCCTACAGTGTCCCTTTAAGGACCTGTGTCCTCTTCTTCTGCGGCGAGGTCTACTATCTCAGAAGGGCAATACCATCCCAACCTACAGAGGCTTCACCTAACTGCCTGGATCCTGAAAAGGTACTCCTAAGAAACAAGGGTTTCTCAGATGGAGTTTTAAATACCATGTCACTAAATAATTTACACTAAAGTGTGAAGGATATTGTGTGGGTGGAAGCAGAGCAGTTGTTTTCGGCGCAGCAGATTTGGGCGCAGCACTGAGTAACTTCGGCCCGTCAGAAGACAGAGCTGAAGTTACATATAAAACACTATAATTCGGCCTCCAGCTATTGCTGGAAGCTGAATTACATCATTCCCCACCATCCACGGTGGCCTGGAGGGGGAATAGTAATTAGACGCCGGGAACTTGTGCAGGAGCAGGATAAGCCATACCGGCTGTATCCTGCGCCCAAGTCCCCCGGCGCCAACTTGATACGTATGCGGTGGAAGACCAGAGAAGGTCTACCTATAAGAGATACTGTAGAACATTATCGACATGAACCTAGCAGTCAGTACCATCAAAAGTACAAGTAGTAGCCTTATCAGTCTTTCTAGACAAATGCCTAGCTAAGGATCCCTAGAGCTTTTGGCTGGGCTGTTCTAAAAATTAAACCAGTAAGGTATGAAAACCTTAGATATTTCACTAAAACTTAAGTGTGATTAACGTACTATTAAAGGATTTGAGAGTGACTCAGAGCACACATGGGTTTGTACAGATAAAGGCATAATGAGGAAGGTTTTTGCAGACAAACACACCGGAGGGGACATGGGGAAGGCGACCAGACCAGAGGGGATGGCAACAGCACACAGGAGGGGACGGGGGATGGACAGCACACCGATGCCAGCAAACAAACTGTAGCTCCGCCCCTTTGCACATGTACCAGATAACACATTTCGTTCTTATTCTGTGTTCTACTGGAGAGGAAGTCCAACATCACCCTATGATGCTCATGGGGTGATGCGGTGCTGGACTAGATCTGCGGCGCCCCTAGAGATTAGGCCAAATGTGCCCACGTAATCTTTAAACTGTGTGGAGCAGGGAGTGTGGCCGACCTAGCAGTGATCAGAGTGTCGGGATACGCCCAACACTTTGATGTGAAGGGGAAGATTTTATCAGCAGCGCCATCTAGCGGTGGCTACTTTGCCTAGGTTGGGTTATAGGATTGAAAACTGTTAAAAACGGATTAGCTCCCAATGTAAAATCAGTCACATACATGTAAAGTGTTTTTGTTTGTTTTGTTTTTTCAGCAGTTTTTAGCTTTGTCAGCAGCAATTCAGTAGTGAGATCTCTTCCGTTTGTGTTTTCAACAGGTGGATTTCAGTCCTGCCCAGATATGTGGCAGAAATACAAGAACAAGTGCTACTTCGAATCAAACAACTCCGCTTCTTGGGAAGAAGGCCAGAAGAACTGTGACGCTAAAGGGGGGTCCCTGATGACCCTGGATGATACGGCAAAGGTACAGGAGAAAATGTAACACCCTGCATATCATGTGGAAGTTAGAATTTAGGGTCTAAAGGTGGCAACACACAATACAATAACAGCAATTCGATAAAAATTATCCGATTTTTCCGAGAGATCGAAAGCTCTTTTTTTTTTTTTATTCGAGTAAGAAATCTAATCAGATTTCCCATTTTTGTTCAATAAAAGTCTATTGGGAGTGCTAGATTTTGCTTATCAATTTTTATGAAAATTGAATGGCGTGTGGTAGTTTCCTTATATTTACATTCAATGTTCTCAGTTTTCAATCATTTCTTTCATAATTGGGTGAAAATTGACCACACGTGCGCAGTATGGTCTGTCTTCGGGAAGACTTCCGAAGTCTCATGCGGCAGGGGAATTTAACGGGAAGCCAGCGCAGCACCGGGAGAGGAGAGGGAAGGCTCTACAGGACCCAGACCCTCTCCTCTCCTTAGGTAAGTATCTGGTTCCTTTTTTTAAAAGACTCCCATCAACTTTAAAGAGACTCTGTAACACAATTTTCAGCCTTATTTCTTCTATCCCATAAGTTCCTACACCTGTTCTCATGTGGTCTGGCTTACTGCAGCCTTTCCTAGTTGCACTGTCTCTGTAATATATCTAATCTTCTTTTCTTTGTCAAGCCTTGTCGACCCAGAGAGGAATGCACTGCCTCTGCTGTGATAGGGAGAAGTTATGCATGCCCCCTGCAGGCTCTCTGTGTGTGCTTCGTTTATTAGTCACAGACAGCTCTCTGCTCCCAATTTCAGCTTGTCTGAGGGGGAAGGGAGCTTCCCCATGCCGAGAAACAACTTGTAGTATACTGTAACATGAGATATATACACAAACATCACTTTCTGGTTAGCGGACATGTTTTTTGTTTGTAAACACTGCCTAAAACTGGCAATTAAAAGCCAGGATCACAGCGAGGAGCGACGGAAATGGCAAAGAGGGATCCAGGAGATCACAGTGAATCGATTGGTATGTTTTTTTATTGCACAAATCGGACAGTACAGATTTTCTTTAAATGTTACAATCAGTCAGATTAGTGCTGATGGTGGGTTGGACATGCCACACACCAGCTGCATTGGCATGTTCCATGAGCAATGATGTCATTATGGGCGTACACGTGTTGGACACGGACAAGAAGGGCCCTCAAGCTGCTAAGTTGTGGGGGAGGGGAAGTAAGGCTTCTGTGAACCTGCCATACTGTCCTGTGGGTGGAGGCTAGGTCCACTTTAAAAGACCCAAATTTTCCAGCTTTAAAGCACACCTGAACTGAAAGGAATATGGAGGCTGGCATATGTACTCTCCTTTAACCACTACCCAACCACTATATTAAAAGTTTCCTTTTGCCTCTGTTAATGGCAAACGGATGTTTTAAAACATCACCCGCGGAGACACACATCTTTGATTGGTGAACAGGATTGCCCGCCGCTGCTGCTGGCGTATACGCGATCGCTCCCACCAAGACTGACATCTTTGAGTAGTGAACGGGAACATTTATTCCCTGAGCCAATCAAAGTGCCTGTTATGGAAAGATCATGGTTTCAACAAGAAGCCAATAATCTTTCCTGTAACATTACTGCCTGTGTGCTTTGAACTTTATAGTGTGAAGGTAAACTGAGGTGCCAGTAGGATAAAAAAAAAAGGTAAAATAGAGGACGCGGAGGAGGACTTACCGCCTCAAAGTTGAATGATCCTGCTTCATCAGGCAATAGGGCTGGAGTATACAGCTGTGGGTCAGGGACTGTAGGCTTAGATATGACATGCATTTGCATAAAGAATTAACAAATGAGTAAATAAATACATATATACATATGATATTCCTGCGTATAAGACTACTTTTTAACCCTTGAAAATGCTCTGAAAAGTTGGGGGTCGTGTTATACGCCGGGTGTCATTAATGCCGGGTGATACGCTCCATCCTGTTACTGCCTCTCAGATCTCCCTGCTGAGGGAGCGCAATCTATACTTCCATACCGCTCTGATAAACAGGTAGACAAGGAGAGCTGACCAATCCGCTTAAGGAGAGTTGACCAATGCAACAAGTCAATGACTATATCTGGTAATATACTGGGTAACACATCCAGTACAGCACCAGTATCTGTTCATACACAGCAGCAGTATATGATTTTTTTATTTTATTTTCATTTGATGTGCGTTGGAAGAGGGGTAGTCTTATACAGAGAATATATCCCAAACTCTATATTTTAACTGGAAAAGTTGGGCGGTCGTCTTATACGCCCAGTCGTCTTATACGCCGGAATATACGGTACATAAATATACAGATAAATTATATAGAAAAAAAATGTACAGTATATACAAAAATATGTGCTGCAAGTTTGTATGTATTCATTTATTTTTTTTACATATACATTTTTCTGTATATTCACAAATTTATTTACATATGTATTTATTTACTCATTTGTTTATTTTTCCTGCGAATGCATGCTATATCTAAGCCTACAGTCCCTGACCCACAGCAGTATACTCCATCCCTGTTGCCTGATGAAGCAGGATCATTCCTGCGAAACACGTTGTACCGAATCTTGGGCAGTATAAATAAAGTATCTTGTTGATAAATTATTACTAATCTGTGTCTACTTGGAGGCGGTCCACCTCCGCCTCCTCTATTTTTAAACATTTTACCTTTTTTTTTTTTTTTTAATATCCTACTGGTGCCTCTGTTTACCTTTACATTGTACAAGTCCACCCTTGGTGGAGGGGTGGCATCCCCTTTTTTGATCTACGGAGAGCGACTTGGGGGACAGGTCAAATCCCCCCACCTGCTTATACAGTGGTTGCCTTAGTGGTAATTCACATTTGTGAGTATAACGATTACATTATCTCATCCATAGCCAGTACACACTACACTACATTGGGCTCTTGGTGTCGCCTTTTTTGAACTTGATAGGTACATGATAATATGTCCTTATGCTATAATCGCTATTAAATCATCATTTGACCTTTTTATATCTAACTTTTATTGGATGTAATTTGCAATAAAACAGAGATCATTTGGATGACATTTTAAATATATTCTTATTGAGCGCAACCAATTAAGCATCTTAGTTTAACTATTGATGTTCACATGCTACGTATTAGATAGGTTTGAAGCTCTGTAGCGCCCTCTGTGTATTTTCATTTTCTCGTAGCGTGGATCGGGGAGGGAGGCCCTAGAGCTGCGCAGCCGTGGCCTCCTCCGGCGGCCATATTTGAGGAGGCAGGAGAGCCCGACCTGGGTTGTGGGGTCGGGGTCCGGCCGGGGGGGAGGATAAGCAACGGGGACCCGGCGGAGCTGCACGGAGGGCGCGGATGGTGTCCTCCGTGCCTTCCAACGTCATACAGGTACAGACCTTTTTTTTTGTGATTTGGGCTCGTAAGTCCTTTAACCACATATGCACCGGCCAAGTTTTGTGTAATCTGTGCTGCGTGGGCTCTCCAGCCCGCAGCACAGATCAGGTAATAGGCAGGGCAATCAGACTTCTCCTTTTTTTTTTCCCCACTAGGGGGATGTCCTGCTGGGGGGGTCTGATCGCCGCTGGCTTGCTGTGCTTAGGGGGGGGGGCTTTGAGGAGCGCTATTCCCCCCCCTCCCCCTCACTGTGGGCGGCACAGAATGGCGATCCGTCCCGCCTCTGATAGGCTTCAGAGGCCGGGAATCGCCGATCTCCTTTACGGCGCTGCTGTCACAGCAGCGCCGTGCGACATAAACACCAGGGATTTCTTCCCCAGGTGTTTACATTTCGCCTGCGAGCCGCGATCGGAGGCTCGCAGGCTGGTCACAGAGACTCGGCCGTTTCCATGGGCCTATCGGCGTTGGCTGGTCGTTAAGTGGTTAAAGTGTGTGGCATGCAGTTAGTTTTCAAGTGTACCATAGATGATTAAGTATCAAAGTTTTATACATACCAGGGGCTTCTACCAGCCTCCTCTGCACCGATCACTCCCACGTCGCTTTCTCGTTCTCCATTTAGCAGCCACGTAAGTTTGGCCGGTTGTGGCCAGTCGGCGCATGCGCAGTGCGGCTGCGTGCACCCCCGTCTCGCTCTCGCGGCTGGAAGCTTTCTGCAGCAGAACTGCGCAGGTGCAGAGGGCTCCCGGCCATGGGAGTGTGGCGGTGCGCTCGGCCGTGCATGTGCAGTGCGCACCGAGTCGCAAAGCTATTGGGGCTGCTAACAGGAGAACGGAGAGTCAGAGAAAGATGGCCTGAGAGCAATCTGTGCGGAGGGCACTGGAGGAAGCCCCAGGTATGTATAAATCTTTTATACTTGCTTGTCTCAGGGTCTCTTCAAAAAATGTTTGAATTTCTGTATTACAGGACTTTCTAGTGAATGGAAAAACCCCACTGGATCATTGGATTGGCCTGAGGAAGAATTTTACCGCACACTGGAAGTGGATGGATGGAACGGTCTACAATGGCACAGTGCTGTGAGTGTTATGATGAACTAGATGCTCACATGTAGCTAGTCTGATATAAAACTATAAGCTCTAGATGTGGTCAGTGCTATGCCAATAATTCCAGATTGAATGAACACTTAATGCAGCTTGTATTCAGCATGGAGGGCCAATCAAAATCATCAAAAAGTGTCCAGTTCCAGGTGTGTCGTAATTACCTTGACCATCTCTGCTTGGCACTATTTTTATTTATAATGTAGTTATATAGCACTGACATCTTCTGCAGCACATTACAGAGTACATAGTCATGTCACTGACTGTCCACAGAGGAGCTCACAATCTAATCCTACCATAGTCATAGTCTGATGTCCTACCATATTATTATTATGTGTTTATATAGCACTGACATCTTCTGCAGCACATTACAGAGTACATAGTCATGTCACTGACTGTTCACAGAGGAGCTCACAATCTAATCCTACCATAGTCATAGTCTAATGTCCTACCATATTATTATTATGTATTTATATAGCAGTGACATCTTCTGCAGCACTTTACAGAGTACATAGCCATGTCACTGACTGTGCTCAGAGGAGCTCACAATCTAATCCTACCATAGTCATAGTCTAATGTCCTACCATATTATTATTATGTATTTATATAGCAGTGACATCTTCTGCAGCACATTACAGAGTACATATTCATGTCACTGACTGTCCTCAGAGGAGCTCACAGTCTAATCCTACCATAGTCATAGTCTAATGTCCTACCATATTATTTTTATGTATTTATATAGCAGTGACATCTTCTGCAGCACATTACAGAGTACATATTCATGTCACTGACTGTCCTCAGAGGAGCTCACAGTCTAATCCTACCATAGTCATAGTCTAATGTCCTACCATATTATTATTATGTATTTATATAGCAGTGACATCTTCTGCAGCACATTACAGAGTACATATTCATGTCACTGACTGTCCTCAGAGGAGTTCACAGCATAACCCTACCATAGTCATAGTGTAATGTCCTACCCTATTATTATTATGTATTTATATAGCACTGACATCTTCTGCAGCACTTTACAGAGTACATAGTCATGTCACTGACTGTCCTCAGAGGAGCTCACAGTGTAAACCTTCCATAGTCATAGTGTAATAGTCACTATCCTATTATTATTATGTACGGCAGTCCTCGGTTAACGGACGAGGTAGGGACTGTAGGTTCATTTTTTTTTTTTTCAATATTTAAATTTTTATTGCCAAACTTGCTTAGATGAACAGTTTATGTATAGTCATTCAGAAAAGACAATTGGCATGACTTTATACATATAAGCAAGCATTGTCAAGAAAACAATAAAGACAAAACTGAACTTCTATTTTAAACAACTAAAGAAGATACAAGAGAAACACTTAGCTTGAGTGACTCAACTGCTCTTGCGTATACCGTAATGGTGGGGCTATAGAGCACACATACTGGTAGGGCTAATGAACACTGTGAGTTTAGTGGGTTCAGGACCAATGTGCAACTATATTTAGAGGTTAACTCGAAATATGCCGGAGTTTTTCCCCATGTTTAGGTTGATGGTAGTTTGAGCAAGGATTTGTGTAAACAGTGGCGGGTATGGATCTTGCCAGCTAGATGCGATTGAGTGTCTTGTTACACACAAGATTTGTGAGATCTCTAGCCGGTGCGGGGAAGGTATCAAGTCGAGATCAACATGCAGTAAGGCTAGTTGAGGCGGTAATGAGAAGGGGGGTCCAAATGTTTGTTGAAATGTACGCTGAAACTTCTTTCCAAAAGTTGAAAATGGGCTTACAGAACCATAATATATGAGATAGTGTGCCTAGACATCCACAGTTCCTCCAGGAGTCATGTGAGTGCTCTTTTTTGTACTTCGACGCACTGGGGTAACATACCAATGCAGCAGGATCTTCTGGAACGTTTCCCAGTGAGTTATACATCTAGAATATCTAGATATAGGAGTTGAGGTTAGTTGGATTTGTTCCCTGGTGATAGCTACCTTCAGTTCGTATGACCAGTATCTGACATATTTCGAAAGACAGTGTTTAGAAGACCTAAGTATTTCCATGTTGCACAGGTATTTGTGCTTTAATTGTAGGTTCATTCTTAACCTGAATGCGTTCTTAAGTTGGAATATTGTGCTATCTCTGTCCCCTTTGCGTCCTATGTGACCCCCTTTGCCTCTCTGTCTTCCTCTGTGCCTGTGTGTCCCTTTCAATGCCTTTTTTTTTCCTCCGTCTCTGCTTGTTTGTCCCCCCTCTGTGCCCCTATACATCCCCCCCTCTGTCTGTTTGTACCCCTTCTGTGCCTCTGTTTGTACCCCCTATGCCTTTGTGCCCGTTTTGTGCCTCTGTTTGTAACCCTGTGCCTCCATTTGCACCCCCCTGTGCCTTTTTGTACACCCTGTGCCTCTGTACCCTCCCTGTGCCTCAGTTTTTACCCCCTGCGCCTCCGTTTGTACCCCCGTGCCTAAATTTGTAACCCCTTGGGCCTCTTTACCTGCTCTCTGCCTCTGCTTTTACCCCCTTGTGCCCCGCTTTTTCCCCTCCCCTGTGCCTCTGTCCCCATGGACTCACCTTCCACCCTGTGTCCAACGCTGTCTGTCCTCTGCTCTCCGCCTCCTGCTCCCTATAGCCGCGTACAGCACCGCTAGATGCAGCATCGCTTCCTGTATGTCACATGGCATATAAGAAGCAAATGGATGCTGCATCTAGCGGTGCTGTACGCGGCTATAGGGAGCAGGAGGCGGAGAGCAGAGGACAGACAGCGTTGGACTCGGTTTGGAGGCGAGTCCAACACTGCTGCAGGGACATGCGCCGGCACTCGGGGAAAGTTTGAAGTCACTTCTTCAAACTTCCCCCACGTAGAAATGACGTCATCACAACTGTATCGGGTCGTTGGTATGTCGGGCATTCGTAAGTCGGGGAATACCTGTATTTATATAGAACTGACATCTTCTGCAACACTTTACAGAGTACATAGTCATGTTACTTCCTGTCTTCAGAGGAGCTCACACTCTAATCCTACCATAGTCTAATGTCCTACTATATTATTATGTATACAATGTAACCTTACCATAGTCATAGTCTAATGTCCTACCATATTATTATTATTATGTATTTATATAGCACTGACCTCTTCTGCAGCACATTACAGAGTACATAGTCATGTCACTGACTGTCCTCAGAGGAGCTCACACTCTAATCCTACCATAGTCTAATGTCCTACCATATTATTATTATGTATTTATATAGCACTGACCTCTTCTGCAGCACTGTACAGAGTACATAGTCATGTCACTGACTGTCCTCAGAGGAGCTCACACTCTAATCCTGCCATAGTCTAATGTCCTACCATATTATTATTATGTATTTATATAGCACTGACCTCTTCTGCAGCACATTACAGAGTACGTAGTCATGTCACTGACTGTCCTCAGAGGAGCTCACACTCTAATCCTACCATAGTCATAGCCTAATGTCCTGCCATATTATTATGTATTTATATAGCACTGACATCTCCTGCAGCACTTTACAGAGTACATAGCCATGTCACTGACTGTCCTCAGAGGAGCTCACACTCTAATCCTACCATAGTCTAATGTCCTACTATATTATTATGTATACAATGTAACCTTACCATAGTCATAGTCTAATGTCCTACCATATTATTATTATGTATTTATATAGCACTGACCTCTTCTGCAGCACATTACAGAGTACATAGTCATGTCACTGACTATCCTCAGAGGAGCTCACAATCTAATCCTACCTCAGTCATAGTCTAATGTCCTACCATATTATTATTATGTATTTATATAACACTGACATCTTCTGCAGCACATTACAGAGTACATAGTCATGTCACTGACTGTCCTCAGAGGAGCTCACACTCTAATCCTGCCATAGTCATAGTCTAATGTCCTCCCATATTATTATTTACTAGCTGATTGCCCGGCGTTGCCCGGGTATGTATTTGGCTGGTGTTGGCTCCGCCTACTTTTTCTAACCCTAACACACAATTGCTCACTGACCAAGTTTGTGAGCTTTGCGGTCTTTCGTATCAATAATCTGCATTGAAATGAAACACATCTGATTGGCTGTGTGTGGCTCCACCCCCTTTTCTGAATTTGAACCTCAGTCACCCAATAACCAACTATACCAGGTTTGAGGCCTGTGCCATTAACAGTTCAAGAATGGTAGCAATTAAATATTCCCCCTGAAAAGCAACAGGTGAAGTTTGATTCACTTTTGCAGGCTCCACCCACTTTTCTGAATATTAATCCCAGTCACCCAGTGACCAACTGTGCAAAGTTTAAAAACCCTGCCATTAACAGTGTAAGAATGGCTGCAGTTTACATTTTCCCAGTGAAATTTGTATTTGTCTCCACCCACTGATGACCCGGCCTTGCCCGGGTATGTATTTGAGTGGTGTTGGCTCCGCCCACTTTCTAACCCTAACGCACAAACACTCAATGACCAAGTTTGTGAGCTTTGGGGTCCTTGGCATCAATAATTTGTATATTCCCATAGAAATTAAACAAATCAGATAGGCTGTTTGTGGCTCCGCCCCTCTCCAGCATTTGAACCCCAGTCACCCAATGACCAACTGTAGCAGGTTTGAGGAATCTGGTATTAACAGTGTAAAAATGGCAGCAATTTAAATATTCCACTTGAAAATCAACAGGTGAATTTTGATTGGCTATTATAGGCTCCACCCACTTCCCTGAATATTAATCTCAGTCACTCAGTTACCATCAGGGCAAAGTTTGGGAACCCTGAAATAAACAGTGTAAGAAGGGCTGCAGTTTACACTTTCCCAGTGAAATTTGTTTTTGGCTCAGCCCACTTGTTGTAACCTGGACACAAAGTCACTACTCAATGCCCAAGTTTGTGAGTTTTGGGGTCCTTGGCATCAATCATTTGTATTTTCCCATGAAATGAAACAAATCTGATTCACTGTTTGTGGCTCTGTCCCATTTTCTGAATTTGAACCTCAGTGACCCAATGACCGAATGTACCAGGTTTGAGGTTTGTGCCATTAACAGTGCAAGAATGGCAGCAATTTTAATAATCTCCTTGAAAAGTGACATGTGATTTTTGATTGGCATTTTTAGGCTCCACCCACTTTTCTGAATATTAATCCCAGTCACCAGCTATGCTAAGTTTGAGAACCCTGCCATTAACAGTGAAGAAGGGCTGCAGTTTACAATTTCCCAGAAAAATCTGTTTTTAACTCCACCCACTTTTTGTAATCTTGACACACAGTCAGGGCCGGCCTTAGGTTTCACAGCGCCTTGAGCGAAACCTGATTTTTGTTCCTAGAACAGTGGTTCCCAACCTTTTTGACGTTGTGACACATCATGCCAAATGTTCAGATCTCTGTGACACATCAGAATCAGAATCGTTTATTTCGCCAAGCATGACTGGGTCATGCCCGGAATTGGTTTTAGCATCACAGGGCAGCTCACAAAAATAAGTTACAGTAGAGACATAACGTAAGAACAGTGCACAACATTACATTACAGCAGAAATATACAATGCAAGGAAAACAGGCAGTATCATACCCCCAGAAGATCTGCCAACCTTAGTCCACGCCTTCATCACATCCCGACTGGACTACTGCAATGCTCTCTACACTGGCCTTCCAAAAAAGGTCTTGTACCGACTACAGCTGATACAGAATACTGCTGCCAGACTGCTAACCAACCAACCCCATCACTGCCACATAATGCCAGTCCTGCACTCCCTTCACTGGCTACCTATAGAATGGAGGGTCCTATTCAAGATCGGCCTACTGACATTTAAATCCCTGAATAATTTAGGCCCTGGATACATGAAAGATATGTTGCAGCTGCGTAGCAATCCCCGCATTCTCAGATCAACAGGTTCTAATAATCTAGTCATACCCAGAGTCCACTTGGAAACTTTTGGTCCCAGAGCCTTCTGTCATGCTGCCCCTACGTTTTGGAACTCCTTACCTCAACAGATCAGGACAGCTCCATCCCTGGACGTGTTTAAATCCAGACTGAAAACCCACCTGTTCAGTTTGGCATTTGCAGAAATATAACTTTTGTTGTGTGAATACTTCATCCTACTAATTACTGAATCTGAGAGAGCCTAAGCGCTTTGAGTCCTATGGGAGAAAAGCGCTATAGAAATGTTATTGTATTGTATTATTGTATTGTATTGTATTGTATCACAGCAAGAAGCGGCACAACGTACTCAGAAGAATCCAGTACCGTAAACACTCATGGGTCATGGGTGGTGGCGGCTAAGTACAAGTGTGAGGGGGGCACCTTGGGCTTTATAGGGAGTTCAATAGCCTCACCGCTGCGGGGAAGAAAGTGTCTCTGTGCCTAGATGTCTTGGTGGGGATGGCCCGGAACCTCCGACCCGATGGGAGCCGTCGGAAGAAGCAATGGCCTGGGTGTGATGGGTCATTGGCAATCTTTGCTGCTCTAGAGCACAACCTAGAGTTGTGGATGAGCCCCAGAGGGGGGAGGGGTTTCCCAATTATTTAATTATCTGATGACCCTCTGAATTTTGTATCTGTCGCTGGCGGTGGCACCAGCGTACCATACGAGTATCGAGGTGCAAAGGACTGACTCTATGGTGGCGGAGTAGAAGGATTTGAGGAGTTCTTGGGCCATACCAAACTTCTTTAGTTGGCGCAGGAAGAAGAGTCTTTGCTGGGCCTTCTTTTGGGTTGTGATGGTGTTGTTCTTCCAGCTCAGGTCATCGGATATGGTTGTGCCCAGTAGTCGAACGCTGGAAACGATTTCAACTTCAGTCCCGTCGATGAGAATTGGGCGGGGGGTCGTCCTCTGCCTCCTGAAGTCAATGACCATCTCCACAGTTTTGGTGGTATTGAGCACCAGCTTGTTTGCTCCACACCAGTGGCAGATTCTGTCCACCTCGTCTCGGTAGCCCTGTTCATTTCCCTTGCTTACGAGGCCAACAATGGTGGTATCGTCGGCAAATTTGATAACCTTAACAGAGTTATCTTTAGACGTACAGTTGTTGGTATAGAGCGAGAACAGGAAGGGTGACAAAACACATCCCTGAGGGGCTCCAGTGTTGGTAATCCTTGGCCTGGACGAGATGTCGCCCAGCTTAACTACTTGGGACCTGTCTGTAAGGAAGTCCGTGATCCAGCAGCGGACGGAGGGGTGGACACCGAGTTCCTCTAGGTTGTCATGCAGTATACGAGGACAGATGGTGTTGAAAGCCGAACTAAAGTCGAGGAGGAGCATCCTGGCATATGAGTCCGGGCTGTCCAGGTGGCCGGTGATGTACTCCAGGCATATATTGATAGCGTCGTCGGTGGACCTATTTGACCTGTATGCAAATTGGAACGGATCCAGACAGTGCAGTGTGGAGTTCTTAAGGAGGGATAGGATCACTTTCTCAAAGGTTTTCATAGCAACAGAAGTGAGGGCCACAGGTCTGAAATTGTTAAGGTCTGAGACTCCTTGTTTTTTTGGGACAGGGATAATGGTGGACTTTTTAAAGCATGCAGGTACCTTGCCATCTCTCAGGGACTTGGAGTATATGGAAGTGAGGATGGGGGCCAGCTGCCGTGAGCAGGTTTTCAGGCAGGCTGGGGACACCCCATCCGGTCCTGAGGCTTTCCTGGCGTTCAGTGAGGACAGGTGGCGCAGAACCTCCGCCTCGCTCACTACTGGGGAGGGAGAGCTCGGGCTTTGAGAGAGGGCAGTGGGGGGGGGGGGGGGCCGGTACCCCTGTCGGTCTGTCAGGTCCTCGAACCTGCAGTAGAAGCTGCTCAGTTCCTCAACTAGCTCAGCGCTTGGTGTTGCATGGAGAGGGGGAGGCTTGTAGTTTGTGGCCGCCTTGAGCCCCCTCCAAACAGCCCTTGGGTCGTTTGAGCTTAGGTCCTTCCTCATCTTATCTGCATATTCCCTTTTAGCCACTCTCAGTTCTTTGTTAAGGGAATTCCTTGCTGACCTGAAGTCCTCTATGGAGCCGGACTTATGTGCAGCCTCTTTTTGCTTCCGCAGCTTACGTAACTTGTTGGAGAACCAGGGTTTATTGTTCGGATAGACCCTGAAGGACTTTGAGGGAATGCAGGTTTCCTCACAGAATCTTATGTAGGAAGTGACAGTGTCAGCCCATTCATCCAGGTTAGGTGATTCCAGGGCCCTCCAGTCTGTGTTGTCGAAACAGGTCTGAAGTTGTTCTTTTGCCTCGTTTGACCACACTTTTGCAGATTTGAGAGCTGGTTTTGCTGCTTCCAGACGTCTTCTATAGGTCGGGATCAGGTGGATGAGGTTGTGGTCGGATGAACCCAGTGCTGCCCGTGAGATTACTTTGTAGGGGTCTTTCAGGATCGTGTAGCAGTGATCCAGTGTGCTGTCACTCCTGGTGGGGCAGGTAACGTGCTGATGGTAGCGTGGCAGCTCCCGGCGGAGGTTGGCTTTGTTGAAGTCGCCCATTACAATAGACAAAGAGTCTGGTAGGGACGTCTCCCACTGGGTGATAATATCACTCAGATCCCGTTCGGCCAGCTTGACATCTGCATCAGGCGGGATGTAGACCCCCATAAGGACGTAGGATGAGAACTCTGCCAAAGTCTGCCTTACAATTTGGGACTGCAATCGTTATCTTCCCGTTTAATTGGTATGCTTGCTGATTCCTTGCAAAAGTCTGCCTTACAATTTGGGACTGCAATCGTTATCTTCCCGTTTAATTGGTATGCTTGCTGCATACATTGCTACTAAGATTGTTTAATATAAATTTAAGTAGTTCAGCAGTGTTTGTAAATTCCCATATTACATCCTGTGAATCCTTGTGTTCCAGCCCAGTGACCACCAATTATTTATTACAGGCCTGTTTTTTTGGTAGCCACTCCCATCCCCAGCTGAACTGTTTTCTCAATTTCTAATTGAGAATCACTTCCATTTCAGCCATGGCAGCTATCATACCTATTTAAACGCTGCAAGAAGGTCACTTGTGGCCTAGGTCATTTGGTGCCATTTAATTCCTAAGTGCCATTTATTACAAAGTGCTTTGCAACAACTTACCAAGAATTCACCCAGGAATTCAAACAGGAATCAACAGCCAAAGGACTCTGCTGGAAACTACTACTCTGCATCCACAACTGCCTCCAATGCTGTTGCTCAAAATGCCACTGCTGGACATATGTTGCACTACCAAGTAGACTCTTTATGTACACAGGTTTGCTTGCACTAACTGCATACTCATATAAACTGTTTAGGAGTTGGAAATTTCCTGCTGATAATCATTGACACTTACCATGTTTACTGCACTTTTTCTTATGTTCTGCCTGTCTACAAACATCTACAAGTTGCATTGCAATATGCATCCTCCCAGTGTACCTCACTCCATATTCATTTCATCTGCTCTGCTTTGCTCACCTTACTCAGCTTCTCATGAACTGTTAGCTCTCCTGAAATCTCTCTCTCCCTCCAGCAGCTCAAAAACCTCACAAACATTTAAATCCCATTCACATTTGCTTACTCTCTCCCTCCTACTCTTACTTGCTGCTGGTGATATATCGCCTAACCCTGGGCCACAGCCTGCTGCCAGACAAGCATCCCCTGCTGACCCGCTTCACAGCTCTCTGTCCACAAATAACTTCAACACCCATCCTCGCCCCAACCTCATTTCCATCCATCCCACTCACAAGCACATGCTCCCCCTACCCTGCGGTCTCTGGAATGCCAGATCCGTCCGCAATAAACTTACAGAGGTCCACAACCTCTTCCTCTCCAAATCCCTCACCATCCTCGCACTCACTGAGACATGGCTCACCCCCTCTGACTCTGCCGCAGAGGCTGCCCTCTCATACGGGGGGCTCCACCTCAGTCACACCCCCAGACCAGACAACAGGACCGGGGGAGGAGTGGGTCTGCTCCTCTCCCCATCCTGCACATTCCGTGTCCTCACTCCACCTTCCTCCCTACAATTCACATCATTTGAGGCCCACACTATCCGCCTCTACAATCCCCTCCCAGCCATTGTTGCAGTCTTATACCGCCTTCCGGGCTCCACACGACAATTTCTCGACAACCTTGCCTCCTGGCTCCCACACATCCTCTCCTCTGACCTCCCCACCATCATCCTCTGGGATTTCAATATACCCATCAATGAACCCAAGAACTCTGTTGCGACCCGGCTACTCACCATAGCCAACTCACATGGCCTAGTACAACACACCAACGCCCCCACTCACACTGCACGTCACACTCTCGACCTTATATTCACTAAATCCACCACCATTGCAGACCTCGACATCGCACCATTTCCACCCTCAGACCATTACCTTCTCGCCTTCAACCTCCTCACGGAAGGCACCTCCAAACTACCCGCCCACCCACCTGGTCAATGGCAGCGAGACCTACGCAAGCTCAACCCTGGCGTCCTTGCTGACTCCCTCCATGGCCTATCCTCCACTCTCCCCACCCTAACCTGTCCTAATCTTGCTGCAGCTCAGTATCACCAAATTCTCTCATCAGCCCTAGAGAAAGCTGCTCCACCAATATTCCGCCGCAACCGACCCCCTAACCCCCAGCCCTGGCGCACTACCCATACTCGCAACCTCCAGAGGGAAAAACGCGCCACTGAACGAAAATGGCGGAAAACTCGACTAAACCAGGATTTCCTACAGTACAAGACTAACCTGCAGCAGTTCCACACTGCCCTTGCTCATGCGAAGCAGGAATACTTTACCAAGCTCATCGGAGCACAAGCTTCCAATCCCCGGCGTCTTTTTAGCACCTTCAACTCCCTGCTTAAACCCACCCCCCCACCTTCTGTTTCCTCCCTCTCTGCCACAGATTTAGCCACCCACTTCACCAACAAAGTCTCCATCCGTCAGGAAATATCCAATCTTCAATCTTCACCTCCCACCTGCTCACAACCTACTCCTTCTCCACCCTATCCTCCCCTCACCTCCTTCACTCCTACTACCACTGAGGAGGTCAACCACCTACTGCAGACTTCCCATACCACTACCTCCCCCCTTGACCCTATCCCTTCTGATCTACTTCAGCCTCACTTCACGGATCTGGCCCCAGTCCTCACTACCATGTTTAACCTCTCCCTATCCACAGGCACCTTCCCCTCAGACTTCAAGCAGGCCACTGTACTGCCTCTGCTCAAGAAACCCTCCCTCGACCCCTCGCTACCCTCCAACTACTGCCCGATCTCCCTCCTCCCCTTCGCCTCAAAACTCCTTGAGCGTCTGGTTCACAAACGCCTGACCCAGTACCTCAATGCCAACTCACTACTAGACCCACTGCAATCTGGATTTCGGCCTGCCCACTCAACCGAAACGGCTCTCACCAAAGTGGTCAATGACCTTGCCTTAGCTAAAGCTGAAGGTAAATATACCATTCTCCTCCTCCTTGACCTTTCAGCAGCTTTTGATACAGTAGATCATCCCCTACTCCTCCAGTCCCTCCAATCCATGGGCATTCACGAACTCGCCCTGACCTGGCTTTCATCCTACCTCTCCAACCGCTCCTTCACGACCTCCTTCAATGAGTCCTCGTCCACCCCCAACCACCTCTCAGTGGGAGTCCCCCAAGGCTCGGTCCTTGGCCCCCTACTGTTCTCCCTATACACATCCTCCATTGGCAAGGTTATCTCCTCCATGGGTTTTAACTATCATCTGTATGCAGATGACACCCAAATCTATCTCCACACCCCTGACATATCCACCACTACCATGGACAAGGTCTCCTCCTGCCTATCTGCCATCTCCTCCTGGATGTCCGCTAGGTTCCTAAAACTAAATCTAGACAAAACGGAATTTATGATCTTCCCACCCCGGTCATCCCTGGACCTCCCAGATGTGCAGGTCACTGTTAACCACACTACTATTCACCCTACCTCTCAAGCCCGCTGTCTGGGTGTCACCCTGGACTCCACACTCTCCTTCACTCCCGACATCCAAAACCTCACAAAGTCCTGCAACTTCCACCTTCGTAACATCTGTAAGATTCGCCCTTTCCTGACCCCTGCCACCACCAAACTCCTCATCCATGCCCTCATAATTTCCCGCCTCGACTACTGCAATGCCCTTCTGTCTGGACTCCCTAAGACCCGAATAGCCCCACTGCAGTCCATCATGAATGCGGCTGCCAGAATTATCCACTCCTCCCATCGCTCCACCAGGGCGGCTCCCCTCCGTGAATCCCTCCACTGGCTTCCTATCCAGTCCAGAATCAGATTCAAGATATTGTGTCTGACCTACAAATCCATCCACAAAACCTGTCCAACCTACATTTCTGATCTTACTCAGAGATACACACCAAGCCGCTCACTCCGCTCCTCCAATGAACTTCGCCTGACCGTCCCCCGCATCACCCAGTCCCATGCACGCCTCCAAGACTTCTCAAGAGCCGCTCCGACACTATGGAACTCCCTACCTCCACCCATTAGGGCAGCCCCCTCCTTCAACACCTTCAAGAAGGCCCTCAAAACTCACCTTTTCACTCTTGCCTACCACCCCTCACAATTGCTCTAAACCCACAGCCGAACTCTGGTCCCCTACCTCTCGTGTCCCTACCTCTCCCTCTAGATTGTAAGCCTTTGGGCAGGGTCCTCACTCCTTTTGTGTCCTACCTGATCATGCACCTCTATTACTGTGCACCCATGCTATGCATTTGAGTGAACCTAACTTGCCTAACTCCATGCTCCCATCCAGTGACTAAGCATTACCTTGTACTCATACTGTGCTGTGTGATCTGGTTTTCTTGTATTCCTGTATTGTCATATTGCTGTTTGTCACCCCTAAATATTGTCTGTAACCTAAATTAATGTCCAGCGCTGCGTAATATGTTGGCGCTTTATAAATACAACAAATAAATAAATAAACTCTCTGGGTGAGTAGACAGGTCTACAGTTGAGGAGTAGGAGCTCCAGGTCAGGGGTACACTTCCTGGTTAGAAGCAAGGGCGTAGGGATCGCCATAGCAACCATAGCGTTGCTATGGGGCCCCGTGGCTGGCCCTACTCCACAGGGGGCCCGCAGCTGAGACTGAGGACTTTTTAAAAAAAAAATATAAATAACTGCAACAAAGCTGGGCACCACCGCCGGGCCCCCCCTACCTCCCAAGTCCCCGCATATAGCATTTAATGGGGGACTATCTTGGGCTGCGGATTGATCTCTCCTGGCCGGACCCGACAATTACTCTGTAGTTCCGGCCAGGGACTCTCTTCACAAGTGACTGGCTGCTGTTCTCCTTGTTCTGCCCCTCTCCAGCCGCATCAGCCAATCAGAAGAGTAAGGGGAGGCTCTCAGTCCTTTGAACTCAGGCGCGCCAGTTTGTCATCATCAGGAGACAGGATGGGATGGATGGATTACAGACATGCTGCTGCCACAGCTTCCCGGAGGAAGAGAGCCATCCTCAGCACACCTTCAGCAAGCAGTGCACTGTCCCTTCCCGTACAGCACACGAGTGCACTGCTGCTGAGAGAGAGAGAGAGAGAGGCTCCACAGACATGTGCCTGACAACGTGCAGCCCTGCAATGTCAGCTAACTGTAAGTTTCAATTCTATGGCACGCTGACAGGCTGTGTGCAGGGAGCTCACTCTGCACAGAGATGGGGGAGGGAGATAGACGTCTGGGTGCAGACAGAGAGAGGCTACTAAGGAAGTCTGTAGCAGCCAGTGGTCAGTTATGTCCTTTTTCCTGCTTCTTCTCTTCCTGGTATTCTTTTCTTTCTCTCTCCCCAGCTGTATTTTGCCTCTCTACTGTCTCTTTCTTGCTCTCTTCCTGCTATCTCTCTGCCTGTTAGCTATCTCTATCTGTCATCTCTATCTGCCAGCCATCTCTCTGCCTCTAGCTGTCTCTCTGCCATCTCTGTCAGCTGTCTATTTGCCTCTGCTGTCTTTCTCTCTGCCTCTAAGCTGTCTCTTTCTTCCATCTCTGTCTGCCAGCTGTCTTTCTCTCTCAGCTGTCTATCTGCCTCTCTGCTCCCCTCTCTCTCTCTTTCTCTCTTGCCGTCTCTGCCTCTCTGCTGTCTCTCTCTACCATTTCTATCTGCCAGCTGTCTCTCTTTGCCATCTCTATCTGCCAGCTGTCTCTCTCAGCTGTCTATTTACCTCTGCTGTATTTCTCTCTCCCTCTTAGCTGTCTCTCTTCCATCTGTCTGCCAGCTGTCCTTTCTTTCTGTTGTCTATCTGCCTCTCTCTCATCTCTGCCCCTCAGATGTGTGTCTCTACCATCTCTATTCACCAGCTGTCTCCCTTTCTGCTCCCTCCCTTTCTGCTGTCTCCCTCCCTCTCTCGCTCCCCCTCAGCAGTCTCTGTGCCCCCTCAGCGCAGCGGTCTCTGTGCCCCCTCAGCGATCTTTCTCTTCCATCTTTGTCTGCCAGCTGTCTTTATCTCTCAGCTGTCTCTCTGCCCCTCAGATGTGTGTCTCTGCCATCTCTATTCACCAGCTGTCTCCCTTTCTGCTCCCTCCCCTTTCTGCTGTCTGCCTCCCTTTCTCCCTCCCTCCCTCTCTGCCGTCTCTCCCTCTCTGCCTCTAGGTTTCTCTCTGCCCCTCAGCTGTGTCTCTCTGCCATCTCTATCTGCCAGCTGTCTTTCTGCTATCTGCCTCAGCTGTCTCTCTGCCCCCTCAGCGGTCTCTCTCTTCCATCTCTGTCTGCCAGCTGTCTTTATCTCTCAGCTGTCTCTCTGCCTCTCTTTCCCTCTGCCCCTCAGATGTGTGTCTCTGCCAGCTGTCTCTCTCTGCTCCCTCTCTTTCTACCATTTATATTTGCCATCTCTCTCTCTCTCCTGTCTCTCTCTCTCTCTCTCTCTGCCTCTTAGCTGTGTCTCTCTGCCATCTCTATCCGCTAGCTGTCTCTCTCTGCCGTCTCTCTCTCAGCTCTCTATCTGCCTCTGCTGTCTTACACTCTGCCCCTTAGCTGTCTCTCTCTTCCACCTCTGTCTGCCAGTTGTCTTTCTCTCTCAACTGTCTATCTGCCTCTCTCTCTGCCCCTCAGATGTGTGTCTCTGCCATCTCTATCTGCCAGCTGTCTCTCTTTCCCTCTCTGCTGTCTCTCTCTCCCTCTCTGCTGTCTCTCTCCATGCCCCTCAGCTCTCTCTCTCTTTCTCTCTCTCTCTCTCTGTGCATAAATACTGGGTGTGTTTCTCTCTAATTCCCCCTCATTTATGGCTGATCACAAGCTGTAACTTGATCTCTCCCCATGTCAACTGACTGCCATGGCAGATAAGCTCATATGAAAGCACAGGATGTTAACAATTTGTCTGCCTCCATGGAAGCAGGAAGTAGAAACAGTGCAGATTTATTGAATGTTATTCTGCTGTTATGTATCTTTTATAGCAGAGAGGAAGTTGTGAATTCAGATCCACTTTAAAGGAAACATCAGGGTTTTTAAAAAGAGCAAGTCTGCTTACCCGGGGCTTCCTCCAGCCCCTGGCAGCAGCTTATGTTTCCCTCCCAGTAGCAGCTCCGTTCCCAGCTGGTCCGGGTCCCCTCCGTTGCAGCAGTTGACCTGGCGAGGTCGGCAGGTTCTGCACTTGCATAGGCAGTGGCACAATAGCTGTCAACCTCGCCAGGTGGACTGCTGCAACGGAGCGGACCTTGGGCCACCAGCTGGGAACGGAGCTGCGGCGAGGGACACTGCTAGGGTTTGGAGGAGGCCCCAGGTAAGTAGATCTACCTTTTGAAAAAAAAAAATTCCTTTAATCAATAGAGATTTTTCCATCCAGTCTGATTATATTTTAACATAAAACTGATCAAAAATATTGTTCTGAGTAGATGAAAAATCTTTGAGGGTTCGGGAGGGGTGTGCGTGTGTGTGTGTGTGTGTGGGGGGGGGGGGGGGGGGGGGCCCATGAAAAAATTTTGCTATGGGGCCCAGTCATTTCTAGCTACGCCCCTGGTTAGAAGCGACGTGTTCGGACACCATGAGGAGTTGATGTAAAAGCAGACCCCCCCACCCTTCCTTTTGCCTGAGAGGGAGCGGTCACGGTCTGCCCGGATGAGGTTGAAACCCGTGAGGGATAGGGCACTGTCTGGAATATCCTCATGCAGCCAAGTCTCTGTGAAGCAGAGTACAGGGGTGTTGCTTCCGATCTCCCGCTTGTCGCTGAGGAGACGGAGTTCATCCAGTTTATTTGGCAGGGAGCGAACATTCCCTAGGAGGGCCGAGGGGATGGCTGATCTCAGGCCCTTTTTCCTCAGCCTCACTTGAGCACCCGCCCGACAGCCCCGTCGTCGCTGGGGCCCCCTCTCCCCTGGGCGAGACCTGGTAATTTGCTGGATGTGACACCAGACTGAGTCGAATAGGTGCTCATCCTCTGGCTGGGGAGCCCTGCAGTATTCCCACTGGATGAGTTGCGCCCTTGAGTATGCGATGTGAGGGGTTACCGATGGCGTTGGGGTACCCGTGAATGTGGTCATGGTACTGGGCTTGGAGGTAGCAGGCAAGGGCTGACTGCGCACTTCAGGAAGCAGCATACAGCATTTCAGGAAGCAGCATACAGGGTCAAAAAAAAAAAAAGTTCAGAACATACAGCAGCATAGGAAGGCATGTGGCTGATAAGTGCAGAGCAGGGCAGAGTAGCAAGCTTGTGTTGGGAGTTGGAAGTTCGGAACATACAGCAGCATAGAAAGGCATGTGGCTGATAAGTGCAGAGTAGCCCGCTTGTGTTGGGAGCTTGACTACTATTTCAGCAAGCAGCCCAGGCAGTACAGGGCAGAGCAGTGGTTGTGGGTTGGCACACCGGGCAGACCTGCAGAGTAACTGGGGCAAGTAGCCCGGGAGCAGCAGGGCGCAGCGGCAGGTAATGCCAGAAGTAGCAGGGCAGAGTGGCTGGGTATAGTAACTGTTGGGCATGTGGGGGAGCGGTTCGTACCTGTATTGCGGATTTCAGCACTGATGGAGGAGCTGTATTGCAGATTTCAGCTGGAGGCTGGAGAGGAGGAAAAAGCCCGGCCCAAGTCGCTGGGGACTGCGGGGAGCAGGCAGGGCCCTCAAGGTCGGTCACTGCAGTCTGTGTGAGGCCCGCCCGGGTCTTAGGCAGGAGCGCTGGGAGAGACACTGGTGGCCGGCAGAACCTGCCGATGGTCTGTCTCTGGAGCCTGTGGGAACCGGCCGGGCCTGCCTAGGACTATGGCAGGAGCGCTGGAGCAGTCTCTGGGATTCGTGCGGGCAGCCGCTGGTGGCTGAGATCAGGTGATCGCTGAGTTGAAGCAGCGGCGTGGAGTCAGGAGCGCTGGTCCGGAGCAAGGAGCCGTGAGGCTGGTGCTGTGGTTCTGCCGTGCCTGGATACCTCGAGCATGTGCGCATCTGTTTCCAGCACTGGGAGCCGGATGTCTTCCACCGGGTTACAGGAGCGGAGCGGAGTTTTGCTGAGAGCTGCCCGGAGTATTTGGCCGCACAAGCTTAAACTTGCCAGACTCTCCACGTGGATGGCTGTGTGGGTCCGCAGCCACGAACTGCTGCGTTGCCGGGTTTCAGGAGCGGAGCGGTGTTGTTGCTGAGAGTTTTTGGCCGCTCAAGCTTGCCGGACTCTCCACGTGGGTGGCTGTGTGGGTCCGCGGTCTGCCGCGCTGCTGGATGACCTTGGCGCAGCCCAGGGAAAAACTATCTAAAACTACGTAACTATTGAGTGACTAAACTAACCTAAACTAACACGAAAGTAACAAAAAAAAGTGATAAAGTAACAAAACAAAACAGAAAAACTTTGCGGAGCCAGTGTGCTTTGGCAGCCGACCTCAGGCGCCATCTTGGTTGGACACATCACGTATGTATAATACTATTAACCACGAATGGATGGAAAGAATGCATTATCCTGAATACACTTAAAAATGAAGGCTAGAACCTTTCAGGAATATTAATAAAAACAATCAGTGGGACAGTTAGCCGCCTCCCTCCATTTAGAATGATAGCACAGCACTGACAATTTGCACCACGCGTTATAACCACATTGCGCCCCCCCCCCCCCAAAACGCCCCCAGACTCAGTATAGGTAGGTAGCCAGGTATAGGTGCCCCCAGTATAGGATCTCGTGTAGGTGCCCTCAATATAGGTTGCCAAGCATAGGTGCCCTCCATCCCCCCATAGGTAGCCAGGCGTAGGTGCCTCCAGTATAGGTAGCCAGGTGTTGGAGCCCTCAGTAAAGGTAGCCAGACATAGGTACCCTCAGTATAGGAAATCAGGTCTAGGTGCCCTCAGTATAGGCAACCAGCTATAGGCGCCCCCTTGGAAGCTGGCGCCCTGAGCGACCGCTCCGGTCGCTCATATCAAAGGTCGGCTATGCACACAGTCACTACTCAATGACCAAGTTTGTGAGCTTTTGGGTTCCTGGCATCAAAATTGTGCTAATGGAAGCAGTTTAACCAGCAAAGAAATCTGGCTGTTTTTGGCTCCGCCCCTTTACTGAATTTGAACCCCAAACACTTAACGACCGACTGTAGCAGGTTTGAGGCCTCTGTTATTAACAGTGTGAGAATGGCTGCAGTTTCAATATTCCCCTTAAAAATCAATAGGTGAATTTTGATTGGCTCTTGTAGGCTCCACCTACTTTTCAGAATATTAATCCTAGTCACCCAGTGACCAACTGTGTGAAGTTTGAGAACCCTGCCATTAACAGTGTAAGAAAAGCTGAAGTTTACATTTCCCCATGTAAAAAGTTAGTTGTTGGCTCCGCCCACTATTTTTAATCTTGACATACAGTCACTTAATGACCAAGTTTATGAGCTTTGGGGTATTTGGCATCAATAAGTTGCATTTTACCATTGAAATTAACCACCCTGGCGTTCTATTAAGATCGCCAGGGCAGCTGCCGGAGGGTTTTTTTTTAATAAAAAAAAAACGATTTCATGCAGCCAACTGAAAGTTGGCTGCATGAAAGCCCACTAGAGGGCGCTCCTAACCCATATTTCTGATCGCCTCCGGCGATCCGCAGTAACAAGGAAGGCCGCAATGAGCGGCCTTCCTTGTTTCGTTTTGCTCGTCGCCATGGCGACGAGCGGAGTGACGTCATGGACGTCAGCCGACGTCCTGACGTCAGCCGCCTCCGATCCAGCCCTCAGCGCTGGCCGGAACTGTTTGTTCCGGCTGCGCAGGGCTCGGGCGGCTGGGGGGACCCTCTTTCGCCGCTGCACGCGGCGAATCGCCGCGCTGCGGCGGCGATCAGGCAGCACACGCGGCTGGCAAAGTGCCGGCTGCGTGTGCTGCTTTTTACAGCGAGCAAATCGGCCCAGCAGGGCCTGAGCGGCAGCCACCGGCGATGATGGACGAGCTGAGCTCGTCCATACCGCTAAGGTGGTTAAACAAATCTGAATGGCTGTTTTTGGCCCGCTCCCTTCAGAATTTAAACCCAGTCTCCCAGTGACTGACTGTAGCAGATGTTAGGCCTCTGCCATTAAGAGTGCATGAATGGCAGCAATGTAAATATTCCCCTTGAAAATCAAAAGGTAAATTTTGATTGGCTGCTGTAGGCTCCACCCACTTTTCTGAATATTAGTCCCAGTCACCCAGTGGCCAACTGTGTCACGTATGAGAACCCTGCCAATAACAGAATGGCTGAAATCAATCTAACAAATCTGATTGGCTGTTTGTGGCTCCACCCCTTTAGTGAATTTGGACCCCGGTCACCCAATGACTGACTGTATCAGGTTTGAGGCCTCTGCCACTAACAGTGTAAGAATGGTAGCAATGTGAATATTCCCCTTGAAAATCAATAGGTACATTTTGATTGGCTGTTGTAGGCTCCACCCACATTTCTGAATATTCATCCCAGTCACCCAGTGGCTAATTGTGTCAAGTTTGGGAACCCTGCCATGTAAAAAATGAAGGTGTTGGCACCGCCCACTTTTTCTAACCTTGACATACAGTCACTCAATAATCAAGTTTATCAGCTTTGGGGTCCTTGGTATCAATACTTTGTATATTCCCATTGAAAAATAAACAAATTTGGCTGGTGTGGCTCCGCCCCCTTCCTGAATTTGGACCCTAGTAACCCAGTGACCAACTGTACCAGGTTTGAGGCATCTGCTTTTAACAGTATAAGAGAATGGTAGCAGATGAAATATTCCCTTTGAGAATCAAAAGATGAATTTTTATTGGCTGTTGTACGCTCCACCCACATTCCAAAATCTTAATCTGTCACCCAATGACCAATGACAAACTGTGCAAAGTTTGAGAACCCTGCCATTAACGGTGTAAGAATAGCTGTAGTTTATATTTTCCCAGTAAAAGTTGTTTTGGCTCCGCCCACTTTTTGTAACCTTGACACACAGTTACTCAATGACCAAGTTTGTGAGCTGTCAGGTTCCTGGCATCAAAAATGTGTGAATGGAAGCAGTTTATCCACCAAGGAAATCTGATTGGCTGTATGTGGCCCCTCCCCTTTAGTGAATTTGGACCCCAGTCACCCAATGACCGACTGTAGCAAGTTTGAAGCCTCTGCCATTAAAAGAGTAAGCATAGCAGCAGTTTAAATATTCCCCTTGAAAATCAATAGGTGAATTTTGATTGGCTGTTGTAGGCTCCACTCATTTTCTTGAATCTTAATCACATTCACCCAGTGACCAAGTGTGGCAAGTTTGAGAACCCTGCGATTAACAGTCTAAGAATGGCTGCAGTTTACATTTTCCCATTTAAAATGAACGGCTGAAATTTGATTGGCTGTTTTATGCACCGCCCACTTTTCCAGGATTTGTAACCTCAGTCACCAAGCGACCAACTGTGCCGTATGTGGGGACTCTGGCTTGATTACTGTGAGAATGGCAGCCTTTTACATTTTTTCCATTGACATGAATGGGTGAAATCTGATTTGCTGTTTGTAGCTCCGCCCAGGTGTGCAGGGGGGCCGCGAGACCCCCAGAACATATCATCCCAGGTAGTAAGGGATCTGTATACCAAGTTTCGTTCAAATCGGTCAAGCCGTTTTCTCGTGATCGTGGCACATACACACACACACACACACATCCGATTTTATATATATAGATTATGGTATTGCCAGGTTACCAGAATTGCCACATTAAGAGAGTGTAGGGAACCTAGTGAAAAGAACCTTTGAACTTTCCGCCAAAGCTCCTCAATGGTCCTTTGATCTGAGGATTGGAAATCTCCTAAGGGTGGATTCTCATTGGCCCAATCCATGAAGGGCATCATTGGAAGGTTTTAAAGATAGTTTTGCTAGGGCTCTCTTATTTCTATTGCGGCTTTAGTCCAGCAGGGAGCAGCGGCGAAGGTCCTTGTGTCAGCAGCACTGCAACAGGAAGCAGCGTTGTTGATAATCCCCAGGAAAAGCACAGAGGCAAGCTTTCTGCTTGTGGCATCTTTCAAACTAAATCTGTCAACTCCTAAGTGAATTGACAGTGGACCATGTACTTGAATCTGAAAAACACCGCAAATAAGGAAGTGTGAGGGTGGACACTACTAGCCCTATTGGGGTGGTTTGAGGGGCATGGAAAGAGTTTTGGAGGTTGACGGAAGTACATGATCCACTGTCAATTGGGAGGGATCTGTTGCGATCTTCGCATTCTGAAGTTGTGGAGCACGTCCAGAGGGGGGAGATGAGCCTCTGCTGATCTGATGACCCTCCGTAGTTTGTGTTTGTCGCTGACGGAGGAGCCAGCGTACCAAACAAGGATGGAGGAACAGAGGATTCGATTGTGGAGTAGAAACTCGTCAGACGTTCTTGGGCCATTATTTATTGTATTTATAAAGCGGCAACATATTACGCAGCGCTGGACAATAAATAGGGATACATACATTGCAACAAGGGGTGACAGACAGAGAGGTAGCAAACAGTTATACAACATAGCACAAGGTTATACATGCAATCAGGGTATAAAATGCGGTTTACAGAGACCCGGCAAACCAAGTACGAGTTAGTCCATGAGAAGGGTGTAATTGCTGGGGTAGTAACATTAAGAAGGACACACTAAGGGAAGGGGGAGGCCCTGCCAAGGCTTACAATCTAAAGGGTGGGGGGACACATAAGGTAGGACTGTGGAAAGGGTGATTGACAGAGAGTTAGAGTGTGGTAGATGTGGGGTTGGCTATTTTAAAGAAATGTGTTTTGAGGGCTTGCTTGAAGGTGTTGAAGAAAGGAGCGAGTCTGAGGGGGAGTGGAAGGGAGTTCCATAGGGTGGGGGCAGCTCTTGAGAAGTCTTGTAAGCATGCATGGGAATGAGAAATGCGTGGGCAGGTCAGGCGGAGAACATTGGAGGACCGGAGGGGACGGGCAGGTATATATCTGTTGACGAGCTCAGAAATGTAGGTTGGGCAGGTCTTGTGCACAGATTTGTAGGTAAGGCACAAAACCTTAAAACTGATCCTGAAGCTGATAGGGAGCCAGTGTAGGGCTTCGCAGAGGGGAGAAGTGGAAGCATAGTAGTGGGAAAGTCTGAGTCTAGCTGCTGCATTCATGACTGATTGAAGGGGTTCAATGCGTTTTAAGGGGAGGCCAGATAGTATGGCATTGCAGTAGTCAAGGCGGGAGATGATGAGGGCATGGATGAGAAGCTTGGTAGTGTCTGGGGTCAGAAAGGGGTGGATTTTGGAGATGTTTCGAAGGTGGAAGTTGCAGGTTCTGGTAACATTTTGGATGTGTTGGCTGAAGGAGAGGGCAGAGTCTAGGGTGACACCCAGGCAGCGGGCCTGGGAGGTAGGGCAGATGCTAGTGCTGTTGATAGTGAAGTGAATATCTGGGAGGGGTGGTGCAGAGCGGGCGGGAAAATTATGAGCTCAGTTTTATCCAGGTTAAGCTTTAGGAACCTAGCTGACATCCAGGAGGAGATGGTTGATAGGCAGGAGGAGACCTTGTCCATAGTGGAGCGGGAGAGATCGGGGTGTGGAGATAGATATGGGTATCATCGGCATATAGGTGGTATTTGAAGCCCAGGGAGGAGATGACTTTGCCAATAGAGGAGATGTAAATTGAGAACAGTAGGGGGACCAGAACAGAGCCCTGGGGGACTCCAACCGAGAGGGGTGTGGGAGTTGAGGAGGAACCATTAAATGGAGTGACCAGACGTCCCGGATTGCCCGGGATGCGTCCCGGATTCGGGGTCCGCTGTCCCAGGCAGCATGAGGTCCCGGGAAACGTCCCGCTTTCAGCAGCGGGACGTCCCGGCCTCGGGACTCTGGCCACTCTATACTCATGAACTGGCAGCGGCGTCTATAGACGCCGTGCCAGTTCATTGCCCGCAGCCCCGCTCCAGCCTAACTGTCTTCCGGTGTTCCGACACCGGCAGGCAGAGCAGGGCTACGGCAAGATGGCTGCCGGAGCCCTGTACTGGGCGCAAAATCTCGTTTGTCTTATGCCTCGCTGTTACATCATTACATTAGCTCCGCCCATACAATGTCATGGCCAAGCCCATTTTTCGCCGCGGCGCAGCCCCCCCCCCCCCCCTAGTCTTTGTTGCTGCGCGCTCCTCAGTCCTCCCCACTTTTCGCCGCTGCGCGCCCCCCCTAAAACACACACCCCTCCCCATCCCAGGTTGGACCCACAAAAATCTGGTCACTCTACATTAAAAGAGGTGGTGAAGTGGCGATTAGAGAGGTATGAGGAGATCCAGGCAAGGGTGTTGTCACAAATCCCTTAGGACTGTAGGGATTGAAGGAGGAGGGGATGGACAACTGTATCAAATGCAGAGGAAAGGTCAAGCAGTAGCAGGATGGAGTAGTTTCCTTCAGGTTTAGCAAGGGTAAGGTCATTTACTACCTTGACAAGAGCGGTTTCTGTTGAGTGGGCAGGATGGAAACGAGATTGTAGGGGGTCAAGTAAGGTGTAAGCTGTAAGGTCCAAAACCTTATAACTTTACTAGTATTGGTTCTCCCCTTATTCCAATTTCTCTAATACATGTTATTTAAAGAGACTCTGAAGCGAGAATAAATCTCGCTTCAGAGCTCATAGTTAGCAGGGGCATGTGTGCCCCTGCTAAACCGCCGCTATCCCGCGGCTAAACGGGGGTCCCTGACCCCCCAAATCCCCTCCGTGCAGCGGGGGATTACTTTCTGTTTGAGGCAGGGCTAACCGCTGCAGCCCTGCCCCACGTGCGTCTGTCAGCGCGTATCTCCGCCTCTCCCCCGCCCCTCTCAGTCTTCCTTCGCTGAGAGGGGCGGGGGAGAGGCAGTGATGCGCCGCTGATAGACGCGACTAGAGGCAGGGCTGCAGCCGTTTGCCCTGCCTCCAGGAGCGACCAAGTCTACGACCAATTTGGTCGTTGACTTTGCGGGGGGGGGGGGAGTTTGGGTGTGAAGGGACCCCCGTTTAGCCGCGGGATAGCGGCTTTTTAACAGAGGCACACGTGCCCCTGCTAACTGTGAGCTCTGAAGCGAGAATTATTTTCGCTTCAGTGTCTCTTTAAAGAGACTCCGTAACAAAAATTGCATCCTGTTTTTTATCATCCTACAAGTTCCAAAAGCTATTCTAATGTGTTCTGGCTTACTGCAGCACTTCATACTATCACAGTCTCTGTAATAAATCAACTTATCTCTCTCTTGTCAGACTTGTCGGCCTGTGTCTGGAAGGCTGCCAAGTTCTTCAGTGTTGTGGTTCTGCTATGAACTCCCCCTTTCAGGCCCCTCTCTGCACACTGCCTGTGTGATATTTAGATTAGAGCAGCTTCTCTCTTATCTTTTACAAGCTGGATAAATCGTCCTCTGAGCTGGCTGGGCTTTCACATACTGAGGAATTACAAACAAGGGCAAAGCTGCAGGAAGAAAAGAGCAGCCTGAAACTTCAGTGCATGAGAACAGGGGGAAAGAAACACACAAATGATCTCTTGAGATTCAAAAGGAAGGGTGTATACAGCCTGCTTGTGTATGGATGTATTTTCTATGTGTGGACATACTGTACATCAACCTACTTCCTGTTTTGGTGGCCATTTTGTTTGTTTACAAACAAACTTTTTAAAACTGTTTTTAACCACTTTTATTGCGGCGAGGAGCGGCGAAATTGTGACAGACGGTAATAGGAGATGTCCCCTAACGCACTGGTATGTTTACTTTTGAGCGATTTTAACAATACAGATTCTCTTTAAGTAACTTTTGTAAATCGAGCAACATTTCTGAACCAGCAGATGGCATTATAAATGTTTATGGCAAAGGGTGGGTCTTTCTTCTACTGTTGGGCAGCACGGTGGCTATGTGTGGTTGGCACTCTCGCCTTTTAGCACCAGAGTTTGTTTGAATTTCAGCGCAGACATTATTATGTGTCTGTATGATACCCCTGTGGGGGGGGGGGGGGGGGGGGGGTCTCCAGGCATTCTGGTTTCCCCACATCCCAGAATCATGTTGGTTGTTAGTTTTCTGTCCCAGTTACCCAGAGCTGTGGAGTGGGTCCACAAATCATCCGACTCCTCAGTTTATAAAAAAAAAAAAAACACTGCCTCCAGGTACCCAACATCACTATGACTCCTCGACTCCAGGTACCCAAAAATTGCTCCCACTCCTTAGACCGATACTTACTAGGGCTGTGGAGTCAAGACAAAAATCTTCTGACTCCTCAGTTTATAAAACCACCAACTCCAAATCCAGGTAATCTTGCATAAAACTGGCCCCAGGCTGTGGTGGGCACACTACATTGTGCGCCCCTCTGGGATGAATTGTTCAGTGTGAAGCCTATCGGAAGATCTTGTATGCTGGATAAATGGCTTAAAAAATAATAATGTGTTGCATTTTTGTGTCTTGTAGGCATGATGATGGTTCGCAAAACAATCTATGCGCAATCTATGATGACAGGGGCAAGATCCTAGCTTTTGAGTGCACTGCCAAGAGGCAATATATATGTGAGAAGTCTCTTTGATCAGCAGACAAGACTGCTTGGGCAGGTAACCATGGACTTAAATTTTAAGTGTGAAGACGATAATCCACCATCAAGCCTATTGATCCCTGGTGGCGGACGAGAAACGAGTTCCTGAAGAAGCAGTCTTTGCCACGAAATTAGTGAAGATGACTTTTTATATGGCTTTATTCTCCCTGCTCATGCTGGATTCATTGCTTGAACTTTGGATGGCATTTTTATTTTTATTTTTGTGTGTAGCTCATACCTTCCAGAGGGGAGCTCTGTCTGCCCTTATTACAGGTCATTGCATTTTTCAATCTAAGGGCACGTTTCCATTATGGCGAATTTACGTGCACTAGACACACATAAATTGCGAATTGCACTCAATGTATTTAATAGGAAATTCGCTTGCACTTTGGTTGCACGTTTTCGCTGCCAATAAAGTTTTGTGGGTTTTTTTTTGTTTTTTTTTTATAGAGACAGGAAGGAAGTCACAGTATGTTCATTTCTGTAAAACTCAACATATTACAGCTTCCTTCTTGATCATCAAGTAAAAAAAGGGTTAAAATCGCTTGGAAAAAAATTTGAATTCGCATGAAATGCATATACAAGTACGGATTCGCTTGCGGTTTTTATCAATGTGATTTGGACTAAGTATAGTGGAAATAGGCCCTAAAACATTAAACACAACAACAACAAAAAAACTAACAGAAAAATGATCAAGAATGGTATCATTTCACTGGAAGGAGTAGTACACTTCACTGAAGGTAATTGATAACATTGCTGGTTGCAGTAAAAATGATCAGATTGTCTTGTAATTGGGTCATTGCTGAGCAAACACAGCAGAGAAAGTTCTCTGCTTTCCCGCCAGATACAGCAAAAGCTTTTCTGCACTGTTTACTCAGCTCGGTACAATTCAACACAATCTGATCATTTTGGAACTCCAATCTTGTCAATTAGCTTCTCAGGGAAGTTGACTTTTAAATTATTATGGAAACCAGGGTGGGCAATACCTTAGAGGCAAAGGGGGCAATTGCCCAAGGGCCCATGAGCACTGCTGGCTCCCCAGGTCTCCCCCCAACTTGTGTTCCCAGGACCCCTGCACTGTTTTTGCAGCATAACAACTCACCTGTCCCAGTACCCTGCACCACCCGCTCCCCATCTTCACTCCCGCTGGCTGCTTTTTCTCCATGATCCGTCCGTTACGTAATAACTTGTGCCAGTAATGTAGAAGAGGTGTTCCTGTGAGGATGGAGAGGAGAGCACACATACTAATGGAGCAGCACAACTCGACAGGTGAGTTGCAATGCTGAAATAAGTGGTGCAGGGGCTCCGGGGAGCACATTAACCCATTGGGAGTCGGCTGCCTAACCCCCCTTAAGGACCTGGCGATTTTACATGCAGGGGGGGGGGGGGGGGGGGGGCGGGGGTCAGGCAGTCAGATCCCCAGTGTGGCTTGCTGGTCATGGTGTGCCCCTGTAGCCAGCAGCCTGTTCTCACCTTCCAGGCTCCAGCCATGAGCAGCTGTGGACACCTCCGCTCCTGCCGGCATCCCTGATCGTACTACCGCTAAGTCCCGGGTCGCGGTTGATGACGTTATCAACCCGGGACCCGACACGTCAGAGCGAGCAGGGATGCCCGGGCAGAGCACCGATCGTCGGGGGAACGGCAGGAAGGTGAATGGATCCTCCGCTACCGTCGCATCACTAACAGTGATCACTATGATCCGCCGGTGATCAGCAGCCATACGCAATGCCTACTGATCACTGATGGGAGAAGTCAGCTGTCTTATGACAGCTTAATCTCCCCTCTCGGGTGCGCATGATCACGGCGGGAGCGGAAACGGTGGGCAGCGTAAATCCTACGCAGTGGGAGGGACGAGTACTTAATGGGTTGCATGCAAGCTGTTAATGGAAACCAACATCCTCCTCTAGTAGTAGACAGGTCATGTGTATGCTCGGTGTGTATTATATCCCACAAGTGGGGCTTGCACTCTTTTGCAGGTGGGCACTAGTCTGTTTTTAAGTAGCGCTGCTCATTTCCTTGCTATGTACTAATGTTATTTGTTTTTGGTCAGCTGCTCCCACTTAACAGCCATGCTTTTGGTGTATATGCAGAGCTTCTGTTTGGGTTCAAGGTGCGTTTGTAGTTCCTGGGGGGGCTCAGCGCATCTCTGATGGAGGCCATTCGGAGGCGGCCTGGTGTTGCGCTGATCCACCTTTTGCGTAAATCCTACGCCGCATCAGGCTAGACCAGCTACAAGTGCGGCGTAGGTTTTACTATCAGCAGTCCCCAATACGTTAAAGTTGAGGAAGGAGCTGGCTTGGGGGTCATGGGAGTTGAATTTGCTGTTCGGGGGGGCTCCAAGTTACTTTTTCCCCAGGGCCCCTTGTGGTTTGAACCGGCCCTGATGGAAACCCTTCCAGTAACTTGAAAATTAATAATACAGTATCTATATTTCTATTAGGTTTTTTGCTGTGTTTAATGGTTTAGACCAGAGATTACATTTGAATTTCATTCCACTTCAGACTGTTTTTCTTTATGTTTTTTGTTTTTTTATTTGTTTTAAAAAAATTACATCATTTACAGGTCATTGCTGTCCACCCATCAACACGTATTGCACTTTTACTTTCTGGACGCGTGGTTGTGCATATCGATAGCGGCCAAACATTCGGACCTTTTGGTCTCTGTTACGGGTATTTTTATGAATTTCGGTGGTGTAGCAGGGGAAAATAAGTTGTTAGAATATAAATGGTTTTCTAAGTAAATACATTTCTTTATCAGCTATATTAGCTGAATCAATAGCTTTTTAGTAAAATTATTTTTTAAACTATATTTATTTTATCAATAAATACCTATTGAATTAATTTTTAAACATGAATAGCTTTATCATGTTAGAAACAGTAATAATTGATAAAAATAACGCAAAGGTACAGTGACAAATGCAGATAACCTTGTGTGTTCGAAAACAAAAAATAAACATACATAAAGACTAGTGATGGGCGAACATCCAGATGTTCGGGTTCGGGGGGGTTCGGCCGAACATGCCCCCGATATTCGGCATGTTCGGGCCGAACCCAACCCGAACATGTCCCTTTGGGGCCCCTATAGGGTCCCAGCATAAAGGGAGAGCATGCCCCGGGGGGGGGGGGGGGTCAGAAATGCCCCCCACCCTCCCCGCTAAGCTCTCCCTTGTGCTGGACCCTATAAAATTAAATCTAAGTCCCCCGAAGGTACCTTGCAGGCTGACAGGAGGAGGGCAGGAAGCGGGCAGCCGGAGAGCATAGGCGCTAGTATCATCTGGTACTTCCGCCCTCTCTCTGAGGCACTTCCTGTTTACATTTGTAAGTCACGTCAAGAGAGAGCAGAAGTACCGCGATGACGCGTACAAGGGTACGCGTCATCTACATGATGACACGTACCCTCGTACGCGTCATCGCGGTACTCCTGCTGTCTCTTGACGCGACTTACAAAAGTAAACAGGAAGTGCATCAGAGAGAGGGCGGAAGTACCAGATGGTACTAGCGCCTATGCTCTCCGGCTGCCCGCTTCCTGCCCTCCTCCTGCCAGCCTGCAAGGTACCTTCGGGGGACTTAGATTTAATTTTATAGGGTCCAGCAGAAGGGAGAGCTTAGCGGGGAGGGGTGGGGGGCATTTCCGACCCCCCCTTCCCCCCCCCCCCCCCCCCCCCGCGCTCGGGGCATGCTCTCCCTTTATGCTGGGACCCTATAGGGGGCTATGTTCGGCCGGACACGGCTGTGTTCGGCCGAACAAAGAAGGCCTGTTTGGGTTCGGGCAGCGTGGCCGAGCACCATCCCGAACACCATGAGGTGTTCGGGGGGTGCCAAACCGAACCAGAACAGGTCAAAATCCGGGCGAACCCGAACAGTGGCGAACACTGTTCGCCCATCACTAATAAAGACACACTTAACTGGGCTCTGGGAGGCACCATAGTACATAAAGAATATACAATATTGACTTCAGCCTCACCAATTGCAGCCAAACCAATTGTTCAGGAAGGAATAACTGAGGCACGGTGAGTGGGTCATGCTTAGATAGATGAGGACTGGCTTGGTTGCCAGTCAATATGGGATAGTGACTTGCTGTCAGAGAAGGGTAACAAATTCCCTTGGAACTATGAGCCTTCTGCCTACAGAAGGTTATAGATCGTGTGAGTGAGTTAGGGGGTTGGTGTTTGTACTATAACCTTATTATAACCTTAATAAACATATTCCAACCATTAGGATTGTAAGGGAGGTAAAGGGTTTCACTGGATAGACCTGGCTTGATTGACAGAGTACAGTTGAGTCCAGGTTATTTGGCACTCAACTAACCAGCAGTCACGCTCAACCAACCGGCACAAATCGCTAGCAGTACTCAGTGATGAAGGACCAACTTCTTGGACGGTTTGTTGGCTCTGCTATGCTTAAAGAGAATCTGTATTGTTAAAATCGCACAAAAGTAAACATACCAGTGCGTTAGGGGACATCTCCTATTACCCTCTGTCACAATTTCGCCACTCCTCGCCGCATTAAAAGTGGTTAAAAACAGTTTTAAAAAGTTTGTTTATAAACAAACAAAATGGCCACCAAAACAGGAAGTAGGTTGATGTACAGTATGTCCACACATAGAAAATACATCCATACACAAGCAGGCTGTATACACCCTTCCTTTTGAATCTCAAGAGATCATTTGTGTGCTTCTTTCCCCCTGCAGCTATCTTCCACTGAAGTGTCAGGCTGTTTCTTACTGCAGAGTGCAGACAGCTCTGCCCATATGTAATTCATCAGTATGTGAAAGCCCAGCCAGCTCAGAGGAGGATTTATCCAGCTTGTAAAAGATAAGAGAGAAGAGAGAAGCTGCTCTAATCCTAAATAATACACAGGCAGTGTGCAGAGAGGGGCCTGAAAGGGGGAGATGCATCACAGAACCACAACACTGAAGAACTTGGCAGCCTTCCAGACAAAGGCTGACAAGTCTGACAAGAGAGAGATAAGTTGATTTATTACAGAGATGGTGATAGTAGAACGTGCTGCAGTAAGCCAGAACACATTAGAATAGCTTTTGGAACTTGTAGGATGATAAAAAACAGGATGCAATTTTTGTTATGGAGTCTCTTTAAAGACTGGGTTCCATGGCTCCCCCATTGTTAAAACACTTTACATTTGATACAGAGATCATGGTATGTACAGTATATAGAGTGGGGTATAGTGCTGTATTAGCTAGGCCTATTTTTAGCAACCAGAAAGTACACGTATCCGGCATCACTGAGACCCCACTGTAACTGGAAAATCATTAAAACCCAGAGTATTTTGTCTGTACTATTTTGCTGATCAATAAAAATGAAAGTTTTATTGAAACCATTGGAGTGTTGTGGATTTGTTTTTACCAGCTGTACTTGGTACCTCCAGAAGAGCCCTTTTCCTGCAACTCCAGGGTATGCATGGGGTCCCCCCTCCAAGACTAGCAGCTCCAGTTAACAAGCAGAGCGGTGGTGATTGGCAGGGCTAGCTGCAACACCCCACCTGATTGGCTGCTCTGTCTGCAGGCTGAAGAGGGAACCGCGGCGTGCACAGGTGTACACTGCTGGGAGCCGCAGCCACTGCACTTGAATGGACAATCATAGGGGTAGGACGGAGGACACAGGACAGATTGAAGAGGACATGGGGACATCCACAGTGGGTATGGGGCTGCTTGACACTTGTGGGGGATACATTTGCGCTGGTCCGAATTGTATTATTCGGGCCATGAGACGCACTGACCTTTTTCTCCACACTTTTGGGGAAGAAAAAATGCGTCTTATGGTCCGAAAAATAAGGTACCAGCTGACAGGAAGACTAGTACTCAGTAAATGTATTTCTTTTTTTTACAATAAGTTTTACTGATCACACAAATAAGGAGAGAACATACACAGTTTGTACTGATATATTACCAAAAGATTGAGACTGTGGGTGCAATAGCAAGCATCACAATGGATATAACAGGTTGACATGTTGACAGCATTCCTACAGCACATAAAAGTGGCATTACAGTAAAGCAGAGAAATAAAAAAGAAAAAACAATGCAGTATGAGCTATTGCCTACAATGTAGGCACTAATGTCTCCATACTACATAATCCACCGGATGTTAAGAGGATAAACTCTTAAAGAGAATCTGTAGTACCAGCCTGTTTGTAGTCTTCTCCTAGCCCCCTCTGTGACATTTTTGCTGCTCCTGCTGCTTTCTTGGTGATAAAATCACTGTTTTATTCATTGTTTTTGTAAACAATGAAGATGGCCACCAAACAGGATATACATCATCAGAGCAGGTGCCTGTTTGCAGAGGCTCCTCTCAAACATGACTTCACTGCTGTAATATTTCTCCCACTTGTTGCCTTGGCTGCTTGTATGGGCTTTGAGCTGATATTTCTGCACTCACAGCTGTTCACAAGGTCTCAGACAGGCTGGCTGTGAGCAGAGACGCTGGCTGTGACTTATAAACAAAGCACACACACATAGTCTGCAGGGGGCGTGGGGGAGGTGTGTATAACTTCTCCCTATCACATCACATTCCTCTCTGGGCTGACAAGGTACGACAAAGGAAAGAAGATTAGATATAATACATAGACAGTGCAACTAGAAAAGGCTGCAGTAAGCCAGACCACATTAGAACAGGTATAGGAACTTATAGGATAGAAGAAATAAGGCTGAAAATGTTGTTACAGAGTCTCTTTTTAACTGAAAGAAAGAGGGAATGTAGAAGGGAAACAAGGTAAGAGGAGAAGAAAAGAGGAATATAAGAGAAAAAAGACATAGGTGGGAGATTGCAGCCCGTCTGGACTCCACTGTTTAGTGGAGTGGCTGTGATCCAACAAGCATCTATTCCGAGAGTTCAGGGGCATAGATCTTAATCCATCACAAATTTTATTCAGATTAGCAGGGCAATTTCTGTTAAAGTATGTAATCTGGTAGAGGGGAAGGGGCCTGTTGACTGCCTGTATCCAGGTATTGGTGGAGGGGCCTCCGGGAGCTTCCAGTGGAGTGCAATCTCCTTCTTGGTATAGTGGCAGAGCACCCTAATCAAGGGTTTTTTTTGGCGTCTTCTAAGATACTTCAGATCAAACAGCCCAAAGAACACAATTCTAGTAGACCAAGGGCCTGGAAAGCATGTTACCAATTGGGTAGACTCCTCAACCTCCCACCAGAAAGTAGACCGTCTCGGACTAGTCCAAAACATATGACCAAATGTACCAGGGGAAGAACCGCATCTGGTACAATCGGGTGATAATGAAGGATTAATTTAACGGGAGTGGAGTGTAGTAGATGTAGTATCTTTAAAGTGGACCTGAACTCTTGCACAGGACTGAAGGAGAACGTAGAGAAATGCATCCTGTATGTATTTAGAGAGTTTAGCCTGTTTCATTAGCCCTCATTTGTGTCTAATCACTATGGTAGTTGTAATTTGATCCTCCCCGTGTCACATGACTGCCTATGGCGGAGATGGCAGTTAAGCCCATTTGAAAGCTCAGGCTGTAAACAATATGTCTGTTTCCATGAATCAGGAAGAAGAAACTGTGCAGATGTATTTTAGGATTTGTATCGGCTCAGCTGTAACAAATACAGGTTTTTTTGTTTAAAGGTTATTATGCTGTTGTGTATTTTTCAGAGCAGCGAGGAGTTCTGAGTTCAGGTCCACTATAACAAGATCAGCCTGTCTCTAGCAGATAACAAGTCTGTCTGGAGGGCAGGGCAGTTTATAGGCTAAATTGCACTCAGGGCGAGGGTGTAAAAATTGCTCCTCCCCCCCTCCCCCTGTGAACTCACATACCCTTTGTCAGGACGGGAAATGTTACCTCTGTGGTGGAAAGCAGCGCAGCTGCTTTCACACCTGATGTCACCTCTGCGGCCACGCCATCCCGGGTGTCGCTTCCCGGCTCAGGTGGGACAGGTGTCTCTGTTGCACAGCAGCTTAGGTCCAGACGCCTGCGCATGGAGCAAAAGGACCTTTATGGGCGTAGGAGACAGATCAGCTGACATTGTGGTCAGCTGACTTCTACCTGTCAATGTACTTTGCTGGTTGGTTCAGCCTCTTGGGCAAGGCTGCTTGAATCTGCCTTCAGTATTTAAATCTGGAGTTGTTACTCTATCCTTGTCTGTTGTCGTGAATACTAGTGTGTTAGCGCTCAGACCTTAGACTAGTTCTGATGTGTTTTGATCTGGGAGGAAACCAGGGATTTCACACAAGACTAGGACTATTGTTATATTGTATATTGTAGTGAGGTTCCTGTTGATGATAGATGTATATGCAGTGTTTGAGATATACATCTATCTATAGTTAGTTCAGTATTGTATCATTCTGTTGTTGATTACCTGTGTATGACTCTGGCTAAACTCTGATCTCGCTTACTGATTCTGTACTTCTGCCTATCTGCCTTAAAGTTGCTGATCCTCAGCCTGATTACCGATTACTCTTACGATTTCTGTACTGTTGCTGACATCTCTGTTGTCGAACCTTGCCTGTCTGACCATTCTACTCACCAGTGGGCCCTCGCCACTGGTGAGGTGTGCTATATACCCACCAGCTCCTCTGGTGCGGTATCGCTACTCTTCCTTAAAGTGACTGGTAGTACCGTGCCAGCTACACTGGTAAGGTCTAGCTAAATTATACAGTCACGAGCTCTGTTAATTAGATAGTCACTTAAACTGATAGTACCTTACCAGCTCCTCTGGTAAGGTTTTGCCAAACTATACAGTTGCCGTGACTGATGGTACCTTACCAGCTCCTCTGGTAAGGTCTGACCTATTTATACGGTTTCTGTAACTGATAGTACCTTGCCAGTTCTACTGGTCTAGCCAAACTATACAGTTACCGTATCTGTTAGTACGTTCCCAGAACCCCCGGAGGTCTGGCCGTATTTAGCAGTGCCTTGTAGCTAGTGCCAGCCAGCACCTCTGAAGGGGCCTAGCCTTTATTAGTTTCAGCTAGTGCCAGCCAGCATCACTGAAGGGGCCTAGCCTTATTGGTTTCTGAGGCTCATCAGCTCCACTGATGAGCACTCGTTAATTACTCTTTATTCCCACCAGCTCCACTGGTGAGGTGTTCACTAGGCTGCAGTACAGTCTTAATCACCTGCTCCTCGGGTGATCACTGGTTGCAGTGTTGTTTGTGTCGCCTGCTCCTCGGGTGTCCTCTAGGCTGCAGTGCCATCTTAATCACCTGCTCCTCAGGTGATCACTAGGCTGCAGTACAGTCTGAGTCACCCGCTTCTCGGGAGATTCTATCTCCTCAGTATCAGTATCTCCAGCTTGCTGGGGCTTGTACGCTATTATACAGTCAGTGTACTGATTGTACCTCACCAGTCCCTCTGGTGAGGTCTCGCAAAACTATTAAAGTTACGTTTGCACCAAGCACTACACTCATAGCATCCTTGTGGCTATACTAGTATTATTGGTGATTCTGCAGATCACCACATAATCAAGTATAGCGTCTGCATTATTGGTGATTCTGCAGATCACCATATAATCAGACATCTGAGTTGCGGCACCCCACCGTTACACCCTTACTCTTTAGGGACAGTCACAGGTCACAAGTAGATCTTCCTACTTACTAGTGGCCAGCTGCTCATCCAGGAGGAAGCAGGGACCAGGAAAACACACAGGCGAAGAGAGACCCCGGAAAGCCGACTCCTCCATGGGCGCCGCCCACTGACAGCCTGCAGTACTGCTACAGGACATCAGGTGTCATCACGTGGTGGTGACGTGATGATGACTTGACGTCTGACGCAGGCAACCTAGGAGGAGTCAAGGAAGGTGATCGCGCTGGTAATCTTCCATTTGGCTGCACGGTGCATCACCAGCTCCCTAGCGGTTATGTCCTTCTGCCTGTGCCCCCCGTCTTTTACTTGCCTGTCTGCGCCCAGGGCGGTCGCACTGCCCAAGAAACGGCCCTGTCAGAGGGCAAAGGTGGAGGTTTCAAATTGGGCTTCCAAATCTCCCCTCACCTCTTTTTCATGTGCCCAGATAAACAGCCACTAGTCATCTTCGAGCCACAGCTTATTTTTTTTAACATTTAACGGGATCTGAGCAAAATATATAAACAACATTTTTCCATTGACTTAAATGGGTGAAATTTGATTGGCTGTTTGTAACTCCGCCCAGGTGTGCAGGGGGGACGCGAGACCCCCAGAACATATCATCCCAGGTAGTAAGGGATCTGCATACCAAGTGTGGTTGAAATCAGTCATGGTGTTTTTTGAGTAATTGTGGCACATAAACACACACACACACATACATACATATATACACTGTACATACATACACACACATACAATTTTATATACTGTATATAGAATTAGCACAAGTGAGCTCCCGTTATGTGGATAACAATACACAATGTGGCGGCAAGCACTATTGATCAGAGGAAGCTGTGTACCCCGCCTGTGGCTGTACAGAGGTTACAGCAGTCAGGATGAGAGGCTGGGAATTCCCGTCTGACTTGCGATGTAACACTATTATGTGTTATTGTGTAACCCGAAGGCTTGTCTGTAATAACCTGCTATTGAAGCATGGGTGTGTAAAGCTGCTGTAAACAGATCAATTAAGAATAAATTGCTTTTTAAAAAGCAAGGCAATATGCACCCTGTGGGTGTTCCTGCATTCCTGCAGCACTTACACACAGGCTTTAGTTGCTGCTAAGAACTGTGTTGATTTCCATGTTTCCAACAGAAAGCTCTGTTGGTGGGCAGAAAAGGGAGGGGGGATCACTTGTGTGCTGAGTTGTACAGCCCTGCAGCGAGGCCTTAAAGCTGCAGTGGCATGAAATGTAAAAAATAGCCTGGTCATTAGGGCGGAGTAAGCCTACAGTCTTCAAGTGGTTAAGGTAAGTAGTGAGGCTCAACCCAACCCACTTATGAGAAGCCTAATTTTAATAAGAAATCTCCCTGGTGTTCAGTTGCCTTCAAATAACAAAAGAAGACCCAAAATACTATGTGTAGTGATTTCCATTCTAATATAGATTTCTGTTTTAGTTTAATGGTTTGTCCCCCCCCCCCCCCCCCTTATAACTTCCAGTGGTGGTCTACAAGTCTCCCCTCCTCTTCACAGTATTCTAGTGTTCCACCATCCACATATAGCTTCTCTGGTTGTCTAGTGGTCCCCTGGCAGTATCTTACAATAAGCCTTATTAGTCTAATTAGTTCCCCTTTCCATCTCACAGTATTTCCTGTTCATCTAGTGGTCCCAGCCAACCTGCATATAGCATCGCTGCTGGCCCAATAATTGATGCCTATGGCAGTGCCCAAATTAGGTGGCGTGCTTCGTGCTAAAATTACCCGTCCACCTTACTCTCCTTAGAGAGTTTAGGACTGGGACCCACCAGGGTGTTTTTGGCAGTATTTTAGGATCACTGCCAATCGATGGCGATTCCTAAAAACGCTTTGCCGATGAAAGCGCGTGTTGGGGAACCTACTATTGTGACTGCGATTAGGAGGTAATAACAGTCGCAGGACATGCAGCTTTTGGAGTGCGTTTGCCCTCAGTGCTGTGTATAGTGTAGCGCTGTATAATCACTTTGAAAAGCGATTTGAGGGACGAGCGATTGACACTTTAAACAAAGATATTTATACTTACCGGGTGTCTGTATTTCAGGCTTCCTTGTGTAGCCCCGCCCCCAGCAGAAGAGGTCACAGGGGCTTCTCTGATTGGTCCTAGAGAACCACCTATGACCTCTTCCTTTAGGGGCGGGGCTACAGATGGAAGCCAGACACCTGGTAAGTAGAACAAAGATTATTAAAAAATATCAATCACTAAGCGCTGTACAGTTTGCATCAGGAATCGCAAGCGCAATCCCTTTAGGAATCAATGAATGCAGCACAGCAGGGATTTTAAAACGCTGTTCCAGGTCTTACTCTGCATGGTATGATAAGGATTTATGAAAGTGGTGCAGCCTTACTTAAAGAGGGACTCCAGTGAAAATAATGTAATAAAAAAGTGCTTCATTTTTACCATAATTGTGTAAAAATGATTTAGTCAGTGTTTGCCCATTGTAAAATCTTTTAAATCCCTGATTTACATTCTGACATTTATTACAAGGTGACATTTTTACTGCTGGCAGGTGATGTAGCTGCTGCATGTTTTTTGGCAGTTGGAAACAGCTGTAAAACAGCTATTTCCCACAATGCAACAAGGTTCACAGACAGGAAATTGCCAAGAGTACGTACTCAGAGTTTCTTGTGGGAGGGGTTTCACCACAATATCAGTCATGCAGCGCCCCCTGATGGTCTGTTTGTGAAAAGGAAAAGATTTCTCATGTAAAAGGGTATCAGCTACTGATTGGGATAAAGTTAAATTCTTGGTCGGAGTTTCTCTTTAAAGGAGAACTGTAGTGAGAGGTATATGGAGGCTGCCATATTGATTTCCTTTTAAGCTATACCAGTTGCCTGGCAGCCTTGCTGATCTATTTGGCTGCAGTAGTGTGAATCACACCAGAAACAAGCATGCAGCTAATCTTGTCAGATCTTACAAAAATGTCAAACACCAGATCTGCTGCATGCTTGTTCAGGGTCTAGGGCTAAAAGTATTGGAGGCAAAGGATCTGCAGGATAGCCAGGTAACTGGTATTGCTTAAAAGGAAATCAATGGTAGCCTCCATATACCTTTCACTACAGTTCTCCTTTAAGTATTTAAAGTTCTGTCACTGAGAGAGAGTTCGGCAGTAATGACTGAGGTAGCATTGGTCGAAGGACAACTGGACGCTGTATTCTGATCCACTTCAATAACAAACCGGCAGAATACATCGCTGATTGGGGGCTGAACAACAAGGAGGCTGATAGCCTAATAAATAAAAACGAGGACATGTGAGGGTAAATAGCGGACATGCACTGGCACTGCAGAGCAAAGCTGTGTATGGAGTGCAGGGATGAGCTTTCAGCGGGGAAAAATGTATCTGAGCGGGAATATCAGAGCCTGCAGACAAGGAGAGCCAAACGGAAACAGTAAATTCGGGCGCCTGAGGCTAGTGGACAAATCGGGCGCCGCCATTCACTCCTATAATAAATATCGTTTAATGGGCGCCCGATAGGAAAAAAGGGCGCCGGAGAAAAATAACGTTTTAAAAGCGGCGCCCGGAGACTTAATGTTTTATTACTGTTTCTCATGATTACACATTATTTAATGATTTATACATTTTTAAATTTTATTTTTAAACGAAAAACAGTACAATATTTTTTTTCAAACATTATTTTTAAACGAAAAACAGTACATTTTTTTTTACATTATTTTTAAACGAAAAAACCAACAGGGGGGTCTTAGGTTTAGGCACCAACAGGGGGTCTTAGGTTTAGGCACCAACAGGGGGGTCTTAGGTTTAGGCACCAACAGGGGGTCTTAGGTTTAGGCACCAACAGGGGGGTCTTAGGTTTAGGCACTAACAGGGGGGTCTTAGGTTTAGGCACCAACAGGGGGGTCTTAGGTTTAGGCACTAACAGGGGGGTCTAGGGGTTAGGGGTAGGTACAGGGAGGGTTACTTAGGCACCAACAGGGGGGGTCTTAGGTTTAGGCATCAACAGGGGGGTCTAGGGGTTAGGGGTAGGTACAGGGAGGGGTACTTAGTAATTTTTTTTTTAAACGTTATTATACGTTTCACTATTTAAACGGAAGATTAACGTTTTTACAATTGCCGATTTAATGCACATTATTTAATGATTTATAACTTTAAAAACCATTAATTTTAAATGAAAAACAGTACAATATTTTTTTAAACGTTATCCATGCTTATCGTTAAAAACCCGGCGCCCTTTTTTCCCAGCGCCCCTTTTTAACGTACGCGAGCCAAACTGCCTTGATCACTACAGAGCAGGATTAAACCGGTAAATATCGTTTTATATAACAATGAAATGTGGCACCATTTTTACCTGCTCCAGAGTGGCTAAAATCAATCTAACTATAAAATAAAAGCAATAAACTTGTATACATAACTGTCCTAAAACAATAACTGTTTACAGCCCCACAGCCACCTCATGCTCTGTTATGCACACAACACACCCTTCCTGGCTCCCGGGAGATCCCATAGCGGGCTGTCACTCAGGGCTCAAGTCATCTAGGCCTTCCGCAAGGAACCAGTGTGTGTACACTTTAGCATACATTGACAGAATAGCATACATTTAAAGTTATATATCCCTTGTTAGTAGAATCAGTGTCCCCTTGCCCGCTCGCTTCGCTCGCTGGGCTGCGGGCTCGGTCCTCGCTTCGCTCGGACAACTTTTTATTCTAACTCTATGTCCACTTGGATAGTGGAGATTGCACGTCAGCACACAGGCAGCTAACTGGGGTTGAAAAGGTTAATGCTGCTGATGGGTATTATGGGGTTAATGTATGCCCTGAATGACTTTGCACATGCTCAGTAGCATTTGTATGCTATTCTGTCGGGTATGCTAAAATGTTGGAACACTGGTTCTGCAACTTTAGTCACACACATATAAAAATGATTCAGATGCAGAGTGCTCAACAGATATTAAGCAGAGCAATACAGAAATGCAAGAGAGAATGTCACATCCATCCATCCAGTATCACACTGCTAACAATATAAAATTCCAGTCCATAAAGAATAGTCCTCGTGCGTTTTAAAAAAGACCACTTCTCCACTCAGTGCTGGCTGAATCTGCAATCTTCATACACTTCCATGAGGCTAACTATAGTAACACTATATGCTCATCGGATAAAGTAGCCAATCCTTCCAGATCAGCAAAACACACTTTTGGCCTTGCCAGTTAAAATCTCCTGCTTGTGTCACGCCAGACTCCTCAGGTATCCAAGCATATGAAAAGGAAACAAATGGACAGCAATAGCGTGATACCGTCTTAGCATACAACTTATGTTGCCACCAGTGCTCCCAGTTTCCAGCTATATCACCACCAGACATCCACCACATAAGTACACAGGCCTCTCACCAGATACAGGAGCCGACCCGTGACAGACCAGCAATTCAGTGTTTTCTAGGTCATCCACTTCAGTTTTCCCCAAGCAATAATCCTAAGGCTCAAACAAGGTTGCCCATAGTGTAATTCCATTTTAAATAAATGTAGTGCACTTACAAATTTCCGTATAAAAATGCGCACATAAAAGTTTGATATCAGGCTCCTCCAGCATCTCACCGCCGGTTTTTAGGATTATTGCTCGGGGAAAACTGAAGTGGATGACATAGAAAACACTGAATTGCTGGTCTGTCACGGGTCGGCGCCCGTATCTGGTGAGAGGCCTGTGTACTTATGTGGTGGAGGCATGTCTGGTGGTGATATAGCTGGAAACTGGGAGCACTGGTGGCAACATAAGTTGTATGCTAAGACGGTATCACACTATTTCTGTCCATTTGTTTCCTTTTCATATGCTTGGATACCTGAGGGCGTATATCAAAAAAGGGCGCCTGGAAAAAAGGGTACGGGGTATAGCCGAAATTTTAAGTTTTCATGCAAAACCATATTTATCTTTTAAGGGGTTGTAAACGAAAATTTAGTGCTAAATAGGTTAAATAAACGGAAATGAAATGGCAAAATACCGTCTATAACAACAAACGAATTCTGAAAAGAAACGTCAAATATCGTCTATAACAAAAACGATATTTACACTTGTATTAAGCATAGCAATGCAATGGTAGGTTTTACAGATATTTTACTGTAATTATACCAAACTGTAGGCTCACACAGATCTCTCCCTATCCCTACCCCCGTAGACCCCTCTTTGTTTAAATATATATAATTTAATAAATTGTATATATTACATATATTGTGCTGTAACTATACCTAACCTTACTCTCACACAGAGCCCTCCCCGTACCTATCCCTAACCCCTAGACCCCCTGGTGGTGCCTAACCCTAAGACCCCCCTGGTGGTGCCTAACCCTAAGACCCCCCTGGTGGTGCCTAACCCTAAGACTCCCCTGGTGGTGCCTAACCCTAAGACCCCCCTGGTGGTGCCTAAGACTCCCCTGGTGGTGCCTAACCCTAAGACCCCCCTGGTGGTGCCTAACCCTAAGACCCCCCTGATTGCATATATTATACTGTAACTATACCTAACCCTCGCTGTACCTATCCCTAACCCCTAGACCCCCCTGGTAATGCCTAAACCTAACCATCCCCACCGCACAAACACCCTAAACACATATAAACAATAATATATTTAATCCTTAAAATACTTCTCTACAAATAACATGAATAAAATAATTTATATATTTGTAATAGAATAAGTAGCCTTAAAATAGCCTTAAAATCACGTATACATTAATATTATAAATAGAGAAAAGTATATATATAAATATATACAATGCAATAGATAGCCTTACAAGCATTAGAAATCTTAAAATAACAGTAACATTAAAAGCGATATTTTAGTAACTATAATCAATGCATTATAAGTGTAAAAACAAAGTTAATACCAAAAGCGATGTATTTCTAATACAGTAAGGTTGAAAACGGTATTTACACATTATAAATATGAAAACTAATTTTTAAATGATGAAAGAAGTGTAGACGAAAATTTAGTTGTTATACCTTTGTAAGCGAAATTTTTAAACTAAATAATAAGTAAAAACTGATATAAGCGAAATTTAAAAACGAAAAAATAAGTATAACACAAACTCAAAACGAACTTGTAAACGATATTTGTTATAAACCTTATTCTGTAAACGAAAAATTTTGTTAACACGATCCCTGTAACCGCTATTTCTCGGGCGCCCTTTTTTCCTGTCGGGCGCCGAATAGCCGATATTTTGCATTGCAGTCTATGGCGGCGCCCTTTTTGGCCACTAGCCCTGTGCGCCCTTTTTTACTAGCCCGACCTGAGGAGTCTGGTGTGACACAAGCAGGAGATTTTAACTGGCTAAGCCAAAAGTGTGTTTTGCTGATCTGGAAGGATTGGCTACTTTATCCGATGAGCATATAGTGTTACTATAGTTAGCCTCATGGAAGTGTATGAAGATTGCAGATTCAGCCAGCACTGAGTGGAGAAGTGGTCTTTTTTAAAACGCACGAGGACTATTCTTTATGGACTGGAATTTTATATTGTTAGCAGTGTGATACTGGATGGATGCGACATTCTCTCTTGCATTTTTGCATTTCTGTATTGCTCTGCTTAATATCTGTTGAGCGCTCTGCATCTGAATCATTTTTATATATTTATGAGTGTTGCACACACTTTACCATACCTCCCAACTTTTTCAGATGAGAAAAAGGGACACTTAAAGAGACACTGAAGCGAAAAAAAATATATGATATAGTGAATTGGTTGTGTACTATGAATAACTACTAGAAGATTAGCCGCAAAGAAAATATTCTCATACTTTTATTTTCAGGTATATAGTGTTTTTTCTAACATTGCATCATTCTATAATAAGTGCAGATTACACAACACTCAGCATTCAAAATGAGTCTTTCAGAGCAGTCTGTGAAGTAATGACCTCTCCTCTAGCAGAGAAAAAGTAAACAGTTCACTTACAGTTGAGATAATAAAAGTCAGATAACAGCCCTCTCCACGACTAACTTCTGTCTTCTCTTCCTGTACTGGAAACAATTAGACTGATGTATCTGATCTTAATGTTTTATTTCATAGCTGTACTACACATACAAATCATAATATCATAATTTTTTTTTCAGTGTCTCTTTAAGCCATGCCCATGCCACTCCCCTGGTCACGCCCAACCACGCCCCTGGTCACACATACCATAAAGATTTCATAAGAAAAATATGTTTTATAATTCAAACCACATTGATCCTTTCAATTCTGGTTTATTTTCCTTCATAGTAACATTTTAAAATTAGTAATATATTAATTTAAAGGATGGGAATAAAGTGTAGAGTCAATCAAACACATTTTTAGTATAGAAATATATATATATTTATATAGAAAGAGGGACAAATGAGGGGAAAAGAGGGACAGGGCTCCCAAAAAGGGACTGTCCCTCCGAAAGAGGGACAGTTGGGAGCTATGCTTTACGCAGATAGCGATCCAGAGCTATACTGAGCTGCCAATAAAATTTTTCAAGGGGTTTTCACCCCATTTAGAAGGAGTTGAGGAGCGCACGATTACCCTAACTTGATTTTAGTCACACACAGCCTGCGAGTCTAACTAAAAAGTGTTCTAAACTGACAGCACAAGAGGTAATAGGGAGGAATTGATAGGCAGGAGTATCTAAAGAAAAATCAAAGTAGCTTCAACTTAAAAAAAACTTTTTTTCTGTTCTTCTGCTGGTGTTTTATCACCTCTGTAGAAGTTCTTACCGACGTGCTACTGGAAGAGTAATGCTGGGTACACATGTTGTGATTTCTCGCTGGATCCGCGGGGATTGAGCAGGATCGATCGATTATTTCCTACACGTTCAATCGGGTTTCGATCGATACAGCCGTCGATTTTGCATGTCAAGTATGCAAAATCTACGGCTGTATCGATTGAAACCTGATCAAACATGTCGGAAATAATCGAATCGATCCCGCGCATGGAGCGAGAAATTGCAACGTGTGTACCCAGCATTGCATTGGTTCTGCCGTAGGCATGTTGCCAGACAGCAGCCAGGCTCATAGCCGGTTATCACAGTTTTCCCTGCTTTTAGTCTTTAGTCTTCAGGTTGATGGCCGGTCATTACACACTAGTTACAGCGGATTACTTGCACTGGCGTAGCTTAGGAGCTGTGGGCCCCAGTGCGAGTTTTACATTGGGCCTCCTCGAGTGGTTTATACAAAACAATTGATATGGATTACCAAAACCTGACAAGGATAGCTGCAGTGTGTACCAGAGCTGATGAAAGCCCCATAAGCTCGGATCAACTCCCATGCCGCTCCCCCCCCCTTTTCTGCCCACCAACAGCGCTTTCTGTTGGGGGCTGTAATGGCTCCCAGGATGTTTTTTGTTTTTTTTTACAAATACATACTGTGACATATGCACAGTCACCCTCCGATTCCTGTTCCCTTTGCTGCCAATCGGCCTCAGACCCTGAGGGAATCCTGAAGACATTCAGCACTGCAGGCAAAGTAACCTATTGGATTGGTTGGTGAGTCCACACACAGTCCGATTCCGATTGTATGTAAAATCAATATAATCTGTGATCTCATATAGAGACCAGGTCGCTGCCACCAATCTGCAATAAAGCGTGCAAATTCGCTGAGTCTAACTCTAGCTAAATCCTGTAGAAAAAAGGGTTAATTTGACAACCTTTCTAGAGATAGCAAAACGAACGATATTAATATCAAAACTGTTATGGTAACGTCTCTAAGGAGATATAAATCCTGTTACGGAGATTTTTAGAACAGCACTTAGACGAACGATTTTTAATCGTTTATTAAAGAAATAATGCAGAACTAAATATAGCAATAGAAACAAATTGATACAGAAATAATAAGGATTAAATGTGAAAATAGGTATTGATAGTCTGAGCAATGTGTCAAGTTACCGTATGTCCTTTTGCCGTAATAAGCCCAACAGAAGATATGAAGTCCAGTTATGGAAAGTTCTGTGGAATGGATAGAAGTCCATGGATAGAGCAGCCAAATCTGTGATGGTATAAGGATGGCTGCAGCAGGACTCTCCTGTGTCCAGCAGGGTTGTTTTAACTCTTCCTCTGCCAGAGGGCGGAGTTGGAACAGGAGATGGGTGGTGTATGCCTCCTCCTGCCCTTTGTCATGACAAGCAGAAAGAATATGCAATAACTGGAATGGTCATAACTCAGCGACAGCCGACCATAACCCGCAGAGAGTGACACAGGCACGCTTCTGGCGTTCTCTGTGTCCGACCCGATCCCAACCCGGGCAGAAACTATCATTTGCATACCTGATGTTTAACTCTTTCAGGCAGAGAAAGAAAAAAAGGAACACAGCCTAGGTATTAGTGTGCTAGGCACTGTGCATACACATGTCTCTCTCATCATGTCACATTACACTTCGGTTGTCCTTTAAGCTTTGTTCCCAATTGAGCTGAGATGATGTTTTGTCCGGTCTCGACTCATTGCTAAGCGGAGAGTGAATGGCTCCTATGTTACACATATGCCGTTCACTATTGTTACGTTGTCTCTGATCCGTGATAATCCTGGGCCAGTCTGACGCATTCCCCCATATACAGTATCACCAACCAGACCATTTGAACAGGCACAGTGGACATCCTGTGCCGGAGGGGACCCCGGGCCATTGGCGACAAGTGGAGCTGCGGCGAGCAGGCATGGGCCCACGAGTCCCTAAGGACTCGAATGTGTGATTTAAATGAGGCTTAATTGCCTGTGCAGCTGGGAGAGAGTGGGTTAGTTACCCATAAGTCTGTCGGACTTCCTGCATTCCAAACGTCTTGCACGCGTCCTATTGGACGTATTGCAAGACTCACTACCGCACATGTCCTCCTTCCGGCTTCCTTGAATCCTTGGGGCCTGTGAGCCCACCACTGGCGGTAAGGGCACAGGATGGCTGACAGGTGCTGGAGGAAGCCCCAGGTAAATGGATTTTTTAATTTGCCTGGATGTATCCTTTAAAGGATAAAAACCATGGAACATGAACCAATTAATCAAGCTGACAGATGTCAATCATTAATCTGAAGTCCTGTTCAGAGTTTCTGTTCAGTTTCCACTCACAGAGCAAGTTTCTAATTTTCACATCAACTTTTCATATTGTATAACAGTGCCCTCTACTGGACATTCATGTGTTTCCAGTAATGATTCACAGTCTGTTGTCAGTTTTAAAATGAAGCTACACAGGGGATCCTAAGAGATTCGGGGCACTTTTGGGCACTTCAGCCGAAAAATGGGTGTGGCCATACAACAGAATGGGGGTGTAGTTATGTGTGGAGCCAAAATTACATGAACTTAGCAGCGGTGTAAGTAGGCCAGCTCAGCAAAATGTTGGCTGATGCCCCCATCTCTTAATAAAAAATAAAAAAAAAGCAGCATATCACAAATAGGCAGTGTCACTTAAAGAGAGTCTGAAACCTAAATAAATACCTCTTTTTACTGGGCAGTCCTCTTCAGCAATGAGACCATAGCTGAAACGCTGCATTCCCGTGACAGAACGATCAGTTAGTACCCCCAAAATCCCAGAGGCAAAATTCAGGGCTCCTTCCAGGTAGAGGCAGAGCCTTGGGCAGGAGCTTTGCTTCTGCTCGCGTCAATCTCCGCGGATCTCCGCCTCTCCCCGCCAATTTTTAAGGTGAGCAATTAAATCTAGTTTTACTTACCTGGGTCTTTTTTCAGCCCCTGGAAGTCATTTGTGTCCCTCGCCGCAGCTCCGGTCCTCTCCCATCTCCCTACGGCAGCCTCTGAAAGATCACCGACCCCTGATGGGATGGCATCTTCTGTGCATGCGCCCACATCACGGGGAGCATTTATTTTCTGGTGTCTATGCCACCTAGTGGCATCCAGTTTTCCTGACATTTGACCTACAGAGGAAAAGGCCAATGTCAGGAATAGAAATAGGCAACCGGTATAACAAGTTAGAGCTCTTTACTGAAGAAATAGTAAAAAAATGTGCAGAGATAAATCATACACCACCATCAGGTAATGCAGCTTACTTATGTGAGGAAACGCGGAAAAGCCGCCCCTTCTACTCAGCGTGAGGCGGCTGTTTCCGCGGAGGGCATGGCGGAGCGCGGAGAAACCGCCGCGTCTGACGCGGTGGTTAGTGCGCATGGCCCTGTTGCTAACAGTTTGACCCAGCGCGGGGAGGCCGCCGCCTGTGCAGATAGCGGTGCGACCAACCCCACGCACGGGTCAGCGGAGACATTACAAAACAGTACTGGTATGGCTGGGACTGATAGTCCACCTAGGTTCAGAATGACGCGCGTGCTCGCTGAGAGGCAGAACTTATATGGCAGTCAGAAAAGGGTCAGCTGACCAAGCTGGTCAGCTGACAATTTCGCTTCTTCTCATTGGTCCAGCACTTAAGGGAGGTGCTGGAGAGTGCTGGTGTATATATACTGGGTGCTGGTCATTCCTCCGGTGTCTGGCGTTGCAATCACTACGTGGTAGCACTCAGACCCTGTCCGTTATGTGACATTAGCTGTAATTATTTAGACAGTTTCCTAGGTGTTGACGGCTAAGGATCTCACACCTTAGACTAGGAATTGTGATTATCTGTTATGACCTTCTGCTTGCCTGACTATTCTTCTGAACTCTGATCCTGTACTTTGCTATTCTGATACTCTGTTGCCGAACCCCGGCTCGCCCTTAGACTCTGCATCTGCCTCCTGATTCTGTACCTCGTTATATCTGATACCCTGTTGCCGAACCCTGCTTGTCTATTTACTCTGCATCTGTCTCCTGATTTTGTACCTGATCTGTCTGTGTGTTAACGACCTGGCTTGCCCGACCTCGAGAACTGACCTTACTGTTAGAGGCAGTTCCCAGATCTGTTAGTGACACTACCTCATTGGTGTCACTCACCCTCTGTCCTTCCTACGCTCAGCCTGACTAGGCCTACGGAGGGAACATTCGTCTGTGCAGTATTCCTTACTGCTCTGTACCTGCTCTCTAGGAGCAGTCCTCTATATTACTGTTGCACCAAACACTCTCGTTACTCAGGTGTCCAGAGGTTAGAGATATATCTGATTATCGGTGATACTGCAGATCATCAATAATCGGGTATATATCTGCATTCTCGCATTCTCGGTGATACTGCAGATCACCGGTAATCAGACCCTCTCTGTGTTACACCGATCGTTACAGAACGCCAGACCAAAAAACAAGATGGACGCACGCACTGATCCTCTGGGAGTACTTGCCACTTCGGTGGATAACATCAATCAAGTACTGGGTAGTCATAAAGCCTTAATTGATGCCCTATCGGGGTCTGTACAAACCCTCCAGACGGCAGTGGATGAGGTGCGATCCCCTCCTAGTATAGACATACGTATGCCTGTTCCTGAAAGGTTTTCTGGCCACAGATCTGACTTCCATAATTTTAGGAGTAGAGTGTTATCCTATTTTGAGTTGAGACCCCGATCTTCAGGAACCGAGGCCCAAAGGGTCACATTTATTAAAACCTTGTTATCCGGCGACTCTCAGACATGGGCTTACAGTTTGCCCACCGGAGACTTAGCCCTTACCTCTGTAGAGGAATTTTTTAAAGCCATGGCAATAATTTACGACGACCCAGACCTGGCCTCGACTTCTGAGCGGAAGCTCAAACTGTTGCGTCAAGGCAAAGGTCCGGTCGAAGATTATGCAGCAGAATTTAGGAGGTGGTCAGTTTCAGCCAGGTGGGACACCTATGCCCTGTTAGATTGTTTTCTGTCAGGCTTGTCTGACGAGGTCTCCGATCTGATGCTGAGTCAGCCCGAGCCTAAAACATTCGATGAGGCCATTTCATCGGCCATTCGAATCGACCGCAGGCTACGCTATCAGAAGCAGACCAGGGGTAGTCACCGTGTCAGATTGATGTCTTACGCTGCACCTCTAGTGACTCCACCTCCTCCTGTCTCACCTCCTCCTGTCTTGCCTCCACCCGAACCGATGCAGATTGGTCGGTCAAAACTGTCCCAGGTGGAGCGAAGACGGAGGATGACTGAACAGTTGTGTCTGTATTGCACTGAAGGGGGGGCATAGAGTACGAAACTGTCCTAATAAGCCGGGAAACGCTACCGCCTAGGAGTTGTAGGGGGTAACACCCTAGGCGTCCGACTCTTACCCCTAGAGGATAAATGGTTGCTTCTTCCATGTACAGTTACATGGGGAGATAAGACCGAGGTCACTGAAGCCTTTGTTGATTCAGGCTCTGCAGCTAATTTTATGGATTTTGAGTTTGCAAAAAGATTGGGTATTTCACTCACCCCGGTAAAACCACCCATCCAAGTTACAGCAGTGGATGATTCCCCCCTGCAGAGGAATCATCCGTTATCTCAGACACCAGAGGTGGGAGTCACTATAGGGGTGCTACACAGAGAAAAATTACAGTTTTTTGTACTACACATGACAACCTCAACAATCATCCTTGGCATGCCATGGTTGCACCTCCATTCCCCGCACATCGATTGGGCCACTGGTCAGCTAGCAAGCTGGTCAGCTCATTGTTTTCAGCAGTGTTTAGGGAAGGTGACATTGGGCCAAACCAGGATTCATGTGGAGGGTGTACCAGAACAGTATTCTGAATATTCTGATGTGTTCTGTCCCAAGGCTGCTGATAAGTTACCCCCACATCGCCCTTTCGATTGCCCCATCGATCTCCGATCTGGTTGTATGCCCCCTCGGGGCCATCTGTACAATTTATCTGGGCCTGAAAAGTTGGCCATGCAGGAGTATATCCGTGAAAATTTGGCCAAGGGCTTCATTCGCCCGTCCTGGTCGCCGGCAGGAGCAGGCTTCTTTTTTGAAAAAAAAAAGGACGGGGGGCTGCGGCCATGTATTGATTACCGGGGCCTGAATAAGATCACAGTAAAGAATCGCTATCCGTTGCCCTTGATAGACGATTTATTCACGCAGGTCACCGACGCTAGGATTTTTTCAAAATTGGATTTGCGGGGAGCGTACAACCTGGTACGAATAAGAGAGGGCGATGAATGGAAAACGGCCTTCAATACACCCGACGGGCATTACGAATACCTGGTGATGCCCTTCGGGTTGTGTAATGCCCCGGCCGTTTTCCAGGAACTCATCAATGAGGTCTTCAGGGAGGTGTTGGGGAAATTCGTTTTAGTTTATCTTGACGATATACTTATTTTTTCCAACAACCTCTCTGAGCATAGGACCCATATCAGATTTGTATTGGACAAACTAAGGCAGAACTTGCTTTACACTAAATTGGAGAAATGTATCTTTGAGGTAACATCTGTCGCCTTTCTGGGCTACATAATTTCCACCTCGGGCCTGTCTATGGACCCTGCTAAAGTCTCCGCTGTTCTGGAATGGCCGCAGGGTACTCCACGGTCATTGCACCCCTCACTAGTCTCACTAAAAAGGGGGCAGATACTGCTCACTGGTCTCCTGAGGCTCTCCTTGCATTCTCCACTTTGAAGGAGCTGTTTTGCTCGGCACCTATACTGAGATACGTTGACACTTCCTTCCCCTTTGTCGTTGAGGTAGATGCCTCAGAGGTCGGAGTGGGGGCTGTGCTGTCTCAGCGGTCAGGCTTACAGGGTAGATTGCACCCATGTGCTTATTTCTCTCGTAGGTTCTCTCCAGCAGAGAGAAACTACGATATAGGCAACAGGGAGCTCCTGGCCATTAAATTGGCCTTTGAAGAATGGCGTCATTGGTTAGAAGGAGCAGAACATACGATCACGGTTTACACTGATCACAAAAATCTGGAATACATCGAGGGGGCTAAAAGGTTAAGCCCCCGTCAGGCTCAATGGTCACTTTTTTTTTCAAGGTTCAGATTTATTATCACGTACACTCCGGGTAGCAAGAATATTAAAGAGAATCTGTATTGTTAAAATCACACAAAAGTAAACATACCAGTGTGTTAGGGGACATCTCCTATTACCCTCTGTCACAATTTCGTCGCTCCCCGCCACATTAAAAGTGGTTAAAAACAGTTTTAAAAAGTTTGTTTATAAACAAACAAAATGGCCACCAAAACAGGAAGTAGGTTGATGTACAGTATGTCCACACATAGAAAATACATCCATACATAATCAGGCTGTATACAGCCTTCCTTTTGAATCTCAAGAGATCATTGTGTGTTTCTTTCCCCCTGCATCTCTCGTGCACTGAAGTTTCAGGCTGCTCTTTTCTTCCTGCAAACAGCTTTGCCCTTGTCTGTAATTCCTCACTATGTGAAAGCCTAGCCAGCTCAGAGGACGATTTATCCAGCTTGTAAGAGAGAAGAGAGAAGCTGCTCTAATCTAAATAACACACAGGCAGTGTGCATAGAGGGGCCTGGAAGGGGGAGTTCATAGCAGAACCACAACACTGAAGAACTTGGCAGCCTTCCAGACACAGGCTGACAAGTCTGACAAGAGAGAGATAAGTTGATTTATTACAGAGACTGTGATAGTACAAAGTGCTGCAGTAAGCCAGAACACATTAGAATAGCTTTTGGAACTTGTAGGATGATAAAAAACAGGATGCAATTTTTGTTACGGGGTCTCTTTAAGGCAGATGCCCTCTCCAGGTACTTTGAACCAGAGACAGCACAGCCCTCCGTTCCAGAGACCATTGTCCCACAGAAATTGGTGTTAGCTACAACTGAAACTTGGGAAGACTGGAAGAAGACTTTAAGTCCCTTTCAGCAGGACATCCCGGAAGGGAAACCGGATGGGGTTATGTTTATTCCGCTGCCATTTCGTCTCCAGGTCTTGAAAATGTTCCATTCACACAAGAATGCGGGTCACCCTGGGGCGTCCACTGTGAGGAAACGCGGAAAAGCCGCCGCTTCTACTCAGCGTGAGGCGGCTGTTTCCGCAGAGGGCATGACGGAGCGCGGAGAAACCGCCGCGTCTGACGCGGCGGTTAGTGCGCATGGCCCTGTTGCTAACAGTTTGACCCAGCGCGGGGAGGCCGCCGCCTGTGCAGATAGCGGTGCGACCAACCCCGCGCACGGGTCAGCGGAGACATTACAAAACAGTACTGGTATGGCTGGGACTGATAGTCCACCTAGGTTCAGAATGACGCGCGTGCTCGCTGAGAGGCAGAACTTATATGGCAGTCAGAAAAGGGTCAGCTGACAATTTCGCTTCTTCTCATTGGTCCAGCACTTAAGGGAGGTGCTGGAGAGTGCTTGTGTATATATACTGGATGCTGGTTATTCCTCCTGTGTCTGGCGTTGCGATCACTACGTGGTAGCACTCAGACCCTGTCTGAGTGCTAAGGATCTCACACCTTAGACTAGGAATTGTGATTATCTGTTATGACCTTCTGCTTGCCTGACTATTCTTCTGAACTCTGATCCTGTACTTTGCTATTCTGATACTCTGTTGCCGAACCCCGGCTCGCCCTTAGACTCTGCATCTGCCTCCTGATTCTGTACCTCGTTATATCTGATACCATGTTGCCGAACCCTGCTTGTCTATTTACTCTGCATCTGTCTCCTGATTTTGTACCTGATCTGTCTGTGTGTTAACGACCTGGCTTGCCCGACCTCGAGAACTGACCTTACTGTTAGAGGCAGTACCCAGATCTGTTAGTGACACTACCTCATTGGTGTCACTCACGCTCTGTCCTTCCTACGCTCAGCCTGACTCCTCCCTCGGGACAGTCTAGGCCTACGGAGGGAACATTCGTCTGTGCAGTATTCCTTACTGCTCTGTACCTGCTCTCTAGGAGCAGTCCTCTATATTACTGTTGCACCAAACACTCTCGTTACTCAGGTGTCCAGAGGTTAGAGATATATCTGATTATCGGTGATACTGCAGATAATCAATAATCGGGTATATATCTGCATTCTCGGTGATACTGCAGATCACCGGTAATCAGACCCTCTCTGTGTTACACCGATCGTTACAACTTAGAACAGAGAGGGACACACAGCGATTACAGGAAATAACAATACCATAGAGATCATCACATCATTCTACAGTGACATTTTGCGGTTGCTTTACTATACTGCAGTAATCTTGTTTATAAGTCTAACACACTGCACTCGAAATTCCCACCACACTGCTCACCAGACAGCTAGGACGGCCTCCAGAGCATTGACACGCCTCTTCAGGAGAGGCTTCCAGTATTGCCAATTATGGCTCACATTACACATGCCAGTTATTTTGTACCTTTGCTAAATCCCAGAAATGAATTAATATGAAATAGGGCCCTAGGCAAAACAGTTTTTGGGGTTTTTTTTTTGTAAAATTTGGTGGGGGCTAGCATCCACTAGGCCCCAAAACTTTCTCTCGGGGACCTAGGCAACTGCCTAGGCTTGCCTTGTGGATTATCCGGGTCTGCTAAATGCACATATTACTTTGCAGTGATGTCTTGTTCATTACAGTATTGGATTTGTAATGATGGGTCTGATTTTACTGAGGTTCTCCATACAGAATAAAACCACCAGAGAATCTAAGTTGTCTGTAAAAGCCTGGGGCAATATCAGATTATAGTGAGGGCTCCTGAAAGTTAGCCAGCATGTAGTTGTGTGATTCCAGACACAGCTACGCACCTGCAGAGCGAGCCTTTTCTACGCCTATAAATCTCGGTCTAGCTTTCATGATGAACTAACGTGTGACATGATGAGATAAACATAGGTACATATAGCACTAGTCCTACCAAATCTGAGACATGTCCCAAGTCCCTTTCTGTGTTTCTGCATTGCAAGTCTAAGGCCACTTTCACACGTAACAGAATTCATGTGCAATCTGGGCTTTTGCAAATTTGTGTTTGCCGCACATATAATGCAAGCCATTGACACCACATTTGACATGCATCGTTATACGATTTTTCAGATACAGATTTTCAGTAGAAAAAAAAATCTGGCCAGCTTGTATGGTTTTTTTTTTTTTTGCAACGGACATGCTATTCATATGTCAGTGCAAGCTAATGGGAATTGTGCATTTTTGCATTAACACGCCTGTACTCTTCACAGCACACTGGAACAAAGTGTGGGGACATCTAGTGGCTATACATACATAATATACAAACGATATATATATATATATACAGTGCTACCCATAATTATTCATACCCCTGGCAAATTGTGACTTAAAGTTACTTTTATTCAACCAGCAAGTAATTATTTGATGGGAAATGACATAGGTGTCTCCCAACAGATAATAAGACATGTACAAGAGGCATTATTGTGGGGAAAAAGCAGTCCAAAATTATTCATACCCTTCACAAACTGTCACAGTCTGTGGGAAAATCCAAAGTTCTCTATCATTCCAAATAGTCCAAGCTGTTCTAAAGCATTCTTATTACCCTGATTAATTGGGAACAGCTGTTTTAATCAATTCAACAGGTGAAAAACAGCAGCTCTCTGCAGTTGGTTTGTGGACAGTCATGGCTAAGACAAAGGAGCTCAGTGAGGACCTGTGGCTGCGCATTGTGGCTACTCACAAGTCCGGAAAGGGTTACAAGGCAATTTCTAAATGTTTTCCAGTTCCAGTGGCTTCAGTGCAAAGTGACACCTGTTCTTGCCAGGAGGATAGTGAGAGAGGTGATAGAAGAATCCAAGGATCGCCACCAAGGCCATCCTGGTGAATCTGGGCTCTGGTGGTGGCAATGTCTCAAGGCAGACAATCCAACGGACACTGCACACTGCTGGGTTCCATGGATGCAGACCAAGGAGGACGCCACTTCTCCAGATAAGGCATACAAAAGCTGGATTGGCCTTTGCAGATGCTCATCTTGACAAAGAGGAAGACTTCTGGTGTTCTGTGAAACAAACATTTAATTGTTTGGTCGCAATGATGTTTCATTCATTTGGCGTAAAAAAGGAGAAGCCTTCAACCCAAAGAAGAATATACAGTGGGATGCCAAAGTTTGGGCAACCTTGTTAATCGTCATGATTTTCCTGTATAAATCGTTGGTTGTTACGATAAAAAATGTCAGTTAAATATATCGTATAGGAGACACACACAGTGATATTTGAGAAGTGAAATTAAGTTTATTGGATTTATAGAAAGTGCGCAATAATTGTTTAAACAAAATTAGGTACGTGCATAAATGTGGGCACTGTTGTCATTTTATTGATTCCAAAACCTTTAGAACTAATTATTGGAACTCAAATTGGATTGATAAGCTCAGTGACCCCTGACCTACATACACAGGTGAATCCAATTATGAGAGAGTATTTTAAGGGGGTCAATTGTAAGTTTCCTTCCTCTTTTAATTTTCTATGAAGAGCAGCAACATGGGGGTCTCAAAACATCTCTCAAATGACCTGAAGACAAAGATTGTTCACCATCATGATTTAGGGGAAGGATACAGAAAACTGTCTCAGAGATTTCAGCTGTGTGTTTCCACAGCTAGGAACATATTGAGGAAATGGAAGACCACAGGCTCAGTTCAAGTTAAGGCTCAAAGTTGTAGACCGAGAAAAATCTCAGATAGACAGAACCGACAAATGGTGAGAACAGTCAGAGTCAACCCACAGACCAGCATCAAAGACCCACAACATCATTTTGCTGCAGATGGAGCTGTGCATCGTTCAACCATTCTGCACACTTTACAGAAGGAGTTGCCTTATGTGAAAGTAATGCAGAGGAAGCCCACAGCACAAACAGAGCCACTTGAGGTATGCTAAAGCACATTTGGACAAGCCAGCTTCATTTTGGAATAAGGTGCTGTGGACTGATGAGTTATTTGGGCATAAGAAGGGACATTATGCATGGAGGAAAAAGAACACAGCATTCCAAGAAAAACACCTGCTACCTACAGCAAAATATGGTGGTGGTTCCATCATGCTGTGGGGCTATGTAGCCAGTGCAGGGACTGTGAATCTTGTCAAAGTTGAGGGACCCATGGATTCCACCCAGTGTCAGCAGATTCTGGAGACCAATGTCCAGGAATCAGTGAAAAAGCTGAAGCTGCGCCAAGGCTGGATCTTTCAACAAGACAACAACCCTAAACACTGCTCAAAATCCACTAAGGCATTCATGCAGAGGAACAAGTACAACGTTCTGGAATGGCCATCTCAGTCCCCAGACCTGAATATAATTGAAAATCTATGGTGTGAGTTAAAGAGAGCTGTCCATGCCTGGAAGCCATCATACCTGAATGAACAAGAGATGTTTTGTATAGAGGAATGGTCCAAAATACCTTCAACCAGAATCCAGACCATCATTGGAACCTACAGAAAGAGTCTGTACTTTCTGCAAAAGGAGAATCTACTAAATATTGATTTCATTTCTTTTTTGCCTAATTTTGTTTAAACAATTATTGCGCACTTTCTGTAAATCCAATAAACTTCATTTCACTTCTCAAATATCACTGTGCGTGTCTCCTATATCAGGGGTCCCCAACCTGTGGGCCGCGGCCCACTAGTGGTCCGCAGGACATTTCATGGTGGGCCGCGGCTTCAGACTCACTTTCACGCAGATTAACGTTTCACTTCTAATTCTAAGGGCAGCCGCAGCAGGAGGGCGGGCGCGTCATACGTCTCCAGTCTCCAGGCCTGCCCCCCTCACTCTGTGCGACCGAAGCAGTGGGCGTGGGCGTACGCGTAATGCGTTTCAAGTCCCGCCCCCTCACTATGTGTGGCCAATCACCCCCTGGCGGCGACGACGCTATTATCGGAGGCGCCCGTCCCGCCTCCTGCATCAGTGGGGATTCCTCTCGGAGGCCTGTCATGCCTCCATGTGGCCAATCACCCCCTTCTGAAGCGGCGGCCAATAGCAGCATATCGGAGGTGCCAGTCCCGCCTCCTCCATCAGTGCCCCAATCATCATTCCCCCTTCAGCCTCCCGTCCCGCCCCAAGGCCAATCAATGAATGGCTGCATGTATTTCATCACTGCGACACAGTCGCAGTGTATACGAGTGCAGCGTCTGGGCGCCATTAGAGAGAGGAGGTCAGACAGAGCCTGCCGCTGTGAGCCTGCCGCTGAGAGCCCACTCAGAGCCTGCACGAGCCTGACATCAAGTAAGCCTTACTTACTTAGTAAGGATCACACACATATACTGGGGTAACTACTGGCTATACTGGGCTAACTATACTTGCTATACTGGGCTAACTGTACTTGCTATACTGGGCTGACTGTACTTGCTATACTGTGGTAACTGTACTAGCTATACTGGGGTAACTATACTTGCTATACTAGGCTAACTGTACTTGCTATACTGTGGTAACTGTACTTGCTATACTGGGGTAGCTATACTTGCTATACTAGGCTAACTGTACTTGCTATACTGGGGTAAGTACTGGCCATACTGGGGTAGCTATACTTGCTATACTAGGCTAACTGTACTTGCTATACTGGGGTAACTATACTTGCTATACTAGGCTAACTGTACTTGCTATACTGGGGTAACTACTGGCTATACTGGGGTAGCTATACTTGCTATACTAGGCTAACTGTACTTGCTATAGTGTGGTAACTTTACTTGCTATACTGGGCTAACTGTACTTGCTATACTGTGGTAACTGTACTTGCTATACTGGGGTAACTGTACTTGTTATACTGTGGTAACTGTACTTGCTATACTGTGGAATCTGGGAAAAAAGGGGGGGGGGCTGCTGCCGCCGACACTAGCCACGCCCACTCCCCCCCCCCCCCCCCCCCCGGGGGGCCCCGGAGAAAATTTTGGTCGGGATAGTGGGCCTCGGGCTCAAAAAGGTTGGGGACCCCTGTCCTATATGATATATTTAACTGACAACAGTGACAGCATTTAAAAAGCATTTAGCTTAGGGACTCAAATTTTAATGTGTATATTATGAGGGTATTTTACTGTTACTTTTGCAAATAAGGGGTCGTAATTATTGGTATAACCTACAGAAGCACAAAACTGAAAAAATACACATCTATTTCAAATTAAAATATTGTTCCATACATTCTGCTAACGACATAATTTAAATGTTGTAATAATCGGGACAAATGGGAAACTATATTGTGTGGGTTTTATCTACAGTAGAACTTTTTATTTTTAAACTATAATGGCCAAAAGCTGAAAAATAATGATTTTCTTTTAATTTTTTGTATTATTCTTCCCTGTAAAATACATATAAATACATATAAAATAGAATAATTCTTAGCAAAAAGTAACACCCAAAGAAAATTTAATTTGAGGTGAAAAAAACAACAACAACATATCGATCATTTTGGTGTGATAAGTAGAGATAAAGTTATGGGCGAATGAATGGAAGGAGCGTGATGAGAAAATTGCTCTGGTTTGGAATGGGAAGAAACCTGTGGTTGGGAAGTGGTTAATCTCGAAGCAGGTGGCTTCCAGAACTAGTCACCCCATGGCAGCAATGTAATGCTGCGCCGGGCGTGTAAGGGTAATTCAGGGCTCTGGCGGTTGCCGGACCTCCAATTACATCTCCCTAGAAGTTGCGACAACTCGGAGGAGGAGTAGTATTTAATGCCGCAGGTTGCCCAACTAACTGGTGATGTGTACATATGTATGCATTAATCCAGCCCTTACACTGAACATAAAAATATGAAACAGTTTAATTGTTACTATTGTTCTATTTACCATTAGTACTACACCTGCAATTCATTATCTTGTAGCCCTGCTACAAATAGTGCAGCTTCTTTAATTAAAAAAAAAAAAAAAAAAACATGTATTTTTATTTCTGGCCAGCATCAGCTATGAGAATTAGTGCTGGCACAGGCTGTATTTACACAGAGCAAGCAGCCAGCACTCAAGATGGCTGTTCTGCTCTCAGTCAGGTGGCGGGTGTCAGTTACACAGGTTGGGAACGCCCCTCCAGCTGAAGAGGCAAGCCCTCTCTGATTTTTACCTCAGAAGGTGACACAGGCAGCGTGAGGTAGAGATGGGAAGTTCGGATCTTTTCAATGATCCGGATGATTCGAATCGGATCATTGAAGAGATCCGGATCTTTGATCCGAATCTCGGATCATTTTACTACCAGAAGCATTCGGGGGTGAAATGAACAGCAGGACAGGTCTGTGGACAGGGGAGGGGGTGGACACAGGGGAGGGGGTGGACACAGAGAAGGGGAGAAGATGGACAGAGGGCAGGGAGTGGACAGAGATGGGACGAGCAGAGAGCAGAAATGTTTGCACATAATACCCACATGCTGAAGTCATATGCTTTACATACATTTCACCTATATGTTCATCTGTACACTTTGAAAGAAAAGGTCGCACAGTGAAATAAAGCATTCCCAGTCCCAGAAGATAAGTGCAGCTGTTTTAGTGCCAAATGCAGGAGGATCATATTGCCTTTCAATCACACTGTCTGCAAAGTTACTGAGCTGTGCTGAGCCAAAAGCTTCCCATGTGTTCACTGTGCAGCACTACGGAACAGACAGCCTGTAATGAGCAGCACGTTATAGCCAGTATGTGTGCTCTACACATATCTGGCAGTGGCACCCATGTCCCCTCTACCTGTCCCTGCAAGGCTGCCTCCCCTGAGTCCCCTCCAACAGAGCGATCCATCCCTGCTCTGCTTCCAGGACCCCGCTGCCCGCTGAGAGGGGGCGTGTCGCTCCTGGCCCCGCCCCTTTTGCGAACCGAATCACTCATTTTGATGATTCGGATGATCGACTCATAAAATAGATTCGGATCAAAGATCCGAATCGTTCATGATCCGGACAACACTAGCGTGAGGAGAGATGACAGAGACCAGAGGGGGAGAAACTGAGCTGACAGAGAGAGAAATGGCATTCAGTAGCAGAGGAATTTAGCTCACTGATGACACACAGAAAGGGGACCATGAGAGACAGCTCACTGAGTCAGAACAGGGAGACACCTCATCCACAGAGGAGTGAGAGATAGCTCAGCAAGGCCAAGGAGACCACTTCAGGAAAAATTGACAGATAAGTGAAATTTCACCACACAGAAACACAGAAAGAAAATGACAGGAGTTTTCCTAATAGTAATGACACAAAAATCAGACTGTCAAATCAAATCAGCTAAATATTCTTCGTCTGATTCTCTACAGTTAGATAATATATATACAGTGTGTGTGAGGAGAAGAAATGTTGTCATAGCAACACCAGAGTACTGTATGATGTGAATCAATGACTGTGCTTCCCTACCTGTCACCACAGAGCTGATCAGTGAGAGAATCTGTGTGTGCACTCACTGGTACTGATTATTCATCTGTCTCTCCACAGTAAAGCCAGTCAGCCTGTGTTTGAATGCAATTGCTCTGTACAGTGACTGTGCATATGCCTCAAGAATAATCCCCAGTGTGGCTCTGCCTGATATGAGTGGAAAAGACACTTACCTGACAATATTTTTGGAGTGTTAATCTCTCTGTGTGGAGAAAAGAGAATAACACATTAGTAAAGAAATTTATCAACTCATGGGAGAAAAATAGGAACTTACCCGTGAACAGATCTGTTGCTGTGTTCTGTGTGTTCTGCAAGTGAAGTGATTGCATTTAGAGCTTAAACCAACCTGCAGTGAGAAGTAATAAAAGGAGAGAATTGATACTTACATATGTGACATACAGGAAAAAGAAAAACTTTGATAACAATAAAGGGAAGAAACTTACTTCAGAATTATTGAACTGGCATCTTGGAGTGTGCTGCATGTAAAGTAAAGTAAGGTTATTATAAGCTATCATCTGCTTCAGGAAAAGATCTTTTATCAGCAACTTATCATCAGTTCTTTTAAAGGGGTACCCCTACTCCATGATCATATACAGGCTTAAGTAGGAATATGAATTCATAGCCACTGTATGGTTAGATAAGACTTTTGCAAGGAACTGAAGACTGTTATGGTCATTACCATACAGTAAGGACTACTTCGAGTCAGTCACTACTTATCTACCCAACCAGAAGCATTAGTCCATTTCCTATTTGGTTTCTCTCAGGTGTATTTGTTCACATACATGTATGCATACATATTTTTAGATAGGAAAGAGAAAACTGTATCGCTATAGACGTATTGAGAGTGAGATGAAGAAAAAGGTCTGATGAAGATTTGTGAAATGTGTATTTGCTGTGTTTTGTTCTTTGTTTTTCCTACAGGTGCAGGAACTTCAAGCAAGGTCCAAGTGCAGTAGCCTCTAATGATATTTCTGGAAGTAACCTTTTTCTTTTCAGGTGCTAGATCTTCAAGCAAGAAGTGTTAACTCTAAATTTGTTGCTTATTTTACCTCATTAATTTAGTGTATTTCAAGGGTGGTCTTGATATTGAGGATTTCAATTGGGGGTTTGTATTCTTGTTCTGCATGTTAGTGGACATTATTTCTTTGTTTGCCAAATAAAATCAATTGTTATTTTTCACCAATTTATCCTCCTGGTCAGTCGCTGTCCTTCCGCTTTAAGAGTAATAAGGGAACTCTCTCCTTGTGATAGTAATCGATTGGTCGGTTACATTTTGGTGCAGTCGGCAGGATGGACTCTGACATCAATAGACCAGGAGAGAACCTGGGGTCAGACGTACCAGCTATGGGTGAGGGATCCGCCGAGAGAGCTCTATCAAGGGAGAATGTGGATTTTACCATGTCTATGACTATGACTCCTATTGGTATTTTAGCTACCTACTTACCTAAATTTACTGGCAATAATATGCCTCTGAGAGATTGGGCAGAGCGTATTCAAAGTGCTATCAAAGCATATAAAGTTCCAGTTGATATGCATCGGGAAGTAGCCATTTTAGCTTCTGAGGGTGATGTACGGAAAACAATAATTAATGCCAGTCGGGATCTTCCTGTGAGTTTAGAAGACATTTTGGAGATACTTGAAGAAATATATGGGGACCCCTCTGACCTACACGTAGTGCGGAAGAGGTTCATGGATCGAACCCAGCGGGAGCAGGAGAGCATACCTCAGTTTGCTAATGCCCTACAAGAACTGATGAGAGCTATACAAAAAAAGGAAGATGCAGAGGATCCTTACCAGAACAACGGGATGTCTTCCTGGCTGAAAGACCAGTTTGTGCTGGGATTACGGAGCCATGTAGTAAGAAGGGCAGTAAAGAATAAGTTAGAACTAGACCCTGCAATTTCCTTTCAATCAATCCAACGACTAGCTATTAAATATCAACAAGAGGAGGAAATTACTCAATTGGCTATGCGACAACTAAATTCTGATGCAAAGGAAAAGGAAAGTGAGAATAGACATATCGCCCATACCTCTGCCAGTAAAAAGGGGGAAGAGGCCATCGAGTTAGGTCACATTTTGAAGCAGATGCAAGAAGATATTGCTAAGTTAAGATTACGCCAAGAAGTCAGACGAGAAGAATACCATGGGCCCAGGGAATCTACTCAGAATAGAAATGACCAACCATTCACCTGCTGGAACTGCCGAAGAGAGGGACATTTTGCACGTAATTGTCCTAGACCTCAACGATATGCTCGCAATGGAAGCAATCAGAATTTAAACTAGAGCCTCCTAGGGTTGAAGGTCGGACGTTGGGAATGGCTACTCAGACCTATGTGCAGCAGGAGACAGGGCCAGTAGTAGGAAATTGTCCTTTGATTAAAATTAAGTTAGAAGGGAAAGAGGTTAATGGTTTGTTAGACACAGGATCCCAAGTGACTACCATTTCAGAGGCGTATTTTGCAAGGAATTTTCCTGGAAAAATTCAGGATTTGGAGATGTCTTGGATTGAGCTGGCAGCAGCCAATAATTTGCCCATCCCAGTCAAAGGAATTATTTGGATGGATGTGGAAATTGGTGAGGAACAGTTGGGAAAAAGGGGTATAATGGTGGTAAAGGGACAGCCATCCTCAGAAACCCCAATAATTGTTGGAATGAATATTCTGCAGGATCTGGATGGACGATTATTTTCGCAATATGGACATCGGTATTGGCAAAAGGTTTCCCGGCAACAAGAAGAGAGACGAGTGTTTCAAAATTTGATAAAAACATGTAGTGCTATTCGAAATGCCAAGCGTTGTAAGGGGAGGATTGGAGTGATAAGAGCACCCTGTGAGAAGGGTTTGTCTGTTCCCCCTAGGTCTGAGGTAGTCATGCAGGTGGCTGTGGGTTCCAACTGTCAAATTGCAGGTCTGACGGTGATGGTAGAACCAGTGAATCCGAGATTAGATATTACTGTAGCAAAGACAGTAGCCACGGTGAAAAATGGGCAAGTTCCTATCCGAATGTCAAATTGGGGAAAAGACACTGTACATATACCTTCGGGTGCTTGGTTGGCCGATGTGTTTCCGGTGGAAAGTGTAGGTGGTAAGGAAGTGCAAGTGGAAGAGAAAGGAAAAAATCTTTGCTCATGTCGGATAATGTCAACGGACTCTGATACTAAAGCGCAAGAATGGAATGGAGAGAAAATTTCCCAAACAGTAGTATTGGATGTTGAACAACTGAATGATAATGAGAAGTCTGCATTGAATCAGTTGTTTGAGAGAAATAAAGAAGTTTTTTCTATTGATGAAAGTGATCTTGGATGCTCTGATAAGATTCGTCATGAGATTAGAACAGATACAGCTGGCCCCATCAGAGAAAGATATAGATATATCCCTCCTAATTTGTTCCAAGAAGTTAAGCAGATGTTAGAACAGATGTTGGCGGCTAATGTAATAGAACCTAGCAGTAGTCCCTGGGCAGCTCCCATTGTGTTAGTGAAGAAAAAGGATGGTAGTCTGAGGTTTTGTGTAGATTACAGAAAGTTAAATTCAGTGACTATTAAGGATGCCTATCCCCTTCCGAGGATAGAGGACTCATTACTGGCTTTGGGGAAAGCTAAAGTGTTCTCTACTCTAGATCTTTGTAGTGGTTACTGGCAAATTTTAGTTGACAAAAAAGATCAGGAAAAGACCGCTTTTACTACACCCATGGGACTATATCAATTCAAGAGAATGCCGTTTGGATTGACGAACGCCCCAGCTACATTCCAAAGACTGATGGAGAGCTGTTTGGGCGAGTTTAATTTTGAACATGTGCTGATCTATTTGGATGACATCATCGTATATTCCACTGATTTTCATCAACATATTCAGCACCTGGATGTGGTATTCCAGAAGCTCAGGTCATATGGACTGAAGTTGAAGCCTAGTAAGTGTCATCTATTCAAGCCGGAGGTTAATTTCTTGGGGCATGTTATTTCCAAAGAAGGCGTCAAGCCAAACCCAGAAAAAGTGAAATTGATTAAGGAATGGCCAGTTCCTACTACTATCCGAGAGGTACGAGCATTTTTAGGGATAGCAAGTTACTATCGAAGATTTATACCGCATTTTGCACAGAAGGCTCGTCCTTTGCATTCTATTCTAAAAGGGGCTCAACTGAGAAAAAAAATTGATACTGTCTGCTGGAAAACTGAACAGCAAAAAGCTTTTGATGAATTAAAAGCCGAAATCGAATCTTCTCTGATACTGGCCTTCGCGGATTTCCACCTTCCTTTTCGTTTGTATACTGATGCTAGTAATCAGGGCTTAGGTGCAGTACTGACTCAGGAAAAAGGAGGAAAAGAACGAGTAATAGCTTTTGCGAGTCGTAGTCTCAGAGAGACTGAGAAAAATCCAGCAAATTACAGTTCTTTCCGGCTAGAATTGTTGGCAGTGGTATGGGCCGTCACGGAGAAATTCAGTGAGTACTTGAATGGAGTAAAATTTACCATTTACACCGACAATAACCCCGTAGCATACCTTCAAACAGCTAAATTAGGAGCGATGGAACAACGGTGGGTAGCCAGATTAGCCAAGTTCCAATTTACTATTAAGTACAGACCAGGAAGAATCAACGGCTGTGCAGATGCATTATCGAGATTCCCATATGAACCTGCTGGAAGGGAGAGAGATGAAGATCTGGAAGAAGTTGAAGTACCCCTGTTTGGGATTAAGGAAAAAGCTAGTCACATGTCGAAAGAAAATGAGGATGAGTTGATGGTAAACATGATGGAAGTTATTGAGTCCTCCTCAGCAGAGTGGCAAAAATTGCAGGAAGAAGATCATATTCTCAAACCATTGAAAGAAAAGGTCAGAGCACAAGTATGGCCAAAGAGAATACAAAGAGTCAATTGGACGGTGGAGGGCCAAAAACTGCTTAGGCAGTGGGATCGCTTAAGAGTGGAGAACAATTTGCTGGTCAGAAAGGTGCGGTTGAAAAATTGGCAGAATGTGCGAAGTCAGATAGTGTTGACTCGGGATGTAGCAAGCAAAGTTATCACTACTCTGCATGAAAAATTAGGGCACCCAGGGCCTGAGAAAATAGCCTGGTGTTTCCGAAAGAGATTTTACTGTCTACAGATGGAAGGGGTAATTAAGAAAGTATGCAGAGAATGTCTGACATGCAACACCAATCAAGGCACTGAGCCAAAACTCCCTTTGGTAAAATGGAGGACCAGCGCACCGTTGGAAGTGGTGGCAGTTGATTTTTTGTCTCTGGATACTGCTCAAGACGGACGAAGTAGCGTGTTGGTCATGATTGACCATTTCACAAAATTTGCTGTAGCCGTACCAACTAGAGACCAAACAGCAGTAACAGCTGCCAAGCACCTCTGGAATGACTTTATACAAACTTATGGCTGTCCTCAGCGGATCCATTCGGACCAGGGTCCGTGTTTTGAAAGTCGTTTGATGCAGGAGTTATGTCAGCTCTATAACATAAAAAAATCGCATACTACACCGTATCATCCTCAAGGGAATGGAGTCTGTGAACGTTTCAACCGCACCCTGATACAGAAGATACGGTCCCTGGAACAAGAAAAGAAACAACGTTGGCCGGTATACATTAAAGAGTTAGTCTGGGCCTATAATCACACTGTGCATGACGCTACTGGTTATGCTCCTTTCCATTTGTTTTTTGGAAGGGAAGATGGAGGACCTCTGGATGTTTTGTGTGGAAGGTTAGAGGGGGATCAAACTTCAAGGACTATGCAAGAATGGGTTGAGAACCACAAAAATAGAGTACAAGAGATGTATGACTTGGTACGGCGTAGTAATGAAAAAGAATCTGAAACTTTTGAAAGGAGGTGGAATTTTCAGGTCGGAGACATTGTCTTACTCCGAAACAAAGGAACACATGAGAAAGGAAAGTTGACATCAAGATGGGGTGCTGATTTGTGGAAAATAGTAAATCAGCCTTCAACAGACATTCCAGTGTATGATGTTCAGAAGATGGATGGCACGGGCCCCATTAAAAGAGTGAATGGGGCTCTGTTAAAATTGATGTCAGAACCTAAGCCTTTTGGAAAATCTAAGAATTGTGAAATGGAACTGGAAGAAATGGTCCCTTGTTGGGTCCCAGTGGAGCTCTCCAGTGGTCTTACACCCCAGGCTCAGAGAAATAGAGACCAAAATTTGGCTCATCCTGTTGATGAGTGGCAAGATGTTTCGGGTCTCAGGGAGGAGAGTTCTGGAAGCTCAGTAGAGAGTGAGAGGGGGAGTGATGCTGACCAGCAGGTTGAGGGTTCTCCTGAGTTAGAACCTGAGGGTTCCTTAAAGAGGAGCTGTTAGGTATAGGGGTCTCAGAGAAAATAAACACATATATCAGTAGCTAAAGATTGGCTGTACTTACATTACATATGCATTTCACTGTCCACGTTTGGATTTCACAGAATTTGTATATAGTATATGCAGAGAATGATGCTCCTGACAGCTCATGGCAGGCTCCATGTTTGTGAAGCCAAATGTGTCGTCATGTCCTGCCTGCTTCTGATCACAGAACAGCTCATACTGAATAACACTAGTTTGCAGTGAATATTAATGAGCCATGTGGCTAGGAACAATAGCGGACTCCTGCAGTGTACGCTGCCCAGAGATTTATCTGTGCTGTGGCTGGACTGAGTTTTAGAAGCTGCTGAAACTTGATCCCGTCTTCTCCTTAGCAGCCGAGGGGAGGGCCCCAGAATGCTTTGCAGTATGTTATGCGGCTTGCGTCCTGCTTAGGTCTAAGCTTTGCTGATAAGCATACATCAAAGGTAAGAGAGATCTTTATCTTCAGTAATGTCTTTTTGGCTTCCTTCTAAACTGTTTAACACAGGAGACTAGATGTTTAAATTAGCTTCTGCAGCCTGACAGTTACTCTTTAAGGAGATCGTCCAGAGAGAATATTGGACTTCCTCCTAAACGCTATCTGCAAGAAGAATTTATATGGCAACAGAGGAGATAAAGTCTTCCTTACTGTATTTGAGCGATGTATTGTGTTATGCGAAGTGATTTCTTAGAGAATTGTAAGGGACTACAATTTAAAAGAAAAGGGGAAAAATGTAGCCCTGCTACAAATAGTGCAGCTTCTTTAATTAAAAAAAAAAAAAAAAAAAAACATGTATTTTTATTTCTGGCCAGCATCAGCTATGAGAATTAGTGCTGGCACAGGCTGTATTTACACAGAGCAAGCAGCCAGCACTCAAGATGGCTGTTCTGCTCTCAGTCAGGGGGCGGGTGTCAGTTACACAGGTTGGGAACGCCCCTCCAGCTGAAGAGGCAAGCCCTCTCTGATTTTTACCTCAGAAGGTGACACAGGCAGAGTGAGGAGAGATGACAGAGACCAGAGGGGGAGAAACTGAGCTGACAGAGAGAGAAATGGCATTCAGTAGCAGAGGAATTTAGCTCACTGATGACACACAGAAAGGGGACCATGAGAGACAGCTCACTGAGTCAAAACAGGGAGACACCTCATCCACAGAGGAGTGAGAGATAGCTCAGCAAGGCCAAGGAGACCGCTTCAGGAAAAATTGACAGATAAGTGAAATTTCACCACACAGAAACACAGAAAGAAAGTGACAGCAGTTTTCCTAATAGTAATGACACAAAAATCAGACTGTCAAATCAAATCAGCTAAATATTCTTCGTCTGATTCTCTACAGTTAGATAATATATATACAGTGTGTGTGAGGAGAAGAAATGTTGTCATAGCAACACCAGAGTACTGTATAATGTGAATCAATGACTGTGCTTCCCTACCTGTCACCACAGAGCTGATCAGTGAGAGAATCTGTGTGTGCACTCACTGGTACTGATTATTCATCTGTCTCTCCACAGTAAAGCCAGTCAGCCTGTGTTTGAATGCAATTGCTCTGTACAGTGACTGTGCATATGCCTCAAGAATAATCCCCAGTGTGGCTCTGCCTGATATGAGTGGAAAAGACACTTACCTGACGATATTTTTGGAGTGTTAATCTCTCTGTGTGGAGAAAAGAGAATAACACATTAGTAAAGAAATGTATCAATTCATGGGAGAAAAATAGGAACTTACCCGTGAACAGATCTGTTGCTGTGTTCTGTGTGTTCTGCAAGTGAAGTGATTGCATTTAGAGCTTAAACCAACCTGCAGTGAGAAGTAATAAAAGGAGAGAATTGATACTTACATATGTGACATACAGGAAAAAGAAAAACTTTGATAACAATAAAGGGAAGAAACTTACTTCAGAATTATTGAACTGGCATCTTGGAGTGTGCTGCATGTAAAGTAAAGTAAGGTTATTATAAGCTATCATCTGCTTCAGGAAAAGATCTTTTATCAGCAACTTATCATCAGTTCTTTTAAAGGGGTACAGGCTTAAGTAGGAATATGAATTCATAGCCACTGTATGGTTAGATAAGACTTTTGCAAGGAACTGAAGACTGTTATGGTCATTACCATACAGTAAGGACTACTTCGAGTCAGTCACTACTTATCTACCCAACCAGAAGCATTAGTCCATTTCCTATTTAGTTTCTCTCAGGTGTATTTGTTCACATACATGTATGCATACATATTTTTAGATAGGAAAGAGAAAACTGTATCGCTATAGACATATTGAGAGTGAGATGAAGAAAAAGGTCTGATGAAGATTTGTGAAATGTGTATTTGCTGTGTTTTGTTCTTTGTTTTTCCTACAGGTGCAGGAACTTCAAGCAAGGTCCAAGTGCAGTAGCCTCTAGTGATATTTCAGGAAGTAACCTTTTTCTTTTCAGGTGCTAGATCTTCAAGCAAGAAGTGTTAACTCTAAATTTGTTGCTTATTTTACCTCATTAATTTAGTGTATTTCAAGGGTGGTCTTGATATTGAGGATTTCAATTGGGGGTTTGTATTCTTGTTCTGCATGTTAGTGGACATTATTTCTTTGTTTGCCAAATAAAATCAATTGTTATTTTTCACCAATTTATCCTCCTGGTCAGTCGCTGTCCTTCCGCTTTAAGAGTAATAAGGAAACTCTCTCCTTGTGATAGTAATCGATTGGTCGGTTACAATCTTATAGGTTTAACTTCTGTTCAAGTTTGCTTTAGGGCCCGTTTCCACTGTAGCGTTACGAAATCGCCGGCGAATCACCGCAGGCAAATCGCATGCGGGTGCGATTCCGCATGCGTTTTTTGCCGCGATTTCGCATGCGATTTCGCATAGGTAAGGATGTATGCGATTTTAACCATGTCACTGCCTGTGTGAATTAACATGGGTACCTATGCGAAATCGCATGCGAAATCGCGGCAAAAAACGCATGGGGAAAACGCATGCGATTTCCCTATTAAATACATTGTGTGCGATTCGCCTGCATTCCACACGCAGGCGAATTCTGAGGCCCCTACCCTGCAGATTTTTTCTGCACAGAAAAACGTGCGGGGAAACGCACAAGTGGAAACAGTCCCATCCACTTGTACTGACTGTGCGGATCTGCATGCGTTGCCCGCATGCGGATTCGCGATAGTGGAAACGGGCCCTCAAAGGTAGAAAAACAAACAAAAACAAACAAATAAAAAAAAACACTGCTTTTTCCACTCTGAAAAAAAAACATACAATAGAAAGCAGCACTGTCATTGCACCACAAGGTGGCAGTCACACACTTCAATGTGGTGTTGCTTTTAATATATGATAATTCAGGTTGGAGTGAGTTTGTGATGTCTCTGTACAGAGCCATAATAATCCAACATGCATACAGACTGTTTCGGATTGTTTGATCCTCATCAGTGCATGATGGCATGGATTAATTTGGCTCTATGGAGTAGGGCTTGTAAGATACAAGATGGATTTATTCGCCAAGTGCGGGGGTACCGTACTCGGAATTAGTGGTGCTCAAATACCCCTTTTCAAAATTCGAGTTAGGTCGAATTCAAATAGTAAATTATTCGAGATCAGTCGAATATTCGAGTCGAATAATTTTTACTATTAGATTCGATCTCGGAATTCGAGCTCACTATTCGAGTCGGTATTCGAGCTCATTATTCGAGCTGACTATTCGAAATGGCCTTAAATAGCTTCCAACACTTGTTTTGAGGGTGAATGATGCAAGAAACCTCTTTTTTTCCAAGTAACAACAGCAAGTGATTATGTGGGGATGTTCCTTTAAAAAAAAAAGTTGAAAAGAGAAGTTGTGTCCAGAAATTTGTTCAGTACTGTATATACTTCTTCTTCTTCTTCTTTATCTTCTATATCTTCTTCTTCTTCTTCTTCTTCTATATCTTCTTCTTCTATATCTTCTTCTTCTATATCTTCTTCTATATCTTCTTCTTCTTTTATATTGTCTTCTTCTTCTTCTTCTTCTTCATCTTCTTCATCATCATCTTCTTCTTCTTCATCTTCTTTTTCTTCATCTTCTTCATCTTCTTCTTCATCTTCTTCATCTTCTTCATCTTCTTCTTCATCTTCTTCATCTTCTTCATCTTCTTCTTCTTCATCATCTTCTTCATCTTCAACTTCTTCATCTTCTTCTTCTTCTTCATCTTCTTCATCTTCTTCATCTTCTTCTTCTTCTTCATCTTCTTCATCTTCAACTTCTTCATCTTCTTCTTCTTCATCATCTTCTTCTTCTTCTTCTTCATCATCTTCTTCTTCTTCATCTTCTTCATCTTCATCTTCTTCATCTTCTTCTTCTTCTTCATCTTCTTCTTCTTCATCTTCATCTTCTTCTCCTTCTTCTTCTTCTTCTTCTTCTTCATCTTCTTCTTCTTCATCTTCTTCTTCTTCATCTTCTTCATCTTCTTCTATATCGTCTTCTTCTTCACTTATTTCTCTTTTCAATTTTTTTTTTTAAAGAAATGCAGCTATTTTTGAGCGTAACAAATAGCTGGTGGCGCACGCATGTTGGAAGCGCCATTGTATGTGCTCCCTGGCAGTGGAAACACACAGACAGCAGGAGGTAAATTCAGCAGCAGGAGGAGGATGAGTGTGTGGCAGCAGGCAGTCAATGAGGCAGGCAGCGTGACATAATAGCCCTGGTACCTAGCGGTGATACCAGGGCTGTAAATAAACACAGCAGGCGGGAGGTCCCAGACAGCGGTCGTGTAGCCCACATTGTGTCCAATACACAACTGGGACAACACAGTTTTCAACCCGGGCACCTCAGAAAAATTAAACCTTTTTTTTTTTTTTATGGTTTTGTAGTTTTGTTTTTACAACAAATTACACAGACAGATATAGCTATTTTTTGACGTAATAGCTGGTGGCAGAGTGGCAGCAGAAGGTAAATCTGTGTACCCTGGCGTTGGGAAACACAGACAGACAGACAGCAGCAGCAGCAGCAGGAGGAATGGAGGAGTAATGTGAGCAGCTATTGTTTGACGTAATAGCTGGTGGCAGAGTGGCAGCAGAAGGTAAATCTGTGTACCCTGGCGTTGGGAAACACAGACAGACAGACAGCAGCAGCAGCAGCAGCAGGAGGAATGGAGGAGTAATGTGAGCAGCTATTGTTTGACGTAATAGCTGGTGGCAGAGTGGCAGCAGAAGGTAAATCTGTGTACCCTGGCGTTGGGAAACACAGACAGACAGCAGCATCAGCAGGAGGAATGGAGGAGTAGTGTGAGTGTGGCAGCAGGCAGGCAGCGTGACATAATAGCCCTGGTACCTAGCGGTGATACCAGGGCTGTAAATAAACACAGCAGGCAGGAGGTCCCAGACAGCGGTCGTGTAGCCCACATTGTGTCCAATACACAACTGGGACAACACAGTTTTCAACCCGGGCACCTCAGAAAAATTAAACCTTTTTTTTTTTTTTATGGTTTTGTAGTTTTGGTTTTACAACCAATTACACAGATAAAGCTATTTTTTGACGTAATAGCTGGTGGCAGAGTGGCAGCAGAAGGTAAATCTGTGTACCCTGGCGTTGGGAAACATAGACAGACAGCAGCATCAGCAGGAGGAATGGAGGAGTAGTGTGAGTGTGGCAGCAGGCAGGCAGCGTGACATAATAGCCCTGGTACCTAGCGGTGATACCAGGGCTGTAAATAAACACAGCAGGCAGGAGGTCCCAGACAGCGGTCGTGTAGCCCACATTGTGTCCAATACACAACTGGGACAACACAGTTTTCAACCCGGGCACCTCAGAAAAATTAAACCTTTTTTTTTTTTTTATGGTTTTGTAGTTTTGGTTTTACAACCAATTACACAGATATAGCTATTTTTTGACGTAATAGCTGGTGGCAGAGTGGCAGCAGAAGGTAAATCTGTGTACCCTGGCATTGGGAAACACAGACAGACAGCAGCATCAGCAGGAGGAATGGAGGAGTAGTGTGAGTGTGGCAGCAGGCAGGCAGCGTGACATAATAGCCCTGGTACCTAGCGGTGATACCAGGGCTGTAAATAAACACAGCAGGCAGGAGGTCCCAGACAGCGGTCGTGTAGCCCACATTGTGTCCAATACACAACTGGGACAACACAGTTTTCAACCCGGGCACCTCAGAAAAATTAAACCTTTTTTTTTTTTTTATGGTTTTGTAGTTTTGGTTTTACAACCAATTACACAGATATAGCTATTTTTTGACGTAATAGCTGGTGGCAGAGTGGCAGCAGAAGGTAAATCTGTGTACCCTGGCATTGGGAAACACAGACAGACAGCAGCATCAGCAGGAGGAATGGAGGAGTAGTGTGAGTGTGGCAGCAGGCAGGCAGCGTGACATAATAGCCCTGGTACCTAGCGGTGATACCAGGCCGAAAATGAACACAACAGGAGGTCCCAGACAGCGGTCGTGCAGCCCACATCGTGTCCAATACACAACTGGGACAACACAGTTTTCAACCCGGGCACCTCACAAAAATTAAACCTTTTTTTTTTTTTTTATGGTTTTTTGGTTTTGTTTGTAAAACAAATTACACAGATATATAGCTATTGTTTGACGTAATAGCTGGTGGCAGAGTGGCAGCAGAAGGTAAATCTGTGTACCCTGGCAGTGGGAAACACAGACAGACAGCAGAAGGGCAGTACACAGCAGCCCACTGTAGGTGTAAAATGTGTGGCTGCAGGCGACGTAATAGTCAAAGTGAACCAGGCTGGCTTAGTGAGCAGGAGCCAGGAGGTGGTAAAGGGTGGTAAGGCACATTAACGATGGTTCTTAGCCAGTTCATGTCCTCCTCTCGCCGACAACAGGGGCCAGGAACTCGCCTTCCACCCACGCCTGGTTCATCTTGAGAAACGTCAGTCTGTCCACAGACTTGTGAGACAGACGTGAGCGTTTCTCGGTGACCACACCACCAGCTGCACTGAAGCAGCGCTCGGACAGCACGCTGGAAGGGGGGCAGGACAGCACTTCCAGGGCGTACTGCGCCAGCTCGCTCCAGATCTCCAGGCGCTTGACCCAATACTCCATGGGATCATCGCTGTCAAGCCCGCTGTAGGACCCCATGTAGTCAGCCACCATGCGGGTCAGGCGCTGGCTGTGACCGGTGGAGGATGCTGCTGCATGCACCTCCTCTCTAGTCACTGCTGCCGGAGCCTCTACAGTCCTGTAGAGCTCGTGGCTGAGAGACAGCAGGTCTGTGGGGCGCTTGCTGCTGGATGCAGGCACCTGCTGCTGCCTCTGTGCTGGCTGCTGGACAGTGGGGGTGGAAGGCTGGGGGAAGGCTTCCTCCAAGCGCTCAACAAGGGCCTGCTGCAAGCTCCTTATTTGTTGCGCTGGGTCTCCTCCTGCAGGCGGCAGGAACTGGCTCAACTTCCCCTTGAGGCGTGGGTCCAACATCATGCTGATCCAGATGTCCTCCCTCTGCTTCATCTGGATCACCCTGGGGTCTCTGCGCAGGCACGTCAGCATGTGCGCTGCCATTGGGAAGAGGCGGGCCACGTCTGCTGGCACATCGACGGCAGTGCTGCTGTCCTCATCCTCCTCCTCTGCCTCGTCAGCCTCATCCTCTCTCCACCCCCGCACCAACTCAGCTGCACTGTGCTGATCCCCCTCATCAGCAGCAAGGTCAGGGACCTCCACCAAGTCCTCCTCCTCCTCCCCCTCAGAGGTGGACTGTGCAGCTGCTTGCCGCTCCTGCTGGTCCAAGGCTGCCGCTCCCTGTTCCAGCAAAGCATCGAGGGCCCTGTTCAGCAGACAAACCAGGGGCACCCACTCGCAGACCATAGCATGGTCCCTGCTCACCATGTTAGTGGCCTGCAGAAAGGGAGCCAGCACTAAGCACACCTGCTGCATGTGCCTCCAGTCATCATCGGGGACGATGGACGGGATGTTGCTGGTCTTGTCCCTTCTCTGAGCGGCGGAAACAGTGGCCAGGGCAAGGTACTGTTTGACAGCGCGCTTCTGTTCAACCAGACGCTCCAACATCGCCAGGGTGGAGTTCCAGCGAGTCGGAACGTCAAGGATCAGCCGATGGCGTGGCAGATCCAGCTCCTTTTGCACGTCTTCCAGGCTCGCACAGGCTGCAGCCAAGCGCCGGAAGTGACGCACAACGTTCCTTGCCGTTTCCAGCAGTTCGCCCATCCCCTGGTAGGTGCGCAAGAACTTCTGCACTACCAGGTTTAGCACGTGGGCAAGACAGGGGATGTGGGTCAGGTTTCCCCTGTCTATTGCGGCAACCAGATTGGCCCCATTGTCGGCCACCACCTCTCCGACTCTGAGGCCTCTGGGGGTCAGCCAAATCCTCTCCTGCTCCTGGAGTTTGGCCAACACATGGGTTGCCGTCAGCTTGGTCTTCCCAAGGCTGACCAAGTGCAGCAGCGCTTGGCAGTGGCGGGCCTTCACGCTGCTGCTGAGGCGGGGGGTTTGGCCAGGTGTGCCGGAGGATGGCAGAGGATCGGAGGAACCTGCTGCAGTTCCCCTGACCCTGCGGGGTGGCACCACCCACTGTGTTGCTGCTGCTGCTGTGCCCGCTGCTGCTCTCCCATCCTCACCCCCTTCCACCAAGCTGACCCAGTGGACAGTGAAGGACAGGTAGCGGCCTGTCCCGAAGCGGCTGCTCCAGGAGTCCATGGTGACGTGGACCCTTTCACCAACCGCGTGCTCCAGCCCTCGCTCCACATTGGCCATCACAAAGCGGTGCAGTGCAGGAATGGCCTTGCGGGAGAAAAAGTGTCTGCTGGGGAGCTGCCAGTCTGGGGCTGCGCAAGCAAGCAGCGCACGAATGTCGCTCCCCTCCTGCACGAGCGTGTACGGCAGGAGTTGGGAGCACATGGCCCGTGCCAGCAAGCCGTTCAGCTGCCGCACGCGACGGCTGCTGGGAGGCAGAGCCCTAACCACCCCCTGGAAGGACTCGCTCAAAAGGCTCTGGCGTGGCCTTTTGCTGGCACGGGAATCAGCAGACACAGCGGAGGAGGCCACTGAGGACTGGCTGCCAGAACAGGCCTCAGTGTCGGCGGCAGGAGTTGCAGAGGGGGGAGGAGCAGTGCGTTTCCGCACTCCTGCTGGTGCTGCTGGAGGAGCAGGAGGGCGGGTGGCTGCTGTTGCTGCTGCTGCTGAAGGCTGTGCAGTGATGGGTGTGGTGCCACTGCCAGCACCAGATGCCTTCAGCCTCTGGAACTCCTGATGCTGGTGGAAATGTTTCGCAGCAAGGTGGTTGATGAGCGAGCTGGTGCAGAACTTTAAGGGGTCTGCACCTCTGCTCAACTTCCGCTGACAGTGGTTGCAAGTGGCGTACTTGCTGTACACTGTGGGCGTGGTGAAAAAGCGCCAGATTGGTGACAGAAACATCCCCCTACGGCATGGAAGCGCTGCTGCCTGTCTCCCTGTGGTGGTTGGGGGTGGGGCTTGGGGGGCTTGGGTGCGGCTGGTGGTGGTACTGGCAGATGCTGCTGCTGCTGCTGCTGAGCCTGAGACACCAGCAGGCTGTGGGACCTGCCTACTGCTGCTGCCAATGCTTGCAATGATGCGCCTCCTTGCAAGGCCCACAAGAGCATCCTCCTCCTCCTCCTCAGAGCTGCTGAGGACGACATCCCCTGGAGGTGGTGGCACCCAGTCTCTGTCTGTCACCGGGTCATCAACATCCTCCCCCTCCTGAAACATGTCCTGCTGGGATGAGGACCCCCCAAACTCCTCTCCTGATGCATGGATGGGCTGCTTGACTGTCGCCACAGTCTTGCTGTCCAATCCCTCATCCCCCAAAGTGCCCATCAGCATCTCCTCCTCAAGATCGCCAACAACAGCAGACAATTTACTCATGATGCCTGGGGTCAAAAGACTGCTGAATGACAGGTCGGCGAGTGACGGTGAACTGGCCTCCTCCCCAGACCCTGCTGGGCGGCTGCTGCGAACAGGGGTGGTGGTGGTGGTGGTGAGGGTGGAGGCCTCAGATGCAGAGCTGATGGCGGGCTGCTCATCCTCCGTCATGAGTTGCACCACAGTGTCTGCATGCTTTTCCTCAATGGGACGTTTCCGACCCGGCTGGAGGAAAATCGGAGCAGGTGCTACACGCTGCTGCTGCTGTGTCTCTGCAGCGTGAGTTGCAGATGCTCCTGCTGGGCGGCGCCCAAGGCGTCCACGGCCAGTGGCTATGGGAGGAATGTTAGCCACTGACGCTGCTGCTGCTGCTGCGGAACTGTGCATGGTGGCGCGCCCGCGCCCGCGGCTTGCCACAATGCTGCTCCCTCTCCTCCTGATTCCCTTGCTGCCCTTCCCCTTGCCCAAACCGCGCTGGCTGCCACTTCCAGATATCTTCGATGTTTTGGGCGTATAGACAAAAGTTTTTTAAAAGGGCGGGTGAAAAGTGGGGTACTTTAATGGAGTGGGTTGGTGGGTGAGGTGACTGAGTGAGTGTCCCTAGTACAGTAAGTAAGTAGTAACAGTCAGGAAGTACAACTAGCAGTTACAATAATCAGTAGTAATCACAAGTAAATTTAGTGTGTGTACACTACAGACAGTGAGTGCACGCACGCGCAAACACGCGCAGGAGCTAGCCTATGAACAGTGACTGAGTGAGTGTCCCTAGTACAGTAAGTAAGTAAGTAGTAACAGTCAGTAAGTACAACTAACTAATTACAATAATCAATCAGTTATCAGAAGGAAATAGAGTGTGTGTAGTGTGTACACAGACAGTGAGTGCACACACGCAGGAGCTAGTAGCCTATGAACAGTGACTGAGTGTCCTAGACTCCTAGTACAGTAAGTAGTAACAGTAAGTACAACTAACTAATTACAATAATCAATCAGTTATCAGAAGGAAATAGAGTGTGTGTAGTGTGTACACAGACAGTGAGTGCACACACGCAGGAGCTAGTAGCCTATGAACAGTGACTGAGTGTCCTAGACTCCTAGTACAGTAAGTAGTAACAGTAAGTACAACTAACTAATTACAATAATCAATCAGTTATCAGAAGGAAATAGAGTGTGTGTAGTGTGTACACAGACAGTGAGTGCACACACGCAGGAGCTAGTAGCCTATGAACAGTGACTGAGTGTCCTAGACTCCTAGTACAGTAAGTAGTAACAGTGAGTACAACTAACTAATTACAATATTCAATTACAATAATCAATCAGTTATCAGAACTTGGAAATAGAGTGTGTGTAGTGTGTACACAGACAGTGAGTGCACACACGCAGGAGCAGCTAGTAGCCTATGAACAGTGACAGTGAGTGTCCTAGTACAGTTACAGTATATAACTACAATACTAATACAATCAGTAGTAAAGGACAGCAGAAATACTGGTATAGAATAGAGAGAAATAAACAGAGGACAGGAGGACAGCTGCCCACACAGGCAGGCCCTGAGGCCTAAAGCTGTAAGCCTGCAGCAGCTGGCCTGTCTCTATGTAACACAAAAGCTACTAACTAAAATACAATGTCTAACTAACTAACAACAATATAGGTGTGTATAGGAGGTGTATGTGAGCAAAAACGCTAGGTAAATGACCACAATAAAGCTCTTGCTAAGCCAAAGCACAAAGGAGCAACTCTCTCTCTATGCAAGTCTCAGGCAAGGACGGAGAAACGTAACATGGCGGCCGCTATTTATAGGGTAGGGGCTGGCCAGGGTCCCCCTCTGTGATTGGCTGCCGTCAGAGGGCCTGGGAGCCCTCTGATTGGCTCTAAGGACATCAATCTGGGCTATGACGCTATTCGAGCTCGGTACCGAGCTCGAATAGCGCCGTTTGCTCGAATAGCTCGAATAGTGAATGGGCTATTCGAGTGTACGCGAATAGCCCATTCGAATAGCTACAGCTATTCGGAGCTCGAATACCGAGCTCGAATAGCTGGAAAAGAGCTCGAATATTCGAGCTACTCGAATATTCGAGCTCTGCTGAGCACCACTGCTCGGAATTGCTTGTGGTATACATGGCAAAGGCAAAATACACGACAACAGTTGTCTATCTTACGTATATGGCTACAAGTACAGATACGAGTACCTAGACTAAACTAAAAGGATTAACAGTACATTTTACGTCTGCAATTTCTACCATTTTTACATGCTGCTGCGTTAGTAGATAACCTTGACGGAGTCCAAGCACCCTTAACAGATACGATGACATCATGGATCATTGTGCTAGTGGGAGTTGGATGCAGACATGCATGCTGATTGCAGGCTAGGAGGGAATAGTCAGGCGTCAGTGTTGTTGAGCAGTAGAACAGCCTGGGGGAAGAAGGAGTTCCTGCGCCTGGTAGTCTTGGATTGGATGGTTCGGAAGCGCCTGCCGGACGGGAGAGGCTCAAAGAAGCGGCTGCCAGGGTGGGAGGGGTCGCAGGAGATCTTGGTGGCCCTCTTCCTCATCCTAGCCGTGTGGAGGAGATCCAGAGGTGGTAGGGGCAGTCCAATGATCCTCTCTGCCTCACTAATGACTCTTTGCAGTCTATGTCTGTCGCTGGCTGTTGCGCCGGCATACCAGACGATTATTGAAGAGCAAAGTACAGACTCCGTGGTGGCGGTGTAGAAACTGGTCAGCAGCTCCCGAGGCATTCCAAATTTTTTAAGTTGGCGCAGGAAAAATAGCCTTTGTTGTGCCTTCTTCTGAATTTTGGTGGTGTTCTGCCCCCATCTTAGGTCGGTGGATAGGGTTGTGCCAAGGAACCGGACTGATGCTACTCTGGAGACTTCGGTGTCACCTATGTAGACTGGTGGGAGAGTGGGAGGGTTCCTCCTGAAGTCAACAGTCAGCTCAACAGTCTTTGCGGCATTGAGGACAAGGTTGTTGTTCTTGCACCAGTTGCAGATTCTCTCTATCTCACTGCGGTAGTCTCCCTCTCCGTTAACGCCAATGAGACCGATGATTGTTGTGTCGTCTGCAAACTTGATAACCTTGATGGAGTCCGAGGCGGAGGTGCAGTTGTTGGTGTACATGGAGAACAGGAGCGGGGACAGTACACACCCTTCAGGTGCCCCTGTGTTGGTAGTTCTCACGCCCGAGGAGCAGTTATTCAGCTTAACCTGTTGCGTTCTGCCTGTGAGGAAGCTCCTGAGCCATGTGCGAAGTGAGGGGTCGACGCCGAGCTGCGCCAGGTTATCGACCAGGGTGTCTGGGCAGATCGTGTTGAAGGCCGAGCTGAAGTCCAGGAATAGGATCCTGGCATAGGAGCCAGGCCTGTCAAGATGCTCCATAATGTACGCTAGGCTGACATTTATGGCATCCTCTATGGACCTGTTGGCCCTGTATGCGAATTGGAGTGGGTCAAGCAGTGCATCAGTGGTGCGTCTGAGGTGAGCCAGGACAAGCCGTTCTAGAACCTTCATGATGGTAGGTGTTAGAGCCACGGGTCTGAAGTTGTTGAGGTCTGTACTGCCCGATTTTTTGGGGACTGGTACGATTGTGGACCTCTTGAGACAGGAGGGGACAGTGCCTTCCGCAAGTGACTTACTGAACAGAGTTTTGAGCACCGGGGCCAATTGATCTGCACAGGTCCTGAGGCAATTTGATGACACACCATCCGGGCCTGAGGCCTTCCTGGGGTTGAGCTTGCGAAGCAACCTAAGAACTTCTGCTTCCTGGACTACAACCGGTGCAGCGATATCACGATCTCTCATTGCGGCGGGTGCCATTCTCATCGTCGACCCTGGAGCCCCGGGCTGCTGGGGCTGTTTCTCGAACCTGCAGTAGAACTCGTTGAGTTCCTCGGCCAGTTTAGTGCTCGGTGTCACTCGTTGAGGAGAGGGTTTGAAGTTAGTGACCGCCCTGAGACCTTGCCACACCTCCCTCGAGTTGTTGGACTGAAGGCGTTGTCCTAGCTTATCGGAATAGGCTCTCTTCGCAGCTCGTAGTTCCCATTTCAGGTCATACCTGGCCTCTTTGTACTCTTCTGGGGTACCGGACTTGTGCGCTTGCTCCTTGCGCTTGCGAAGTTGTCGCAGTTTGTTGTTGAACCAAGGCTTGTTATTGGGGAAGGCCTTGAAGGTCTTGGAAGGGATGCACATATCTTCACAGAAGCTTATGTAGGAGGTGACATTCTCCGACCATTCGTCAAGGGTGGGTGCCTCCAGGGATGACCAGTCGGTGCAGTCGAAGCATGCCTGCAGCTCCAGCTTGGCTTCTTCTGTCCACTTCTTGACAGACTTGACAGTGGGTTTAGCAGTCTCAAGAAGCCTCTTGTAGGTGGGGATCAGATGGATTAGGTTGTGATCAGAATTCCCCAAGGGGGCACCCTGGCTAACCTTGTATGCATTTTTGTGGACCGTGTAGCAGTGGTCCAGGGTGTTCTTGTGCCTGGTGGGGCAGGTGATGTGCTGCTTATAGCGGGGCATCTCCTGATGCAGATTTGCGTTGTTGAAGTCGCCCAGGATGATGAAGAGTGACTCTGGATGTGTGGTCTCCCACCGTGAGATGCTGTCGCTGAGTGTTCGTAGGGCGTCCTTGGGGCTGGCATCAGGTGGGATGTAACACCGAGAGGTACAGAGGTATAGTGATGCACTGGGAGACATCTCAAGCTCACTCCAACCTGAATTATCGCAAATTCTTTCTGTTTTAAAGAGAATCTGTATTGTTAAAATCGCACAAAAGTAAACATACCAGTGCGTTAGGGGACATCTCCTATTACCCTCTTTCACAATTTCGCCGCTCCCCGCCGCATTAAAAGTGGTTAAAAACAGTTTTAAATTTTTTTTTGTAAACAAACAAAATGGCCACCAAAACAGGAAGTAGGTTGATGTACACACATAGAAAATACATCCATACACAAGCAGGCTGTATACACCCTTCCTTTTGTATCTCAAGAGGTCATTTGTGTGTTTCTTTCCCCCTGCATCTCTCATGCACTGAAGTTTCAGGCTGCTCTTTTCTTCCTGCAAACAGCTCTGCCTGTATGTAATTCCTCAGTATGTGAAAGCCCAGCCAGCTCAGAGGAGGATTTATCCAGCTTGTAAAAGATAAGAGAGAAGAGAGAAGCTGCACTAATCTAAATAACACACAGGCAGTGTGCAGAGAGGGGCCTGGAGAGGGGAGATTCATCACAGAACCACAACACTGAAGAACTTGGCAGCCTTCCAGACACAGGCCGACAAGTCTGACAGGGGAAATATACATTGATTTATTACAGAGACTGTTATAGTAGAAAGTGCTGCAGTAAGCCGGAACACATTAGAATAGCTTTTGGAACTTGTAGGATGATAAAAAACAGGATGTAATTTTTGTTACGGAGTCTCTTTAAGAAAGCAAACTTTTATTTTCCGTAGCATTTTAGTAAGGGAGCTTTTAGGACCATTGTAGTCCCTTACACACTCCAATGGGTTCTGGGTCACCATGAGCTTTCTGGTTAGTCTGTACCTCTTGGTGTTACAAGCCCTACTCCATAGAGCCAAATTAATCCATGCCATGCACTGATGAGGATCAAACAATCCGAAACAGTCTGTATGCATGTTGGATTATTATGGCTCTGTACAAATTAACAAGCTGACACATCATTGCATTCCAGCGGTTCTGGAGGTGTGTTTAGCTTCTAAGGGCAACAATGGTTAATTTGCATATAGTCAGCAGTGATGCACTGGGAGACATCTCAAGCTCACTCCAACCTGAATTATCACAAATTCTTTCTGTTTTAAGAAAGCAAACTTTTGTTTTTCTTTTAATATGTAAATCTAAGCTTTTTTTTTTTAATGTTGCTTCTAACAATTCTCTTGTTATACCACTAGGTGGCAGTCACGCATTATCATGCACTATGAGACGTACTGTAGGCTATATTAGATGCTATATCAGATATAAACATTAAAAATATGTTTTATTTTTGGTTCCCTGAAATGGGAGCAGTCATGCTGGCGGATAGAGGAGTTTTAGCTCTGCTGCAACACTCTGCACAGCCTGGGGGGATGGGAGTCCATCGGTGTCCGTCAATCATCCCGAAATCGAATGCCACTACCGTTGCACACCTGACAGCCCCCTTTTGAGTGAGATTTTTCCAGCCTGTGTGATTGATGGTTTGGAACGATTTCAGACAAAAATCAATTTAAGTTACGTTTGGACGTCTATGTAGTGGCATCAGTTATAGCAGATTCGATCATAACATCGATTCTACCTTGAAAATCGAGTAATGATTGGACACAACATGCATGTATAAAAGTAATTTCCAAATCCACACAACAAACACAAAGTCTCAATCAACACGTCTGGTAATCCCTTCATACAAACAGCATCTCACAAAAGCGAGAACACCTCTCACATTTTTGTAGATATTGTGTATCAGATATAGAGTTGGGCCGAACCTCCGATTTTAGGTTCGCGAACCGGGTTCGCGAACTTTCGCGGAATGTTCGGTTCGCGTTAAAGTTCGCGAACCGCAATAGACTTCAATGGGGATGCGAACTTTGAAAAAAAAAAATAATTATGCTGGCCACAAAAGTGATGGAAAAGATGTTTCAAGGGGTCTAACACCTGGAGGGGGGCATGGCGGAGTGGGATACACGCCAAAAGTCCCCGGGAAAAATCTGGATTTGACGCAAAGCAGCGTTTTAAGGGCAGAAATCACATTGAATGCTAAATGACAGGCCTAAAGTGCTTTAAAACATCTTGCATGTGTATACATCAATCAGGTAGTGTAATTAAGGTACTGCTTCACACTGACACACCAAACTCACCGTGTAACGCACCGCAAACAGCTGTTTGTACTAGTGACGGCCGTGCTGGACTGGTGCGCACCATGGCGAGAGTGCAGGTTTTGGTGGCTTTACAGCCCATATGGTCGGCCTGGCTGATGTAGCTGAATGACAGAACAGTGACTGTCCAGCTGATCAAATTTGGTCTGACCACAATGAAGCAACGACCTTATTATCTTTTGTGTGCCCCCCGAGACACTCATCTAGGCGCCGGTCATTGCTTCATTGTGATACGCAAGCCCCTTCACCACGGCAAGGTAATGATCACGAAGGGGAATGGGCGCATGTACATGCCTTTTCTTTTGTTGTTGCAGCTGCCCTCAGTGCAGCCAGAAAAATTAGGCAGTCATGTACACGCACCATAAAAATTATTACAGCGGCCGCTGCTAGCAGCGGCCTAAAAAATTCAGCAATCCGCCTGGAGTCCCGGACCCTGTTGGTGGTGGCGGAGAAGGTAGTGAAGCGGCCTGCAGGCAGACATGCTGTGTGGAGGGACTGGGAGCGACTTAGTCTTTTTGGGGCAGGCCAGGCAGCCAGTCACACGGCGTGCAGGCAGAGATGCTGTGTGTGCGGGGACTGACTTAGTCTTGGGGCGGGCAGCAGCCCTCCGGGATCCATGCCTCATTCATTTTGCTAAAGGTGAGGTACTTAACACTTTTGTGACTTAGGCGACTTCTCTTCTCTGTGACAATGCCTCCAGCTGCGCTGAAGGTCCTTTCTGAGAGGACGCTTGCGGCAGGGCAGGAGAGAAGTTGGATGGCAAATTGGGACAGCTCTGGCCACAGGTCAAGCCTGCGCACCCAGTAGTTCAAGGGTTCCTCATCGCTGTTCACAGCAGTGTCTACATCCACACTTAAGGCCAGGTAGTCGGCTACCTGCCGGTCGAGGCGTTGGTGGAGGGTGGATCCGGAAGGGCTACGGCGAGGCGTTGGACTAAAGAACGTCCGCATGTCCGACATCACCATGAGATCGCTGGAGCGTCCTGTCTTTGACTGCGTGGACACTGGAGGAGGATTAGTGGCAGTGGTACCTTGCTGGCGTTGTGCCGTCACATCACCCTTAAAGGCATTGTAAAGCATAGTTGACAGCTGGTTCTGCATGTGCTGCATCCTTTCCACCTTCCGGTGAGTTGGTAACAGGTCCGCCACTTTGTGCCTGTACCGAGGGTCTAGTAGTGTGGCCACCCAGTACAGCTCATTCCCCTTGAGGTTTTTTATACGGGGGTCCCTCAACAGGCAGGACAGCATAAAAGACGACATCTGCACAAAGTCGGATCCAGTACCCTCCATCTCCTCTTGCTCTTCCTCAGTGACGTCAGGTAAGTCAACCTCCTCCCCCCAGCCGCGAACAATACCACGGGAAGGTTGAGCAGCACAAGCCCCCTGCGACGCCTGCTGCGGTTGTTCTCCTGCCGCTGTCCCCTCCTCCTCCTCCTCCTCCTCCCCCAAAGAAACACCTTGCTCATCATCCTCTGAGTCTGACTCGTCTTCTGCACACGACCTCTCTTCTTCCTCCTCCTCCCCCCTCTGTGCTGCCGCAGGTGTTGAGGAAACAGCTGGGTCTGATGAAAATTGGTCCCATGCCTGTTCCTGCCGTAACGGTTCCTGGTCACGCTCATTCGCAGCTTCATCCGCCACTCTACGCACAGCACGCTCCAAGAAGTACGCGTAGGGAATTAAGTCGCTGATGGTGCCCTCACTGCGGCTCACCAGGTTGGTCACCTCCTCAAACGGCCGCATGAGCCTGCATGCATTTTTCATCAGTGTCCAGTTGTCGGGCCAGAACATCCCCATCTTCCCAGACTGTTTCGTTCTACTCCAGTTGTAGAGGTACTGGGTGACGGCTTTCTTCTGTTCTAGCAGGCGGGAGAACATGAGCAGGGTCGAGTTCCAGCGAGTGGGGCTATCGCAAATGAGGCGTCTCACCGGCATGTTGTTTTTACGCTGAATTTCTGCAAATCGTGCCATGGCTGTGTAAGAGCGCCTCAAATGCCCACAGAACTTCCTGGCCTGCTTCAGGACATCCGCTAAGCCAGGGTACTTTGCCACAAATCTTTGAACCACTAGATTCATGACATGTGCCATGCAGGGTATGTGTGTCAGCTTCCCCATATGCAAAGCGGCAAGCAGATTGCTGCCGTTGTCGCACACCACGTTGCCTATCTCCAGGTGGTGCGGGGTCAGCCACTCATCCACCTGTTTCTTAAGAGCAGCCAGGAGAGCTGCTCCAGTGTGACTCTCCGCTTTGAGACAAGCCATGTCTAAGATGGCGTGACACCGTCGTACCTGGCATGCAGCATAGGCCCTGCGGAGCTGGGGCTGTGTAGCTGGAGAGGAGAACTGCCACTCAGCCAAGGAGGAGGAGGAGGACAGCGAAGAGCATGTAGCAGGAGGAGAGGAGGTGGCAGGAGGCCTGCCTGCAAGCCGTGGAGGTGTCACAATTTGGTCCGCCGCTTTCTGCTTGCCATCGTTCACCACCAGGTTCACCCAATGGGCTGTGTAGGTAATGTAGCGGCCCTGCCCGTGCTTGGCAGACAAGCCATCCGTGGTCAGGTGTACCCTTGACCCAACGCTCTTCGCAAGAGATGACACCACTTGCCTCTCAACTTCACGGTGCAGTTGGGGTATGGCCTTTCTCGAAAAATAAGTGCGGCCTGGCATCTTCCACTGCGGTGTTCCGATGGCCACAAATTTACGGAAGGCCTCAGAGTCCACCAGCCGGTATGGTAACAGCTGGCGAGCTAACAGTTCCGCCACGCCAGCTGTCAGACGCCGGGCAAGGGGGTGACTGGCCAAAAGTGGCTTCTTCCGCTCAAACATTTCCTTCACGGACACCTGACTGCTGCTGTGGGCAGAGGAGCAGGAACCGCTCAAGGGCAGAGGCGGAGTGGAGGAGGGTGCCTGTGAAGGTGCAAAGGAGAAAGCAGCAGAAGCAGATGATGCACCTGAAGGAGGAAGAGGAGAAGGAGGGTGACTTTTCTTTTGTGTGCTGCTGCTGCTTTTGCTCAGGTGGCCATCCCATTGCTGTTTGTGCCTTTTCTCCAGGTGCCTTCGTAAGGCACTTGTCCCTACGTGAGTGTTGGCCTTTCCACGGCTCAATTTTTGTTGGCAGAGCGAACAGATGGCTTTGGTCCGATCTGAGGCACACACATTAAAAAATTTCCACACCGCTGAGCCACCCTGGGATGTGGGCACTATGGGGACCTCAGCAGCTGATGCTGAAGGGCAAGTTGGCTGGCTGTACATAGGTGGCGATACATGGTGCCGGACTCTGCCACCAGCTGTTTCTGACGAAGAGCTGCCCCAGCTTCTTTCAGCAACTTCTCTCCTCCTACTACTCTCTGACTCCCCCTCTGAACTGTCCCCCTCTTCATCTCCTCTATTGGGAACATACAGAGGATCCCTATTACCGTCATCATCGTAGTCATCCTGCCCAGCTTCGCTTGCCTCAGACAAATCCAAACTTGCACCATCAGTAGGTCCTTCATCCTCCTGACACGTTACATCCATAGTGTTGCCGCGTAACTCAGACATATTAGCTGGTGAAAATTCATCTGGCTGTAACAACAATGGCTGTGCATCAGTGATTTCAACACTAAATAATTCTTGCGAAGTGTCAAATGCAGCGGAAGTGGTGCTAGTAGTAGCGCTGGTGGCTGAGCAAGATGAGGTGTTCTGTGTCGCTAAATACTCAGCCACGTCCTGACAATCTTTGGAGGTGATGGGACGTGCCTTCTTCCGAGCACTGTACTGTGGGCCAGGTCCACACGAAATTACATTTACACGACCTCGCGCAGACCTGCCGGGTGGCCTTCCTCTGCCTCTGCCACTACCTCTTCCTCTTCCTCTACCTGTTTTGTCCATATTGGGTATGCACGGAGTGGTATATCACACTGCGTGCACTCACGTAGGTAGGTGGGTTCACTTAACTGCACAGGTATGCGCACTGATGCGGTGGGTTCACTGAACAGAACAGGTATACAGTGGCGGGTTCACAGAACAGGTATGCAGTGGCAGGATCACTGAACACAATAGGTATGCAGTGGCGTGTTCACTAAACAGGTATACAGTGGCGGGTCCACTGAACAGAACAGGTATACAGTGGCGGGTCAACTGAACAGAACAGGTATACAGTGGCGGGTCCACTGAACAGAACAGGTATACAGTGGCGGGTCCACTGAACAGAACAGGTATACAGTGGCGGGTCCACTGAACAGAACAGGTATACAGTGGCGGGTTCACAGAACAGGTATGCAGTGGCAGGATCACTGAACACAATAGGTATGCAGTGGCGTGTTCACTAAACAGGTATACAGTGGCGGGTCCACTGAACAGAACAGGTATACAGTGGTGGGTTCACAGAACAGGTATACAGTGGCGGGTCCACTGAACAGAACAGGTATACAGTGGCGGGTCCACTGAACAGAACAGGTATACAGTGGCGGGTCCACTGAACAGAACAGGTATACAGTGGCGGGTCCACTGAACAGAACAGGTATACAGTGGCGGGTCCACTGAACAGAACAGGTATACAGTGGCGGGTTCACAGAACAGGTATGCAGTGGCAGGATCACTGAACACAATAGGTATGCAGTGGCGTGTTCACTAAACAGGTATACAGTGGCGGGTCCACTGAACAGAACAGGTATACAGTGGCGGGTCCACTGAACAGAACAGGTATACAGTGGCGGGTCCACTGAACAGAACAGGTATACAGTGGCGGGTTCACAGAACAGGTATACAGTGGCGGGTCCACTGAACAGAACAGGTATACAGTGGCGGGTTCACAGAACAGGTATGCAGTGGCAGGATCACTGAACACAATAGGTATGCAGTGGCGTGTTCACTAAACAGGTATACAGTGGCGGGTCCACTGAACAGAACAGGTATACAGTGGCGGGTTCACTGAACAGGTATACAGTGGCGGGTCCACTGAACAGAACAGGTATACAGTGGCGGGTTCACAGAACAGGTATGCAGTGGCAGGTTCACTGAACACAACAGGTATGCAGTGGCAGGTTCACTGAACACAACAGGTATGCAGTGGCGGGTTCACTGAACAGGTATACAGTGGCGGGTCCACTGAACAGAACAGGTATACAGTGGCGGGTCCACTGAACAGAACAGGTATACAGTGGCGGGTCCACTGAACAGAACAGGTATACAGTGGCGGGTTCACAGAACAGGTATACAGTGGCGGGTCCACTGAACAGAACAGGTATACAGTGGCGGGTTCACAGAACAGGTATGCAGTGGCAGGATCACTGAACAGGTATGCAGTGGCAGGATCACTGAACAGGTATGGAGTGGCAGGATCACAGTACAGGTATGCAGTGGGCTGAGGGCTCACTGAACAGAACAGGTATGCAGTGGCAGGATCACTGAACAGGTATGGAGTGGCAGGATCACAGTACAGGTATGCAGTGGGCTGAGGGCTCACTGAACAGAATAGGTATGCAGTGGCAGGATCACTGAACAGGTATGCAGTGGCAGGATCACTGAACAGGTATGCAGTGGCAGGATCACAGTACAGGTATGCAGTGGGCTGAGGGCTCACTGAACAGAACAGGTATGCAGCCAGGAAGAAGTTAAGCCTAACTAATCTTTCCCTATATGAGAGACTGCAGCAGCTCGCCCTACTCTCACTAATGCAGGCACACGAGTGGCCGTAATGGCCGCCGCTGCCTGCCTTATATAAGGGGGGGTGGGGCTCCAGGGGCTAGTGTAGCCTAATTGGCTACACTGGGCCTGCTGACTGTGATGTAGAGGGTCAAAGTTGACCCTCAGTGCATTATGGGGCGAACCGAACTTCTTCCGCAAAAGGTTCGCGTGCGGTACCCGCACGCGAACCACCTACGTTCGCGCGAACCACGTTCGCCGGCGAACCGTTCGGCCCAACTCTAATCAGATATTGTGATACAATGTAAAGCAGTCTAGTGCACAGCTTGTTTAACAGTGTAAATGGGTTGTCCTATGAAAGAGACTGAACACACCGCCATTAAAGGGATACTTAAGTCATATAAAAAGAAAAGGCAGTTTTACTTACCTGGGGCTTCTACCGGCCCCCTGCAGCTGCTCTGTGCCTGCGCCGTCACTGAACAATCCTCCGGGGCCCAGTTTTGCTTTCGGTGACTGAACCTGTCACCGGCCACTGTGCCTGTGCAGCCCTGGCCATGTGCGTACTCGTTTGCACTCTCGTCGCTGTGAACGTCCTGCGTGAAAGGAGTATGAGAAAATCTCTACTGCCCCTGCATAGGATGCTCCCAACGATGGAAATGCAAATGAGGATGCACACGCCCAGGGTCTGCGCAGGTGCAGGGGCGCGGGAACAGGCTCAGTTGCTGAAAGCGAAACGGAGCCACAGCGGGGGACTGGAAAATGGTTGCGTAGCGGCACAGGCACAGGGCGACTGCTGGGGGGAGCCCCAGGTATGTAAAAATGCTCTTTTTTATATAACTTAAGTATCCCTGTAATGACTAGACCAATGACAACAAAAGTAAGTATACCCCTAAGTGAAGGATATTAAAACTGTGCCCATAGTGACAATATTTTAAGTGCCCACTGTTTTACCTCCTGGGCGATAATCCCGAGCTGAGCTCGGGGTAAGCCGCCACAGAGGATTTCTCAGGCCCTAGTGGGCCGATTTGCATTTTTTTTTTGTTACATGCAACTAGCACTTTGCTAGCTGCGTGTACATGCCGATCGCCGCCGCTCCGCGCCGATTCCCCGCTACCCGCCACGTTAGAGGGCCCCCCCCCACCGAGGCCCCGTGCGCAGCCTGGCCAATCACCGCCAGGCAGCGCTAAGGGGTGGATCGGGACTCCCCCGACGCCATGACGTTGATGACGTCATCCTGATCGTCGCCATGGCGACGGGGGAAGCCAAACAGGAAATCCAGTTCTGAACGGGATTTCCTGTTTGCTCTGATCACCGGAGGCGATTGGAAGGGGTGGGGGATGCCGCTGCACAGTGGCTATCATGTAGCTAGCGCTAGGCTAGCTACCTGATTAAAAAAAAAAAAAGTGCTGCGGCGCTCCCTGGCGATATTATTGTATCACCCAGGAGGTTAACCCTCCGGGTGGTACGCAGTTGCAGTGGCTGCGTCCGCGGGAGGGATTTTTTAAAATAAAATGTGTTTTTATTTGTCAGCTAGCACTTCGCTAGCTAACTATGTGCCCCAAGTCCCCGGCACCTCACTGACCCCCCCAATCGCCGCCGGCACTATTTTCCCGTCCACGATCCCACGAGAGCCGCAGCTTCACCAATGAGCTTCACTCATCCCAATGGCGACGATCGGACATGACGTCATGCGCAGTCCCAATCCTCCCCATAGCGAAGCCTGGAGGTGATTGGGAGGCTGCGCCATCACAGGATACCTGGAGGGTACGTATAATGGCGGCGATTGGGGGCGATTGGTGGGGCCGGGAGGGACTTGGGTCACATGGTTAGCTAGCGAAGTGCTAGCTTAACAATATACAACAATTTTTATTTAAAAAAAACCCTCCCCGGGCCATGTGATCACCTGCGGCGGCTAGCCCGAGCGTAGGTTGGGCTTACCGCCAGGGAGGTTAACTCTCTTGGGCATGGAGGTCGCTAGAGCTTCACAGGTTGCCACTGGAATCCTCTTCCACCCTCACACTTCCAGCCATGCCCCTATCACACCCTCACATTTCCAGCCACGCCCCTGCCACACCTCATATTTCCAGCCACACCCTTGCCACACCTCACATTTCCAGCCATGCCCCTGCCACACACTCACATTTCCAGCCACTTCCCTGCCACACCTTCACATTTTCAGCCACATCCTTGCTACACCTCACATTTCCAGCCACGTCCCTGCCACACACATACATTTCCAGCCACGCCCCTGTCACACCCTCACATTTCCAGCCATGCCCCTGCCACACACTCATATTTCCAGCCACGCCCATGCCACACCTCACATTTCCAGCCACGCCCCTGCCACACCCTCACATTTCCAGCCACGCCACTGCCACATCCTCACATTTCCATCCACGCCCGTGCCACACCTCACATTTCTAGCTTGCCACATCTAACATTTCCAACCACGCCCCTGCCACACACTCACATTTCCAGCCACACCCTTGCCACACCCTCACATTTCCAGCCACTCCCCTGCCACGCCTCACATTTCCAGCCACGCCTCTGCTACACCCTTACATTACCAGCCACCCCCCTGCCACACACTCACATTTCCAGCCACGCCACTGCCACACCTTACATTTCCAGCTTGCCACATCTCACATTTCCAGCCACGCCCCTGCCACACACTCACATTTCCAGCCATGCCCCTGCCACACCCTCACATTTACAGCCACGCCTCTGCTACACCTCACATTTTTAGTCTTGCCCCTCTCACACCCTTACATTTTCATACCAGGAAGAATACCTTAGCAAAAGACTTGCTTACACATCTCTGGTCACATTTTCCATCATATTAGCATTCATACATAAGTAAGGCCATTACATTCCTGTTAAAGGAAACCTTAATCCTGTTAAATAAAGAAAGTTTCACTTACCTGGGGCTTTCTCTTGCAGCCGTCCTGTGCCTTCGCTGGCTCACGAGTGTCCTCCGGCCCCCGCCGTGGCTTAGTTTCGTTTTCAACCGGCAACGCAAATTGTTCTTCGCCTTCCTGGAAGGCGGAGAACAATTTGCGTTGCCGGGGGCCGACTCTTAGACGGCTGAAAACAAAACTAAGCCATGGCGGGGACCGGAGGACACTTGTGAGCCAGCGAGCGCACAGGACGGCTGCAAGAGGCTTCGGAAAGCCCCAGGTAAGTGAAACTTTCTTTATTTAACAGGGTTAAGGTTCCCTTTAAACTGTAACTGTCGGACATACAAATCAATTTTTTATTTTTTATCTGGTAAACAAGTAATAAGGATGCTAACCAGGCAATCCAAAAGTTTTAAATCACTCTTACTTTTCTTGTTAATAATGACTCCTGTTTGATTCATTGCTGCACAAAGGAAGTTGCAGGGCATGCTAGGTTGTCTTTTTTTGCTTCTTTACTTTGCTCTCAGACTTAACTAATGCAGCCTGATTGGCTGAAGCCTATTTCCCTGTTTTCACCTGCCACACCTCTGTTCCTCTCTGATTGACCAATATTTCTCATACTGAGACAATGCCCCTTCTATTGCAGAGCTGGGTGGGAGTGTGTGAAGACTAGTAGGAGAGCCTGGCAATGCATACACAATCAGGCAGAGGAGAGTAAGGGAGGAAATGACATCAGGATTGGCTTCATGATCGACACAGTTAAAATGGAGAATCCTAAGAAGGATTTTTTCTTTTTTTTACTACAGAAAAATCACTAAAATCTAAACATGGAGAGTGCAATACATATGTTATGTAAGTAGAACAAGTATGTATCTACTTATATATGTGTTTTCTTCTGAGATAGTATGGCTGACAGCTCCTCTTTAACAAATCCCATTGTTTAGTGTACCAACCAATAGGAAATCCCAAAGACAAAGGTCCTTTTGCCAGGGTTCCCTGGCACTGCAACACTGCGGTATAGGGTGCTGCAACAGAAAGCATGTTTGAATCTGCCAGCTGGGCTCCCCATTAGTTCTTTAAGCCAATCAATGGGAGTTCTCATCAGGGAGTATTGCTAGTGGTCCAATCAAGAACCAATGGGGAGCCTTGTTGGTAGATATACTAGTGCTGTTGCCAGGGTTACCTGTTATAGTACTGCAGCAGTATCCAGTGGGGAGTGGCTGTGTAATGCTGGGCAGTGTCCAGTAGTAGTGGAGGTGTGGGGGTGCTCACCAGCAGTGCGCTGGCTCCCAGGTGCGAGGTGCAGTGGTAGTCCAGCAATGCTGGCAACTCTGCCATAAATCTGGAAGACAGAAGAACATGGTAAAAGAAGAAGAAAGAAGAATGCAGAAGATGTCACAAGAAAGAAGCACACAGATTAAATGCCCCCTCCCCTTTATTTTGCTAAAATGTAACAATATTTCCTCTAAATAGGTGGTGGTGGGGTCAGATATTACCCCCATTGCCTATCTACTGGGAAAATAGGGGCAGAGATCTGGGGCTTCCCTTATTATTAGAGGGGGGCTCCGGGCTGCACCATACGGTTTTCTCTCTACCTACCATCAGGCGCTCTTTTCTCTCTATGCACCACCTTGTACTCCTTCACTGTTACCTTGTGCTCTCTGCCTCTCCCTTTGCTACCTTGCACCATCTCATTCTTTGTCTGCCACATTTCTGTCTCTCACTTTCTCTCCCCCTGCCACTTTACTATCTCTCACATTCTCCCTGCTACTTTACTATCTCTCACTCTCTCCCTGCCACTTTACTATCTCTCTCTCCCTGCCACTTCACTATCTCTCAGTCTCTCTCTCCCTGCCACTTCACTATCTCTCACTCTCTCCCTGCCACTTTACTATCTCTCTCTCCCTGCCACTTTACTATCTCTCACTCTCTCCCTGCTACTTTACTATCTCTCACTCTCTCCCTGCCACTTTACTATCTTTCACTCTCTCCCTGCCACTTTACTATCTCTCTCTCCCTGCCACTTTACTATCTCTCACTCTCTCCCTGCTGCTTTACTATCTCTCACTCTCTCCCTGCCACTTCACTATCTCTCAGTCTCTCTCTCCCTGCCACTTCACTATCTCTCACTCTCTCCCTGCCACTTTACTATCTCTCACTCCCTGCCACTTTACTATCTCTCTCTCCCTGCCACTTTATTATCTCTCACTCTCTCCCTGACACTTTACTATCTCTCACTCTCTCCCTGACACTTTACTATCTCTCACTCCCTGCCACTTCACTATCTCTCACTCTCTCCCTGCCACTTTACTATCTCTCACTCCCTGCCACTTTACTATCTCTCTCTCCCTGCCACTTCACTATCTCTCACTCCCTGCCACTTTACTATCTCTCACTCCCTGCCACTTTACTATCTCTCTCTCCCTGCCACTTCACTATCTCTCACTCTCTCCCTGCCACTTTACTATCTCTCACTCCCTGCCACTTTACTATCTCTCTCTCCCTGCCACTTCACTATATCTCACTCTCTCCCTGCCACTTTACTATCTCTCACTCTCTCCTTGCCACTTTACTATCTCTCACTCTCTCCCTGCTACTTTACTATCTCTCATTCTCTCCCTGCCGTTTTACTATCCCTCACTCTCTCCCTGCCACTTTACTATCTCTCACTCTCTCCCTGCCGCTTTACTATCTCTCAGTCTCTCCCTGCCACTTTACTATCTCTCACTCTCTCCCTGCCACTTTACTATCTCTCTCTCCCTGCCACTTTACTATCTCTCACTCTCTCCCTGCTGCTTTACTATCTCTCACTCTCTCCCTGCCACTTCACTATCTCTCAGTCTCTCTCTCCCTGCCACTTCACTATCTCTCACTCTCTCCCTGCCACTTTACTATCTCTCACTCCCTGCCACTTTACTATCTCTCTCTCCCTGCCACTTTATTATCTCTCACTCTCTCCCTGACACTTTACTATCTCTCACTCCCTGCCACTTCACTATCTCTCAGTCTCTCTCTCCCTGCCACTTCACTATCTCTCACTCTCTCCCTGCCACTTTACTATCTCTCACTCCCTGCCACTTTACTATCACTCTCTCCCTGCCACTTCACTATCTCTCACTCTCTCCCTGCCACTTTACTATCTCTCACTCCCTGCCACTTTACTATCACTCTCTCCCTGCTGCTTTACTATCTCTCACTCTCTCCCTGACACTTTACTATCTCTCACTCCCTGCCACTTCACTATCTCTCAGTCTCTCTCTCCCTGCCACTTCACTATCTCTCACTCTCTCCCTGCCACTTTACTATCTCTCACTCCCTGCCACTTTACTATCTCTCTCTCCCTGCCACTTCACTATATCTCACTCTCTCCCTGACACTTTACTATCTCTCACTCCCTGCCACTTTACTATCTCTCACTCCCTGCCACTTCACTATCTCTCACTCTCTCCCTGCCACTTTACTATCTCTCACTCCCTGCCACTTTACTATCTCTCTCTCCCTGCCACTTCACTATATCTCACTCTCTCCCTGCCACTTTACTATCTCTCACTCTCTCCTTGCCACTTTACTATCTCTCACTCTCTCCCTGCTACTTTACTATCTCTCATTCTCTCCCTGCCGTTTTACTATCCCTCACTCTCTCCCTGCCACTTTACTATTTCTCACTCTCTCCCTGCCACTTTACTATCTCTCAGTCTCTCCCTGCCACTTTACTATCTCTCACTCTCTCCCTGCAACTTTACTATCTCTCAGTCTCTCCGTGCTGCTTTACTATCTCTTAATCTCTCTCTCTCTGACACTTGGCTGTCTCTCACTCTCTCTCCACCACTTGGCTGTTTCTCACTCTCTCTCTCCACCACTTGGCTATTTCTCACTCTCTCTCCACCACTTGGCTATCTATCTCTCTCTCTCTCTCTCTCTCTCTCTCAACCACTTGGCTGTCTCTCACTCTCTCTCCACCATTTGGCTGTTTCTCTCTCTCTCTCCATCACTTGGCTGTTTCTCTCTCTCTCTCCATCACTTGGCTGTCTCTCACTCTCTCTCCACCACTTGGCTGTCTCTCTCTTACTCTCTCTCCATCACTTGGCTGTCTCTCACTCCCTCTATCTCCATCACTTGGCTGTCTCTCACTCCCTCTCTCTCCATTACTTGGCTGTCTCTCGCTCTCTCCACCACTTGGCTGTCTCTCACTCCCTCTCACTCCATCACTTGGCTGTCTCTCACTCCCTCTCTCTCCACCAACGCCCGGAAATACATCTAACATTCCCCAACTCATGAATATACACATCCCACCCCCTCCCTTCTTGTATCCCAATTTCCCCCCACCTCCCATCAGTGCGATCATTAAGAAATTGGACAACATTACACCTCACTCCACACCAGTAGTGACCACCAAAAATACGGATGGCAACGAGACACATAAAAAGGCTTGCAATAATACAATCACTCCTGCACCAAAGCCGACCGGGCAGGATAAAACGGGCAACATGAACCCCACATCCAACACATGTCTCCCCTTTTCCTCTGAGTCACATAAATTTGTGTTTTCAACCTTTCTCCCTCAAAATCCTACCACTATCAAGAAAAAAACTCTAAATAACAAGTTCAAAAACACAAATAACAAAAACCCTATCATTAAAATGGATAAATCAAACAATACCCCACAACAGAACAACACACAATCCATGTTTGGCCCTTTAAACTCACCAAGATGCAATTTCTCTAAAGGACAACCTCCTGTCACCTTATTTAGACACACCAGCAATCTGCCGGTTAATTCTATGAGAGACCATACCACCTCCGAGGTCCACACGCTCAATATCTCTAGTCCAACAGCCAACCCATCATTACCATGTACACAGGGAGGTCCGGTCACCACCTTCCAAACCCACCCCCCTCCAGACCACCGGACCACGAATACAACTGATTTGACCGTTACCTCCATGTCTCGTCCACTACAGACCCCTCCAACGGACACCAATGCTAGTGAGGGGGACAGCAACCTATCACAGTTCAGCACATACAGCACCCAAAACACCATTATCACTTTGGCCAACTCACAAACCACTAATGATAGGGTCGTAGATAGTGATCCACTTATCACATCTAAGGACCGTCCATCAGATAGTTCAAGTGAACATTCCGAATCTTTTTTAGAGCTTCCCCCTACCTTAGCCAACCTGCAATCAGACCCATTACACATACAACTTCCGAGCCCAGTAGCATCCCACACCATATTACAACCCATAGGCGTCCGGAAACGACCCCATACAAACACCGAAAGCGGGGATCTAGAGGTGGGAGGAGAAGAAAAAAGGAACAGACTATAACTCCCAATACCGATTACCACACGAAATCTATTTTTAATTTATCTAATCATAGACTCAAAGAAAATGAAATAAAATTACTAAATAAAGGACTATCATTCTGCCCCACCAACACTGCACAGTTGAGCGAACTGTTTACAGACCTGAACATTTTTGTGCGCAAACTAACCCTAAAAAGGCATTTTGCCCTAAAGAAATTGGACAACACCACCACACCAATTATTACACAGGATTCAAATATACCTATTGTAACGGTTAATGAACAAGAACTACAGTTAGAAAAATGCATCGCCACCTCCCTAAAAGGAAGATCTAGATTTTACCCTACTGCCTCTAAGGGAAATTTTATTGAAACATGTTATGCCCTTGCAGTTGAGGATTTACAGAAATTATGCCAAGAGGATATCAGATATCCGTCCAATCTCACCTTGATTGAAAGAAATGCCCTTAAAGATCTCAAAAACAATACTGATCTGGTAATAAAACCAGTGGATCAGGGGGGTGGCATAGTTTTACTCAACAAGGAGGATTATGTGGGCGAGTCACTTCGCCTGCTTAATGATCCTAAGAACTACAAAATACTCACAGAGGATCCAACTATCACATATAACACCACACTAAAAACGTTTATTGATAATGCCTTTATGGATGGCTTGATCACTAAAAATAAACTAAATTTCATATTGGTGGAGAATCCAGTCACCCCCATTTTCTATCAATTACCCAAGATTCACAAATGTCTAGAGAAACCCCCGGGCAGGCCAATAATCTCGGGTATAAATTCAGTTACAAGTAACCTGTCCAAATTTGTGGATCAGCATCTGCAAAAACATGTTAGAAAATTAATATCGTACACCAGAGACTCCCAGCATCTAATTGAGATACTGGGTGACTATGAATGGAAGTCAAATTATGTGTGGCTGACATGTGATGTGTCGGCCCTATATACTAACATCTCACATGTTTTTGGTATCGAAGCCACACAACACTATTTGTGGTCTGACCCCGACATGCCCCCAAAACAGAAAATATTTTTAACACAGTGCGTCGAATTTATTTTAACACACAATTATTTTGAATTCATGGACATCGCCTATCAACAAATAGGGGGCACGGCCATGGGTAGTAGCTTCGCACCAAGTTATGCGAACCTAGCCATGGGCTTACTGGAAACCACTTATATACATAACAACAATCCATTCAAGGACCATATTGTCCTATACAGGCGCTATATTGACGATTTAATCTTCATTTGGCAAGGGGACGCCCTCCTTATTCCACAATTTGTGACCTACCTCAACTCAAACAGAGTTAAATTATCCTTCACTTCACAACACAACAATACGTCACTGGAATTTCTGGACTTGATCCTGTTTCACCAAGAAGGAAAGATAAAAACCAAAACACACTTCAAACAAGTAGATTCAAACAACTATATCCATTTTAACAGTTTCCATTATAAACCTTGGACAGTTAATACTCCCTACAATCAATTCAAACGAATCCATAAAAACTGTACAGATACTTCGGATTATGACATACAATCGAAGATCCTAGTAAAGAAATTTCGTGAACGAAAATACCCTAAAAAACTTATACAAAATGCCAAACACAGATCAAAATACCCCTTGAATCCCCCTACCATCACGACCCATGAACACACAACACAGATAAACTCAAGCAAAACATTAAGATTTATTACTAAGTATAATGCACAACACACGGCTATCAAAAATGTCCTTACTAATAGATGGGAGATTTTACTACAAGACCCATATTTACAAGATAATATACCTAAGGCTCCTATCATGACATACCGAAGAGCACCTAATCTTCGTAATCTATTAGCCCTGAGTAGGCTAAAGTCAAATATAATTAGCCCAACCCTACCAGCGGGTTCCTTTGCATGCCAAAAAAGGCGCTGTTTGGCATGCCAATTTATAGTGAATACAGATCACGTTATAGCCCACACTAATGGAATCACCCATCACATAACCAAACACATAGATTGCGATTCTAGATTCGTTATCTATGTAGCATCCTGCCCATGTGGGGTACAATATGTGGGACGTACAAGTGAACATCTACGAGAAAGAATCGGGCAACATAAGCGCAACATCAATAATGGTTTTCCCAATCAAAGTCTTTCAAGACATTTTGATCAAGCCCACAATAAAAACGCAGCAGAAGTCTCGTTTATAGCGCTTGAACATATTAATCCCACAACTCATAACGCATTCCAAGTGCTAAAAAATAGGGAAACATTCTGGATTCAAACCCTTAAAACTCTGGTGCCCATGGGCCTGAATGAACAACTGGAAAAAACATTCTAATAATGGGGTCAAACATAAAAAGTATAGGCAGAAATTATGAATGGGCCAAACAAACAAAAAGAATTGTGTATATAATACATATCAGATAATTATCTCACAATAGTTGCTCTTTTTTAACACACTAATAATTTTTGTATATTTATGCATACTCTATATACATTATATGATATAGATTTTTATATTTTACTCTTATATTTTATTATTATATATTATTTATTATTTATTACCTTTTATCTTTATCTCCTATTGCAATGCATATGTTTATATACTCTATAATTCTGGGCGCGTGGATACCTGTACGCGCAGAGATATACATGTGGATGCACAAATGGATAATTTGTGTGTGTATACATATCTCGCTGCCATTGGTTTATAACCAATACTATCTCTCTCCTTTCCCCCCCCCCCCTTTTTTTTTTACCAGGACAGCTCCTTCCCTCCCCCCAACCCTCCCCTCCCCACATACCCTTGGTCCTGATTGGAATAATTCCTAAAGTTAAATAAGTAGGAATAGTGGACGCCGCTTTTGCCCATAGTTATCATGGCGCCAACGGCCTCATTGCCCTTAGGTTACGCACATCCGTTCTTCAAGCGGGAGCGTGATTATCCGCATACACTTCCGCTTCCAGCAGACTCCCGCCCCCACCTGGTACGTAATCAGACCAGGAAGAGTATAACAGCAGCTACTGCAGCGCCCACTCTGCATAGAGGCGCTACATTCGTACGCACAACTATACTGGTAAGTCCCCTTTTTTGTCATTTACCCTGACACACAATCTATTGAGAGGGGTAGCTTGATACAGTCATTTTGGATATGTTTATTTATTTTATATTTTTTTTTATTTTTATTTATACTGGGCATGGATATGTGAATGCGCATAGATGAATAGAAGGAATCTTGTTTATACATATACTAGTAGTTTTACGGTGATTGTGATATAATTTCATATAATGAAGAACCCACTCTTAAAAGCAATAACCCGCTGGGGCCGTTTACCATTGGGCTGCACGTGTGTTGATGCGCGCATACATGTGGGCATACACTGCCCTACTTTTCCCTCCCCCCCCCCCCCCCCGTCCCTGTCTCTTGCCTTTCCCTTGGATACTGTGGTGTATACTGACAATATTAATGATAATGATGATAATAAGAATAATAAGTAGATTCCCAACAAAAATATTGTCTTTTTTATTTCTTCCAATACATTCACTAATTTATGAGTTGTAACTTCTGATAAACACTTGAATCATTTTTGGCCTCCACAATGTCCCACATTTGGTCGCCTTGAAATTGTAATGTGTTGCATTTGATTCCCCTCCCCCATATATGCATGTTACTTCATTTTATTTTATTTGGTTTATTATTTATTTTATTTATTATTATTTTTTACTTTTATGTTTCAGTTACTCCTGCTTTTTGATTTTTGCCTGAGGAAGCGGGCTTTGGACCCGCGAAACGCGTTGCATATGTTGTTTGATTTGGAGTACCTATTAAATATGTCCATACCATAAAGAATTGGTTGTGTAAATTATTGGGTTGACAAATCCACCGTTGTCAACCACGTTTTTAATTGGTTTTAAATTGTGTCCTTTTTATTCTGCTGGCGCCTCTGTACTCCTTTAATACAATATTATCCACCTGGTGGATGGGTGTGATCACCTTCTTTTTTTCTACGGAGAGCGACTCCTTTTAACCTGAGTGGGGACAGGTCTAATTTCCCCATAGGCGAAGAAAGTGGTTGCCCATAATCGGCAACCTATACTTGTGAGTATAATCTTATCTATAATAATAATATACCAATTGTACTATCAATATTACACTATTGGGGGCTCCCGGTTGTATCTCTTTTTGTCTCCTTCTCTCCATCACTTGTCTGTCTCTCACTCCCTCTCTCTCCATCACTTGGCTGTCTCTCACTCCCTCTCTACCCACCACTTGGCTGTCTCTCACTCCCTCTCTCTCCATCACTTGGCTGTCTCTCACTCCTTCTCTCTCCATCACTTGGCTGTCTCTCACTCCCTCTCTCTCCATTGCTTGGCTGTCTCTCACTCCCTCTCTCTCCATCACTTGGCTATTGGGGGCTCACGGTTGTATCTCTTTTTGTCTCCTTCTCTCCATCACTTGTCTGTCTCTCACTCCCTCTCTCTCCATCACTTGGCTGTCTCTCACTCCCTCTCTCTCCATTGCTTGGCTGTCTCTCACTCCCTCTCTCTCCATCACTTGGCTGTCTCTCACTCCCTCTCTCTCCATCACTTGGCTGTCTCTCACTCCCTCTCTCTCCATTGCTTGGCTGTCTCTCACTCCCTCTCTCTCCATCACTTGGCTGTCTCTCACTCCCTCTCTTTCCATTACTTGGCTGTCTCTCACTCCCTCTCTCTCCATCACTTGGCTGTCTCTCACTCCCTCTCTCTCCATCACTTGGCTGTCTCTCACTCACTCTCTCTCCATCACTTGGCTGTCTCTCACTCCCTCTCTCTCCATTGCTTGGCTGTCTCTCACTCCCTCTCTCTCCATCACTTGGCTGTCTCTCACTCCCTCTCTCTCTCCATCACTTGGCTGTCTCTCACTCCCTCTCTCTCCATCACTTGGCTGTCTCTCACTCCCTCTCTCTCCATCACTTGGCTGTCTCTCACTCCCTCTCTCTCCATCACTTGGCTGTCTCTCACTCCTTCTCTCTCCATCACTTGGCTATCTCTCACTCCCTCTCTCTCCATTGCTTGGCTGTCTCTCACTCCCTCTCTCTCCATCACTTGGCTGTCTCTCACTCCCTCTCTCTCCATCACTTGGCTGTCTCTCACTCCCTCTCTCTCCATTGCTTGGCTGTCTCTCACTCCCTCTCTCTCCATTACTTGGCTGTCTCTCACTCCCTCTCTCTCCATCACTTGGCTGTCTCTCACTCCCTCTCTCTCCATTGCTTGGCTGTCTCTCACTCCCTTTCTCTCCATCACTTGGCTGTCTCTCACTCCCTCTCTCTCCATCACTTGGCTGTCTCTCACTCCCTTTCTCACCATCACTTGGCTGTCTCTCACTCCCTCTCTCTCCATTGCTTGGCTGTCTCTCACTCCCTCTCTCTCCATTGCTTGGCTGTCTCTCACTCCCTCTCTCTCCATCACTTGGCTGTCTCTCACTCCCTCTCTCTCCATTGCTTGGCTGTCTCTCACTCCCTCTCTCTCCACCACTTGGCTGTTTCTCTCTCTGTCACTTTGCCCTCTGTTTGCTCTCCCCGCTATTTTCTTGCATCTTCCTTATTTCATAAATTTATCGGATCAGCTGATTTCGGGGCGTGGCTCTGAGAGCCAAGCGCAGAAACAGGGCGCTGCCATAGCATCAATGATATACTGCGCAGTGCGTGTAGCGGTAATTCGGGGGCTCCGGCGGCTGCCAGACTCCGAATTACATCTCCCTCCGAGTTGCGACAGCTCGGAGGGGGAATAGTATTTAACGCCGCCTCGGAATTTAGCGGCAGCGGTGAGAGCCATCTTTTGGCTCTCACCGCGCCAAACTGAGTGGCGCCGAACTAATATGCACCCTAAATGTATGGCCCTGGCTTCCGTCAATGCCAATCATAGTGCACAGTGATTCTAAATATAATATTTTCAGAAATTCTTTCAAGAATGCAAAACGTTGATATAGTATATCATAAACAGGATTGTTCCATACTGACACTGAAGCCTAGAGGCAGGGGTCACAGCAATTCAAACATTTACAGTTTAACCACTTAAGGACCATGGGCTTAAACCCCCCTAAAGACCAGGCCAGTTTTCACAAATTGGGCCATTGCAGCTTTAAGGCCTCGCTGCAGGGCCGCACAACTCAGCACACAAGTGATTCCCCATCCCCCATTTTCTGCCGACCAACAGAGCTCTCTGTTGGTGCGCAAGGATCGCTCCCAGGACAGTGTTCTCCCCAGAAATTTTTTCCAGCCGGGTGGCATGAAAAAGTAGCCGGGTGGGGCGCAACAGGGCGAATGCAGGGCCGTGTAAGCTCTGCTGACAGCATAGTAGGAGGAAACGAGCCGATATCAGCCGGGTGCTTACCAAAATTAGCCGGATAGAGGCCTGGGGAAAACACTGAGCCTCCATATGACTCTTGCTTTAATGCTAGGTACAGAGATGCTAGGTGAGATTTTCTGCCCGATTTACTGTCAGAACGATTATTTCCAACATGTCCGATCTGCTTTCTGATCAAATGCCGAGCACTTTCTGATCGATTTCCGTTCACTTCAATAGGAAATCGATCGGAAAATGCTCGAAAATCGATCAGAAAGCAGATTGATCATGTTGGAAATAATGGATCTGACAGTAAATCAGCCAGAAAATCTCATAGTGTGTACCCAGTATTAGATATGCACCATCTGTCTTAAAGTGAACCTGCCAAGTCAAAACCAGGAAAACCGGTTGTTTGGTTGTTTTTAATGTGCTATTACAGTGCTTTTTGTTTGCGTTTGAAAAAAACTGAACAAAAATAGGCTTGCTTTTCAGTACACAAATCCGGTTCACAGTGCAGGTGAAACAGACATCATATTGTTATACGTATTGGGCATCATTAATGGTTCCGATCAACCACTATTGTTCCGTCAAGGTTTTTGGGGTTGGTTCCTCTACCAATCATCTGATTGGTAAGGTTTTCATTTGTGGACCCCATTGTTGTGGAACCACAAGGCTCAGCATGTCCTACAGATTTAACTGAGAAGCTGCAAATTCACACATAGGTATGAACTGTTTTTTTTTTTTTTTTTAGAAAATGCAAAGCTCAGCATGGTCTGAAAGGACATGCTGGCCCCTTGAGATTCCAGAGATTTGTGTATCCTAAGGGTTAAAAAAGAGGGGGTGGGATTGGGAATACACTTCAGGACAGAGCTTTATGTGTGCAAGCTGACCTAAGGTCACAGCTTTTTTTTGCCTGTACCTATCAGATCAGACGGCTTTTTCCCCCTTCAGCGCTGCTGTCTGTGTGCTCTGTTCTCTGGGCAGCCAGGACATCCCGCTCTCTGCAGCTAGTGGAGATCTGCTCCGTGCGTCTGACACCCGGGGAGGAAGTGAGTGATTGCCAGCACTCCCCTCTTCAAGTGGTGTAATTCAGAGATAGGAAAGTTAGTACTGCACGTAAATGTACAACAATTGTACGGTGGGGAGGGAGAGAGACAAGTGACACAGCCGTGAGGACTGAGGAGGAAAGGAGGCACTAAATACCCGGATTACAAAGCCAGACGGGCTGTAGTTTGCCCAGCTCTGCTTTAGTCACAGGCTCCAGCATCCCTTCACGATCGTGCAGGCAGAGTGAGAGACTGCCTGTAATGTGCCTCGTTCCTGGAGGAGCACTATGCAGTCAGCATGGTCCCGCCTATTGCCATGCTGAGGCAAGGAGTGTACGAGCCCGCCAGAAAGCACGAGATCTCGTACGTAGAGGAGCTGAGCTTGCTGGGCAATCTGCTACAGAGGAGTCAGCGCTGAGTGCAGAGAACAGCGCTGGCTTTTGTAATATGCAAAATAGCAGCCGGGCGGGGCCTTAATTCACCCGGGCGGCGCGCCCACTTAATTGATCCTGGGGAGAACACTGCAGGATATTTGTTTATTTATTTATTTTTTTTACAAATATTGTTATTATTGAATACATTTTTCCCCTCTCTCCCTCCCTCCCCCCGCCAGCCAATCACTGTGATCGGCTGTCATAGGCTTCAGCCTATGGCAGCCGATCACCCCTGGGCCTGCCAGGGGGATAGGCGTGTCACACGGCTGTCCCCAGTACATCGCTGCCATAGGTCGCAGCGCTGTACCTAGTAAATAGACGTCGGTTTAGCTGTCTGACAGGCTTCTAGCGGCAATCGCCACTGGGAGACTGCCGCCACTGAGAGACCGATAGCGGAGCGGACCTCCGTCATCCAAGCGGAGTTGCGCAATCTCCTGCAAAACACTCCCCCAGGACTTTACGGCATTAGGCAATCCTGGGGGCGCCACCATGTTCATGACCATCGGTGTGACGCCGTCCTGTAATGGTTAATAAAAAGGTCACAATTTTCTCCAGGCTATGCCGTTAAGTTCTACACAGAAGACAGCAATGGTCACATGATCACGCTGTTCAACTTCCAGTCAGATACAACCCAACTGCCAGACTTGTTACTTCTTCCTAGCAGGTCTGGCTTTCTCGCTTGGTGACCCCTCAGACAGGTTCAGTCCCTAAAGCAACTAAATTTATGTATTTTTTAATGTAAATTTATATATATATATATATAACTATATGAAATGTCTGGGTACTATGAGGGAGTGTGAAAGGGAAAGAGTTAATTTTAAATGTAAGTGTAGGTATTTTGATTGAATAAAATGTTTTTTGATGTCATTTTACTATTTGGCCACAAGATGTCCTCAGTCATTATTTCCGATTCGTAAGCACGTGAATTGGAAGTAATGGAACAACAGGCGTCTCATGGACGCCGGCGTTCATTGATATGGGGACTTAGATTTATGAATGGGAAATGTGTTCTCATTTATTCATATCCCCACTAACCGGCGGTAACGATAATGGCGGCCGCCTGCTCCCATTGACTAACTTTCGCGTCCCTGGGACTTCAAATGAAGTTTCCCAGGACATGATTATACTGCAGCTGGTGCAGTACGTAGTTAATACCAAAACTCTCTTTCTGAGGCAAGGGGCTAAACCTTGTCCGAGGACAGTTTGCCAGAGGTGGGATCGTCTGTCATTACACTCTCCACCCCCAGCAGAGAGAAGGTTAAATGTCTGGACATAAAGGTTGTCAATGGTCCTTCACTGCTTATCCATTTCATCATGGATCATTCTGCGAGCACATTTGGACCTGGGCAGTAGAGATGTTGCGAACCTCCGATTTTTGGTTTGCGAACCCTGTTCGCGAACCTTCGCGGAAGGTTCGGTTCACGTAAAAGTTCGCGAACCGCAATAGACTTCAATGGGGAGGCGAACTTTGAAGAATAGAAAAAATTATGCTGGCCACAAAAGTGATGGAAAAGATGTTTCAAGGGGTCTAACACCTGGAGGGGGGCATGGCGGAGTGGGATACATGCCCAAAGTCCCGCGGAAAAATCTGGATTTGACGCAAAGCAGAAGGGTAGAAATCACATTGAATGCTAAATTGCAGGCCTAAAGTGCTTTCAAACATCTTGCATGGGTATACATCAATCAGGGAGTGTAATTAGAGTTCTGCTTCACACCGACACACCAATCTCACTGTGTAACGCACCGCAAACAGCTGTTTGCGTAGTGACGGCCGTGCTGGACTGGTGCGCAACATGGCCAGAGTGTAGGCCGTGGCGTTTTTCAAGCCCATATGGTCGCCGGGCTGTGGTAGCTCAATGATAGAACAACAGTGACTGTCCAAACACACAAAGGGAAATACTCACTCCCAAACAGTCCTCTGCTGCTTTATAAAGCCTGCAGGCTGCTTATAAGCCAATAAGAAGTGCACACACACATTACACCTAGTCTGCAGTGATTAATCAAGCAGAAGCTGAGCAGGTCAGCCAATCGTTGGAGAGGGCTTCAGTTGGATATAGACAATGGCTATATGACCAGCAGGGGGCACCAGCGTGCAGGATATTCCCTCTCATCTGTGTGTGCACTTCTTATTGGCTTATAAGCAGCCTGCGGGCTTTATAAAGTAGCAGAGGACTGTTTGGGAGTGAGTATTTCCCTTTGTGTGTTTGGGAAGTTTCATAGCAGTTGGGGACAGGCTCTTGGGGGTGGCAGCTCCAGGGCTTGACTGCGCTCACATATGGTGTTACATGCTGGTTCTGGGGCCCCGGGCAGTGAGAGTTCCCAGGGCCCCAGGCTGGCTTGTGCACCATTGTTTTTAATTTTATTGTAGATTCCCATGCAGTTTAGTTAGGAGGGGGGTAGATGAGAGGGAATATAGTGCACGCTGGTGCCCCCTGCTGGTCATATAACCATTGTCTATATGCAACTGAAGCCCTCTCCAACGATTGGCTGACCTAATCAGCTTCTGCTTGATTAATCACTGCAGACTAGGTGTAACGTGTGTGTGCACTTCTTATTGGCTTATAAGCAGCCTGTAGGATTTATAAAGCAGCAGAGGACTGTTTGGGAGTGAGTATTTCCCTTTGTGTGTTTGGTAAGTTTCAGAGCAGTTGGGGACAGGCTCTTGGGGGTGGCAGCTCCAGGGCTTGACTGCGCTCACATATGGTGTTACATGCTGGTTCTGGGGCCCCGGGCAGTGAGAGTTCCCGGGGCCCCAGGCTGGCTTGTGCACCATTGTTTTTACGTGGAGCAGCAGAAGCCCCCTGTGACGGCTGCCGCGGTTGTTCTTCTTCCGCCGCCTCTTCCTCCTCCACAGAAACACCTTCCTCATCATCACCATCATCAGAGTCTGACTCCTCTCCTTCCCCACACGACTTCACTTCTTCCTCCTCCTCCTCCTCCCCCCTCTGTGCTGCCGCAAATGTTGTGGGAACATCGGGTTCGAGTGTAAATGGCTCCCACGACTCCTGCTGCCGTAACTCTTCTTGTTCACGCTCCTCCACAGCTGTATCCACCACTCTACGCACGACACACTCCAGGAAGTAGGCGTAGGGGATCAAGTCGCTGATGGTGCCCTCATCGCGACTCACCAGTTTGGTCGCCTCCTCAAAGGGCTCCATGACCCTGCATGCATTTCGCATCAGTGTCCAGTTGATGGGCCACAACATCCCCATCCTCCCAGATTGTGTCCTTGTACTGTAATGATACAGGTACTGGGTCACGGCTTTCTCCTGGTCTAGCAGGCGAGAGAACATCAGCAGGGTGGAATTCCAGCGAGTCGGGCTATCGCAAATCAGGCGTCTCACCGGCAAGTTGTTTCTACGCTGAATGTCCGCAAAGCGTGCCATGGCCTTGTAAGATCGCCTGAAATGCCCACACAACTTCCTGGCCTGCTTCAGGACGTCCTCTAAGCCTGGGTACTTGGACACAAATCTTTGCACGACCAGATTCAGCACATGTGCCATGCAGGGTATGTGAGTCAACTTTCCCAAATTCAACGCAGCAATGAGATTTCTGCCGTTGTCACACACCACGTTGCCGATCTCAGCCATTGCTCCACCTGTTTGTTAAGAGCAGCCAGGAGAGCTGCTCCAGTGTGACTCTTCGCTTTCAGGCAAGACATGTCTAACACTGCGTGACACCGTCGTACCTGGCATGCAGCATAGGCCCTGGGGTGCTGGGGCTGTGTAGCTGGAGAGGAGATCGCGGCACCAGCCAAGGAGGAGGAGGAGGATGACGACAGCGAAGCGGTGGTAGCAGGTGGAGAGGAGGTGGCTGGAGGCCTGCCTGCAAGCCGTGGAGGTGTGACAAGTCGGTCCGCTGCGCAGCCACGTACTCCCTGCTTGCTGCCTTTGGTCACCAGTTTGACCCAATGGGCTGTGTATGTAATGTAGTGGCCCTGCCCGTGCTTGGCAGACCAGGCATCCGTGGTCAGGTGGACCCTTGACCCAACGCTGTGTGCCAGAGATGACACCACTTGCCTCTCAACTGCACGTTACAGTTTGGGTATGGCCTTTTGTGAAAAATAATTGCGGCCTGGTATCTTCCACTGCGGTGTACCAATGGCCACAAACTAACGGAAAGCCTCCGACTCCACCAGCTTGTATGATAATAGCTGGCGAGCTAATAGTTCCGCCACGCCAGCTGTCAGACGCCGGGCAAGAGGGTGACTGGCAGACATTTGCTTCTTACGCTCAAATACTTCCTTCACGGACAGCTGGGTACTGCTGTGGGCAGAGGAGAAGGAACTGCTGCAGGGAAGAGGCGGTGTGGAGGAGGGTGGCTGTGAAGGTGCACGGGAGAAAGTGGATGAAGACGAAGCACCTGAAGGAGGAAGAGGAGAAGGGGGGTGGCTTGTCTTTTGAGGGGTGCTGCTTTTCCTCAGGTGTTCTTGCCATAGCTGTTTGTGCCTTCTCACCAGGTGCCTTCGTAAGGCACTTGTCCCTACGTGAGAGTTGGCCTTTCCACGGCTTAATTTTTGCTGGCAGAGACAACAGATGGCTTTGCTCCGATCTGAGACACAGACGTGAAAAAATTTCCAAACCGCTGAGCCCCCCTGGGGTGATGGCGCTACGGTGGCATCAGCAGCTGACGTTGAAGGGCATGTTGGCTGGCTGGCCATAGCTGGCGATACATGGTGCCAGACACTGCCCCCAGCTGTTTTGGAGGACGAGCTCCCTCTGCTTCTATCATGGAGTCGTCTCCTCCTACTCCTCTCTGACTCCCCCTCTGAACTGTCCCCCTGGTCATCTCCTCTACCGGGAACATATGTGGTATCCGTATAATCGTCATCATAACCCTCCTGGCCAGCTTCGCTTTCCTCAGACACCTCCTCAACTGCATCAACTTCAGGTGGTTCATCACCCCCCTCCTCACACGATACGTCCATACTATCGCCACCTAATTCAGACGTATGAGGTGGTGTACCTGCGCCTTCTTCTTGTTGTTGCAGTAGTGGCTGTGAATTAGTGATTTCACCACCACCACCACCAAATAACTCCTGTGAAGTGTCAAATGCAGCGGATGTGGTGCTTGTACTAGCGCTGGTGGCACTGGCTGCGGGAGATGAGGTCTTCTGTGTTAAATACTCAACCACGTCCTCACAATTTTGGGAAGTGATGGCACGTGCCTTCTTCTGAGCACTGTATTTTGGGACAGGTCCGAATGAAATCACAGCAACACCACCTCGCACAGACCTGCCGGTGCCTGGTGGTCTTCCTCTGGGTCTGCCTTTACCTCTTCCTCTACCTGGTTTGTCCATTTTTTCCATCTCGGGTGGATGCTAGGTATATGCAGTGAGGTGGGTTCACTCAACACAACAGGTAGTAGGATGCAGTGAGCTGGGTTCACTGAACAGTAAAGGTACTTAGATGCAGTGAGGTGAGTTCACTCAACACGACAGGTAGTAGGATGCAGTGAGCTGGGTTCACTGAACAGTAAAGGTACTTAGATGCAGTGAGGTGGGTTCACTCAACACAACAGGTAGTAGGATGCAGTGAGCTGGGTTCACTGAACAGTAAAGGTACTTAGATGCAGTGAGGTGAGTTCACTCAACACAACAGGTAGTAGGATGCAGTGAGCTGGGTTCACTGAACAGTAAAGGTACTTAGATGCAGTGAGGTGGGTTCACTGAACACAACAGGTAGTAAGATGCAGTGAGCTGGGTTCACTGAACAGTAAAGGTACTTAGATGCAGTGAGGTGGGTTCACTCAACACAACAGGTAGTAGGATGCAGTGAGCTGGGTTCACTGAACAGTAAAGGTACTTAGATGCAGTGAGGTGGGTTCACTCAACACAACAGGTAGTAAGATGCAGTGAGCTGGGTTCACTGAACAGTAAAGGTACTTAGATGCAGTGAGCTGGGTTCACTCAACACAACTGGTAGTAGGATGCAGTGAGCTGGGTTCACTGAACAGTAAAGGTACTTAGATGCAGTGAGGTGGGTTCACTCAACACAACAGGTAGTAAGATGCAGTGAGCTGGGTTCACTGAACAGTAAAGGTACTTAGATGCAGTGAGCTGGGTTCACTCAACACAACAGGTTGTAGGATGCAGTGAGCTGGGTTCACTGAACAGTAAAGGTACTTAGATGCAGTGAGGTGAGTTCACTCAACACAACAGGTAGTAGGATGCAGTGAGCTGGGCTCACTAAACAGTAAAGGAACTTAGATGCAGTGAGGTGAGTTCACTCAACACAACAGGTAGTAGGATGCAGTGAGCTGGGCTCACTGAACAGTAAAGGTACTTAGATGCAGTGAGGTTAGTTCACTCAACACAAAGCTAGGTATATGCAGTGAAGAGGTGGGTTAAGTAAACACAACAGGTACTGCAGTATATGCAGTACTGGGTAGTACAATGTGCAGCTCCCTGTCACACACACAGGCAGTCCCTGAATGTACTGGGCTGCTGGCAGTGGCACACACTCTATCAATTAGCAAGGCTGTGCATGCAACAAAAGTGTCAGCTTGACACACAAAAAAAAAAAAAAGTACAGGATGAGCTCTGAAAAGAGCTATTGAGGGGTGCTATAAAAGCAATAACAATCAGCCAGGAGCAAGATAAGCAGCCAAGAGCCTAACTAATCTGTCCCTAGAAGAACAAGTCTGCAGCAGCTGTCCCTACTCTGTCTCTAGCAGGCACACGAGTGAGGCTAATGGCCAGCGAGCCTGCCTTATATAAGGGGGGGTGGGGCTCCAGGGCTTAGTGTAGCCTGAATGGCTACAATGTGCTTGCTGACTGTGATGCAGAGGGTCAAAGTTGACCCTCATAGTGCATTATGGGGCGAATCGAACTTCTGCAAAAGTTCGCCTGGTGCAGGCGAACGCGAACCCCCAACATTCGCCTGGAACCGTTCGCCGGCGAACCGTTTGCTACTTCTCTACTGGGCAGTACTTTTGGACTATTAACCGCAGAACTTTTATCTTCTGGTTGGACTTACAATTCCCAATTGACATAGTCATTTCATGGACTGCTCAGACTTTATCCTGTTACTATTTCAACTTTTTATTCCTATTACTAGCTGACATAAGCCCGTTTAAAAATGGGCTCTAGGTCTTTCATCGCCACTAGCAACGCGCATACTCATCGTGCGCCCTCGCCCGCCATGCGTGCACTTGTCGCATGCACCCGCCCGTGGCGCGCGCACACCCGTCAAGCGCAAATGCTTAGCCGGCAAAAGCACTGACACAGGGACAGGATGCAGGGACACTTGTATTTTATATATTGAGCTTTTACTATATCAGTCTGTTCAGTGCCACATAAATGTTGTCATTTTTATGTCATCATTTATGCATTTATTTTATTATAAAATGAACTATTAAAAATGGTTTGTCTAAGTGCTTGTCCTGAATATCCTCTGCAAATAAACCTGCCATTTGGAGAGACTATGTACAATGTATTGTTATACCTAGAGAGGTTGTTGAAGTAACCTTTTTTCCTACAGAACTTGCTAGGGTTAGGATTGCGTATTCACACTCTAATGTGAATTGTTGGCAGCTTGCCTGATCTCTAGCGATGAGAATGCAGATTATATTGTATATAAAATAGAAATTGTATTGTGCATGGACTCACCAACCAATCCAAAAGCATACTTTCCCTGCAGTGCTGAATGCCTTCAGAATTCCCTGAGTGTCTGAGGGCTGAATGGTAATCTGCGGCAAAGGAACAGGAATTGGAGGGTGACGTCACTCTCCTCACAAGCCCATCTGTGGACACCATGGAGAAAGGCCTGCAATGTCTGCCCTTAAAAGGTGAAACTAATCTATGAAATAGGAACCCTTTGCAGGTGTTTTGGAGGAATTAGCTGATTAGAGTCTGACACTTTGAGCCGAGAATATTGAACCTGTATACAATATTCCAATGGTCTGAGATTTTGATTTTGGGGTTCTCATAAACTGTAAGCCACAATCATCAAAGTTAACAAATAAAGGCACTTTGCACGGAATGAGTCTATTTCATATATTAGTTTCACCTTTTTAAGTTGAAATAAATGGACTTTTGCACAATATTCTATTTTTCGAGTTTCACCTGTACATCGGGGTGTGTTTACTAAATGAGGGTAAAATTACAGTGCGCATGGAGGGAATGGCAAATTTACCAGTACTTCCACCAGCTCCTTGCCGACGTGCATTGCACAATTAGACAAACCTGTGTTTCCAAGGTAACATGTGCACTACCAGGGTGCCATGAGCTACTACATAGGTAGTGTAGCAGGACAACATTTTAACTTTACCTAGATAAAGCATTTGTGACAGTACAACAGGCAATGTCCCACATTTATGGCCACCCTCTGAAGCACGGTTGCAAATCACAGCCATAGATGTGTGAAATTGCCTGTTTCACACTTCGAGCTTTCGAACCTGGAAATTAAGCTGTGCCAAGCTGGTGTGGAGAGCTACATAGGCTAGAAAGTCCAAGAACCTCTTGCCTTGTGCTCATACCTGTCCAGATCAGCCTATCAACACTGTACCTGATGCTCTACTCAGGCAGTGACATTGTTAAATTCGCCTGGCTCCTTGCCATGCGAAATCGCATGCGAAATCGCGGATAAATCCGCATGTGGAAACGCAGCCGCATGCGATTTCTTCTGCGGTGGAATCCAGGCGATTCCGCACCGCAACAGTGGAAACGAGCCCTAACTCAGATCTGGGAAACATGGCTACTTAATTTATGTATGTAGGGTGCACTTGGCTAACGCCTCATTTCCATCTGTGCGCTTCTATCCACTTCTGTCCGCTTTTCAGCAACATGTATCAATCTGTAACATTGAAGTGCTGGTAAAAAGCAGATAGAAGCGCACAGATGGAAACAAGGCTTTAGTGTTAAAAAACAGGACAGAGTGGAAAGAAGAAGAGATATTTCCAACTTCAGCAATGTCCCAAGCCAAAAAACACAGGCAAACATAACACATGTACACGAGAAAGGATGCTGTTTTCAGAGGGGAAGTGGGCTCCAACTGGGACGCGGGGTGGAGGGGTGTGTGCAATTTCAGTGCCTGCTATAGGCACTATATTACCCAGATATGCCCCTGCATATCCTTACCACCTGTCCTCATGTTAGGAGCTAAAAGAAAGAAATTTTGAATCAGGATAATAATTCCACTGGGTTAACTTAGAGGAAAAGGAGTAAGCTTTCGGCTATAAAGCCTTCCTCAGACTCAATTTTAGGAGGCAAGTGTACTACCTACTCTTTGTGAGGAAACGCGGAAAAGCCGCCGCAAGGGCTCAGAATGAGGCGGCTGTTTCCGCGTCTAACATGGCGGCACAACGCGAAGAAACCGCCGCATGCCGCATGGGCAGAGCGGTGGAGTCCGCGTTGGTTGCGGCGGATTGCACGCATGGCAAAGCAGCTGAGATTGCGGATGGACGCGGGGAATGTGGAAAGAATTTTATAATTAATCTGTTAATCTTTATATAACCTATGTGGCTATAAGGACCACATGCACAGAATTAGATTATTGTGTTAGAGTGACACTTTAAGTAAAAGGATTATTGTTAACCAAGGAGTTATCACGATATCACTGAATATATGTAACATATGTTTTGAACCATTTACTGTGTACAGTTTTTCATATTCCTTCACAGTAAGCCAGAACAACCTTCAACCCCCCTCAGTGTCATTCTGTACCAAGCACAGAGGCAGCAGGTTGAAAGGACCAGTTCAAGCCAGTATTCTGAAGGTGGGAGTGATTTTGAAGGACATGAGACAAGGAACTGATGTCAGAAGATTTCTCCTTCCTGTTGACTTTCACTTATTCATGAGGGACACAGAGGAAGAGCACCCCACCTAAAAGGAGGAACTGGACATGCTGATTGGACTTTCAACAGAAAGAACTGCCTCTTAAGGAGGGATATTTTATCATATTCATTAGGTTTAAATACCCCTGCGCACAAGAGGAGCTTGCTTTTTCTTTGCTGTGCAGGATTTGTGTAGCGACAGTCCATACATATGCTGGCTAAAGAAAGGCCCTTGTACAAGTAATAAAGATTTCTAAGTTTTTGGCAACTGAACGAGGAATGTCTCATGAGTACGTTTATTTACTTTTAACATCTGGTCCTTCGAACCGGAAAACCTATAGTCACAGAGAGTTGAGGCCTAGGAGCGCGTTTGCGACTGGCGAATCTGATAGCAAGCCGGTGAAAGTCCACCGAGGCTACGTTCCCTTCAAACAGGTGGCCAAACGCAACTAGATCTCACATCCTTGTGACATACGGTTTATTTTGAACCGTGAGACTTCTTCAGCCAAGGTCGGTGAAATCGCCTGCTTAGGGTTCTAAAACGAAGTTCTCGGGTGTCCTGAAAGCTTCTTAATTGTAAGTACTACCTTTTGTTTCTGTAACTGTTCGTACGCAGGGCTGCGTTTAGAGTATAAGTATTGATGTGTTGTCATATTGTTTTGCATGACACAATCTGTGGTCAGTTTCCTAAGCTACCGTGTGCCTCAGCGGAATTGTAAGTCTTTGTGACAGAATACAGCCGCGTAACAGGCAGTAATATCGGAGTGGATCTACTACCACCGATTGTGTCAGTACCTTAGTCGGAGGTGCTTCTCCTTAGAAGTTCAACGCACGGAAGTTGTGTCAGGTACCCCGTGCCCATGAAAGAGGGCGGACAGGGGATCCAGGTGACTACCAATCCTTCCAATTAGGGGTGCGTAGACGGGGAGGTAAAGAATGTGTCAAGGTACAAGCGAAATTATGGCCACTAATGATGAAGGTGTGTTTTTTAGGGTATTTGTATTTTGACAGCTGTAAAGAAACTTGTCTCTCAAATTAAAGGAGATGTTCAGGGTAATGTGATTTTAGAAAAGTAATATTGTTTAACAGAAGCTCAAAGATGGCTACTAGAGGCATATATGAGGAGGGGCCAAGTACGGAGAACAAAGACTTGGAGGAGGTACCATCTACTGTATGTCAGGTTCCTCAGAACCCTCCCCAAAACCAAACCCAGCTCCTCCCACGAAAGGTGGATGGGACCTCCCAGACACATGAGGTGGAATATGATATACATGGATTAGATATAGATGAGCTACTGGATAAAGTGATGGAGGTTTTTAGTAAATATAGAGGAATAGCTCCCCCTGCTGCTGCAACAACAGATTCCCCTTATGAACGGTTTAAGATTGCTGTACGTGAGGTTTTGACTGAAGGGATACACAAGTGTGTCACACAATATGTTGTGGATCATAGAACTTGCAGACTGAATAATTTTCTAGAATATGCCCGGCATGCTGAACGTGTTATCAAAGAAAAGGGAAAGAAGGGGAAGAAAGTTGCTACAAATGTTTATGATTGCAGTGATGAGAATGGTTGTTATGTGAATGATAATGGGCATTCCACACGTCCACGAAAGCGCAGATCTAAGGATTTTGAAGGTCGCAGAGAACGCGGAGAATGTTTTGAATGTGGGTTGAAAGGTCACCTGGCCCGACATTGTCCCCAGAGGACCCGAGGTCCACAGTGACAAAGTGTGGTTAAGGGTACTCATTTGTGCCCTAGTTGAAGGCAAATGAGTAAGTGAGTTTATTGATGAAAATAGAATGTAACGTTGTGGTGTGTACAATGTGAAGCTGAAAATTCCGAGCTCTGAAATCTAAATCACCAGAGTTCCCTGGGAAGTATCCAGCAAAGGGGGAGGAGGAGGGGGCTACAGGACAAATCCACAAGTTATGAGCTGCTGTTTGTCTGTCTGTTTGTTGTTTGTGTAGTTTGTACAGTATACAAATGTCTGTACAAGTTTTATACTCTGTTTGTCCATGTTTGTCTGAAGATTGGAAATTTAAAAGTGATTTTTACTGTCTGCAGTTGTCTGTTTGTGAATGCCACTTGGAATGTGTTTGTAATGTTAAATTCTGTGAAATTTGAGTGGAGTTTCTGCCTGGGATCTGTGAGAAGGTATGAGTTACGCCCACATTTCTGAGGAGGGGGCAAGAGACCTCATGGACTACTAATCCCAGCTAGATGATGAAACTGATTTCAGCCTAGATGTGTGTGTGTGTGTTGAAGCGGAACAGAGTGAAGTGATTTGAAAGAATGCATGTAGCAAGATGAAAGGTTTGTTTGAAAGAAGTCAATGTATATATTTTGTGAAACCCAGAATGCGGGATAAATAAAAAAAAAAAAAAAAAAAAAAAAAAAGAGAAACCCCGCAGATATTACTTTCAATTATAAGAGTAAATATGATGATTTTTGTTTTTTGTTTCTGGGAACAATTGATTGCTGTATTGCTGTAGTATGTGAGCCGATTGATTGGTTGTTTTAATTGACACCTAATTAAATTTTTATAATTCGTGGATATGTTAGAAGAAGTTCAGTAAAATGACTTTGATAGAAATATTTTGACTACAATGCCTTGTCTAATGGCGGACTGCAGAGAGGGATGCATGATTGTAGTTCTCTGCCAAGAGCCCAACCCCACCCCCACCAGCCCCACCCCCCCCCACCCGCCCATCACCCCACCCCCCACCAGCCCCACCCCACCCCCACCAGCCCAATCCCGCCAGCTCCATCCCCCCCCCACCCCCACCCCGCCTATGCTGCACAGCCAGTTTGCTTGGGCAGTTACGTCTTCATTGTCCGAAAAGCTGCACCACCCTGGCCCCCTGTACTTTTGTTTTCTGTGTTGTTTATTGACCAGAGGATGTTTTTCCCGTCCGCATCTGCGCGCAGTGACTTGTCCGCAAGGCAATTAACAAATCTTTGTGGATCAGTTCTATGTGCATAGGAGGGAATACACCAATGATTGTCCTGGTCTTACAGTAGTGAGCTGAAGAACATCGTGGAATAGATAAGCTTCTTTCTGCATCTCTGCTCAAGCTGTGTGTTTATTACTTACCCTGTTATATGGGATTCCGTCCCCCACTGTTTTCACTAACAGTCTGTATGCTTTCCCATCATGCATACGTTTGCGGCTTAGTGGCGTCCGCAGGGTTAGGTGTCAGCAACTGAGGAGCCCATCCGTCCCACAGAACTTGGATGTTCTCCGGGCTCCCACAACACTGGCCATTCACATGTGTGCAACATCCCAGTCCCCTCATCTCCCGTGGCAACGACTTGGCAGTCCTGACAACTACAACTACCTCTGCTGACTTGCAGTCTAAGACCTTACCTACAGGTCGCTCTGTACACTACTGACCTACTAACCTTCCTTTGACTGATTTTGTCCAATTTATTTGTGGTGATGACACATGAGTCTTACATGTGTCAACAGGAGGGATAGTGGCTAAATTAGAATAAAACCACATGGGAACATTTGAGCCATTGCAAGAGGGCGCACATGGGCCTTCCGAATCCAGATTGATTGAAAGATCCAGAGCCACAGCTTGCTACGAACACTCACATGAAGCTTCGGTGGTTTTTGAAACAAGAGAAATGTTGTTTGAATTTTGCTCAAGAAGAACGCTTAGCGGTCATTTCCTTTTAAAAACAGTAGCCAGATCCAATCTGTTCTTGATAGTTAGCACCACGGGGTAAAGAGGGGCGGAAATTTGAGATCCTGAGGCGACGGGAACATTTGCTTGAGCCTCAGTGCGACCACGATCTCAAAGGCTGTGGGAAGATATTAGAGGATTTTTCCTAAGGCACAGGTGTAGTTCTTTATCTTGAACCATGGTGAAAAGGAGATAAAAAAGGGGGAACAGATACCTAAAAAGGCTACATAGGGGAAGTTGGGTTAAAGCCATAGCATTTTAAAGAAGAAGAAGAAGAGTCCTGGAATGACAATGACAATGACTAAACGACCTCCATTGAATAGCAATGACAGGATAGACAAAGAGACTACTGACCCATCCCCACCGGACAGTATTAACAAGATGAACATGACTAGTAATAAAGTTCTAGTGACCGGTGGAATTTTTAATTTTTGGACCACTTTGGCAACTTTTACTGCAAATCAAATGAATGCGTCTGACTGTATTGTGTGTGCAGCGGCTAGACCGCAGATTGCTCTGGTACCAGTAGTGGCGAGTGGGTCTGAATTAGAATGTATGATACAAAGTATGATAAGTGTGAATCAACCACGGAACTGTACCACAGAGAGAGCCCGTATGAAGGTACTAGGCACGCCGCAGCGTGCATTTGCTACAGCCAGCAATCTTACGTGCTATAATAGATCTGCCCCCAGTAACCATCCAATGATCAAGTATTGTGGAGAAATAGTGGAGATAACCAATGATAAAGGGTTGAGTCTAGGAACAAAATGGCAGTTAGAAGATACTTGGTGGACTTGTGAACCCAACAAAGCAGAATCATCATTGCCACCAGAATGGAAAGGGTTGTGTGCCCCTGTCTGGATGATAGAACATGTCACTATATTGCCCTATGAGTCTTTTAAAATTTTGGTGGATAAAAAGGTACACCGGAGTAAAAGGGAGGCACCAAAAGGGAGTTTGGACCCATATGTATATATTGATGCGATAGGGGTCCCCAGAGGGGTGCCAGACGAGTTCAATGCTAGGAACCAGATTGCTGCAGGGTTTGAGTCAATTTTCTTATGGCCAACAGTTAACAAAAATGTGGATTGGATTAATTACATTTACTACAATCAGCAGAGATTTGTTAATTATACTAGAGATGCTATCGAAGGTTTGGCAGAACAACTGAAAGCAACATCATTAACAGCATTGCAGAATAGAATTGCATTAGATATGCTGTTGGCAGAGAAAGGGGGTGTATGTGAATTTTTTGGGGAACAATGTTGTACCTACATTCCAGATAATACGTCCCCTGATGGAAAAGTGACAGTGGCTCTTCAGCAGTTAAAAGACCTATCTGAAGAGCTGAAACGAAACTCAGGTGTTTCAAACCCAATAACAGACTGGTTACAGAACTGGTTTGGAAGCTGGACTTCATTTTTTCAGAGTTTTGGTATCGCATTCCTAACTGTTCTTATGGTTCTGTTCCTGCTAGCCTGCTGTATTTTTCCAATGCTAAGAACATTTTTTGCAAGGTTGATAGATAAGCATATGAGTACTACTATGTATGCAGCCTTAGCACAGCATGATGAAGAAGCATACGGTGATTTGGGAGGAGATTATGATGGTATGCTGGAGGGGGATGGCCAGGCCAACGTGTGAGGCAATCATTCCAGCTCACGGCCAGAGCCTGATTTTTGTTTTTGATCATTTCACTTCTATGCCCTGACTTGCTGTAGTGCATACCCATTTGCAGTAAAGGGGAATAGAAGGCTGTGTTTGCTTGAACCTCTAATCCCTGTAGTGGAGACACATTTGCAGATACCTGAGGCTTAAGTAAGCATAAGCACAGAAATGTGAATGTAAATATTCTTTTTATACACATATATAATCAAGCCACAACCCTCAGTATTAATTATAAACAGGAGGGAAATGTGGAAAGAATTTTATAATTAATCTGTTAATCTTTATATAACCTATGTGGCTATAAGGACCACATGCACAGAATTAGATTATTGTGTTAGAGTGACACTTTAAGTAAAAGGATTATTGTTAACCAAGGAGTTATCACGATATCACTGAATATATGTAACATATGTTTTGAACCATTTACTGTGTACAGTTTTTCATATTCCTTCACAGTAAGCCAGAACAACCTTCAACCCCCCTCAGTGTCATTCTGTACCAAGCACAGAGGCAGCAGGTTGAAAGGACCAGTTCAAGCCAGTATTCTGAAGGTGGGAGTGATTTTGAAGGACATGAGACAAGGAACTGATGTCAGAAGATTTCTCCTTCCTGTTGACTTTCACTTATTCATGAGGGACACAGAGGAAGAGCACCCCACCTAAAAGGAGGAACTGGACATGCTGATTGGACTTTCAACAGAAAGAACTGCCTCTTAAGGAGGGATATTTTATCATATTCATTAGGTTTAAATACCCCTGCGCACAAGAGGAGCTTGCTTTTTCTTTGCTGTGCAGGATTTGTGTAGCGACAGTCCATACATATGCTGGCTAAAGAAAGGCCCTTGTACAAGTAATAAAGATTTCTAAGTTTTTGGCAACTGAACGAGGAATGTCTCATGAGTACGTTTATTTACTTTTAACATCTGGTCCTTCGAACCGGAAAACCTATAGTCACAGAGAGTTGAGGCCTAGGAGCGCGTTTGCGACTGGCGAATCTGATAGCAAGCCGGTGAAAGTCCACCGAGGCTACGTTCCCTTCAAACAGGTGGCCAAACGCAACTAGATCTCACATCCTTGTGACATACGGTTTATTTTGAACCGTGAGACTTCTTCAGCCAAGGTCGGTGAAATCGCCTGCTTAGGGTTCTAAAACGAAGTTCTCGGGTGTCCTGAAAGCTTCTTAATTGTAAGTACTACCTTTTGTTTCTGTAACTGTTCGTACGCAGGGCTGCGTTTAGAGTATAAGTATTGATGTGTTGTCATATTGTTTTGCATGACACAATCTGTGGTCAGTTTCCTAAGCTACCGTGTGCCTCAGCGGAATTGTAAGTCTTTGTGACAGAATACAGCCGCGTAACAGGCAGTAATATCGGAGTGGATCTACTACCACCGATTGTGTCAGTACCTTAGTCGGAGGTGCTTCTCCTTAGAAGTTCAACGCACGGAAGTTGTGTCAGGTACCCCGTGCCCATGAAAGAGGGCGGACAGGGGATCCAGGTGACTACCAATCCTTCCAATTAGGGGTGCGTAGACGGGGAGGTAAAGAATGTGTCAAGGTACAAGCGAAATTATGGCCACTAATGATGAAGGTGTGTTTTTTAGGGTATTTGTATTTTGACAGCTGTAAAGAAACTTGTCTCTCAAATTAAAGGAGATGTTCAGGGTAATGTGATTTTAGAAAAGTAATATTGTTTAACAGAAGCTCAAAGATGGCTACTAGAGGCATATATGAGGAGGGGCCAAGTACGGAGAACAAAGACTTGGAGGAGGTACCATCTACTGTATGTCAGGTTCCTCAGAACCCTCCCCAAAACCAAACCCAGCTCCTCCCACGAAAGGTGGATGGGACCTCCCAGACACATGAGGTGGAATATGATATACATGGATTAGATATAGATGAGCTACTGGATAAAGTGATGGAGGTTTTTAGTAAATATAGAGGAATAGCTCCCCCTGCTGCTGCAACAACAGATTCCCCTTATGAACGGTTTAAGATTGCTGTACATGAGGTTTTGACTGAAGGGATACACAAGTGTGTCACACAATATGTTGTGGATCATAGAACTTGCAGACTGAATAATTTTCTAGAATATGCCCGGCATGCTGAACGTGTTATCAAAGAAAAGGGAAAGAAGGGGAAGAAAGTTGCTACAAATGTTTATGATTGCAGTGATGAGAATGGTTGTTATGTGAATGATAATGGGCATTCCACACGTCCACGAAAGCGCAGATCTAAGGATTTTGAAGGTCGCAGAGAACGCGGAGAATGTTTTGAATGTGGGTTGAAAGGTCACCTGGCCCGACATTGTCCCCAGAGGACCCGAGGTCCACAGTGACAAAGTGTGGTTAAGGGTACTCATTTGTGCCCTAGTTGAAGGCAAATGAGTAAGTGAGTTTATTGATGAAAATAGAATGTAACGTTGTGGTGTGTACAATGTGAAGCTGAAAATTCCGAGCTCTGAAATCTAAATCACCAGAGTTCCCTGGGAAGTATCCAGCAAAGGGGGAGGAGGAGGGGGGCTACAGGACAAATCCACAAGTTATGAGCTGCTGTTTGTCTGTCTGTTTGTTGTTTGTGTAGTTTGTACAGTATACAAATGTCTGTACAAGTTTTATACTCTGTTTGTCCATGTTTGTCTGAAGATTGGAAATTTAAAAGTGATTTTTACTGTCTGCAGTTGTCTGTTTGTGAATGCCACTTGGAATGTGTTTGTAATGTTAAATTCTGTGAAATTTGAGTGGAGTTTCTGCCTGGGATCTGTGAGAAGGTATGAGTTACGCCCACATTTCTGAGGAGGGGGCAAGAGACCTCATGGACTACTAATCCCAGCTAGATGATGAAACTGATTTCAGCCTAGATGTGTGTGTGTGTGTTGAAGCGGAACAGAGTGAAGTGATTTGAAAGAATGCATGTAGCAAGATGAAAGGTTTGTTTGAAAGAAGTCAATGTATATATTTTGTGAAACCCAGAATGCGGGATAAATAAAAAAAAAAAAAAAAAAAAGAGAAACCCCGCAGATATTACTTTCAATTATAAGAGTAAATATGATGATTTTTGTTTTTTGTTTCTGGGAACAATTGATTGCTGTATTGCTGTAGTATGTGAGCCGATTGATTGGTTGTTTTAATTGACACCTAATTAAATTTTTATAATTCGTGGATATGTTAGAAGAAGTTCAGTAAAATGACTTTGATAGAAATATTTTGACTACAATGCCCCACCCCCCCCCACCAGCCCCTCACCCCACCCCCCACCAGCCCCACCCCACCCCCACCAGCTCAATCCCGCCAGCTCCATCCCCCCCCCCACCCCCACCCCGCCTATGCTGCACAGCCAGTTTGCTTGGGCAGTTACGTCTTCATTGTCCGAAAAGCTGCACCACCCTGGCCCCCTGTACTTTTGTTTTCTGTGTTGTTTATTGACCAGAGGATGTTTTTCCCGTCCGCATCTGCGCACAGTGACTTGTCCGCAAGGCAATTAACAAATCTTTGTGGATCAGTTCTATGTGCATAGGAGGGAATACACCAATGATTGTCCTGGTCTTACAGTAGTGAGCTGAAGAACATCGTGGAATAGATAAGCTTCTTTCTGCATCTCTGCTCAAGCTGTGTGTTTATTACTTACCCTGTTATATGGGATTCCGTCCCCCACTGTTTTCACTAACAGTCTGTATGCTTTCCCATCATGCATACGTTTGCGGCTTAGTGGCGTCCGCAGGGTTAGGTGTCAGCAACTGAGGAGCCCATCCGTCCCACAGAACTTGGATGTTCTCCGGGCTCCCACAACACTGGCCATTCACATGTGTGCAACATCCCAGTCCCCTCATCTCCCGTGGCAACGACTTGGCAGTCCTGACAACTACAACTACCTCTGCTGACTTGCAGTCTAAGACCTTACCTACAGGTCGCTCTGTACACTACTGACCTACTAACCTTCCTTTGACTGATTTTGTCCAATTTATTTGTGGTGATGACACATGAGTCTTACATGTGTCAACAGGAGGGATAGTGGCTAAATTAGAATAAAACCACATGGGAACATTTGAGCCATTGCAAGAGGGCGCACATGGGCCTTCCGAATCCAGATTGATTGAAAGATCCAGAGCCACAGCTTGCTACGAACACTCACATGAAGCTTCGGTGGTTTTTGAAACAAGAGAAATGTTGTTTGAATTTTGCTCAAGAAGAACGCTTAGCGGTCATTTCCTTTTAAAAACAGTAGCCAGATCCAATCTGTTCTTGATAGTTAGCACCACGGGGTAAAGAGGGGCGGAAATTTGAGATCCTGAGGCGACGGGAACATTTGCTTGAGCCTCAGTGCGACCACGATCTCAAAGGCTGTGGGAAGATGTTAGAGGATTCTTCCTAAGGCACAGGTGTAGTTCTTTATCTTGAACCATGGTGAAAAGGAGATAAAAAAGGGGGAACAGATACCTAAAAAGGCTACATAGGGGAAGTTGGGTTAAAGCCATAGCATTTTAAAGAAGAAGAAGAAGAGTCCTGGAATGACAATGACAATGACTAAACGACCTCCATTGAATAGCAATGACAGGATAGACAAAGAGACTACTGACCCATCCCCACCGGACAGTATTAACAAGATGAACATGACTAGTAATAAAGTTCTAGTGACCGGTGGAATTTTTAATTTTTGGACCACTTTGGCAACTTTTACTGCAAATCAAATGAATGTGTCTGACTGTATTGTGTGTGCAGCGGCTAGACCGCAGATTGCTCTGGTACCAGTAGTGGCGAGTGGGTCTGAATTAGAATGTATGATACAAAGTATGATAAGTGTGAATCAACCACGGAACTGTACCACAGAGAGAGCCCGTATGAAGGTACTAGGCACGCCGCAGCGTGCATTTGCTACAGCCAGCAATCTTACGTGCTATAATAGATCTGCCCCCAGTAACCATCCAATGATCAAGTATTGTGGAGAAATAGTGGAGATAACCAATGATAAAGGGTTGAGTCTAGGAACAAAATGGCAGTTAGAAGATACTTGGTGGACTTGTGAACCCAACAAAGCAGAATCATCATTGCCACCAGAATGGAAAGGGTTGTGTGCCCCTGTCTGGATGATAGAACATGTCACTATATTGCCCTATGAGTCTTTTAAAATTTTGGTGGATAAAAAGGTACACCGGAGTAAAAGGGAGGCACCAAAAGGGAGTTTGGACCCATATGTATATATTGATGCGATAGGGGTCCCCAGAGGGGTGCCAGACGAGTTCAATGCTAGGAACCAGATTGCTGCAGGGTTTGAGTCAATTTTCTTATGGCCAACAGTTAACAAAAATGTGGATTGGATTAATTACATTTACTACAATCAGCAGAGATTTGTTAATTATACTAGAGATGCTATCGAAGGTTTGGCAGAACAACTGAAAGCAACATCATTAACAGCATTGCAGAATAGAATTGCATTAGATATGCTGTTGGCAGAGAAAGGGGGTGTATGTGAATTTTTTGGGGAACAATGTTGTACCTACATTCCAGATAATACGTCCCCTGATGGAAAAGTGACAGTGGCTCTTCAGCAGTTAAAAGACCTATCTGAAGAGCTGAAACGAAACTCAGGTGTTTCAAACCCAATAACAGACTGGTTACAGAACTGGTTTGGAAGCTGGACTTCATTTTTTCAGAGTTTTGGTATCGCATTCCTAACTGTTCTTATGGTTCTGTTCCTGCTAGCCTGCTGTATTTTTCCAATGCTAAGAACATTTTTTGCAAGGTTGATAGATAAGCATATGAGTACTACTATGTATGCAGCCTTAGCACAGCATGATGAAGAAGCATACGGTGATTTGGGAGGAGATTATGATGGTATGCTGGAGGGGGATGGCCAGGCCAACGTGTGAGGCAATCATTCCAGCTCACGGCCAGAGCCTGATTTTTGTTTTTGATCATTTCACTTCTATGCCCTGACTTGCTGTAGTGCATACCCATTTGCAGTAAAGGGGAATAGAAGGCTGTGTTTGCTTGAACCTCTAATCCCTGTAGTGGAGACACATTTGCAGATACCTGAGGCTTAAGTAAGCATAAGCACAGAAATGTGAATGTAAATATTCTTTTTATACACATATATAATCAAGCCACAACCCTCAGTATTAATTATAAACAGGAGGGAAATGTGGAAAGAATTTTATAATTAATCTGTTAATCTTTATATAACCTATGTGGCTATAAGGACCACATGCACAGAATTAGATTATTGTGTTAGAGTGACACTTTAAGTAAAAGGATTATTGTTAACCAAGGAGTTATCACGATATCACTGAATATATGTTACATATGTTTTGAACCATTTACTGTGTACAGTTTTTCATATTCCTTCACAGTAAGCCAGAACAACCTTCAACCCCCCTCAGTGTCATTCTGTACCAAGCACAGAGGCAGCAGGTTGAAAGGACCAGTTCAAGCCAGTATTCTGAAGGTGGGAGTGATTTTGAAGGACATGAGACAAGGAACTGATGTCAGAAGATTTCTCCTTCCTGTTGACTTTCACTTATTCATGAGGGACACAGAGGAAGAGCACCCCACCTAAAAGGAGGAACTGGACATGCTGATTGGACTTTCAACAGAAAGAACTACCTCTTAAGGAGGGATATTTTATCATATTCATTAGGTTTAAATACCCCTGCGCACAAGAGGAGCTTGCTTTTTCTTTGCTGTGCAGGATTTGTGTAGCGACAGTCCATACATATGCTGGCTAAAGAAAGGCCCTTGTACAAGTAATAAAGATTTCTAAGTTTTTGGCAACTGAACGAGGAATGTCTCATGAGTACGTTTATTTACTTTTAACAGGAAACCGCCGCTCGCTTAGAGAGCGGGGCGGCGGTCCCCGCGCCAGAATCAGTGGTTACATTACAACACATGTCTGGTGTGGCTGGGACTGCTAGTCCACACAGGTTCAGAAGGACGCGCGCGGGCGCGCGCTGAGAGGCAGAGCTTATATGACAGCCAGAAAAGGGTCAGCTGACCAGGTGGGTCAGCTGACATTTTCACCACCTGCCATTGGTCCAGCACTTAGGGGAGGCACTGGAGAGCGCTTTGCTATATATACTGGGTGCTGGTCATTCTCTGGTTGTCTGCCGTTGCGATCACTACGTGGTAGCACTCAGACCTTGTCTGTATCTGTGTTCTAGATCAGTTTCCAAAGGTGTCGACATCAAGGCGCTCACACCTTAGCATTAGGAATATTGAATTGTATTATTTGTTATGACCTTCTGCCTGCCTGACTATTCCTCTGAACTCTGATCCTGTACCTTGCTATTTCTGATACCCTGTTGCCAATCTCTGCTCGTTCCTGGACTCTGTATTTGGCGTACGTTAAAAAGGGGCGCTGGGAAAAAAGGGCGTGGGGTTTTAAACGATAAACATGGATAACTTTTAAAAATATAATGTACTATATTTCGTTTAAAAATAATGTTTTATAAAGTTATAAATCATTAAATAATGTTCATGAAATCGGCAATTGTGAAAACGTTAATCTTCCGTTTAAAAAGTAAAACGTATAATAACGTTTAAAAAAAAATTAGTAAGTAACCCTCCCTGTACCTACCCTTAACCCCTAGACCCCCGTATTGGTGCCTAAACCTAAGACCCCCCTGGTGGTGCCTAAACCTAAGACCCCCCCGTATTGGTGCCTAAACCTAAGACCCCCCTGGTGGTACCTAAACCTAAGACCCCCCTGGTGGTGCCTAAACCTAAGACCCCCCTGGTGGTGCCTAAACCTAAGACCCCCTGGTGGTGCCTAAACCTAAGACCCCCCTGGTGGTGCCTAAACCTAAGACCCCCTGGTGGTGCCTAAACCTAAGACCCCCCTGGTGGTGCCTAAACCTAAGACCCTCTGTGGTGCCTAAACCTAAGACCCCCTGGTGGTGCCTAAACCTAAGACCCCCCTGGTGGTGCCTAAACCTAAGACCCCCCTGTGATAAGCATTAATAACGTTTCAAACAAAAATTGTGCGGTTTTTCGTTTAAAAATAATGTAAAAAAAAAATTGTACTGTTTTTCGTTTAAAAATAATATTAAAAAATGTATAAATCATTAAATAATGTGTGATCATGAGAAGCAGTTATAAAACATTAAGTCTCCGGGCGCCGCTTTTAAAACGTTATTTTTCTCCGGCGCCCTTTCTTCCTGTTGGGCGTCCATTAAACGATATTTATTATGGGAGTGAATGGTGGCGCCCGATTTGTCCACTAGCCTCCTGCGCCCTTTTTTACTGTTCCCCTGTATTTGCCTCCTGATTCTGTACTGTGCTATTCTGATACTCCGTTGCCAAACCCTGCCTGTTTATTGGATTCCGTATCTGCCTCCTGAACCTGTACCTTATCTGTCTGTGTGTTGACGACCTGGCTTGCCGACCTCGAGAACTGGCCTTACTGTTATAGGCAGTTCCCAGACCTGTTAGTGACACCCTCCCTCTCGGGTGTCACTCACGCTCTGTCCTTCCTCCCCTCAGCCTAGCTCTTACCCCCTGGAGAGTCTAGGCCAGAGGAAGGAACATGCTTCTGGAGAAGTACTCAGAGTAAACTGTTGCATCTAACACTCACTCGTTCTATCTGGTGTCCAGAGGTTAGTAGATATATCTGATTATCGGTGATACTGCAGATCACCAATAATCGGGTATATTCTGTATTCCTGGTGAGACTGCAGTTCACCGGTAATCAGATCCTCTCTGTGTTACACCGATCGTTACACTCTCCCTTTTAATTTTTCAATGTTTAAACCCCTCCCCCTTGGGTGCCACCCATACAAGATATCTGTAACTTTCTACAGTAAGGGCCTGTGACTTATACCAGAGATAGTGAAAACATGTAAACAGTGAACTCCCTTCGTAGCCGCAATTTGTAAAAGACTTGTCTACAACAACATCAGTTGCGTCACTGGTGGACTTGGCATGTTAGAATGCAGTACATCTGTAAGTAGAACAACCAGTATAGCCCCAGGTATAGAGACATGAAGACTATGTACACGCCATTCAGTGGATCACTCTAGCACCCTCCGCCCTTACCCGGGGACATTCTTGGTGACAGCTCCTTATAAGAGGCAGCTAATAGCATACCTTCCTCCATGTTATTTATCACAGAATAATGATACGCCGTGAAGAATGACAATTATTGAGGCCTACAGGCAACATCTAGACTAACAAAGAAACAATGACTGGAATAACCACCAACCTTCTGTACAATTTAAACTATTTCTATCTGAAATTTCTTTTTTTCCCCTGATTTTGTCATATAATCCTCTTAAGCATTAATGCCCAAGTTGAATCACCACATCCCCACGGCAGATGAGTGATTTAAAGAGAACCTGAACTGAAAATAAAAAATCAAAATAACCATACACAGATCATACTTACCTTCTGTGTAGTCTACTCCTCAATCTCTTTCTCCTCTCCTGCTTCCCATTTGTCCACTGTAATTGATGGAATTCTCTGTCCTCCATTTTAAAAATGGCCATTATCTGATAACAGCTTCCTGATCAGCACACTGTTAACTGTAATATCGCCCACTTGAGCCATAGGGAAACATGGACATTACATTCAGTTGTAACTGACAGCAGCTGATATATATAACTGACAGCAACTGGTATATTTCAGTTCTGACAAAATATTGTCAGAACTGGAAGGGATCACTGTAAGAAGAAAATGGTGAGCTTCTGAGAAGAACTGACGGGGAGGTTAGTATGTAATATTCATTTGCAGCTATGTCATGTGTTTATTTTAAATAATTTTACTCGCTTCAGGTTCCCTTTAACACAGAGAAATAGACCTGCAAAGTTCCACGACAAGATTGTGCTGCTCTGGAGAGGCAGAGCTTTGAGCTGTAATCAATCTCTGCAATCAATCTCTGAGCCCTAGGTAAGCTCTAGGTAACTTTTTATTTGCCTTTAGTAACCCTTTAACTTGTTTTCTAGACACACATATACAAACTCTGATATCATTGGAAAAGGGAATTAATAGATCCCTGATTCAGCCCACACCTTTCTGTGATTGGCAAGAAAAAAATAGAAATGTCTATATGTCCTGAAGTAGAAAAGCCTGGGTAACCGCTCTGGTCTCACAGCTCTCCATGCATGGGTTACTGCCAGAGTTAAAGTGGTATTAAACTCAACATTTCTTCTTTGTCCTTAAAGGAATACTGTAGAGGGGTCGGGGGAAAATGAGTTGAACTTACCCGGGGCTTCTAATGGTCCCCCGCAGACATCCTGTGCCCACACAGCCACTCACCGATGTTCTGGCCCCGCCTCTGGCTCACTTCTGGAATTTCAGACTTTAAAGTCAGAAAACCACTGCGCCTGTGTTCTCGTGTCCTCGCCCCCCCTGATGTCACCAGGAGCGTACTACGCAGGCACAGACCATATTGGACCTGCGCAGTACGCTCCTGGTGACGTCAGCGGGAGCGAGGACACGGCAATGCAGGAGTAGTGGTTTTCATACTTTAAAGTCTGGAATTCCAGAAGTGAACCGGAGGCGGGGCCGGAGCATCGGTGAGTGGCTGCGCGGGCACAGGATGTCTGCGGGGGGACCATTAGAAGCCCCGGGTAAGTTCAACTCATTTTCCCTCGACCTCTCTACAGTATTCCTTTAAAGATTATTTACAGCATAAAACACACTAGCACAAAAAAAAGGTTGTTAGCAAAACAGCATTCAAATAGTTAAACACAGCACTTTCTTCTTCAATGGAAATCTTCCTGCCACATCCGAAGATGTGATAACATTATCTTTTGCTTACGTTCCTTTCTCAGCTACAATTAAGGTGGCCAGGCGACTTGGTGGCTGATCAACCATGCAATTCGATTATTATAATCAAATCGGATGAAAATCAGTGCTGCCAAGTGCATGCCCGATCGATGATGTTGGTTGCATGAATCGGTCAGACATACTGCAAGACGTACGGCCAACGTGATCAATCAGGTGCCCGGTGGTAATGGCGAGCGACATTGGGACAAGTTGCGAACGCAATGAAACCCCTGGTGCTGTTTCCCCAGTGTATAAATGTAATGTGGGCCTTTATACATTAACTGTCCCGTGTTGCGGTGTCCATCCTTCGTCCAAATCCGCTGCTCTCCCATTAGCCGCATTCATGCCACTGGCGTGGCACGTGTGTGATGTCACATGTGGCGGCATGCTAAGCGGTGGCGGTGTGTATGCGGCTAATGGAAGAGCAAAGGATTTGGATGAAGGATGGACACCGCAAAACGGGACAGGTAATGTAAACATGCACAAATTGGGCTCGATTCACAAAGCGGTGATTATTATTATTATTATTTATTGTATTTATATAGCGCCAACATATTACGCAGCACTGCACAATAGATAAATGGGCAACATACAAGGTAGAACATACAGGAAACTCACAACAAAACAAGATCATGCAAATGATTTGATAATACAGTGTCATAGGTCAAAATAGAGATTGTTCTAGTCCACAAAAGGGGTGATTGTCAGTAAGATTGCATAATCAAGCTGGAAACACTAAGGGCCTGATTCACAAAGCGGTGCTAACAGTTAGCACGCTGGTGAAAAGCCCTTTATCACGCCTAAACTCAGTTTAGGCATGATAAGTTTAGGTGTGATAAGTTTAGGTGTGATAAGTTTAGGCATGATAAGTTTAGGTGTGATAAGTTTAGGCATGATAAGTTTAAGCACCAACTGCGTTAGCACCGCAGTGCACAGCTGATCAAAAGTTTTGCGCTAGCAAAGTCTGGTGCACTTCGCATAGAGTTTAATGGCGCTGCTTTGCGTGCGGGACTTTGCACGCTATCTACACTTATCTAAACTTAGCATGCCTAAACTTATCACACCTAAACTTATCACACCTAAACTTATCACGCCTAAACTGGCTTTTCACCAGCATGGTGCAATGGTTATCATGCCTAAAGTCTTTTAGGCATGCTAAATGGGTTAGCACCGCTTTGTGAATCGAGCCCTAAGGGAGAGGGCCCTGCCAGAGGCTTGGGGCTTGATTCAAAAAGCGGTGATAACTCAGTTATCACGCCTAAAAGACTTTAGGCGTGATAACCTTTGCACCACTGAGTTATCACCGATTTTTGCTCTAACTCGCGTGAAGTTTCTGCGCGTACGTGCGTACGTGCGCGCGCAAAGTCCCATAGGGCTTAATGGGAGCTTCGCGCGAAGCGGGGACGCTGCGCGCGCAAAACTTTGCGCGCGGAAAATTCGCGCGAGTTGCTTCTTATCATGCCTAAAGTGAGTTTAGGCGTGATAAGGGGCTTTTCACTGGCGTGCAAACACTTTGCACCGCTTTGTGAATCAAGCCTCTACAATCTAAAGGGTGGGGGTGGAGACAATAGGTGCATCTGTTGAGAGGGTGTCTAACAGAACATATTATGGTGGTGGTGTAGGGGGGTATGCGAGCATGAAAGGGTGAGTCTTGAGAGCTTGTGTGAAGGTATTAAAGGTGGGGGTAAGTCTGGTGGCTGAAGGGAGTGAGTTCCAGAGAGTAGGGGCAGCCCTGGTGAGGTCCTGCAATCATGCATGTTTGTTTTTATTTGATGGAGTGGTTTGTGGGCTGTGCAGTTCAGATTCAAAGGCAGAGATGATCTAGTTAGACAGCAATAGTGTTCAGCAATACAAGTAAATCACAACAAAGATAATGTTACCTTAATGTGGTGCTTATTTCTGCTGAATTACTGTTGAATTCTGGTAAATTCATTTTTTTTCGCCCTGGTGATAACCCAGTTAAAGACTTTAGGCGTGATAACCATTTTATCATCCCTAAACTCAGTTTAGGCATGATAAGTTTAGGCATGATAAGTTTAGATCACAAAGTCCCGCGTGCAAAGCAGCGCCATTAAACTCTATGCGACACTTTGCGCACCAGACTTTGCTAGCGCAAAACTTTTGATCAGCTGTGCACTGCGGTGCTTACCCAATTGGTGCTATAGTTATCATGCCTAAACTTATCATGCCTAAACTTATCATGCCAAAACTCATCGGGCTCGATTCACAAAGCGGTGCAAAGTGTTAGCACCATGGTGAAAAGGCCCTTATCACGCCTAAAGTCACTTTAGGCATGATAAGAAGAAACTCGCGCGAAGTTGCCGCGCGTACGCGCGTACGCGCGTAAGTGCGCGCGCAACACCCGACGCTTCGCGCGAAGCTCCCATTAAGCCCTATGGGACTTTGCGCGCGCTCTCACGCGCTTACGCGCGGTAACTTCGCGCGAAGAGCAGGAAAAATCGGTGATAACTCAGTGGTGAAAAGGTCATCACGCCTAAGGTCTTTTAGGCGTGATAACTGGGTTATCACCGCTTTGTGAATCGAGGCCATCATGCCTAAACTCATCACGCTTAAACTCATCACGCCTAAACTCATTGGACTCGATTCACAAAGCGGTGCTAACCCAGTTAGAGGCTTTAGGCATGATAACCATTGCACCACTCTGGTGAAAAGCCAGTTTAGGTGTGATAAGTTTAGGCATGATAAGTTTAGGTGTGATAAGTTTAGGCATGCTAAGTTTAGATAAGTTTAGATCGCTTGCAAAGTCCCGCACGCAAAGCAGCGCCATTAAACTTTATACGAAGTACACCAGACTTTGCTAGCATAAAACTTTTGATCAGCTGTGCACTGCGGTGCTAACGCAGTTGGCGCTTAAACTTATCATGCCTAAACTTATCACACCTAAACTTATCATGCCTAAACTTATCACACCTAAATTTATCACACCTTGGGCTCGATTCACAAAGCGGTGATAACCCAGTTAGAGACTTTAGGCATGATAACCATTGCACCACGCTGGTGAAAAGCCAGTTTAGGCGTGATAAGTTTAGGTGTGATAAGTTTAGGTGTGATAAGTTTAGGCATGCTAAGTTTAGATAAGTGTAGATAGCGTGCAAAGTCCCACACGCAAAGCAGCGCCATTAAACTCTATGCGAAGTGCACCAGACTTTGCTAGCGCAAAACTTTTGATCAGCTGTGCACTGCGGTGCTAACGCAGTTGGTGCTTAAACTTATCATGCCTAAACTTATCACACCTAAACTTATCATGCCTAAACTTATCACACCTAAACTTATCACACCTAAACTTATCATGCCTAAACTGAGTTTAGGCGTGATAAAGGGCTTTTCACCAGCGTGCTAACTGTTAGCACCGCTTTGTAAATCAGGCCCCTAGGGCCTGATTCACAAAGCGGTGCTAACAGTTAGCACGCTGGTGAAAAGCCCTTTATCATGCCTAAACTCAGTTTAGGCATGATAAGTTTAAGGGCTCGATTCACAAAGCGGTGCTAACCCAGTTAGCATGCCTAAAAGACTTTAGGCATGATAACCATTGCACCATGCTGGTGAAAAGCCAGTTTAGGCGTGATAAGTTTAGGTGTGATAAGTTTAGGTGTGATAAGTTTAGGCATGCTAAGTTTAGATAAGTTTAGATCGCTTGCAAAGTCCCGCACGCAAAGCAGCGCCATTAAACTTTATACAAAGTGCACCAGTCTTTGCTAGCGTAAAGCTTTTGATCAGCTGTGCACTGCGGTGCTAACGCAGTTGGCGCTTAAACTTAGCATGCCTAAACTTATCACACCTAAACTTATCATGCCTAAACTTATCACACCTAAACTTATCACACCTAAACTTATCATGCCTAAACTGAGTTTAGGCATGATAAAGGGCTTTTCACCAGCGTGCTAACTGTTAGCACCGCTTTGTGAATCAAGCCCTAGGTGTGATAAGTTTAGGGGCTCGATTCACAAAGCGGTGCTAACCCAGTTAGCATGCCTAAAAGACTTTAGGCATGATAACCATTGCACCATGCTGGTGAAAAGCCAGTTTAGGCGTGATAAGTTTAGGTGTGATAAGTTTAGGTGTGATAAGTTTAGGCATGCTAAGTTTAGATAAGTTTAGATCGCTTGCAAAGTCCCGCACGCAAAGCAGCGCCATTAAACTTTATACAAAGTGCACCAGTCTTTGCTAGCGTAAAACTTTTGATCAGCTGTGCACTGCGGTGCTAACGCAGTTGGCGCTTAAACTTAGCATGCCTAAACTTATCACACCTAAACTTATCATGCCTAAACTTATCACACCTAAACTTATCACTCCTAAACTTATCATGCCTAAACTGAGTTTAGGCATGATAAAGGGCTTTTCACCAGCGTGCTAACTGTTAGCACCGCTTTGTGAATCAAGCCCTAGGTGTGATAAGTTTAGGCATGATAAGTTTAGGTGTGATAAGTTTAGGCATGATAAGTTTGAGCGCCAACTACGTTAGCACCGCAGTGCACAGCTGATCAAAAGTTTTACGCTAGCAAAGTCTGGTGCACTTCGTATAAAGTTTAATGGCGCTGCTTTGCATGCGGGACTTTGCAAGTGATCTAAACTTATCTAAACTTATCATGCCTAAACTTATCACACCTAAACTTATCACACCTAAACTTATCATGCCTAAACTGGCTTTTCACCAGCGTGGTGCAAAGGTTATCATGCCTAAAGTCTTTTAGGCATGCTAACTGGGTTAGCACCGCTTTGTGAATCGAGCCCCTAAACTTATCATGCCTAAACTGAGTTTAGGCATGATAAAGAGCTTTTCACCAGGGTGCTAACTGTTAGCACCGCTTTGTGAATCAGGCCCATTACGCCTAAACTTATCATGCCTAAACTTATCATGCCTAAACTTATCATGCCTAAACTTATCATGCCTAAACTTATCATGCCTAAACTCATCATGCCTAAACTCATCACGCCTAAACTTATCATGCCTAAACTTATCACGCCTAAACTGAGTTTAGGCGTGATGAGGGGCATTTCACCAGCATGCTAACAGTTTGCACCGCTTTGTGAATCAGGCCCATTCACATTTATACATTAGGGGGACAGCAGCGAGATGGACTCTGAAATTTCCAAAGAGATTTCATGCTGAAATCAATCAGGAATCAGCCTGTGGTGTATGGACAGCTTACAGATCTCCCTCTGATCAGATTAGATCACAGAGAGATTTGTCTCTTGGTCGAATTTGCCCATTATTGTCTGATGTATGGGCACCTTTAGTATACATTTCTAGCTGTGCTGAAACTGAGCGGCACACATAGTAGAAGCAGAGAGAGCTGAGCAGTGATCACTGGCTACATTATAGTATATAAATATAGTATCTATGCAATAAAATGCAATGGCAGCTTTCACAGCAGATAAAATGTACTTTGGGAACTTGTAATTTGTAAATGGACAATATTACTTGTGCACAAAAGCAGATATGATAATTGCATGGGTTATAACAAGTAGGAAAGCACATTTTTACCGAATATTATGTCAGGGTTTAGTCCCACTTTAAAACAATGCACATATACAGTAATCAGGGCCGGCGCTACCATAGAGGCAAAGGAGGCAATTGCCCCAGGGCCCCAGAGCTTGTAGGGGCCCCCAGTGGCTACAACAGGAAAAAAAATTCAAAAAGACCTTATAGTTTTTGAGAAAATCGATTTTAAAGTTTCAAAGGAAAAAAATACACATTTAAAAACCCGCTGACTTTAACGGTTAATAGCAAATCCACCTTAAATGCTAGAAACCCTAAATTTGCAGGATAGCAGGATAGGTTAAGGAGATCATTGGGAATAAGAGGAAAAAACAATTTTTCAAAAAGACCTTATAGTTTTTTAGAAAATCGATTTTAAAGTTTTGAAGGAAAAAACTATACTTTTAAATGCGGTAAATGTCACTTTTAGTAGCAAACCCAACGGTAGTGTTGTAACCGACCAATCGATTACTATCACAAGGAGAGAGTTCCCTTATTACTCTTAAAGCGGAAGGACAGCGACTGACCAGGAGGATAAATTGGTGAAAAATAACAATTGATTTTATTTGGCAAACAAAGAAATAATGTCCACTAACATGCAGAACAAGAATACAAACCCCCAATTGAAATCCTCAATATCAAGACCACCCTTGAAATACACTAAATTAATGAGGTAAAATAAGCAACAAATTCAGAGTTAACACTTCTTGCTTGAAGATCTAGCACCTGAAAAGAAAAAGGTTACTTCCAGAAATATCATTAGAGGCTACTGCACTTGGACCTTGCTTGAAGTTCCTGCACCTGTAGGAAAAACAAAGAACAAAACACAGCAAATACACATTTCACAAATCTTCATCAGACCTTTTTCTTCATCTCACTCTCAATACGTCTATAGCGATACAGTTTTCTCTTTCCTATCTAAAAATATGTATGCATACATGTATGTGAACAAATACACCTGAAAGAAACCAAATAGGAAATGGACTAATGCTTCTGGTTGGGTAGATAAGTAGTGACTGACTCGAAGTAGTCCTTACTGTATGGTAATGACCATAACAGTCTTCAGTTCCTTGCAAAAGTCTTATCTAACCATACAGTGGCTATGAATTCATATTCACACTTAAACCTGTATATGATCATGGAGTAGGGGTACCCCTTTAAAAGAACTGATGATAAGTTGCTGATGAAAGATCTTTTCCTGAAGCAGATGATAGCTTATGATAACCTTACTTTACTTTACATGCAGCACACTCCAAGATGCCAGTTCAATAATTCTGAAGTAAGTTTCTTCCCTTTATTGTTATCAAAGTTTTTCTTTTTCCTGTATGTCACATATGTAAGTATCAATTCTCTCCTTTTATTACTTCTCACTGCAGGTTGGTTTAAGCTCTAAATGCAATCACTTCACTTGCAGAACACACAGAACACAGCAACAGATCTGTTCACGGGTAAGTTCCTATTTTTCTCCCATGAATTGATAAATTTCTTTACTAATGTGTTATTCTCTTTTCTCCACACAGAGAGATTAACACTCCAAAAATATCGTCAGGTAAGTGTCTTTTCCACTCATATCAGGCAGAGCCACACTGGGGATTATTCTTGAGGCATATGCACAGTCAATGTACAGAGCAAATGCATTCAAACACAGGCTGACTGGCTTTACTGTGGAGAGACAGATTAATAATCAGTACCAGTGAGTGCACACACAGATTCTCTCACTGATCAGCTCTGTGGTGACAGGTAGGGAAGCACAGTCATTGATTCACATCATACAGTACTCTGGTGTTGCTATGACAACATTTCTTCTCCTCACACACACTGTATATATATTATCTAACTGTAGAGAATCAGACGAAGAATATTTAGCTGATTTGATTTGACAGTCTGATTTTTGTGTCATTACTATTAGGAAAACTCCTGTCATTTTCTTTCTGTGTTTCTGTGTGGTGAAATTTCACTTATCTGTCAATTTTTCCTGAAGTGGTCTCCTTGGCCTTGCTGAGCTATCTCTCACTCCTCTGTGGATGAGGTGTCTCCCTGTTTTGACTCAGGGAGCTGTCTCTCATGGTCCCCTTTCTGTGTGTCATCAGTGAGCTAAATTCCTCTGCTACTGAATGCCATTTCTCTCTCTGTCAGCTCAGTTTCTCCCCCTCTGGTCTCTGTCATCTCTCCTCACGCTGCCTGTGTCACCTTCTGAGGTAAAAATCAGAGAGGGCTTGCCTCTTCAGCTGGAGGGGCGTTCCCAACCTGTGTAACTGACACCCGCCCCCTGACTGAGAGCAGAACAGCCATCTTGAGTGCTGGCTGCTTGCTCTGTGTAAATACAGCCTGTGCCAGCACTAATTCTCATAGCTGATGCTGGCCAGAAATAAAAATACATGTTTTTTTTTTTTTTTTTTAAATTAAAGAAGCTGCACTATTTGTAGCAGGGCTACATTTTTCCCCCTTTTTTTTAAATTGTAGTCCCTTACAATTCTCTAAGAAATCACTTCGCATAACACAATACATCGCTCAAATACAGTAAGGAAGACTTTATCTCCTCTGTTGCCATATAAATTCTTCTTGCAGATAGCGTTTAGGAGGAAGTCCAATATTCTCTCTGGACGATCTCCTTAAGGAACCCTCAGGTTCTAACTCAGGAGAACCCTCAACCTGCTGGTCAGCATCACTCCCCCTCTCACTCTCTACTGAGCTTCCAGAACTCTCCTCCCTGAGACCCGAAACATCTTGCCACTCATCAACAGGATGAGCCAAATTTTGGTCTCTATTTCTCTGAGCCTGGGGTGTAAGACCACTGGAGAGCTCCACTGGGACCCAACAAGGGACCATTTCTTCCAGTTCCATTTCACAATTCTTAGATTTTCCAAAAGGCTTAGGTTCTGACATCAATTTTAACAGAGCCCCATTCACTCTTTTAATGGGGCCCGTGCCATCCATCTTCTGAACATCATACACTGGGATGTCTGTTGAAGGCTGATTTACTATTTTCCACAAATCAGCACCCCATCTTGATGTCAACTTTCCTTTCTCATGTGTTCCTTTGTTTCGGAGTAAGACAATGTCTCCGACCTGAAAATTCCACCTCCTTTCAAAAGTTTCAGATTCTTTTTCATTACTACGCCGTACCAAGTCATACATCTCTTGTACTCTATTTTTGTGGTTCTCAACCCATTCTTGCATAGTCCTTGAAGTTTGATCCCCCTCTAACCTTCCACACAAAACATCCAGAGGTCCTCCATCTTCCCTTCCAAAGAACAAATGGAAAGGAGCATAACCAGTAGCGTCATGCACAGTGTGATTATAGGCCCAGACTAACTCTTTAATGTATACCGGCCAACGTTGTTTCTTTTCTTGTTCCAGGGACCGTATCTTCTGTATCAGGGTGCGGTTGAAACGTTCACAGACTCCATTCCCTTGAGGATGATACGGTGTAGTATGCGATTTTTTTATGTTATAAAGCTGACATAACTCCTGCATCAAACGACTTTCAAAACACGGACCCTGGTCTGAATGGATCCGCTGAGGACAGCCATAAGTTTGTATAAAGTCATTCCAGAGGTGCTTGGCAGCTGTTACTGCTGTTTGGTCTCTAGTTGGTACGGCTACAGCAAATTTTGTGAAATGGTCAATCCTGCCGACTACGCCAAAATGTAACCGACCAATCGATTACTATCACAAGGAGAGAGTTCCCTTATTACTCTTAAAGCGGAAGGACAGCGACTGACCAGGAGGATAAATTGGTGAAAAATAACAATTGATTTTATTTGGCAAACAAAGAAATAATGTCCACTAACATGCAGAACAAGAATACAAACCCCCAATTGAAATCCTCAATATCAAGACCACCCTTGAAATACACTAAATTAATGAGGTAAAATAAGCAACAAATTCAGAGTTAACACTTCTTGCTTGAAGATCTAGCACCTGAAAAGAAAAAGGTTACTTCCAGAAATATCATTAGAGGCTACTGCACTTGGACCTTGCTTGAAGTTCCTGCACCTGTAGGAAAAACAAAGAACAAAACACAGCAAATACACATTTCACAAATCTTCATCAGACCTTTTTCTTCATCTCACTCTCAATACGTCTATAGCGATACAGTTTTCTCTTTCCTATCTAAAAATATGTATGCATACATGTATGTGAACAAATACACCTGAAAGAAACCAAATAGGAAATGGACTAATGCTTCTGGTTGGGTAGATAAGTAGTGACTGACTCGAAGTAGTCCTTACTGTATGGTAATGACCATAACAGTCTTCAGTTCCTTGCAAAAGTCTTATCTAACCATACAGTGGCTATGAATTCATATTCACACTTAAACCTGTATATGATCATGGAGTAGGGGTACCCCTTTAAAAGAACTGATGATAAGTTGCTGATGAAAGATCTTTTCCTGAAGCAGATGATAGCTTATGATAACCTTACTTTACTTTACATGCAGCACACTCCAAGATGCCAGTTCAATAATTCTGAAGTAAGTTTCTTCCCTTTATTGTTATCAAAGTTTTTCTTTTTCCTGTATGTCACATATGTAAGTATCAATTCTCTCCTTTTATTACTTCTCACTGCAGGTTGGTTTAAGCTCTAAATGCAATCACTTCACTTGCAGAACACACAGAACACAGCAACAGATCTGTTCACGGGTAAGTTCCTATTTTTCTCCCATGAATTGATACATTTCTTTACTAATGTGTTATTCTCTTTTCTCCACACAGAGAGATTAACACTCCAAAAATATCGTCAGGTAAGTGTCTTTTCCACTCATATCAGGCAGAGCCACACTGGGGATTATTCTTGAGGCATATGCACAGTCAATGTACAGAGCAAATGCATTCAAACACAGGCTGACTGGCTTTACTGTGGAGAGACAGATTAATAATCAGTACCAGTGAGTGCACACACAGATTCTCTCACTGATCAGCATTGTGGTGACAGGTAGGGAAACACAGTCATTGATTCACATTATACAGTACTCTGGTGTTGCTATGACAACATTTCTTCTCCTCACACACACTGTATATATATTATCTAACTGTAGAGAATCAGACGAAGAATATTTAGCTGATTTGATTTGACAGTCTGATTTTTGTGTCATTACTATTAGGAAAACTCCTGTCATTTTCTTTCTGTGTTTCTGTGTGGTGAAATTTCACTTATCTGTCAATTTTTCCTGAAGTGGTCTCCTTGGCCTTGCTGAGCTATCTCTCACTCCTCTGTGGATGAGGTGTCTCCCTGTTGTGACTCAGTGAGCTGTCTCTCATGGTCCCCTTTCTGTGTGTCATCAGTGAGCTAAATTCCTCTGCTACTGAATGCCATTTCTCTCTCTGTCAGCTCAGTTTCTCCCCCTCTGGTCTCTGTCATCTCTCCTCACGCTGCCTGTGTCACCTTCTGAGGTAAAAATCAGAGAGGGCTTGCCTCTTCAGCTGGAGGGGCGTTCCCAACCTGTGTAACTGACACCCGCCCCCTGACTGAGAGCAGAACAGCCATCTTGAGTGCTGGCTGCTTGCTCTGTGTAAATACAGCCTGTGCCAGCACTAATTCTCATAGCTGATGCTGGCCAGAAATAAAAATACATGTTTTTTTTTTTTTTTTTTAAATTAAAGAAGCTGCACTATTTGTAGCAGGGCTACAGTGTAATTTTACATGCATCAAAAGAAGGAGCAATAAATTTACTGACATGATTTTCAGGGGGTCCATATGCAACCGCAGCACTTTGGCCAGGGATCACTATACAGCCGCAATATGGCTGTATGAAGATCTCTGACATTTTTTCCTATTTTCCCAATTTTTTTTTTTATGTTCAGAGTGTGGGAATTTTTTTTTTTTTTTAATTATGTGGAGTTCCCCCTCCTGAAACTTTTTAACCCCTTGTCCCCCATGCAGGCTGGGATAGTCAGAATGTGGAGCTCCGACCGATTGGGGCTTCACACCGACTATACTAGCTGCAAAAAAGGTCCCTTAATACCGATTTTTGTTCCGGGGTATCTGTTGGGGGGTCCCCCAGGTTTATTTTGCCCTGGGGCCCCATTGTTGCTTAAACCGGCCCTGACAGTAATCAGCATCCATAAAACTAGAGAACGTTCCTTTAAGAGAAAACCATATTCTCTCAGATTTAAACAACATAATGGGCAGTATTTCTTTGGCACAAACCAATTGGTGTAAATGGAAGGCATTTGAAATGTTGACATAGCTGCAAATTTAAATAGAGACAGAATATCAACTGAAAATCCAGACAAAATGCACCTCTCCAAAAAAGTTGTAAATTGATTTGCTGGTCATTGAGTTAAATAAGTATTCAACAATTCTGGCTCCTACAGATTGGCTATTTACCCATGTGGCACACACATTGCAATCAATCAATCAATCTATCAATCAATATTACAGATACTTCTGATCTCAACTCTTTGGGCTCGATTCACAAAGCGGTGCAAAGTGTTTGCACGCTGGTGAAAAGGCCCTTATCATGCCTAAACTCAGTTTAGGCATGATACGTTTAGGAGTGATAAGTTTAGGTGTGATAAGTTTAGGCATGATAAGTTTAGGTGTGATAAGTTTAGGCATGCTAAGTTTAAGCGCCAACTGCGTTAGCACCGCAGTGCACAGCTGATCAGAAGTTTTACGCTAGCAAAGACTGGTGCACTTTGTATAAAGTTTAATGGCGCTGCTTTGCGTGCGGGACTTTGCAAGCGATCTAAACTTATCTAAACTTAGCATGCCTAAACTTATCACAACTAAACTTATCACACCTAAACTTATCACGCCTAAACTGGCTTTTCACCAGCATGGTGCAATGGTTATCATGCCTAAAGTCTTTTAGGCATGCTAACTGGGTTAGCACCGCTTTGTGAATCGAGCCCTTTATGTATATAAAGCACACTTGTCCACAGAATCCGTTCCCTCCATTACAACCTCTCCATCACAATTAGTGGCAAGACCAAAGAGCTGTCAAAGGATGTCCGGAACAAGAATGTAGACCTGCACTATGCTGGGATGTCCAACAAGACCATTAGCAAGAAGTTTGGTTAAAAGGTGACAACCAGGCCCGAATTTACATCACAGAAGCCTATAGGCACAGATGTCCTGGCACCCTAGACTTCGCCCTCCATCAACCTTTAAACCCTAACCAAACTGCACCACAGGTGTATTTGCTGGCCTGGTCACTTCTCCCTTACTTCCCCTACCTATCACAGGTGCCCCTTAGTATAAGGTTGCCAAAAGTACCCTCAATATTAAATTTCTAGAGGTGTCCTCAAGTATTAGGTAGCTAGAGAAACCTCAGTATTAAGTAGCTAGAGGTGCCCCTGACTGAAGGGAGATCTTGTCAGTGGAATGCAGAGTAAGTAACCTCTCATTTGCACACTGCTCGGGACTCTGCATAGGGAAGGCGGGTGGGAGGCACTCGAGGAGGGGAGTGAGCCGCCTTTTAATCATCAGGCGCCTGTAGGCACATTACTACAGTGCCTTATGGTAAAGCCCTGGTGACAACTGTTGGGGTGAAATGGGAGAAATACAAAATGATCAATCACCCTCTGTCTAGAACTCCATGCAAGATCTTGCCTCTTGGGATGAAGATGGTCATGACGAGACAGGTGAGGGACCAGCCTAGAGCTACATGGCAGAAGTTTGTTGATCATCTGAAATCAGTTGGGACCATAGTCGCCAAGAACACCATTGATAACACGTTATGCTGTAATGAATTGAAATCTTGCAGTACTCACAAGTCCACCTACCCAAGAAGGTGCATGCAACAGCCCATCTTAAGTTAGCAAGTGAACATATAAATGATTAAGAGAAGACTGGGGAGAAAGTGCTGTGAACTCATCCCCATAGTCAAGCACGGGGCTTTTGTTTTAGGGCTTTTCTTTCTGCTTAAAGAAAACCTGTACTGAAAAAAAGTTCCCCTGGGGGGTACTGACCTCAGTAGGGGGAAGCCGCTGGACCCTATCGAGGCTTCCCCCGTCCTCCTGTGTCCCACGTCGGTCTTGCTGCAGCCCCCGGAATGCACAGGCGACAAATCCGACAGCCTGTTCAATATTTACCTTTCCAGGCTCCAGCAGGGGCGCTGTTGGGCTCTTCTGACGGAGATAGGCGAAAATAGCCGATCTCCATCGGGTCCGCTCTACTGCGCAGGCACAGGAGACTTGCGCCTGCGCAGTAGAGCGGCCCGACGGAGATCGGCTATTTTCGCCTATCTCCATGGGAGGAGCGGATAATGCGCCTGCGCTGGAGCCCGAGAGGTAAATATTTACATCGCTGCCGCTCCGGAAGGGTTTTTGCCGCCGCCGTGGGACCGAGGAGGACGGGGGAAGCCTCAATAGGATCCGGAGGCTTCCCCCACCCGTGGTGAGTACCCCCCAGGGGAGTATTTTTCATTACAGATTTTCTTTAACCACTTGCCGACCAGTGGCTTTCTGGCTGATCTGTGCTGCGTAGGCTCTCCAGCCCGCAGCACAGATCAGGTTTTAGCCAGGGCGATCAGACTTACCCCCTTTTTTCCCCACTAGGGGGATGTCCTGCTGGGGGGGTCTGATCGCCGCCGGCTCTCTGCGCTTTGCGGGGGGGCTCTTCAAAGCCCCCCTCCGCAGCGTTTTCGGCGCTCCCTGGCTTCCTGTCCCTCCCTCTCCCTCCATGGCCTGCGCAGGACGGTTATCCGTCCTGCGCATTGAAGGATAGGCTTCAGCCTATCATATGCCGGCGATCCCCGGCCAATCAGAGGCCGGGGATCGCCGATCTGGCTTACGGCGCTGCTGCGCAGCAGCGCCGTATGATGTAAACAGCGGGGATTTCTTCCCCGCGTGTTTACATTTTGCCGGAGAGCCGCGATCGGCGGCTCTCCGGCTGTTCACGGAGACAGCCTCCGTGAATGGACATGGAAAGGAAACTTGCAGACGACCAGTTTACGCCAATCGGCGTTAGCTGGTCGTCAAGAGGTTAAGGTAAAGGACAACTTTACCACACTAAGGTGCAAAGCAACCGGATCATCGGATCATGTACCATAGAATCTTGGATGAGAACCTCCTTCCCTTAGCCACAACACTGAAGGTGGGTCCTGGGTGAGACTACCAATAAAAATTACAAACTGTTTATTTCTTTGTTAACAAACTTATACATTTAGGAGGGGATCAATTATTGCCCACACTTCATAAGTGGGGGGATGATACCCAGCAAAATCCTACTTCAGAATCCATAATGCTTTCACAACCCTAATTTTCTTTAGGTAAAATAGAATAGAAGGTCCAGCTAAAATATTGGCTTATGTGAAGTTCTCCAATAGATCTACCAGTCCCAGACCTTAGAGCAGGAGGCTCCCCTTCCAAGAAACTCTCAGAAACCTACCAGTGCTTATTCTCATCACCGGCACACTCAGTCATAGTTTCAGTCTAACTATTTGTGAGGCTTGGTGGTGTATTCTCCACAGTCAGCATGCAACGCATGAGCTGGCGTGGAGGAGGTACACACACTAGCACCAGGAAACAGGCTATCCCTAGTATAGTGGAGGGGAGAACTGACTGCAATAGGAGATTGTGGCGCACAGAGCCGGTGCAGATCTGACAGCCACAAACAATGCTTTCGTTATAACGTCTCAGCGCAAAGTAGCGCTGAGCGCACAAACCAGAACTGAGGAGATCAGGACAGGTAGACAGAATGAACGCTTGCTAGCTAGCGGCTACTTAGCGACAGCAAGCGTCCAAAACCAGACAGACTGGAATGAGGCAGCCAATGCGATGCGGCGATGGCGTGCCTCACAAAGACAGGACAGGACAGTCAGAAAATAGCAGGATTAAGATAGATGAACGTAACACAGATAAATATACAATAAGTATGTTTTCCTAGCGTATTACAATTACAGCTAGCAATGAAACTATTTGTAACGTCTGACTAACATATGTATATATCGGCAATGAACCGATATATGACATAAGCAGGAACGCTGACTAGGAATGGAGTAACACAGGGAACAGGACTCAGAAGGATTCGCTATCTCTTCGCAGAGATGAACGCAATCCACAAACGGTAACAGGACAGGATTCAGAAGGATTCGTTATCTCCTCGCAGAGATGAACGCAATCCACAAACGGTAACAGAACAGGATTCAGAAGGATTCGTTATGTCTTCGCAGAGATGAACGCAATCCACAAACGGTAACAGGACAGGATTCAGAAGGATTCGTTATCTCCTCGCAGAGATGAACGCAATCCACAAACGGTAACAGAACAGGATTCAGAAGGATTCGTTATCTCTTCGCAGAGATGAACGCAATCCACAAACAGAACCAGGAGCAGGGTAACTACCTCAGCACGGGTGGTCACGGTACGCGCAACCTACCAAAACGTGCTGGAAAGCTGACTAACTGCACACAGGATATAAACAGTTCGTGTACGTATACATCAGCGACACTGATGTATCAATGTAACACAAATACAAGGAAAATAATAAACGTGCTGGTATGCATATATATTGGCAATGAACCAATATATGATGCAAAGACCAGCAAAGTATCTTTAGAACAAGAAACACGATCGAGGGCTGAAGCGACAGCAAGACAGGCTTGAGCTGAAGCTATGAAAACCCAAGGAAACCCTGCAGGAAGCAGATCTTTATACTGAGGTCATCCAATGGGAGCAGACATGCAGATTCCCACACAGGTGAATGATAATCAGTCACAAGCTGACAGCAGGGAAAGACAGACAAAGCTATGCAGCTTGCATGGAAATAGATCAGAACTGCCTGAGCTGCAGCACTACTACTTCCAGCAATAGCTGCTGCAGCAGCGATCATTACAGTACCCCCGCCTTTAAAAGCGGATTCCAGACGCTTTTCAAAACTGAAATTCCCAACAAAACAGTCTGACTGATAATTCATGATGACCGGGACAGCCCGGCAAGACCGAATTCCAGAATCAGTCCCCACAAGACTGGACCCATCAGAACCAGAACCTACAGAACCATGCCCATCAGTACTACAAGCCCCAGTGTGACACCCATCAGAACCATGATTTCCAGAAGAAAGCCCTCCAAAATTCCCTGAGCGATACCCACCGCCTTCCAGGAACCGTTCAGAAACGCCAAAGCCTTTGCAATGCCCACCGGTACTGTCTTTACCAACACAAAACCCACTGTTGAACCAGTCCAAGGCACCAGGACAAGTTTTCTCAGAGACCTCCCAGAACACCTTGAAGCTCCAAAGAGATCCCCATAGGTCAGAATGCCCCTTAGGCTCACATGGAGAACTATCAAGAACCCCTATGGAACCTAGGGCAATTCCCGAGTCAGGGCCACAAGGACAAACATCAATATCAGGGCTTTCAGGGACCAGAACCATCTCTGGGCATACAGGCAGACTGGCAACATCAGAACGTGTTCCCACTAAGGAAGCATCAGAGCACGCTAACACCTTAGACACACTTGGGCATTCTGGCACACAAAGAACATCTGGGCACACCGTCACAAGAGAAACCTCTGGGCATGTCAAGGAACTGTGAGCCTCAGGGTCAGCCAGGACAGGACCAAAACCAGGACTGGCCAAAAAAAAATCATCATGACTAAACTTCGCAACTACTGGACTTTTACACGAGAATGCTGGATCAGACTTAGATGTCGCTGACTCCAGCAAAGTCAGTAACAAATCAGATTCAGGGGCACTAACAAGACAGGACAAATCTTCTGATGTATGCACTGAACCAGATAGGGACTCCACAACTACCTCTGGACTGGACAGAGACTCATTTAATACACTGGATTGGAGCTCATGAGGCGCTGCAGAACAAGTCAGTATTGCAGCAGCCCCCACTGGACTAGGCAAAACTGAGGAATTCCCTGGACAGGAAGGGGACTCTGGAACCTCTGCCATAGCGGCCAGAGAACCAGAATCTTTCAGGATACAGGGCTGGGTTTCAGGAACACTCATCAGACCGGACTGAAATTCTGAGATTTCTATTATTTTGACCAGAGAATCAGAATTATCCATGTTACAGGGCAAGACTTCTGAAACATTCAGAGGACAGGGCTGGAGTTCCTCGGCTGTTACAACACTGGAGAGGGACTCAACAACATTGGTTAAATCAGACTGTGTACAAGGCAAGGTATCTAACACACTTGCTGACGAGGACAATATTTCAATGGCTTCTGCTTTGCTGGGCAGAAATTCATCAAGTTTTATTAGAGCAGACTGTAATTCCAAAACAGCTGCTAGACAAGTGAATATTACTGCAACACCAACTGAGGTAAGCAGTGCCTCAGACTGCTCTGCTAGAGGGTTTGAAATATCCAAAGTACTGGGTGAAGCATAAGACTCTGCGACCACAGCTTCACTGGACAGGATCACTGAACAGTCCATATTGCAGGGCAAAACCATGGAAGCACCTGCTGGACAGCATAATGATTCTGTGACCTGAGTTTCATTAGAGAGATCTACTGCACAATTCATGGTACAGGGCAAATTTACTGGAAGATTTTCTGAACAAGGTAATAATTCTGCGATTTCAGGTTCACATAGCAGATGCTCTGAGCTATTCACGAAACTAGAGCGAGGTGTAGAAACAGGAAGATCAAGACACAATGTTTGCGCATCTGAATCACCATTCATTTGTAAAATTGGAAAATTCAGATGCTGGGGTTCTGAGGTTTCTAGACAGGATTGCTGGGACTCGGAAACTGATGTAGTGCATCTATTGGCATCTGCTGGATCAGACAGGAGTTGAACTTTATTAACACATGTAATTTCTGCAGAAGTGTTTGCAGAGACAGGCAAGATTTTTCTAGTGTCTGTTTCACTGAACAAAGAGTCATGAGTACTGGCTAGGCTGGACTCGGAAGTCAGCAGGACCTCTGGATTCTCTGCTGAGAAATTTGCGCAGGGCAAGGTTAAGAATGTATCAGTGGCTTCTGTTTTACTGGTAAGTAACACTGAGTTATCCATGGTACAGGGTGGAATTGCAGGAACTTCAATTTCACACAAAAAGAGCTCCGAATCACCTGCTGAATCAGCCAAAGGTGCTGAAGCAGGCGGGTCAGAACGCCAAATTTGCGAATTCGGAGTCACATAAAAATCATCCAAAATCAGTTCCCACACATCAATCAATGGAGCCACAAAGTCATACCCACACACACCAGTTTTTATTAGGTTATAGGCAGACTTAATGCATGCATTCAATACTAATTCACTTTTTGCACTGTAAAATTGACAAAATGAACTTGAATCATTCTTCCATTCATTGACCAGAGCTTCCATCTCTCCTTTCTCAAATGGAGGATTCCAAGCATACTTAACAGGCAGATCATGGTTTGCAGATATGATTGTAGCAGGGACATATATTGGGTTAATTAGCAGGTGATTGGCAGATTCCTTATTCCTAAGAATCTCCAATACCTGTAGCAAGTGCTGAACTGTAGTGTATGCAAACTTTCCTTGCTTCACAAATAAGTTGATTTGTTCAATACTCTGTAATATCTCCTCATAATCATACTCAGATAATTCTTTTAAACAAAAATCTTTATTTTCCCTAGCCAGGGAGGAAAGTTCATTAGTAGTTTCATAAGTCCATTTAACTCCCCTGAAAGCCAATTGCATTTCATTATCTGTTAATGGCAGAATCTCATTATAGGTCTCAGTCGCTAAGGATAACGACTCTGCAGATCGGACACGTTTCTTAGAACGTTTGCGTTTGGCCTTAGACCCTGCTGTTCTTGGTGATTTATTCAAGGCTGCAGGAAAATTATCAGTAACACTTTCTGCTTGCTGAACATTTTTGCAAGCAATTGAAGGAGTAGCTGATTGGCCTGCTGCCAGGAGTTCATTAAGAGGAAAAGGCAATGGATCTATGCGCAACCAGTTATGGATCACAAATGCTAGAAATTCCAGCGGTCTCTCTTTCAAATCGGAATGATTGAGAACATCAAATGCCCACTGGAATAATTCCCCTTTAAACAAAATATAACTTAGTTGGAGTGCCCAGGTTGAAACAGGAGTCGCTTGGAGATCAGGATTGGTCAGGAACCTGGCACATTCAGAGAAAAACTCATTTTCTGTTTCAGAGCTAAGTTCTTCAAATTTCTTAAAGGAACAGGAACTATAATTAACAGTGTCATACTTTCTGGGAATCCCCCCCACAATGGGGATTGGTAATGGGGTTTTCATAATGTAAGGCTTGGTGGTGTATTCTCCACAGTCAGCATGCAACGCATGAGCTGGCGTGGAGGAGGTACACACACTAGCACCAGGAAACAGGCTATCCCTAGTATAGTGGAGGGGAGAACTGACTGCAATAGGAGATTGTGGCGCACAGAGCCGGTGCAGATCTGACAGCCACAAACAATGCTTTCGTTATAACGTCTCAGCGCAAAGTAGCGCTGAGCGCACAAACCAGAACTGAGGAGATCAGGACAGGTAGACAGAATGAACGCTTGCTAGCTAGCGGCTACTTAGCGACAGCAAGCGTCCAAAACCAGACAGATTGGAATGAGGCAGCCAATGCGATGCGGCGATGGCGTGCCTCACAAAGACAGGACAGGACAGTCAGAAAATAGCAGGATTAAGATAGATGAACGTAACACAGATAAATATACAATAAGTATGTTTTCCTAGCGTATTACAATTACAGCTATCAATGAAACTATTTGTAACGTCTGACTAACATATGTATATGTCGGCAATGAACCGATATATGACATAAGCAGGAACGCTGACTAGGAATGGAGTAACACAGGGAACAGGACTCAGAAGGATTCGCTATCTCTTCGCAGAGATGAACGCAATCCACAAACGGTAACAGGACAGGATTCAGAAGGATTCGTTATCTCCTCGCAGAGATGAATGCAATCCACAAACGGTAACAGAACAGGATTCAGAAGGATTCGTTATCTCTTCGCAGAGATGAACGCAATCCACAAACGGTAACAGGACAGGATTCAGAAGGATTCGTTATCTCCTCGCAGAGATGAACGCAATCCACAAACGGTAACAGAACAGGATTCAGAAGGATTCGTTATCTCTTCGCAGAGATGAACGCAATCCACAAACAGAACCAGGAGCAGGGTAACTACCTCAGCACGGGTGGTCACGGTACGCGCAACCTACCAAAACGTGCTGGAAAGCTGACTAACTGCACACAGGATATAAACAGTTCGTGTACGTATACATCAGCGACACTGATGTATCAACGTAACACAAATACAAGGAAAATAATAAACGTGCTGGTATGCATATATATTGGCAATGAACCAATATATGATGCAAAGACCAGCAAAGTATCTTTAAAACAAGAAACACGATCGAGGGCTGAAGCGACAGCAAGACAGGCTTAAGCTGAAGCTATGAAAACCCAAGGAAACCCTGCAGGAAGCAGATCTTTATACTGAGGTCATCCAATGGGAGCAGACATGCAGATTCCCACACAGGTGAATGATAATCAGTCACAAGCTGACAGCAGGGAAAGACAGACAAAGCTATGCAGCTTGCATGGAAATAGATCAGAACTGCCTGAGCTGCAGCACTACTACTTCCAGCAATAGCTGCTGCAGCAGCGATCATTACACTATTATTATTATTATTTATTGTATTTATAAAGCGTCAACATATTATGCAGCGCTGGACAATAAATATATACAATGATACAAGAATGACAGACATAACAAGGTTATACAACATAGAACAAAGTTATACAAGGCAAACGGTACAGAATACATGATCATGCAATATGGGCTGGTTAGGTAGGCCCAGTAGTACAAGTACAGGCTGTCATAGGAAAGGAGCACACAATCCTATAGACTAAACTAGGGAAGGGAGGACCCTGCCAGAGGCTTACAATCTAAGAGATCTAAGCTATGATCTCTCTGGTGGCTACTGCAATGAGCATCTGCGGTTCCTCCTGTCAATCTCAGGTGACCTTGTGAGAATTCTAGCGGGTTATTTATGCAGTAAAGGCTGTCATATTTATATGCACAATTCAGTGCAAACTGTGGTTTTAGGGTACCACTTTAAATATTACTCTGTGACTTTTTAACTAATGAAAATGTTCATGTGAGACAGTGAAACTTTCATAAGATTGTTTTAATTTTAAAACTAGAGGATTGTTTATATGTCTTTTGGCTTCAAGGCCATTTCAGCTAGCTAAACACTGATAGCTGATAACACATGCTATGTTTTGGGAACAGGCATCAACAATATAAAACAAATATAAGGTGTTTTCCCAATTATTAAAAAATTATTAAATAGTGACATATGCCGGTGGAAATTATTACATTTATTTGTTCATAATGACCAAAAATGACCTGGTAATCAAATATCAGTATGTGTAAACATTCCAAACTACATTAATTCCCACAAGATAAATGAATTAAGGAATTTATAAACAAAATCTGTTATGGTTATTTTAAATGTCAACTATTTACAGTATTCAAAACAAGATAACAAGTGACGCACGGAAATCTCAGCCAATCAGAACCAAAGATTTAGGAGAATTCCGAATTAGGTAGCCATATTGCATCCAATCACTATAAAAGTAGGAGCTGAAAGTTCATAGCTTGCACTAGCCTACTAATCTCCAGAGAAGACACACAAGCCAGAAGCTACCTTCCCACACCAGGTTCTACATGCTAAAGAGATGACAGAGAAGGGGTAATATGCTTAATATTCTGGTGACTTGCTTTATTCATTTTTCCGCATTAGGTTCTGTTAAGATGTTAGCAAGAAGAAGTTATTTTAGAAGTTATTTTTTCCAAGGAGATTCCTACAAGTTTTACACAGATACTATATACACAGCTATTGATACAGATAAGACTACTTTTGGTCCAATTCTACGTAACACAACTGTTATATTATTTTTTGAATGTACTTAGAAGATTGACGATTGCTTGGCTATGAAGGCCTGATGAGATGGAATACTGTTAGAAGGAAACACTGCTTGGGACTGTTCATATTTTGTATATATGCTGTATGATAAGCAAATACAATTTATTTATATAAAATCATATACTGAGTGCTCTGATTCATTTCAAGGTATACTATTAATTTATAATTACAGTTATAGAGGGTTCAGACCTCGCTTTGCCAGATTTATATGATAGCAATGCTTTAAAGCAGTAGGATCAGCCATACTATGCCAGGGTAAAAAAACACATATATAAGTAGATAAATACTTGATCTACTTACATAACACATGTATTATACTGTCCATGTTTTGATTTCAGTGAATGTTATATAGTAAATGACGAGAATTCTGTTCCTGGTGGGGGCCATGTCTTTTGCCCACAGTTAAGGCTAACTCGTGATGTAATTTCTGCCCTTTACTTTTTTCTTGTCTCCTCCAATCGCTGAGTCGCCTCAGCCTTGCTTGTAAACACAAGTGATTAGGGGATTAGGTTTCAGATAAGCAGCAGGCAGGGAAATAAAGGGAAGAGGAGGAATATATTATAGATAAAAAGAATCCCCAGCATGCAATTCTTTGGCACGGACTACTAAAGGGCCATTGTTCCTTAAGTATGTGATAACTCCAAATCATAACACCAGAAAAAGTTTTGAAAGTTTTGAATGCAGGATTAGCATCTTTATCACTTAATACACTCAGACCAGTTGCTGTTGAAATTTGATTTTTATGGTGACGATACTGCTTTAAAGGCCGCACCTTTGCTGAGTTAGTAATCATGCAAAAAGCAAGAACCGCACAGGTTTTTGACAGTTGGCGCCCAACAGTTGATTGTTTTCTTGATTGTTATCTTGAAAAATACTTTCTATGGTGAAAGCATAGACCATAGTTTTCTATCGTGATAAGAGGATAAAAAAGTACTTATATACTCAGATATAGAGTTGGATATGCATATGAAGCATCCAAAATCTGAAGCAGAGAAGGAAGACATTCTTATGCTTTAAAGTCTCACAGAAGAGAATTGTTAATGAGCACACTCAGTTTATAGTCTATGAAAAGACTAAGAACAGAAGATAAATACTTTGGCCTATCAACCCTAGGAAAAGGAATAGTGCTACGTGTATTTTATATCTCTGACAAAATGAAGCAGATTATATTGAAGCAGCATACTGAAGCAGAGTATATCACTATCCATTATTAAAATGGCAACCTTACAAGTGCAGAAAAACTTGAGGCAAGCTCAGTGACAGAAAAGTTAGAGAGCAGTTTTTGTCAAACAAAGAACATTTTTATATATGTAAGAGGTTCTGCTATCAAGAGAAATAACATTGTGTTTTATACTCTGATTGGCCGGGGACCGCCGGCACCTGATAGGCTGAAGCCTATCCTATCCGGCGCAGGACGGAGTTCCGTCCTGCGCCGCTCACAGTGGAGAGCGAGAGAGGGAAGGGGAAGGAGGCCAGGGAGCGCTGCGGAGGGGGGCTTTGAAGAGCCCCCCCCCCCCCCCCCGCAAGCGCATGCAGCCGGCGGCGATCAGACCCCCCCAGCAGGACATCCCCCTAGTGGGGAAAAAAGGGGGGAAGTCTGATCGCCCTGGCTGCCAGCTGATCGGTGCTGCGGGCTGGAGAGCCCACGCAGCACCGATCAGCAAAATATCCCCTGGCACAGAAGTGGTTAAAGATGTATGGCTCTTAAAGAGCAGAAGATTGCAAATACAAGACATGTTACAGCGGACATAAATGAGATGTAAGAAGACATTTTTGTTTTTATTTTTTCTATTTGTTATGAGAACAAAAATCCTTAGTGTGTGGTTAGCACTACCAGACGCCGACACAGGAGAAGACAAGACCACCCTCAAACTGTAAGCAACACAACATGTACCGGTATTCAGAAAATAGACTTAAAGCAATATGATACTTGATTTTTTTTTTCCCAGACTAAAAATGAAAGTTTTTTTCTTTATGACCACTGATCTTATTTTTTTGGTTGATGAAAAAAACTACTACTGTCTTCTTAAAGAGAACCCGAGGTGGGTTTGAAGAATGTTTTCTGCATACAGAGGCTGGATCTGCCTATACAGCCCAGCCTCTGTTGCTATCCCAAACCCCCCTAAGGTCCCCCTGCACTCTGCAATCCCTCATAAATCACAGCCACGCTGCTGATAAACAGCTTGTCAGAGCTGGCTGTGTTTATCTCTATAGTGTCAGTCTGCTGCTCTCCCCGCCTCCTGCAGAACTCCAGTCCCCGCCTGCATCCCTTCCCTCCCTGCTGATTGGAGGGAAGGGATGGGGGCAGCGACCGGAGCTATGCAGGAGGCGGGGGAGCAGCCGAGACTGACACTACAGATGTAAACACAGCCTCACAGCACGGCTGGGATTTATGGGGGATTGCAGAGTGCAGGGGGACCTTAGGGGGGTTTGGGATAGCAACAGAGGCTGGGCTGTATAGGCAGATCCAGCCTCTGTAAAGCAGATAACATTCTTTAAACACACCTCGGGTTCTCTTTAAACATACGTTAACAAACAATTATGTGAAGAAGAAAATAGAAGAATGCACTAGTGAAGATTCAAGTAGTTTTGTTTTTATTTTATTTTTTAATTTTTTGTCATGGGAAGCTAAGTGAGTAATGAAGACTCGCCTATAGCAGCTGCCATATTTAGATGTAATGGATGAATAGAGTATCCCCCAGTATAATAAATGTGATCCCATGCCTGTAAAACCTTTAGCTAGAACTAGGCTAGCTAGTACAAGTGTCCGGCACCCCCCGATCCCCGCCTCTCCCCCGTTTATACATTACCCAGCCTGGATCCAGCAATCAGCGCAGCTTCCTCACACAGCTCTGGTCTTTACTATAGCGAGGATCGCACATGACGTCATTAAGTCGCTGACCTCATGACGTCATACGCAAACCCGATCCTGCCCATAGAGACCGAAGCTGTGCTGGGAGGCAGCGTGATCGCTGGATCCAGGCTGGGTAATGTATTAACAGGGGGTTCGGGGGGGATCAGCGGCAATTGAGGAGAGCTGGACACTTGTACTAGCTAGCCTAGTGCTAGCTAAAGGTTTTACAGGCATGGGATCACATTTATTATGCATGGGGGACTCCTGGGGCCAGGGGCGGACACAGTGTCGGGCATACCGCTAAGGAGGTTAAACAAAAAGGTTTTCAGTTTTTATAGCTCTAGCCTCAATGGGGGGGGGGGTCTCTACTCATGTTAGAGGCTAGATTCTATTAAGAAGCATCAAGAGACTCTATTTTTGTGACTACGGTATACTAAGAAGGTTTGACTATTGAGGAGTTGAAAATTTTGCTACTGAATTCTCACAAGATAATCTATTTATTTGAACCAAAGAAGACTCCAAACAAACATTCCTTGCAGGCACGAAGAAGAAACCCGCTAAGACAAGCAATAAAAGCTACATGCTAGAAGACTATGCAAAGATATCAATGTGAAGACAAGCGATTGAAAGAGGCTATGCTATAAGAAGCTCTGATCTGAAAACAGCTGAAGAAGAAACAATTGGAACTGGAGTAATCAGAGAAGTGTGAGGACTGAAAAGGACTTTTACTTCTTTAACAACTCCGACCACTGGTTGACGCACCAGCTAAGAGAAGTTCGAGCACTAAGAGAAAGTGGGCCTGAAGGAAAACAAGAAAAGAAGAACAGAAGAGGACATCAGGTTAAAAGATAAATGAGATTATAAGGTGAGTGAAGAGAGAGCATTAGAAGATGAATATGGTAATATTCAGTTTTGACAGATAAATCAGATCAACTAGAAGAGGACATTATTTTTTAACAAAGAAGATACCAGAAGGTGAGTAAAAGAAGGTTTTGATAGATATTTTAAAGTACAGTTGAGACTGTTACATCATATCAAGATTTCAAGAACAAGTCTCAAGACCATCCAGTGATAGAAGAAGCCAGCCAATGTAAAGTTTTTGAAAATTACTAATAAATACACATAAAAATTATATTTTTGATTCCATATTCTATCTATGCAGCGATATACTGCCATGCTACAAATACAGAAGCAGATACAATAAAAGACTATAAAAAATAAAGACTTATAAGAAGTTACAGGAATAAAGACATTCTACAGGAGAAACAAGGAGATAACTGTTAACCATAAAGACATACAGCAATCAAGCTGGTTCTACAGAAGTCCGCACTATACGACATTCTAAGTACAAGATGATTAAAGGCCTAGTGTGAAGAATGAAGCCTGGATTGATGAAGACTTTTAAATACATGAAGGAGAAAATAAGTTATACACACCAGGAGACTGGAAGAGAAATCCATGCCTTGGGTAATCAACTGATGAAGTTCAAGGAGAACAATTTCAAGTTAATACTCTATTTAAGAAGTGTGACATTTGAAGACAACAGCTTAGTAAAGTGATGAACAGATAACAAAAACAATGTTTTTGTAACTGGACAAGGACTTACTTACTGATGTCAAGCTATGATAAAAGCCATGTCACACATAATACTACAAATGAAGACATGTATGATATGCTATTGATGGATTCTTCTACACAGCTTAAACGTGATTTTTTTTTTATTTCAGAAGAAGAAAATTAACACTATTCCAAGGGAAGACATATCTCAATGTTTACAGAAAATGGATAATACTTCTTTGATTTTTAAAAGACAAACTACGATGAACTTAAAGAGAGTCTGAAGCGAGAATAAATCTCGCTTCAGACCTCATAGATAGCAGGGGCATGTGTGCCCCTGCTAAAACGCCACTATCCCACGGCTTAACAGGGGTTCCTTCACCCCCAAATCCCCTCCGTACGGGCGCGGAATCTCTTCCGCATTGGGGCAGGGCTAACCGCCGCAGCCCTGCCTCATGCGCGTCTATCAGACGCGTACCTCCGCCTCTACCCCGCCCCTCTCAGTCTTCCTTCGTTGAGAGGGGCGGGGGAGAGGTGGCGATGCGCGTCTGATAGACGCGCTGTGAGGCAGGGCTGCAGCCGTTAGCCCTGCCTCCCGGAAGAGCAAAATCTTCGACCAAGTTGGTAGTAGATTTTGCGGGGGTGGGTTTGGGGGTGAAGGGACCCCCGTTTAGCCACGGGATAGCGGCGTTTTAGCAGGGGCACACGTGCCCCTGCTAACTATGAGCTCTGAAGCGAGAATTATTCTCGCTTCAGTGTCTCTTTAAGAAAAGACATAAGCAAGAAGAGAATTAACCTGCTGTTATAGGTTTAAACACTAGAGCAAACTAGTAAGAATGCACCCAGCACCATATAGCATCACAATATGTTTTTTTTCTTTTTGAACCACAAGTGGGAAGGTAGTCAGTTTAGTTTTTTTATGCTGAAAATTCACCACAATGTTTCATATTACTTTTTTGTGCTTTCCCCTTCTCAGGTGCTGAGAACGAATCCAATTATTCGCAAAAATACCGCTACAATGGTGTTTGCTGTACCTGACACATTTAATGACTACAAAAGCTGAACTTCACAACTTACAAGGAAGAACTTAATGCACCAACAATATGCCCAGCGCCTAAACAAGACTGACTGTCAGATATGCTCATACAGCTTTTATCCTTGAAGATGATGCCCTACCTAGATATTTCAGTTTCAGTTGAAGAGTTGGAAACCAACACAGACACAGAGAGCACATACAAACTCCTTGCAGATGCAGATCTGACCGAGATTCAAACCGGGGACCCAGCACTGCAAGGCAAGAGCATTAACCACCATACCACCGTGCTGCTCACATGAAAGCTAAGGAAAAAATTCTTTAGAAACATTCAACTATGCAATACATGGACTGCAACTGACAAATTAGATTCATGCTCCTTGGTGGACAATTGAAAGAGAAAATCCAACTCCCAAGAATAAAGGACAGTCTAACATTTGTTTGAATTCCAGGAGAGATGAAAATATCCTAAATGAAAAGATATGACCAGCAATGGACTATCATAAGTATGCACATAACTCTGCATTGGGAATGGAAAACTGTACTAACTCACAACCTGATTGATAAAGAAAACAACCCATGCAACGATTTCTTTGAAAATACAACTTAGAGATTACCGTTGTTACGTATCCTTTTGAGGTTTCAAGAAAGCATCCTGGGGCAAATGAAGTTGCCCTATGAGTGGTTTTAGCATACAAGCTATTGACTGATGGTGGAAAAAGATGCATCATAATTAGAGTTACACCCGCTAAAGAGCAAGAACAGCTCAAATATCAATTAAATGCCTAATCTTAGTATATACAAGAGAAGTACTGAATAAACTAAGAGAGTGAAATGCCTTCAAGTGCCATGGTATGCAAAGACTGTTGTATACACTAGACTAGTAGACTTATACATGCAAGATGACGAGCCATAGTTAAAGGACTTACAAGGCGAATTACAGAAAACAAGTTAATTACCTTACTGTAATAGCAGACCTCAGGGCAGACGATCTGCGGCTCCCTTGCACTTTCCAGCTGCTCTGTTCTGTAAATGCATTTGTCATTAGAGGTCCCGACCCAGCCCAGGGTCGCCTTATGTCAGAGCGATTAGAATCGCCGCCTTAAAAAATCCTCTGCCTGCGCAATTTGCATAGCCGCTACTGCGGCTGCGCAGGATTACAGCTCTTCCCGGGGCACATCGCCGCGCTGTATACTCTGTAACACGTCATGTGGGCGTCACCACATGACCGCCCACATGACTGACTGCACGTCAAGCCAGCCGCGCCCCCTTAGCAGAGAATACCAGCGCTGGTATTCTCTGCTAAGGGGGCGCGGCTGCCTTGACGTGCAGTCAGTCATGTGGGCGGTCATGTGGTGACGCCCACATGACGTGTTACAGAGTATACAGCGCGGCGATGTGCCCCGGGAAGAGCTGTAATCCTGCGCAGCCGCAGTAGCGGCTATGCAAATTGCGCAGGCAGAGGATTTTTTAAGGCGGCGATTCTAATCGCCCTGACATAAGGCGACCCTGGGCTGGGTCGGGGCCTCTAATGACAAATGGATTTACAGAACAGAGCAGCTGGAAAGTGCAAGGGAGCCGCAGATCGTCTGCCCTGAGGTCTGCTATTACAGAAAGGTAATTAACTTGTTTTCTGTAATTCGCCTCGTAAGTCCTTTAACTAAAAAAATCTAGAGTTAAATGCGGGACTATTTGATAATATTATAGATTAAATGTTCTAAACAACCTGAGCTGTCAATAATGCATTAAAATTGCTGACTAAACTGCTAGTAAAACATTGGACTGGTACAAGATTACTTTAAAGCGGCACAAGGGAGAATGTGCGCTATCGTGAGAACTGCATGTTGTAACTTCCTCTACAAATTACAGAGACTTGATTGAAAGTTATCTGAACTATTTGATGCCTGTTAAACAAGTTTCCAGAAAAGAAATTGTGAATGTCTGCTGCTTCCAATACTAATGAATAATTGGTGAAACGTACTACTCTAATCAGAGAGAAAATCTACAAGTGACAAATCCAAGATCAAGCATGAAATTGCCTTAAGTATTGCCGTGAGAAGACTCTGAGCTTAACAAGAAAACAGTCATATATCAAACTTAAAATATAAGATAATCTATCACATTTGACTTTTTGAGAAAATAAACATGCCGAGATTTACAAACAAGGATGTTCAGTCTACAAAATAAGTTTCAAAAGGCTTTCAAATCAGTGGTAAGGATCCTGATCAATTCAAGAGAAAGAATTACTCCGTAATACTGGAAACATGAAGTGGAGAAGCAACGTCAACAATGAGATGTTAATACATATGCTTTATTGAGAACATATTTGAAAATAGCTACTGCACCTAGCTAGCTTGCAATTTAAAAATGCTAAATGACTTTTTATTGCCTACATTTTTAATATGATATCTACATTTAAATAGAAAAATGACATTATTTTATGGGATTCTGCCGGCAAACTACTCATACTTTGTACTACTACATACCATTTGTGAAAAAACCCTGTGGTATAAGAAAGGTGTAATTAACTGTATTAATACACAATACTAACCAACTAACTAATTAACCCGCTGAAAGCTAACAATAAAATTCTGAATGCATTGTCCTCCAAAGAACCTAGGGGCCACACATGAATGATATAATTCCACATGACTTGAAATGGGTAACAGCTACTGCCTAGAATGTCCCTACATATCTACACAAGCTACTACAGTGATAGAAAGTAAAGATTCAATACATACATACAGTGGGTTGCAAAAGTATGGAACGTATGGAGAAGTGGAACACAAATCATACATGGCTCCAAACGTTGGGCAGAACCAGGTAGTAGAGATGGGAAGTCCGGATCTTTTCAAGGATTCGGATGATTCGAATCGGATCATTGAAAAGATCCGGATCTTTGAACTGAATCTTCGAATCATTTTACTAGGGAAGCATTCGGGGGTGAAATGACTAGCAGGACAGGACTTTCCCTGCAGTGGGCAGAGAAGGGGAGGGGGTGGACAGAGAAGGGCAGAGAGTGGACAGAGAAGGGAGGAGGTGGACAAAGAGGGGAGAGCAGAAATGTTTTTGCACACATTACCCACATGCAATCATATGCTTTAAATATATTTCACCTATTTGTTCATCTGTATACTTTAAATGCAAACGTCTCACAGTGAAAGAAAGCATTCCCCTATGTGTCCTTTTCTCACCTGGAACACTCATCATAAATTTAGGGAGAAGTTAAGTGCAGCTGTTTAGAGCAGAGTGCAGGAGGATCATATTGCACTGCAATCACAGTGCCTGCCGTGTCATTCTAGCCCAGCACGCTGTCTGCAAAGTTACTGAGCTGTGCTTCTGAGCCAAAACTTTCCCATTGTTCACTGTGCACAACTACGGAACAGACAGCCTAACATGAGCAGCACATTACAGCCAGTACGTGTGCTCTACACATATCTGGCAGTGGCACCCATGTCCCTTCTCTCATCTACCTGTCCCTGCAAGGCTGGCTCCCCTCCAACTCCGCGATCCATCTCTGCTCTGCTTCCAGGACCCCCCTGCCCGCTGAGAGGGGGGCGTGCCGCTCCTGGCTCTACCCCCTCTGTGAAACGAATCGTTCATTTTGACGATCCGGATGATTCGACTCACAAAAGAGATTCGGATCAAAGATCCGAATCGTTCTTGATCCGGACAACGTTATCAGGTAGCGGTATGCTCCAGTCTCAAGTCTCTGGATAGGTGATTGCAGACGCGGATAATAGGCATCAGGTGAGAGCAGGTGTACCTGTTATAGACACATTCTCTGATTGGACCCCGTTATGCGGAGTAGGTGGAATTTGCAGGGAAGGCTGGCACTCCAACATAACTCCATAACTCCAACGTGGATATAATGGAGTTGGAGATGATGGAGATGTAGTATATATGTATATGATATTCATATGATGTCTATAAACTCTATGAGGAATGACTAAAATCTACTATAACCTTGGGACCCATCTTGACGCCCTGGACATCGGGTGCCAGGTTACTGTTACTGGTATTGTTATTTGTATTTTTACTGTGAGGTATAATGGATCAATGGGCACACTAGATGGGATAATTAGAGTATGTATGTTAGGGATAGGTTAGTGGTATTGTAATGGATTGGCAATATTCCCAGTGGTTCTGATATTTTGTAAACCGATCGCTCCTTCAGTTGTGGGAAGCGGCTAGGACGCGGTTGGTAGCTGGTGGCGCTGTGACTACGCTTGGGGGAGGCGTGTCGCAGCGTTGCCATGGGGAATAAGGGCGGTGCGGGTGGGAGAGAAGGGGGAGGTGTATAGTGTGGTGATGTATCCTGGCCTGCGCTTTGACTACGGTCATATGATTTGCAGCAAGCCAGGAAGTAGGGGATGAGGGCGGAAGCGGAGGGGGACAGTGGTCCTGGCTACGGACTTCCGCCCTTAGCGCATTGAGGTATATAGTTGTCCTTTCCACGCATGCCAGACAGCCCCTGATGAGTCACACATTGTGACGAAACCGGTAGGGCGTGGCTTGGAGCAGCGAGGAGGACAACAAGTGCGAGGAACGCCGGACACGCTGGAAACAAGAGCGAGCTGAGCCGTGGCCCTGGAGGGGAGATCGGTACTATGCTTGTGACATGTCATTTTAAAGAAATTGTGATGTACGCGCATTACTTTTAATTAGTAGAGATTAAATGTATGTTTTTACACATTGGAAGCTTTGTTTACTTTGAGGTGCATGATCTATGGAAACAGTGTTGGGCCCATACTTGTGATAAGTGGTCTGAGCGGAAGGCAGCGTTCTGATGATCCTACTGGCTGTGTATAGTACCTGCTGACGGTGAGCGGGGAGTATATCAGAATTGGAGGGGAGAGCCTGTGTCTTAGCTGGTGATGGTGGTCCCCGCCCCCTGAACCTCACAAGTAGAGTGTATATGTGTATCCTCACACCAGCTGGGTGCCAAGAAAGTTTTTAGCAGTCTGCACTATCATTTCTTTTATCTCCTTTGAATTCTGAGGTGTTTCCGTGCCCAGGAGAAATCTTGCAGAAGCAAGTTCCCCCATTGGTTGTATGGACTGAGCGCAAGCTATCTTGATTGAAAACACTCCAACATAAAACCTAAGCCTCTGATACTGAGGGGTTATTCGGTCGTGATTTGGTCCTGATTTGAAAGCCTGGATTTGGGGGCGAAACGGACGTCGACTCTCCTCCGCACCTCTATATGTCCTGACTGTGCCTGATAAGTATAACGTTGTTTGCTTTTTGTATATTTTTAAAGCTACATGGAAGTTTTTATTGAAGAGTATAAAAAGTGATGTTTTATACACTATGGTGAGCTGCTCCTGGAGTCCTCTCTTTTTCTAATTGTTGATCGATGGACTTTTGAACATTACTCTGGATGTTGCACCACCAGCTAAGAATGTGATTTAGTGTTACCATTGCAGCGTAGAGTACACTCGCCACACATACTCTCTTATACATATGTATATGACTGCCCTTGTGTCCTGCGCTCTCTTCTATTGGTTCCTCCTTCTGACTGATGATCTTGCTGAGAGATCAGAGAGATGGTAGTCTATTACTCATATATGAAATGGTAATCCACTCAAGAAAGAAATCTCAGCTCAAACTCCCATGAAGCAGATACATTTTGCACCTCCAAAAAACAGATATTGTTGGTTCTGCATATCTACTGAGATGGGGGTGAGCCCCTGAGCCAGTGTTAAAGTATCCCTGGACTGAGTTCATACATATGAAAGTAACCATGTAGCCATATACCGGTACTTGGTGCTGGGTGATAGCTCACAGCAACTGCTGCTATACGTTCTCAGAGCCCAACCCCCTTCTGGGTCCCCACCATTCGTCCATCAATTATTCTCAGGAGGAAGAGTCTGTCCTAATCTTATGTCCACCTCCAGTCCCTCCTACTTTACGCCCCTTTCCCACCCAGCATCCGCCCTCTTACCACCCAGTGTTCACTCACACCACAGTTCTTAGCAGTACATCCCAGCTCTGAGTTCACAGAGCGAGCTGGGACAATATGCACTGACATGGACCAGCATTCTGCAAGGTGACGCACTGACCCAGAACTACTACAAACAAACTACTTTAGGAAAAAGTATTTCCCTGAACAGCATAATTTGGCAGCAACCCCCCCCCCCCCCCACCCCAGGAAAAAAAATTATGCAAAATAAAAATAAATAAAGATATCTAAGCACCATGCAAGTCTGTTCCTACCCATTTTGGTGCCCCATGCAAGGCACACTTTGTTTTCCACTCCCGCCAGAAGAATAACAATCAAGATAGACCAAATACAACGTCATTGCAGCTTACTTAGCACATTAATAGTACCTGCCTACCATATCATCATTATGCTTTAGGTTTGCTTTCTTATGCTAATCAGTAGCGCCAATTTAGGTGTGGCTGGATAGTGTACTGGTTAAGTGCTCTGCCTTTGACATGGGAGATCAGGGTTTGAATCCTGGCTAGGGTAAGTACCTATTCAGTAAGGCGATCAAGGCAAGACTCCCTAACTGCTGGGTGGCCTCTTGAGCGTGTCCTAGTGGCTGCAGCACTTGAGTGCAACAGGAGAAAAGCGCTATACAAATTTTTGGATTATTATTATTATAAAATTAACGCCATTCCAATAATGTAGCTCATTATTTTAAAAAAAACAACTTTCAAAACGTTGCCTCTTCTTTTTACATTTAAAACTTTAACAGAGGCTTTTTACCCTACTTCAGAGGCCTTGCCCAGGGCAGAAGTTTCAGGCAGATAAGGACTGTAATTATTTTTATTATTATCGCACACATAAGCAGAGAGCAAACCAAAGCTTTCATCAGTGGGGGCGGGGTACGTATGACACTGTGCTTAAAAGTGTTTAAAGAAGCCACAGAAACTATCTTCACACCTTTCCCTGGATAAATAATGGACAGCAAGTAGGGGAGGGGGGACATGGCAGCTCCTATAGCTTTTAGAAACCAGTAAAAAAAAGTGGTGCTTGGTTCTCTTTAAAAGTGCCTCCATACTAAATCATAATAAGGCACTGTGTCCTGCAAATTGTAATTAGGTAGTATACTGCAGAAATCGCATAAGTACCATACATAAAAAATCTGTATGGCAATAACATCACAAAGAGTTACAAAGATGGGCACAGGCCCTTAATACTTAGCCCTAGTAATTCCATTGTTCAGTGTGTGCGGGAATTTCAAACCAAGTTCCCGCAGTGTGGTGCTGATCCCTAATCCGCCCCTCTCCCCTCGACATAATGCAGAACACGTAGCGTGGGTGTGTGTCTGTACAAATGATCATTCCAAAACTGCAAGTTGAGGTGGACTCTAGCTCAAACTAGTGTAGCCTGGCTCTATTCTCAGCTGCTGGTACTTGTGTCATGGAAAACTCAATGATCGACTAATCACCATAACAACGGTGTCTGGAGGTATTCTCTGTGGGGCCTGGAGATACTGTGAGCTTGCAAAGAATGTCCTAACACAAAGATAGAAAAAAGTTTTACTGTTTTGTTAATTAGGTAAATATAAATTCCACACCTTGCACATTCTTACGTTGCTAGATTGCACGCTGTGTGTCACATCTTCACCCACAGTGACTTCTTAGCATAATGATACCCAAACAGAGAGCACATAAGTAACAAAAAAACTAACGAGTTGAGAGTGTTGAAGAGAGAAATGAGGAGAACATTTAGGAGAGCATTGAGGTGAGATATGAGAAGAGTGTTGAGTAGATACCTGAGGACAAAGCTGAGGAGAGCATTTAGGAGAGCGTTGAGGCAAGATCTGAGGAGAGTGTTGAAGAGAGAGCAGAGGACAAAGCTGAGGAGAGCATGTAGGAGAGCATTGAGGCAAGATCTGAGGAGAATGTTGAGTAGAGAGCTGAGGAGAGCACGTAACAGAGCGTTGAGGGAAGATATGAGTAAAGTGTTGAGTAGAGATCTAAGGACAGAGCTGAGGAGAGCACTTAGGAGAGCAGTGAGGCGAGATCTGAGGAGAGACATGAGAAAGGGGCTAAGGAGAGTGTTGAGGAGAAAGTTTTGGATGGAGTTGAGGGCAGAATTGAGGAAAGAACGGAGGAGAGTATTGAGGGAAAAGTTGAGGAGACTGCTGAGGAGAGCATTGAGGAGAGAGCTGAGGAGAGAGGAAAGTGTTGAGGATACTTTTGAGAACTTGCATTGAGGAGAGTGTTGAGGGAAGCAGACAAGAGGTGGAGTAGGAAAATCATCTTCAGAAAAGGAATTAAGAAAATGGGAGAGGTTTTGATCCTCCATTTCTAATGGACACAGGAGCTCCTATCTCCTATCTATGATAATACATTAATAGATATCAAGGGTAAAGTACTATATAATCTAATGGGCAATATAAATATCCAGATATGATGAAAGCAGTGTTGATCCTGCTGTAATCATTATGAACCAATTACATGGTGCTTGGCCTGTTAATCTGATTTTGTTTGAAATTGGGCCCTGACCCCGTGAATGGGTTCTTATTTGGTTGTTCTACTGTAGGGATTATAAAGGGTAATACCACATCCTTACACTCCGCCAAAAATGAATGAACAAACACCGTACCACGATGCTAGATTTCAAATTGTGTGTTACACCTTCACCCGCAGTTACTTATTGGCCCAGTATAACTTTCAGTACAAAGTACACACAAGACAACACAAAAGTAAGGAACTTTCATTTCACGGGGGAAGAGGAGGGAATCCCACATGAGGAGATGTGCTAGTCCAAAACCTGCCAGGCCCCTTTCACACTGGTGTGTTGCATTACCCTGTTTTTACTGCAGGGTACCGTTACACCAATGAAAGTCTATAGGGCATGTCATACTAATGCGATGCGGCCGAAGTGACGTATTCGGCACATGGACAATGCTGGCACAACAGTACGTTGGTATTGAACTTGTGTGGCGACCGGAAGTCATGTAAGTCTATGGCGACACAGGTTTTGTATTTTTTTTTCACGTTTGCATTGCGGTGTGCATTCAGGAAGAATATTTTTTTAATACACTTTCACGCAATTCAAACGTCAGCGACAGGAAGTGAGCGCTAGAGAGCCTGCAGCCAAAATGGAGATTACAACACACCACCTCAGTAATCTCCATAAACTTTTTTTTGGTGTTGCGGTCCGGTGCAATCAGCTGATCGCACCACACAGTCACACTACAATGCCAGGCGATGTGCTGTGTACCGCTGCCTGGTCACCAAATCATGATCGCAATTCACAAGCTGATGATCTTCTCAAGCGATACTATAAAGAAACTGTGAGAATCTGCTCAGCTGCCTGTGCAGACAGGCAGCGTTTTGATCACTGTTCACGTCTGCATTCTGCAGGTCTCTTTAAGAGAGACATTTTGTTAGTTCTGCAGCTTGCTGCTGAGGAATTTGGATACATTCGTTATGCAAATCCCCTACCTGCCTCCTGTGATGACTGGCAGTATAAAGGTTGGGATTACCCACAGTCCTTTGCTGGTCATTCCTTCAGGGTTTGTAGTACACACTCCTAGAGAGTGTCAGCCATGCTCTTGGTTTGAAGATCAGCTTAGAGTAATTCCTGGAAACTGTGCTAGGCAGATTTCCCTAGTGCAGTTAGGATTGTTTATCTGTTTTGCTTGTCTGTTGCGATGGTCCTGTCCCAGCGGTGGTCGATAGGAAGTCGTTCTGATCTCTGTTCTTGGAGCATAGCTGGTGCAGCGGTTGCTACCAGCTATCTCTTCTGTTCTGCCTCTCTGGATCACGCTAGCCACTTTTCGCTAGCGCTGTGGATCCTTCTGTTCTGTCTCCTGGGATCGAGCTAGCCACTTTTCGCTAGTGCTGTGGATCCTTTTGTTCTGCTACTCTGTACCTGGATCGCGCTAGCCACTTTTCGCTAGTGCTGTGGATCCTATCTCTCGCTTGTCCCAGTTTTCGTGTGTCTGTCTTGTCTGCTATGACCGCTTGCTGGAGGCTCGGTGAGGTAACCGTTAAGCAAGCGTTCGTGTCCTCTGTTTCATGTTTGTCTGTCGATGGTTAGTTAGGCGTGCTTGTCTCTGTTGTGCTTATCACGTGGAGACCGCGCATAACCGTGTGCACTGTTGCGAATGAGTGCGGTGTTCGCGGTTAGCTAGCGTTTGTTGTTTTCCGTATCTCCTCATTGTATTATTTGCTGTGCCTTTGCTACTCTCGTGCTCCGCCTTGCTGTAACCTTGTGTCACGTCTGGCGATCGCACCTTTTGCGATCGCGTTCCTGCTTCTTATCTGCTGTGGTATGTGCACAGTCGCGGGTTGGCGACTAATTTTATGCACACACACACAATCTGTCTCTGTGCTCACTCTCAATCGCTTCTCTTGCGATTGCGTTTCTTCCCTTCGTACAATTCCTGTCTGGCGTGTGTGGTAGGGCAGAGGAGCTGTTCCTCTGCACTCCACAGCTCCACCTGCCGACAGGAATTTCCCTCTGCAGGTGCATAGCACCTAGCCTGGGTGTCCTCAATTATACGCTTGTGGAGGAAATCCGCCGCGTCAGCGCACGTCTGGTGCGCTGACCACGGAGACGATTCCGCAATCGTTACAGAATGACCAGCCCAAACCAAAATTCCCAGGGCAGAGGGAACCTTTGATTTGATTCAGATGTCATTGCCTGAGACAAAAGCGTATGTGGATCCTATCATAAGTAGGATTGCACACTATATAAAAGCAGTTAAAAAATCGGTGCTCATCCCTGATCCCCACCCATATGGGGAATCGGGGATTATCTCGATACCGGGCTATTTGAACCGCCATTTGCCTCATGGGAAATTGGGGCCTTGGTGGAGGAATTTGATTTGGATTGGAAGGCCTTTTGCGATTTTATATCGCAAAAAGCAAGGATATCCGGAATGATTGTCTCGACTCTATGTACCTTTTGATTGATTCTGGTGAATGTGACGAATGTATTGTGGATCTGGTGATTTATGTGTGGGAAACCATTTTGGACGAATTGCACACACACCAACCAATTACTTTCAATAAAGAGACACCATTGTCACATGATCCTTCCTGTCTTCCTGGGGTAAAGCAAGTGAGTTTAAGCTCTGTGCGACCTGAGATGAATGAGTGTGCCTCGTTTGTGGACACCTGTGTGAATTCTGATGAAGTTTTTTCTGATTGTTTGGAGGTTGAATCTGTGCGATCTGATGCCTGTTTCTCAGATGTTCCTGCCGATTGTGATCGGCGTGAGTGTGTCAGTTTTGTCAATGATATGTGGGATCCCTTGTCATGTAAAAACAGATTTTCTTCTCCCAGTACTACTTTAAGATCCTCCATCTATGATCTTGCTATGGGGAAAATTCCCAAACTATGCAGTTTCAAGAGTAAGGGTAATGTGATTAATAAAGTTTCTCATGTTGTTGTCACAACTCCTTCTTCTAATATTGTTCAGTTTGTATGCTCAGACCTAGTCAGGTGTGAATGGGAGCCCCCGTTCCAGAAAAAGCAGCTTGAATCGCTGGTGTACGAATTGGAGAACGATTCAAAGTCGTTTTGTGAGTACTACATTGCCAGAAGTGAGTCTGTCTTGAGAGCATGTATAAGTTCTGCTTCTGCCTTAAGAAAAGGAAAGGGGTGTGAATTTGACTTTGTGAGTCCGCTGATTTGTATGTGGAAAATGATTCTGAATGAACAACGTGTACTTCATTCAGTTGATGTTTGTAAAAGCACATTGTCAGCTGGTGTTTCTGAGATCCAGCAATCCAGCCTGGAGACCTCTGAATCCCTGTCTTCGAAATGTCCACTTTTGCAATCGACTGCGATCTTGAATTCGCAAATTTTGCGTTCTGACTCCTCGGATTCGACACCGTTAGTTGAGTCCAAGAGTGAGACAGCGCCTTGGGTTTGCGAACCTGATACTGAAGCACCTTTGCTCTGTCCAGAGAAGATGTCTCTGAGCCTGCCCTGTATCATGAATAAAGACATTATGTCCACTCGCATTGACATTTGCGAGTCTGATTCTGAAGAAAGTATTGACTCTCCACCCAGTACTCTGGATGAGTCAATATTGCCTTGTACTATATCTCCTGCAGTGTCCCTAGAGGCTCGTTTAGGTATTGCTGCTATTTTCACCTGTTTTTCTGCACTTTTGGAATTTCAAGCTAGTTTGACTGCTACGCAGAATTCTGGGTTCAGTGAGAAGGAAGTTAGGGAGTCAGTGTGTGGTCCAGTGAATATGCCTGTACATTCCCCTCATGATTATGAAATTCAATCTCAGTTTATGGTGGAACCTTCCTTGGGACATCTGCCCTGTTCACAAGATAAAGTTCCAGTTTTGCCCTGTAACATGGATAGTTCAGAATCCTTCCTAGAAAACTTGAAAAATGATGTTCCTGAGGTCTTGTTTGATGTTCTGGAGGTCTCCGAGTTCCTCCCAAAGGGTGCAGAACTTGTAGGAGATGTCTCCTGCCCCCCCAAGTCCTTCTGAAGTGTTACCCTCTGCCGTAGGCATTGCTGCCTTGCTGGCTACCTTTTCAGCTCTGATGGAGCTTCACTCATATGTAGTCAATGATGATATTATTGTCACAGAAATTTCTGAATTTATATCCGAGTCTTTTGAAAGTCCAGTGCCTGTGACCTCCACTCATGATGATTCTCTGCCCGGTCCTGGGTTTGGTCTTGCCGTGCCGGACTCTGAGTTTGGCAGTTCCCCGACATGTCCTGAGGTTTCTCCTGTGCTGGTGTACCCCAGTGTGCTCTGTGACCCAGAAAGCCCAAGTGTACCTCGGTTACCAGCGTACTCAGATGCTTCCTCGGTGGAGACATGTTCTGATTTAGCCTGCCTGCTTGCATGCCCAGATGTGGTCCCTGAAAGTCCTGATCTTGATGGGTGTCCTGCTAATTCTGAATCTGGAACTGTCATAGGTTCCATGGGGGTGCTTGGTAGCTCTCCATGTGAGCCTGGTGAGTGTTCTGGCTTCTTGGAATCTCGGCGGAGCTTCAAGGCGTTCTGGGAGATTCCGAGAGAAGTTTTGCTTGGTACCCTAAATACGATCAACAGCGGCTTTTGTTTTGAAAGAGACACTTCGAACAGGTTTTGTGGCAGATTTGGTATTTTCGGACGCTCCTTGGAAGGTGGTGGGTATTGTCTGGAGGGTGTCGATGGCTTCTTCTCTGGCGTTCACAGCCCTGATGGGTGTTATACTGAGACTGGTAGTACTGATGGGCATGTTTTGGTGGCTTCTGTTTCCGATGAGGTCGGTTTCGGGTGGACTGACTCTGGAATTGGACCTTGTCGGGCTGCCCCGACCTTCATGAGTCTTCTGTTAGAGTGTTTTGGAGATATCAGTTTTGAGGGTCGTCTGGAATTCGACCCTAGAAGGGGGGGTACTGTGAGAATCTGCTCAGCTGCCTGTGCAGACAGGCAGCGCTTTGATCACTGTTCACGTCTGCATTCTGCAGGTCTCTTTAAGAGAGACATTTTGTTAGTTCTGCAGCTTGCTGCTGAGGAATTTGTTATGCAAATCCCCTACCTGCCTCCTGTGATGACTGGCAGTATAAAGGTTGGGATTACCCACAGTCCTTTGCTGGTCATTCCTTCATGGTTTGTAGTGCACACATTTCTAGAGAGTGTCAGCCATGCTCTTGGTTTGAAGATCAGCTTAGAGTAATTCCTGGAAACTGTGCTAGGCAGATTTCCCTAGTGCAGTTAGGATTGTTTATCTGTTTTGTTTGTCTGTTGCGATTGTCCTGTCCCAGCGGTGGTCGATAGGAAGTCGTTCTGATCTCTGTTCTTGGAGCATAGCTGGTGCAGCGGTTGCTACCAGCTATCTCTTCTGTTCTGCTTCTCTGGATCGCGCTAGCCACTTTTCGCTAGCGCTGTGGATCCTTCTGTTCTGTCTCCTGGGATCGCGCTAGCCACTTTTCGCTAGCGCTGTGGATCCTTCTGTTCTGTCTCCTGGGATCGAGCTAGCCACTTTTCGCTAGTGCTGTGGATCCTTTTGTTCTGCTACTCTGTACCTGGATCGCGCTAGCCACTTTTCGCTAGTGCTGTGGATCCTATCTCTCGCTTGTCCCAGTTTTCGTGTGTCTGTCTTGTCTGCTATGACCGCTTGCTGGAGGCTCGGTGAGGTAACCGTTAAGCAAGCGTTCGTGTCCTCTGTTTCATGTTTGTCTGTCGATGGTTAGTTAGGCGTGCTTGTCTCTGTTGTGCTTATCACGTGGAGACCGCGCATAACCGCGTGCACTGTTGCGAATGAGTGCGGTGTTCGCGGTTAGCTAGCGTTTGTTGTTTTCCGTATCTCCTCATTGTATTATTTGCTGTGCCTTTGCTACTCTCGTGCTCCGCCTTGCTGTAACCTTGTGTCACGTCTGGCGATCGCACCTCTCGCGATCGCGTTCCTGCTTCTTATCTGCTGTGGTATGTGCACAGTCGCGGGTTGGCGACTAATTTTATGCACACACACACAATCTGTCTCTGTGCTCACTCTCAATCGCTTCTCTTGCGATTGCGTTTCTTCCCTTCGTACAATTCCTATCTGGCGTGTGTGGTAGGGCAGAGGAGCTGTTCCTCTGCACTCCACAGCTCCACCTGCCGACAGGAATTTCCCTCTGCAGGTGCATAGCACCTAGCCTGGGTGTCCTCAATTATACGCTTGTGGAGGAAATCCACCGCGTCAGCGCACGTCTGGTGCGCTGACCACGGAGACGATTCCGCAATCGTTACAGAAACGTAAGCAATAATTATGGGATCAGGATCACAGATTGCCTTTGTATAAAATAAGAACACCTCCTTATAAACGACTCCCCTTACGGACCAGAGCAATTTTCACTGCTCCTCCCATTCATTCGCCAATAACTTTATCACTACTTATTGTTATAAATCACCTTTTTGCTTCGACACCAGCAACTTCTTAGAGTTGCACCCCACAGACTGTGAGATAACTTGACTCTCAACACAGCAAGTATTATTGGAGATAGACCGTTCTCAGGCGTCTTCAATATACAAGGAGTTTATTCACTACACAGATATACAGATACAGTTCATCATATCTTAGCCAAGCAGATTATTGCGTTGCGTTACAGCGTCAGGATTACCTTCCTGCTGAAGTTAATCAGGTCCTCTGATGTCTACCCTATGTTACATCATCTAGACTACCTATGTACAGCATACATCGTATCAGAACAGAAATGGATTATATAAAGGTTTAAGCCAGCAGGGACAGGTAGCAAGACAGAAAGTGCCACCCCATACTCCAGCTGTGAGTTTTATATGAACCAGAAAGAGGTAAATGTGACATCATCTGAGCCATCTATGATTGGTTTCGATCCCTTGTGATGTCAGGACACACACCTACTCGATTAATATTCCATAAGATAGTTTGCCCTAGATACCAAGAATCTCCATGTTGAATAAACATGGCTTTGTTTACTGTTCTTGTGGTCTCCATGTTGAGGTCAGTGAGACCTGTGGCTTTGCCCACAGAACAGCTTCTTGGTATGTTCTAGTTCTGCTGACAGAACTGTAGATTTTCTCTCTAAGAGAAAATCCCCTTAAAGGGCAGGTCTGCTCCCCAAGCCTTTTTGACTAACTCAGTCCAAATAACTGAGGCCTACTTAAATTATAACACTTCTCACACCAAAATTATTTATATATAGTTTTTTACACCATTTAGGCTGTCTTTAGGTGTGTACTTTTTGCTTAGAATTATTTTATTCTATATGCATTTTAACTGGAATAATAAGAAAAAATATATACTTTTCAGTTTTCAGCCATTGTAGACAGGGCCGGATTTCTGCAAAGGCCGGAAAGGCCACGGCCTAGGGCGGAAAAAAGTCAGAAGGATAAAAGGGCGGCAGGACCTGAGAGAGATAAGAGGCTGCATGTCAAAATAAATAATTTCTCCTGCTCCGAAGCGCCCCGGCTTTGCTGCACACACAGTCAGAATTCCAGAGCTCTGTGTATTTTCCTTACTTCGTGGTGTGTGATGAGACAGTGCTATCTCCTGAACATACAAGCTTCAGTTTATTGCCAGGGGTGAGAGAAACATGGATCACAATGTAGACACAATTTCTGATACAGTAAGGTAACCCTTTTAACTGAATGATTTCCACTTTACAACTCAAGTTGGGCTAAACAATGTATTGCTGGTCAGACTCTGTTAATGACTTGAGCCATTCCTTCTCCTCTCTCCCCCTGGATTGTAAATCTTAAACAGATAAGGGTTTTTTTTCCTTAGAGAGATTTATGACAGCCCCTTCTAAGCTAAATCTTAACCCCTTGCTGGCTCATTTTAAAGGCAGCAGTAGTCTAGTATGAGATAGACAACTTCTCTATAATTATAATTGCAAATGTACTGTTGTATACTTTTGTATTGTTACATTCTGTTTTGTATACCAAAAGTAATAACATATACTAAAAATTAAAAAAATATATATTTGTACCGTGTTGGCAAACAGTAAAAAAACACCTGTGAAAGAATCAGTACAATAAATACTATAAAATAAATGCAACAGATCTGTGATTACAGAAGAGCAGAGAGGGAGATGAACGCCGCTCTGCTACTTCATGCCTGGTACACACCATGCAATTTCCCATCAGATAGACGGGTTCGAATTGATTATTTCTGATAGGTCTAATCTGATTTCTGATCATTTTTCTAATCGACTTTGTATAAGTGATCGGAAAATCGATTCAACCCATCTATCTGGTGCGTACCAGGCATTAGAGACTCACTGCTCTGACAGGAAAAACAATCATTCATCATTTTTCAGAGAGAAAACATTCATAGGTATCCTGCAAACAAGTGATCGTTAAGGCTCATACACACATCAGACTATAGTCTTTGGAAAATGAAAGATCACACACCAATTTTACCCCCTTCCATGTAGTATGAGAGCCCTACTTACACAGTCTATTCTATGGAGCTGAACTCCCCATCAGACAGAAATCTTTGCAAGATGCTGCACACACAGATGCTGTACAGACACAAAAGATCAGTATCTGCAAAAGATCTGTTCCTGCAAAATGCATTCATAGTCTATGATACCTGCAGATCATCATACACACCTTGTTTAACAGACATTCATCTGCAGATCAGACAATCATCTGCAGATCTGAAGATCCATCCTGGTGGATCTGATCTGCAGATGAATGTCTGTTAAACAAGGTGTGTATGATGATCTGCAGATATCATAGACTATGAATGCATTTTGCAGGAACAGATCTTTTGCAGATACTGATCTTTTGTGTCTGTACAGCACCTGTGTGTGCAGCATCTTGCAAAGATTTCTGTCTGATGCGGAGTTCAGCTCCATAGAATAGACTGTGTAAGTAGGGCTCTCATACTACATGGAAGGGGGTAAAATTGGTCTGTGATCTTTCATTTTCCAAAGACTATGGTCTGATGTGTGTATGCACCCTGAGTGTGTGTGTGTGTGTGTGTGGGGGGGGGGTTGGTGGTACCGGGCCTAGGGCACTGGGAAGTCCAAATCTGGCCCTGATTGTAAATGTTAAATAAAAACATACTACTGTAGATTAAACCCACTTTTCCTGGTTATTACTAGTGTTGGGCGAACACCTGGATGTTCGGGTTCGGGCCGAACAGGCCGAACATGGGCCAGATGTTCGGCATGTTCGGCCCGAACGCCGAACTCAATGGAAGTCAATGGGACCCCCGAACATGCCCATTTTGAGGGCCCTATGGGGTCGCAGGCATAAGGGGGGAGCATGCCCCGATCGCGGGGGGTCAGAAATTCCCCCCACCCCCTCCGCTAGCGCTCCTCCCTCTGCCCGCTTCCCCATAAAAAAAGTTTGAGGCAAGTTAAATAGTACTTGGTGGCTGGCCTGGCACTGGCAGTGGAGTGAGGAGGAGGAGGAGTCCGAGTAGCAGAGTGACGCGTTGAGGCCGGGCAGCGGGCGGTTCAGCGGTAGTACCCTTGTGGTACTTCCGCCCTTTCTCTGACCTCACGTCCTCTACGTGATGACGCATACGAGGGTACGCGTGACGCGTACCCTCGTATGCAGAGGACGTGAGGTCAGAGAAAGGGCGGAAGTACCACAAGGGTACTACCGCTGAACCGCCCGCTGCCTGGCCTCAACGCGTCACTCTGCTACTCGGACTCCTCCTCCTCCTCACTCCACTGCCAGCGCCAGCCACCAAGTACTATTTAACTTGCCTTAAACTTTTGTATGGGGAAGCGGGCAGAGGGGGGAGCGCTAGCGGAGGGGGTGGGGGGAATTTCCGACCCCCCCCCCCCCCCGCGATCGGGGCATGCTCCCCCCTTATGCCTGCGACCCCATAGGGCCCCCAAAATGGGCATGTTCGGGGGTCCCATTGACTTCCATTGAGTTCGGCGTTCGGGCCGAACATGCCGAACATCTGGCCCATAGGGGGGCCGTATTGCGGCATGTTCGGGCGAACAGGGCCCTGTTCGGCCGAACAGGGGCCCTGTTCGGCCCTGTTCGGCGGCCATTCAGTAGTTCGGGACGAACCCGAACTTAAAAGGCCGAACACCATCAGGTGTTCGGCCGAACTCGAACATCACCTGAACAGGGTGATGTTCTGCAGAACCCGAACAGTGGCGAACACTGTTCGCCCAACACTAGTTATTACAACATTTAAATTATGTCCCCAGTACAATGTATGGCAACAATATTTTATTTGGAAATTAACCTCCTAACGACTGCGTCACGCTGATAGGCATGAATGCGGAGGCTCCCCCAGGACCGGCGTTAAGTCCTGGGGGCGTGGTTTGCAGGGCATCACGGGCATACCTGCTTGAATGAAGGAGCTCTGCTCCATCATCAGTCTCCCAGTGGCGATCGCTGCTAGGAGACTGTTAGACGGTGAAGCCACCATCTATTTACATTGTACAGTGCTGTGATCTATGGTAGTGCTGTACTGGGGACAGTCGTGTGACACGGCTGTCCCCCTGGGAGGCACAGAGAGCGATCGACTCTCATAGGCTGATACCTATGATAGCCAATCGATGTCATTGGCTGGCGGGGAGAGAAGAAAAATAATAAAAAAAAAAAAAACACACATAATGAATAAAAAAATAAATAAATAAACATTGGAGCAGCGATCAGAGCCCACCAACAGAAAGCTCTGTTAGTTGGCAGAAAAAGGGGGGGTATAACTTTTGTGCTGAGTTGTATGGCCCTGCAGGGAGCCCTTAAAGCTGCAGTAGCTTGAATTGTAAAAAATAGCCTGGTCACTAGGAGGGTGTAAGCCTGCGGTCTTCAAGTGGTTAAGATGTATTTTTTCAGTTTGTGCTTGTTTACACTGTCACTAATTACAAGTGGTCATTTGAAAAATAACAGTAATATACCCCCATGACATACATATTAAAAAAGTGGAGTCCCCAGGATAACTATTTATATATATATATTTTTTTTTAAAATATCACTTTTTTAACAAATCTTTTATTTTGGTAACTATGTGAGTGGGTGCAGTTAAGGGGTTAATTAATGGGGGGTTTATTTTTATTTAATTTAATGTATGTAGGTGTATTTTTACTATTTGACACCACACACACACACACACACACACACACACACACACACACACACACACACACACACACACACACACACACACACACACACACACACACACACACACACGCACACACACACACACACACTTTAAACCTGTGTACTGTGAACAGTGTTTACTTTCACTTTGTTAATGACCACCGCCATCTCACTGATGTCGGTGATCATTGATTACAGGCACCTTGTTTGGCTTTGTGAACACCTGTTGCCATTCACCGATCAGTGCAGTAATGGGTGGCACCGGGAGCACGCATGCACGTGGCAGGCAATTGCAGCAGAGTAGGTATATCTGAGGCTGGGATGAAGTCTCACAAAGCGAAGATATACTGTACTCAAACCAGAAACTGGTTAAAGGTGACACTCTGATTGCAAAAATGGTGAGTACATATCTCCTGAACTGTTAGCAGACTACCATTTCTGCATCAACAGGCCCTGCAGAGTCACACTTTCCTGGAAACAATGTCTGATGTCACAACATACCCTGGGGACTTGAACATTGGAAGCTATATGTTGGCCAACCAGCACCATCTAGCAGGAGAAATTCAAAAAATGAAGCTCTGTGTGTCTAGATACATAAAATAATTTTCAGATAACTGACAGGTCACACATAGCTGTCCTATACCCTGTGGCTGTACTGGAGGCTGGCAGCTTTGCCATAATCAGTATATAAGTGCTGTGCATTATTCTGTCTGCACTCAGATTCCAACACCCTTCTCCCTGCTCAGCAAGGTAAGAAAGCAAACACAGCCATATAGAATGCACCCAGCACAGGTATAGGGTACTGCTGGCAAAGGCACAGAGTATAGCCAGCACAGGCACAGAGCTTTTTAGTACATTGCAATGGAAAAAGTACCAAAAAGTTAGTTAAAAATTACTGTCAAAATTATTTTGAGTATTTGTTTGCTTGCTTGTGGTTTAAAGGGCATTTTATTGACAAGTTGTGAAAATATCTCCTAGGAGAAAGCTCGGGTGATAAAGTGAATTGTATATTGCTGAAAGCGTCGGACTCTCAGAAATCTGAAATCTTGGAAATCTGGTAAGTTGTAAGTTTATCTTAAAGGGTTTTCGATAGCATTTCAAGATATAAATGGTAGGTTTTTGTGATTCCTGCTCTTATCACATTTCTGAACTCCAAGTTAGCTATGTTTTGTTGCAACTCTTTACAAGGCAGGGTGTGGATTGTGCTAGTTGTTTTTGGTTTATTTTTGTAGGGGATTTTTTGTACATATTAACTATACTTTTACTGTGGCTTGCAGAGAGGGTAGCTGTTGGGAGATTGTGTGAGCTATAATAGTTCTTATGATGAGAGCCATTGGTAAGTCCATAGTATCTGGATCCATATTTTATCTTCAGCTTCAATATGGTCACAACTGTTTTATTGGTGAAGCTAAGTAATGCTTCCTTAAAGAGAACCCGAGGTGGGTTTTTAGAATCCTATTAGCACACCAGTGGCATACCTGGGGCATTTCACACCCGGTGCTGGGTATTATAAGACCCCCCCCCCCATAAAAAAGTAAAGGAGCGAGTGTGGCATACTAAGCGCGCCACGGCAGATAATGCCAGGTATAGGTGCCCCCTGTTTAGGTAATATAGTTGCCCCAGTATATGTAATAAAGTTGCCCCCAGTGTAGGTAGCTAACATAGTTGCCCCCAGTATAGGTAGCTAACATAGTTGCCCCCAGTATAGATAGCTAGTTGCCCCCAGTGAAGGTAGTATAGTTGCCCCCAGTGTAGCTAGTATAGTGGCCCCCAGTATAGCTAGTATAGTTGCCCCCAGGATAGGCAGCATAGTTGCCCCCAGTGTAGGCAGTATAGTTGCCTCATTATAGGTAGTATAGCTGCTGCCCCCAATGTAGGTAGTATAGCTGCTGCCCCCAATGTAGGTAGTGCTGATGCCCCCCGTGTAGCTAGTATAGTGGCCCCCAGTATAGCTACCCCCAGTATAGGTAGTATAATGGCCCCCAGTGTAAGTAGTATAGCTGCCCCCAGTGGAGCTAGTATAGTTGCCCCCATTATAGCTAGTATAGTGGCCCCCAGTATAGCTGCCCCCAGTATAGGTAGTGGCCCCCAGTGTAAGTAGTACAGCTGTCCCCAGTTTAGGTAGTATAGTGGCCCCCAGTATAGCTACTATAGTGGCCCCCAGTTTAGCTAGTATAGTGGCCCCCAGTGTAGTTAGTATAGTGGCCCCCAGTGTAGCTAGTACAGTGGCCTCAATATAGCTAGTATAGTGGCCCCCAGTATTGCTGCCCCCATTGTAGGTAGTATAGTGGCCCCAGTGTAGCTAGTATAGTGGCCCTCCAGTATAGCTAGAAGGAGGGGTAGCGGGGACAGCAGCGGGGAGGGGGGACAGAGCACCCCCTCACCTGTGTCCCCTCCTTCGGTCTCTCTTCCCCTCCAAAATGCAGGCAGCAAACAGGCAAGCATGGCGGGCGGGAGGAGAATAACTCACCTCACTTTCACGTTCCAGTCGCTGGAACGCTGCGTCGCTGTCACGTGCCTCTTCTGTGCCTTCAATGCTGGTCACTGTGCTTCCGCTCATAAGGAAGCACAGTAACCAGCATTGAAGGCGCAGAAGAGGCACGTGACGGCGACGCTTCGTTCCAGCGACTGAAACGCGGAAGTGAGGTGAGTTATTCTCAGCCCGCCCTGACTGTTTGCTGCCTGCTGCCCGCATTTTGGAGGGGAAGAGAGGCAGAAGGAGGGGACCCAGGTGAGGGGGGCTCTGTCTCCCCTCGCCGCCGCTGTCCCAGCTACCCCTCCTTCTAGCGCTGCTTCCCCTCCTGCTCTGCCATCATGGGGGGTCGTGGTGACAGAGGCTGGGTCTGCATATACCTGTAATGCCCAGCCTCTGTTGCTATACTGTCTCCCCCCAGGCCCCCCCTGCACTCTGCTGTCCCCCATAAATCAAGCTGCCGTGCTTGTGACACACAGCGTGTCACTAGCAAGCTGTTTACATCCAGACTGTCACTCTCCGCCGCTCCCCTGGCGCCTCTATATTGTCACTCCCCGCCTGCGTCCCTTCTCTCCCCGCTGATTGAAGGGAAGGGACGCAGGCAGGGAGCGGCGATATAGAGGATGCGGGGGAACGGCTGAGAGTGACAGTGTGGATGTAAACAGCTTGCTAGCAACACGCAGAGTGTCACTAGCACAGCGGTTTGATTCATGGGGGACAGCAGAGCGCAGGGGGAGCCTGTGGGGGGAAACAGTATAGTAACAGAGGCTGGGCATTATATGCAGACCCAGCCTCTGTGGGCTAATAGTATTCAAAAAACCCAACTTGGGTTCTCTTTAACTACTTTGGCCTCCTGGACGTACTAGCTATGCCCAGGGGGCCATGTGCGCGTCTGCGCGCTCCCGCGGCCGATCGCGCTCGTGCACGCGCGCTTCCGGCCGCGGATCGTTAGCCCACGAATCAGTGCATCGGGCTATGGTGCCCAGGCCCCACACCCACCACTGCTGCCCAACATGAGTGCCCCCCGGGCACCACAGGGCCCCCACTGTGTCTGCGCCCTCAGTACCCAGCCGTGCGGACTTGTAATTAGAAGCGCTACTCCTGGTTCGAGTGAACTCTGCTGTCCGCCTCCATCATGATGCCCCCGCTGCTTCTGCTTTCTGCTTTCTCTCTACTTTCCGTGGACAATCGGTTGCACCTGTCTTGTTGGGAGCGTGTCGCTGTGTAGCGTCCAGTGCCGAAAATGGCAGCGCTCATATCAGCTCTCAGGCTGCTCCTCCTGTCCCACTCTTTCTGTTCCTGCTATCAGTGTATGTAATTGCTATGCTTGTATTACGTTAACTGTACGTGTATGCTGTAATGCCCTTGTTTTTGCTTTTTATTTTTGTTCTGCTTTTATTGTTTATACGTATGTACCATGCTTGACTGTTTACGATGCTCTGCTTCATTTTACGCACAAGCTGTTAATGTTGTCCTATGTATGCTTGTCCCATGTCTACCTATGTACCATGCTCAAACGTATGCTATTTTCTTGTTTTTTCTTTTCACCAACGACCCTGTATGTGCCAAAACCAATTCCGGGTACAACCCACCGTTGTACTTGGCGAAATAAATTCTGATTCTGATTCTGATTCTGATCACTGATTCCTCTCCCCTGCAGAAAAAGCGACAGCTTCTCTCAGAAGCTCCGCTTTTTCGGGCAGTTGCGTCCCCCATACGTCCCTCTAAGCGTACATTACGCTTAGAGTGACGTCATGTAAACAAACTCATGGCCGCCATCTTGTGGCCAAAAAGTAAAACTACAACTAAAAGTAAAAAAAAAAAACCTTAACACACATTTACATTATAAAAGTTCTGTTTACATCCCACCCTCACAAAAAATACCCAAATAAAATGTTTAATATATAAAAAAAAAAAAAATTACAATAATAAAAAAAAAAAAAAATGTAAATATTTACATAAGGGTCTAAACTTTTTAAATATCAATGTAAAGATGAAATATTTCTATACTTTTTTTATTTTAAACTTGTAAATAGTGATCGATGCAAAACGGAAAAAATGCACCTTTATTTCCAAATAAATATTGTCGCCATACATTGTTATAGGGACATAATTTTAACGGTGTAATAACTAGGACATATGGGCAAATACAATACGTAAGTTTTAATTATGGAGGCATGTATTATTTTAAAACTATAATGGCTGAAAACTGAGAAATAATGAATTTTTTCCGTTTTTCTCTTATTCTTCCTGTTAAAATGCATTTACAGTAATGTAGCTCTTAGCAAAATGTACCACCCAAAGAAAGCCTAATTGGTGGCGGAAAAAACAAGATATAGATCAGTTTATTCTGATAAGTAGTGATAAAGTTATAGGCTAATGAATGGGAGGTGAACATTGCTCGGATGCATAAAGTGAAAACGACTGAAGGCTGAAGTGGTTAAAGGTAACCTGGTGTCCTTGTTGCACCGGCAGCTCCTCGGCTTAAATTCCCCGCCACGGGGGACTTAGGAAGTCTTTGGGAGCCAAATCCTCCCGAAGACAGGTGTCTCCATACTGCGCACGTGCGAGTGTGCGAGACAGGGTGCTCACACATGCGCAGTATGGAGCAGCCAGTCTTCAAAAGCACTCGGGCTCCAGAAGACTTCTGAAGCCTCCTTCGGCGGTGGACAGAGCAGTATTTGATTAATTTAGTCAAATACTTCTACGGGGGAGCCAGTGCTGGAACGGGGACCAGAAGAGGAGAGGAAAGGCTCTATAGGACCCAGAGCCTTCCCTCTCCCTAGGTAAGTATGTGGTTTCTTTTTTTTTTTTTTTTAAAGACTCCCATTAGCGTTAAAGGCTCCACTTTTGACATGGGAGATAGAGTCTACTTCTGGGTAGGTTCAGTACCTATTCAGTAAGGAGTACTTGGGCAAGACTCCCCAGCACTGCAGGATAGCCTACTGAGCGTGCCCTTAGTGGTGAAGCTAAGTAATGCTTCCTTAAAGGGAACCTTAACTGAGAGCGATATGGATATTTCCTTTTAGATAATACCAGTTGCTTGGCAGTCCTGCTGCTCTCTTTGGCTGCAGTAGTGGTTGAATCACACACCTGAAACAGGCATGCAGCTAATCCAGTCTGACTTCAGTCAGAGCACCTGATCTGCATGCTTGGTTAGGGGCTGTGGCTGAAAGCATTAGAGGCACAGGATCAGCAGGAAAGTCAGCTAACTGGCTGGCTACAGAAGGGAGAGCTAACTGGTATTATTTTAAAAGGAAAAATCCATGTCCTTCTCAGCTTAGGTTCCCTTTAACCTCCTTGCCGGTTCAATTCCTCCGGCAAGGAGGCAGCGCAGAAGGTTTTTTTTTTTTTCTTTAAATCATGTAGCGAGCCCCTAGGGCTCGCTACATGATAGCCGCTGAGCGGCGGCATCCCCCCACCCACTCCGATCGCCTTCGGCGATCAGAGTAAGCAGGAAATCCCGTTCAGAACGGGATTTCCTGCAGGGCTTCCCCCGTCGCCATGGCGACGGGGCGGGATGACGTCACCGACGTCATGGTCGTCGGGACGTCATAGGGAATCCCGATCCGCCCCTCAGCGCTGCCTGGCACTGATTGGCCAGGCAGCACAGGGGTCTGGGGCGCAGCGGGTAGCGGCGAATCGGCAGGTGGCGGCGGCAATCGCATACCACAACGCAGCTAGCAAAGTGCTAGCTGCGTGTAGGGGAAAAAATTATGCAAATTGGCCCAGCGGGGCCTGAGAAATCCTCCTGTGCAGGTTACCCCGAGCTGAGCTCGGGATAACCGGCAAGGAGGTTAAAGGGAACCTGAAGTAAGAGGGATATGGAGGCTGGCATATTTATTTAATTTAAAACAATACCATTGACTTTAACCAGTACACTATTCAGCCACTAAGTATAGATGACCTATACTTGGTGAGGTCAGCTTAATCCCTGAATAAAAAATCTGGAGACAGAGCCTTCTGTCATGCTGCCCCTACTCTTTGGAACTCCCTGCCACACCCAGTAAAGACAGCACCATCCCTGGAGCTATTCAAATCCAGACTGAAAAGCCACCTGTTTAGCCCGGCATTTCCGGACTTATAAAATTCTTCCTCTGTACCACGATGGTCGGAGCCATGCTTATGCGCTTTAGTGAATGCTAATATGGATATTGGGAATGCTGTAGATGTGATATACTTGGACTTTGCAAAGGCCTTCGACACTGTTCCCCACAAAAGTCTGGTGCAAAAGTTGAGGATGCAAGGACTGGGGAAGAGTCTGTGTTCATGGATAGGGAACTGGCTAATGGACAGAAAACAAAGAGTTGTGGTCAATGGATCATACTCAAAATGGGAGACTGTTAGCAGTGGGGTCCCACAGGGGTCTGTTCTGGGTCCAGTGCTCTTCAATTTATTTATTAATGACCTAGTAGATGCAGTAGTGAGCAATGTTGCTATTTTTGCAGATGATACAAAATTGTGCAGAATCATTAACTCTCAGGAAGATAGTGTCATATTGCAACAGGATCTGGATAGGATGGCTATATGGGCACATACATGGCAGATGAAATTCAATGTTGACAAATGTAAGGTCATGCATTTTGGACGTACTAATGGTCTAGCACCATACAAAATAAATGGGATACAGTTGGGGACATCAAACTTGGAGAAGGACTTAGGAGTACTCATTGACAACAAGTTAAATAATCGTACTCAATGCCAAGCAGCTGCAGCTAAAGCTAACAAAATTTTGGGATGCATTAAAAGGGAAATAAAAACTCGAGATGCTAGCATAATATTGCCCCTGTTTAACTCTCTAGTAAGGCCACATCTGGAATATGGAATTCAGTTCTGGGCACCACATTACAAAAAAGATATTGCAGTTTTAGAGCAGGTGCAGAGACGAGCAACAAAATTGATGCGTGGGATGGAAGGTCTCACTTATCGAGAAAGGTTAGATAAACTGGGTTTATTTAGTCTAGAGAAAAGACGCCTTAGAGGGGATCTAATTAACATGTATAAATACATCAGAGGGCAATATAATACCTTGGCGGATGAGCTTTTTGTCCCTAGGCCTTCTCAAAGGACTAGAGGACATGATCTGCGCATGGAGGAAAAATGTTTTAGCCATTTATTTAGGAAAGGGTTCTTTACAGTAAGAGTGATTAAGATGTGGAATGCATTGCCACAGGAAGTCGTTATGGCAAACTCTATACCTGCATTTAAAGGGGGCTTAGATGCTTTCCTTGCGTTGAAAGACATCCATGGCTACAATTACTAGGTAATGCCTAATGATGTTGATCCAGGGATTTTATCTGATTGCCATCTGGAGTCGGGAAGGAATTTTTCCCTTTAGGGGCTAATTGGACCATGCCTTGTAAGGGTTTTTTCGCCTTCCTCTGGATCAACAGGGATATGTGAGGGAGCAGGCTGGTGTTGTACTTTATACTGGTTGAACTCGATGGACGTATGTCTTTTTTCAACCAAAATAACTATGTAACTATGTAACTATGAGTCCCATGGGAGAAAAGCGCTCTACAAATCTTATTTGTTGTTGTTGTTGTTGAATATTTTGTGTTGGAATGGGAATCAAGTTTAAAGTTGAAGTTACAATACTTTTTAAAAAAATGTTTATTTTAAGTTAACTTTGTAGAAGGAGACTGTGCTGAACTTTCAGTTAGTATTCTGTACTCAAAGACTCAACTACAGTCCTGTTACATGTTTGCTGTTTGCGACTTAGTTTCCCAAAATATCTGGGTGTGGGCGAATAGGCTCTGCCAGCGAGGACGTCAGGAAGGAATGCGTGTTCCTAATCCCTTGATAGGTTTGATGCAATGAATGTGTTTGCATGTTTGCACTATGCATGTTACAGGGCCAGAGTTAGGACACCTATGTTTACCTGGGTACTTCTGCGCAGTATAGGTGACTAAGCATAAGAATACATTCCTCTGTGAACTAAGACCCCGGATTTTAACTTAGCTGTAGAGATAACAGTGGTGCCTGGATGAGTGAATCTGTGAATGCATTTGTTTGAACATTTTCATGTGTGCAAAAGGTTACTGATTTTTGCTATTTTTTGGCCACACCCCCTTCAGCACCTCCCTTTCCTTAATAACTTATTGAATGTCCTAACTAGCGGTGATGTGCCTGGATATATGTTTTTTTTCTAGACTCTGCCAGAGGCGCCCTTATGAGGTTGAAGGTGACAGGTGACAGTGGACAGCCCTGGTGTGTCCCTTTTGTTATAGTAAATGTTTAAAAAAGTTGGCCAGCTATATAAACTCTCGCTAATGGAGATATATATTAGCGATGGACAGACATGGGCATTTTCATTTCACCATAATTTTTTGCAAAAAATGTCACATTCTCACACAAGCAAGAATATTCTCAAAAATACATAAAAATGCACAGCAAAATACATTTTTACCAAAAGCTTATGGACATAAGAAAACACATTTTTGCACAAATCAGTAGATATGTGAAAACTTAAGTCCATGGTTAAGTCCATAATTAAGTCCATGGTTAAGTCCATAGTTAAGTCCATGGGAATGAGAAAATACATTTTTAAGAAAAGCAAGAAGTTTTGATCCAGAATATAATTTATTGGCTAACTACTAATAATATAATAATATTATTTTAGTTAGCCAATAAATGGTATCATCCTGAATCAAAACTTCTTGATTTTACTCAGCGGCGTACCTAGAAATCCCCTAGGGCCCGCTCAGGGACTTTTGTGGGGCAAGAGAGGTCGCAGCACAAGAGGAGAGCATGGCCGCAGATCGGTGGGGAGGGGGGACATTCCCCCCCTCCCTCACCTCGGGCTCTCCTCTTAGCACCCCCCCTCCTACAATCATTGGTGGCAGCGGGCAGCAGCAGCAGCGGCGGCAGGCTGAGCACATACCTCCTTCTCGCAGTAGGTCTTCCGATCTCAGTGCTTTATGTCACTTCCTGTGTAAACAGGAAGTAACATGTAGCTCTTAGAGATCGGAAGACCTCCGGCTAAGGAGGTATGTGCTCAGCCTGCCGCCGCCGCCACTGCTGCTGCCCGCTGCCACCAATGATTGTAGGAGGGGGGGCGCTAAGAGGAGAGCCCGAGGTGAGGGAGGGGGGAATGTCCCCCCTCCCCACCGATCTGCGGCCATGCTCTCCTCTTGTGCTGCAACCCCTCCCGCCCCACAAAAGTTCCTGAGCGGGCCCTAGGGGGTCCCCCCCCCACGGCGGCAGGGGCCGCATCCCCTATTGTTACGCCAGTGCTTTTACTGATGGCTAACACGGTACAATACCCTACTGCTATTTTCAAGAAAGTTCTTATGTTTGCAAAATGTGTATATTATTATTATTATTATTAGCACCAACATATTCCGTGGCAATGTATATTTGCAAAACTTCCATTACATTTTTGAAAATGTTTATTTTTGATACAAAAATGGCACATCACTCAGGCTCACCCTAATATATATAATGACATAATGTCTCAAAGGACACCTGAAGTTCCTTCTTCACAGTACCAACTGCCTGGCATCTGAATCACACATACCAGAAACAGGCATGCAGCTAATCAGTAAAACTTCTGTCAAACAGATGTATACTTGTTCAGAGTCCATAGCTAAATGTATTAGCCAGGCAATTGCGTATGAGCGAAATTGCTGCCGGGAGACTTGGGCGCAGGATACAGCCAATTTACAGCTTACCCTGCTGCTGCGCAAGTCCTGGTAGTGTTAATTACTATTCCCCCTCCAGGTCCACATGGATGGTGGGGAATGATGTAATTCAGCCTCCAGCTATTGCTGGAGGCTGAATTACAGTGTTTTAAAAGTAACCTCAGCTCCATCTTCTGATGGTGCTGAAAGGAGTTGGATCTATTTAAGTTCATGTCAGATATCAGATGCTCTAGACTACTTCATTTCCTGGCGCCAGGACATAAAATGGTTAATCAGAACACACAGACACAAGAGATGTGAGCACAAATTATGCTGAATCTTTATTACAGTTGCTTTCCTTATATCCTACTCAATACAGGATTTTGCTCATGCGCAGTTTATCATCATATGTCACCATAATTACAGAAAGTCATGTGATTTACGAGAATTAACACAGTTCAATGATCACGGGGAAAACATGTTATTTATGACATTCCAGGTGTCCCCAGTTGGGGCATTTTATGGGTTTTGCCCAGAGAGAAGAATTTGGCTATTCTCTACCTCATGCAGCCAGCTCTTCCTGCACAGATGTGTGTGGGTGGCTGATTGTTCTATAGACACATTAATATCACACTGAATAGATACATGAGGCACAGACTTAGATACATGTATGCTTGTATATGAAATTGATCTATATACTAATATATATACATACATATATATATATATACATATATACCTACATATCCTTTCAGTCCCCCCTTTGGTCATTTCTTCCAAAGGAAGAAGATGACCATACTAAAGCCAATACCTAAAGCATCACAGTGGGCAAAATTTTGGTCGAAGTCTCCTAATGGTCAAAACACGAATAGCTATTTGGTAAAGTACTCATAACAAAGAAAATGATTAAATAACCTGTAACCTTAAATAATCAATTAAACAATGTTGGCCAATCTAATGGCCGAACAAATCAGAAAAATCAGAAAAGAACCAAATCAGAAATTATTCAGGAAAAAACCCAATAATTATTTTTCCTGATGCAAGAACATTTCTCTTTCCTGATGTGATCTAGTAAAGATCTTATGCGGACTACATGTGAGGGTACACTCATGTGTTTAACTTAGCCTGCGGCAGGAATATTTCTCTTAGATCAATATAAGAAGCTTTCTTATCTCAGCACTTACTCCAAGAGAAACTTCCATCTGCTCTATTTTAGAAAAGGCTTGTCTAAATACTAGGCCTCGGGTAGGCCAGGGTCAAAAACCCTTATGATGGCAACTAACTCATGCATAAGGTGGCTATATTTGGGAGATAGTGGTCTTGACTCGACAACCGTTTGTGAGGCATGGCAAACTTCTCACCTTCCATCAGCCATTGTACTCCAAGCTATCTCTGTATCCTTTACTCAAAGTCACACACTCCTGTTAACCCAGGGGGTGGACACCAACCCAACTACAATCATACTCAGGTCTTAATGCCCAGAGTACAGAGGCTGAGGTCAGAAATACAGGAGTACTGCCAGAACTCACCAAGCAAGTCAAAACGTAGCTACAGGCCTCAGTCCAGGACACATTTGTGAGAGGGAATACAGATCACAGCAGAAGTCTAGGGAACAAGGCTGCATGAGACCATCAACATCTCTGGCCTTCCAATTATCCCATATTAAATATACCAATCCGGTTGCTCAAGGCAACTGTGTTGCTGTGAAATTGTAGTCCATCATACCGACCGAAGCCTGTTATGCTTGCTCAGACAAACAGATACAACTCTGATTTAACAAGGGAAGGGAATGTTAACTAATTGACTTTTTACCACAGTAATGGTAAATATCTAAACAAACACACTACAAATCAAAGCAGAAAAAGATGTAACTAATAGCAACTGCTGCCATAGATACTCTTTCAAGGTCAGGACTAACAGGACAACTGTAATGATGGCTACCTTCAGATTTAACCATACTAGAAGGACTCTGCTAATCACACATATGGACACTCACCAACTATATTCACAATCAGGATAGGACACAACACAATAGCAACATGGACCCTTCACAAAACAATTATGGCCAGATTGAATCTACTGAAGACCAAGGTATCAGAGAATAGGAGACTTGTTCCCTGAAAATTGCCCACTGAGATCAGGCCTGCTGAATTATATGTGTAGCAACACGTAAGCGTGGGTATGTAGATATATATATATTTTACTGTCTAATAAATATACACTTTTATAGTTATCTGGGTTGAAGAAAGATGTGTGTACATAAAGTTTAACCAAAACAAAGCACCACACCGGCCCATTTCACTGCTGATCCAGAAGAAGGCGAAAAACCCTCATAAGGCATAGTTTTATTAGCCCCATAAAGGGAAAATTCCTTCCTGACTCCAAAATGGCAATCAGAAAAAATCCCTGGATTATTCAGCATTTGGCCTTAGTTAGTAATTGAGATAAAAATATCAGCTCATTACATATCAACCCATTATCTAACTTACAACTAGCTCTCTTTCTATCATATCCTTAATATAGTGACCCACCCCTCATAGCAGCTGATTCAATCATTGATCTAAGATCGGCATTAAAAATATCCAATCCTTGATCAGACAAGTGAACCCTATCCGGGCGGAATAAGTTAGGCCGGGAACCCTCAAGCTTATTATGCCAGTAAGAAAAACCCCTTATAGCTGGCAGGGATCTAGATAATGCCCTATTAATGAATGTCTTAATGGCCCTTAATCTATCTTGGGGAAAAATCCACACCCGTCTGGGAATGATTTCAGAAAAAACCAACACACATTGGGGAATGATCTCATATCAAATCATATTTCATGCGGTGTAACAAATCAATAGTGTTAGCTTTACCCACGTCATTCCCACCCAAGTGACAAATAAGAATGTCTGGCATAGGAAATTTCCGCATTAAAGAAGTAACCCTACCAAAAAACATATTCCAAATCATCCCTCTAATACTGAACCAATAGATCATGAAGTTATTTTTAGATAACCCAAGGTTTTCCCCATAGTCACTATTAGTAGCTTTCCTACGAGCCCAATACACATAAGAATGTCCCGCAATCCATACAATCTTCCTGGGTCTGAGATCCAGATCTTGTTCCATTCTTCAACAGATGACACACGCAACTATGGAACTGATGAAAAAGTCTCTTTTTGGGATTCAGGACTTAGTCGACCTATTTCACCCTCTACAGTGGAACCAGTAGAAAATCCTTTTGTTAAAGATAGACTCAGGATAGCCCCAGACTCCCTCTGGATGGATGACTTCCGGATGGCTCTGGTCAGGTAGTCAACCCTTATCCTCCTCAGGATAGATGTCTGACAAGTTGTTTCTGAAAGAATAAAGAAAAATGTGCGAGTATCATGTTTTTCCCAAAAATCCAATAAGTCATTTATTTTTCCTAGTACTTGTAATACTACTATGATTCATACTCTCCACCATGAACTTCAAAACATACTTAGCGGATCTTTCTGTGATCCTAACGGATCTCTCGCAATACCCCGTTCGCATGTCGTCGAGTCGCTGTACCCGTGCGAGTATGTGACTCCATACATGGCAGAGAGGATAAATACCCAATGAATTTTTACACCATAATGAATTCCCATTTTTCATTCTTCCATTACAAGTCACACTCTCATTCCATCATACCTTCCACAATCATACCAAACCCTAAATAGTGATGTATTTAAAGAACTTAGGTGGCCCTAGTGCAATATCTCACTACCCCTTCTTACTATACAACTACATGAAATGACATGACACAGATCACTAGGCCTGGGCAGGGCGGGCTCTTTCCCCTCTTTGACCATACATTAAAGTTATTTTAATGTCTGGTCAGAATTAGTGAAAGGCTACTATGAGCAGGGTCACAGTAAAGCGGAACAGTGGCCAGTATTGTCTCCCTGTAATAGGGTTGGGTCCCCTTTTAGATTTAAAGCTACAGACATACAAAGAACATCTGTAGTGTCCTTTTCCCCATAGTGCGCTTAAGGTACTATACCTATGGTTGTCCCCAAGACACACTTCTATAGGCACACATACAAAGAACAGCACTACAGAGACTAGGCTAAGGCCTCTTTACTAAACAGACACTGAACTACAGATTAAACAGAACTGAAAAAATCCTGTCAGGGGTAAAACATCTAAGCAGTACACTATAAAACAGTGTATTTTCCTCTGGAGTCTTCAGAACAGTGAAAAGTCCGTAAAATAATTGTCATACCAACATCAAATGATTCTGCAGTTTGTCAAAAAAGTTCAAGCACTAAAATAAACTATTTTCCTAAGGATGAAAAAATGTACTTATTTTCCTATGCTGAGTATAAGGATTTAATTTAATTTAATGTAAGGGTTTTGGGCTTAAAAAAAACATCTATTCTTATTAAATACAGGAAATGATCTCAAGAATGACCTGGACCCATATATGAAGCCTTAAATGGCGTTTCTGCTAAAGTATTATGCAGTTACAGCATACTACCCACAGAAACTCAGATACAGGAAATTCAGTGTTTTTATGCAAATCATGCAGACGGATCTCAAAATTGCTTCATAGTTGTACAAATCTAAGATCAGATACAATATCTCCTTAACAGTGATACTTAGAAACATTTGAATCAGAATGTAGGCAGTTGCATTTCATTTTAACAATGTGGTTTTGGAGGAGCATTTTTTTTTCTTCTCTCTGTGTGGCGAAGAGAGATAGATTTATGATGAGGACTTATTAGTATTTTTTATATATTCTGGTGGACCAGACCAGCATGGAGGACTTTACAGAGACTTTACAGAGGCAGCATTTCAACAAAAAGTAGGTGTGTTTTTATATAAGATATCTATCTGTTAGGAGTTTTAATTAAACATTCCCTATCAACGTATGAGCAAAATTTTATCCTCAAAATGTCTAGGAATGATCCGCATTGAACCACCGAATATAATATATGAATCCTATATGACTCTGAAATATGTTATTTCAGTAGTCCATAGAAATTCTGTTCAAATGAACACCACTAACTATTACTTTAAAAAAAATGTGATACAATTTCTAACTCTAATTACACATATTATGAGTCCAAGTGACAATTGCCACCATATCCATAAAGTTATTAAGTTGTACTAAAAACTCAATTCATTTTATACAAAAAAACTATACTAACACGGTGGTGCAGCAACCAGTGCTTTCACCTTGTAATGTTACTCAAATCTCTGCCTGGTTAACATCTGCCAGGAGTCTGCATGTCCTCCCCGTGGCTGCATGGGTTTCCCCCAGGCACTCAGTTTCCTCACCCAAAAAAACACAGACAAATCAACCGGCTTCCTTCCAAATTGGCCCCAAACTATGATATATGATTACACTATACTACCTATGAAAAAATATCAGACCCCTTTTTGGACACGATATAAAAACTCCAAAAATCTATTCTGCATTATGGGAAACTTCATTCAGATACATATGGACCTGGGTGACAGTTAGTATCAATTAATTAATCTAATTTAATTTGAAGATACTAAGTTTCAGGATTAGGTCATTATTTACTAACCTCTGTATCTAACTGAGAGAAACCTAAGATGTTGTTTAGATAAATATGACAATTAAATTACATTCTTACACATTACGTATTCAGAAAAGCTTTTTAACTTTCATTTTCTTCAGCAGAAAAAAAAAATGACAACTAGTACGTTTAAGTTACTTCCTCATTTTATTGCTGGTGGCATAGTTTCCTCAGAGAGAGAGAGAAAAAAAATCCACTTTTAAAAAATGACATTTAACCCCTTTTTTTTCAGACTCTGCCACTATCAAGAATACATCTGTATATATGCAGAAATACTTGATATTTCTCCACATCTACGGACATATATGTTTCTTAATTAATCTAATGTTTTAATGTTAGACCCCATTAGAAAAAGTAATAAACTTTTTACTTCCTCATTTTTATTTCTCTGTCACTGACTACTTCAGAATAGGAACCCATACGGATGTTGGCGGGCGCAGATTAGATCACTTAAAAATGACATGTCCTCATTTTTAACCCTTTCAAACTTAAAGGGGAATTCTTGATTATTTCAAGATTACCTTTAAAAATCATTACCCATAGGCGTGTGTATCTGTCTAATTAACTACTTGCTAATAACTAATTTAAAGAAGCAATGTCCTAATGAGAAAAAAAGAAAATTTAGTTTATGAGGCAGATATACCCATGGTTTCAACACACACTTTCACGGGTGAACTAAGGAGCTGCGGGCCCTGGTGTAAGTTTTACATTAGGGCCCCCCCAAGACCTCTATACATAGCAATTGATACAGCGCGCCAAAATTTATCAAAGACAACTACAGCGTCAGAGATACAAGAAGGGGATTAGGGATTGCTACTATTCAAAGCATCTATAGAAGTGATTATTACCACTACAGGACAAATAGAGAGCTAATACTGCGATAGAGGGTGGACCCTTCGGGGCCCTTGTGGACCAAAGGCCTAGGTGCGGCCACTACCTCTGTACCCCCCCTATTGCTACGTCCCTGCGGATATTACCTCTCTCTACCATACATATGACAATCATGTACTCGATACAATCTCTCAATTTTCACACATATGTGTCAGTTTACACATAATACATATGAATACATTGTGATACATGTTATTTTATAACTATACCCAAATTTGCAGGAAATTAATTACATTACTGTATTTCGGAAATGTTTTTTTTCCAACGAAGTTTGTATTAAATGACCCATGGATAATTCAGACAATATTAATGATCGGTCATCTACAAAAAGTCCAGTATAACAGAATTTTTCCCAAGGTGGCATCTGAAACCAGTTTTGTACGTACATAGAATTTATACTGGCGATTTTCTGCAAGTGACCGCTCTTATCTGAGTTTCATGAGTGTCCTTAATATTAATTTTACTAACCATCTCTCGGAAATACAGTAAGAATCTTATAACACTTTATATAATACTTTTTTTCATCGCTGGCGCAACCAGACGGAAAACAGACATAAAACACACATTACTAGTCAAGATTAACACACAAACAAGACAGACTTGGACATATATAATTCTAATCACCGTTAGACATAGTTCTTTAACCAATTGTATATGGATTGAACTATTATTCCTTTCTCCCCCCCAAGGGAATGACAGCCCAAGACTAATATAATATATTATATTCTACCCAAAGATGAACAAAATATTTTTCTTCCAGATATTCTGGCAACACAAAGGTTCATAAATTTCATCTATATTAGGGATTGGGATAGGAAACATTTTGACAATATTTTGACCCATTGATCTAATTCCAGTTTTATACTGTAATTTATTGGCCCTCTATTAAATCTATGTGTCAACTACAAATATAAGATATTGCCGTACCAATAGACAATTCTTATCTAGATAAATTATAATTTATATATTTTTAAAATTTATCAACACAATTTTTTATCAATAACTACTATTTATCAATAATTCTATCTATAATTCCCATCTCATGAGAACAAAACAAACTTTGTCTAGGGATTTTATCTTTCTACAACCTCACTAAACCCAAACTGTTTCTCAGAATTTAATAACTTTTTTCTTAACCTTACTAATAAAACAGATTATTAGTTACAAAACAAACGCAGACAAATAATCTAAAACATCTGAATCTTATCTGACATTATAAAAACCTTACAAAAATAAACTGTAATAAACCCATTCAAAACCTAAGAAGAACTACAAATACCCAGAAATCCATACCATATGGTGTCCTGTTCATTTCCCAAATGAACTCTATTTTCTTACCAAAAGAAAATAATTTATTGAAGTTGATCAGACTTCAAATTTGTTAGATTTTTCCCAAAAAAATCTATATTTCCCTTAGACCTACTAAGAGAAGTGTAATAGACTTACCAAAAGTCTACATTCTCCCTAATTTTTTTTTTTTTTTTAAACTAAGGCCTTCTAAAAACCTTATAATGTATATAATTAAATTATACTATCAAAAAACACAAACTCCAACACCGGATTCGTTTTGGTATCAACAGAAATTTCACATAAATAATATAGACACCTCTCTCTTTAAAAAAAAACAAAAAGAGAAGTATAGTCATATTACTTACGTGAACTCTGCAGAAGACCATCCGCGGCGAGCCCCCAGCTGAAAGGAGTTGGATCTATTTAAGTTCATGTCAGATATCAGATGCTCTAGACTACTTCATTTCCTGGCGCCAGGACATAAAATGGTTAATCAGAACACACAGACACAAGAGATGTGAGCACAAATTATGCTGAATCTTTATTACAGTTGCTTTCCTTATATCCTACTCAATACAGGATTTTGCTCATGCGCAGTTTATCATCATATGTCACCATAATTACAGAAAGTCATGTGATTTACGAGAATTAACACAGTTCAATGATCACGGGGAAAACATGTTATTTATGACATTCCAGGTGTCCCCAGTTGGGGCATTTTATGGGTTTTGCCCAGAGAGAAGAATTTGGCTATTCTCTACCTCATGCAGCCAGCTCTTCCTGCACAGATGTGTGTGGGTGGCTGATTGTTCTATAGACACATTAATATCACACTGAATAGATACATGAGGCACAGACTTAGATACATGTATGCTTGTATATGAAATTGATCTATATACTAATATATATACATACATACATATATATATATATATATATATATATATATACATATATACCTACATATCCTTTCAGGTGCCAAAGTTACTCACTGTGCGCTGCTATAGATGTAATTCCTATTATGGCCTATGGTGGCGCCAGCTGCGCCCAAATCTCCTGCGCTGTAATTGATGTGCTCGAAACAAATTTTTTTAAGGAAATAAATATGACAGCCTCCAAATCCTTCTCACCTCTGGTGTCCTTTAATCATCCCTGGGAATACAGGAATACACAATGAGTTGTTGTTGTTTTTTTGGTGGATTTACCGTCCAATCAATTTTCCAATTGATTTCCATTCATTTCTATGAAAAAAATGTTCAGAAAAACGATTGAAATCAGATTGGACCTGTCAGAAATTATCTATCCAGCCATCTATCTGCAGCAATAAATTCTACATTTGTCTAGGACTGCTCCAAGGTGTAAACAATGCACCCTATAAAAGCCTCCTCTGCATCTAATGTTAACCTGTTGCCGACTGATTCACGCCAATTGGCGTGAGCAGTGTGGCAGCCCCAGGCCCATTGGCGTGAACGGCTGTCTATGGGGCTAGCAGGAGATCGTGCGCATGCTGCGCGCGCATCTCCTGCTCGGGGACGGACCTCCGCCCCGCCTTCAGTCTCCGAGCGGCGATTGCCGCTTGGGAGACTTAGACGGCGAAACCGTCGTCTAATTGCTTTGTACAGCGCTGCGATGTACAGCAGCGCTGTACTGTACTGTGACATGGCTGTCCCCCTGGGACACTGGGAAGTGATCCACTGTGATAGGCTGAAGCCTATCACAGCCGATCACGCTGATAGGCTGGCGGGGGGAGGGAGGTAGGGTTATTAAAAAAAAAAAGCAGTATTTTATTGCAAAATAATATAAATAAATATTTATTAAAAAAAAAAACCACTGGGGGGGCGATCAGACCCCACCAACAAAGAGCTCTGTTGGTGGGTAGAAAAGGGGGGGGGGATCACTTGTGTGCTGTGTTGTACGGCCCTGCAGCTTGGCCTTAAAGCTGCAGTGGCCTATTTAACTAAAAATGGCCTGGTCACTAACACTGCGGTCCTCAAGTGGTTAAGTGGCTGAGAAGGTTCTGAATTCAGTTGAGGAAACATCTGGTTCCATCTGATGCTTGTTTGTCATTTATAAAGCCAAATTGGTCAGTCTTTCTAAGATAAGGAGAACCTCTAGCAATCTATTCACCAAGAGTTTCATGTATAGATATCAGGATTCCATGGTGAGATTGGGTGGTAGTTTGTTTAGGAGGTTGTATCTCTGACCGGTTTAGGTAAAATTACATTTAGAACCGGTTCCCATTCTGCGCTTTACCAGCGTTCGCATTGGGCTCCACGATCACGGTGTGTGGGCAATATTCCGCAATTTAGTGCGATTTGCGCTTGTGATTCCCGTTCAATAAAACAGGAATCACAGAGCAATCGCCCCTAAAACACTGCATGCAGTGCGTTTGCGACTGTTCATAATCGAAACCGCTGCAGTGTGAATGTATCCATAGGGATACATTGTAGCAACACTTTGCTGATCGCTGGCTATCAGCAAATTGCTAAAGAATCGCCTGCGTGTGAACCAGCTCTTAGAGTATTTTCCATGGGGATTTTCCTAGGCATTTGCTAGGTTAAACACTTGTATCAAGAGATGTTCTAGTCTCCTTGAAGGCTGCATAATATTTGTTGGTCATTATGTGTGGTCAGGGCCGGGCCGATGCAGAGGTTAGAGAGGCTCCAGCCTCAGGGCGCAGCGTAGGAGGGGGCGCACAACTCACTCAGCTATCATTCCCTATTGTGTCTGAAGCAGAGAGAAATAAGAAAAGGGGATACATGGCAGTGACTGTAAACCAGATAACTAGAGATTAAGGTGTTGGGGGCCCTGGGGCGCCTCTTAGTGTAATAGCAATCAGTGTGTGACAGCTGGGGTGGGTGGGGCGCACTTTGCTGTCTCAGCCTTGGGTGCTGGAGGACCTTGTCCCGGCTATGTGTGTGGTGGTCGGGATTTTTTTTTTTTTTCCTTTTAAAGCATTTGTCTTTTTATTGGGATTTTCATGACATACAAGTAACTATTGATGTTATTTGCATATACAGTTGTAGCAATACTTGTATTATAAAAAGAAAAAAAAATAAGAAAATGATTTTAGCAGTACACATTTATTCTCTAACATTACTAATTAACATGAATAGTTGACATGAATAGTAACTTAACTCTTATCTCTTAACCTTACATTCCTAAAATAGCCACTTTAAAGAGACACTGAAGCGAAAAAAAATGATGATATTATGATTTGTATGTGTAGCACAGCTAAGAAATAAAACATTAAGCTCAGATACATCAGTCTAATTGTTTCCAGTACAGGAAGAGTTGAGAAACTCCAGTTGTTATCTCTATGCAAACAAGCCATTAAGCTCTCCGACTAAAGGTGCCCATACACTCGTCAGATTGGCAGCAGATAGATAAGAAATGCATCTGATGATCTATCTGATGCGTTTTTAGAACATTTACCAGGATAGAATTCCAATAGATTTCAGTTTGAAATCTATTGAAATTCGATCTGATGGCATTTTTTTGCCATCAGATTTCCATTAAGGCCAATGCAAACTGATAAGCAATCTCATCAGATCGACCTAAATTTTCCACCCTATTAGTTCGATGGAAATCCATCGAAATCGATCGAAATCGGCCATCGATCGGTCGATTGGACAACCGATTTGCAATCGGGATCGGGATCGATCGGTCGGCCAGAAAATCGGCTGAGTGTATGGGCCCCTTTAGTTAGTCGTGGAGAGGGCTGTTATCTGACTTTTATTATCTCAACTGTTCCTGGACTATTTACTTTTCCTCTGCCAGAGGAGAGTTAATTACTTCACAGACTGCTCTGAAAGACTCATTTTGAATGCTGAGTGTTGTGTAATCTGCACATATTATAGAATGATGCAATGTTAGAAAAAACACCATATACCTGAAAATAAAAGTATGAGAATATTTTCTTTGCTGCTAATCTTCTAGTAATTATTCATAGTACACAACCAATTCACTATATCATTTTTTTTCGCTTCAGTGTCTCTTTAAGATAAATATCAGATGGCTTATCTTTACAATCTGCTCATCTTATGTTGACATGTTATTCGGTGTATTGTAGTCCGAGGATGTACTCATCTAGAGCTGGGATTGTAGTTCAAGTCCTGTCCATTTTCATGGCCACTACGGCTGGGCAGGGTCCAAACTTCCCAGGTCTATTGTGGGATGGTTCCAGTATGAAGCATTATGAGTTGTAATGTGGTAACTGTAGTGCATCCTCTGAGGATGTGGTCCTTGGGTTTGGAGTTAAGAAGAATGTGAGTAATTATAGTATGCATCTCATTTGTGACTATGCTAAGTGGACTAGTCTATGACTACATATAACATATAAACTGGGTAACACTTAGAACGGATGGTGGAGGGACAGTACTGCTTTAGGTGTTAAATAGTGTCTTCCATGAGTTTGGGATTATTACTCCAGGTCTTTTTGGCCAATATATGTTTGTGAGCTTAAGTTCCATAGTTAGATTATAGGATACCTTAGACACTAGCTGGGATAAGTTGAGTGGTTCTTTGGATTTCCAGTTGGTTGTGATGGTATTTTGGGCCACCATAATAATATGACAAATTATGAATTGGTGAGGTTTTCCAATCTTCTCAAGGCCAATTAGTAGTAGTGCTAGCTGTGGATGGAGTCGAAAGGAATTTGAATCATTTTTACGGATTATACTCTCGACTTCTGACCACAGTTGTGACACTGGAGGGCATTCCCATAGCATATGGTATAGTTTTTTTACCGCATTTCCAGCAGATATCGGATGTAGATGGGGAGAAGGACGCTAATCTCCGAGGAGTGATGTACCATCTGTATAGCGTCTTTTGGTACTGTTCCCAGTGGGAATTACATTTAGAATATGAGAGTAGTGACCTGTTTGCTTTAAGAATCTGGTCTAATGTAAATGTAGCTTTCAAGTCATATGACCATGTTTGCACGTATTTTTGGATAGGGGAATATTCTGGGGTTGCTAGTACTTTGTACCAGGTGGACATTCCTCCTTTGACAGGAATCTTTGCGTTAAGAAGAGTGATAATATGTGCCATGTGTTGGGGGATTAGAATTTTCTTGGCCCCGAGAAAACCGGAGACCCTTAAATATGAGAAGAACATAGAGTCTGTGATCTTGAACTGATGCTGTAGTTGAATAAAGGTTTTAATATTATTCTTATCTAAAAGATTGTTTAAGTAGATCATCCCTTTACTTGTCCATTCAGACATTTGCATGTGTGGCATCATGATCTGTAGGAAAGTGATAGGTATCCTAAAATCCAGTAGTTGGTCTGTGTCAGGGGGATGTTTACAAAAGTGCTCCCAGGAGATTATTGCGGATTGGATGGTTGGGAAGTCTGATTTAGGGACTTTATATCCCAAAAGAATACTCGATAAAATATCATGTGGTTTGTGTTTTAACAGGTTACTTTCCTGTGAAAGCCATATTTTGTCCGAGGTATTAGACCACCAGTATCTAGCCATTTCCAAATTAGTCGCATGATAATATATTTCAATGTTGGGAAGGCCCATCCCGCCTGCTTGTTTAGGGAGGGTCATAGTATTATATGAGACTCTCGCTTTTTTACCTCCCCATACGAAGTGATTGATCATTTTCCTGAAATCATTAAAATATGATTTAGAGAGGGGGATAGTAAGAGTTCGAAATATATAGAGTATTTTGGGTAGTATAAACATTTTGAATGCCACAACCTTTCCTGACCAGGAAAGAGTAAATTTAGCTAAATCTTGGCATTCTTTTTTGGTGTTGGTTAATAATGGGATATAGTTTAGCTTAAAGGGATACTGTAGGGGGGTCGGGGGAAAATGAGTTGAAGTTACCCGGGGCTTCTAATGGTCCCCCGCAGACATCCTGTGTTGGCGCAGCCACTCACCGATGCTCCAACCCCGCCTCCGGTTCACTTCTGGAATTTCAGACTTTAAAGTCAGAAAACCACTGCGCCTGCGTTGCCGTGTTCTCGCTCCCGCTGATGTCACCAGGAGTGTACTGTGCAGGCACAGACCATACTGGGCCTGCGCTGTGCGCTTTTGATGATATCAGCGCGATCGAGGACACGGCAACACAGGCGCAGTGGTTTTCCGACTTTAAAGTCTGAAATTCCAGAAGTGAACCAGAGGCGGGGCCGGAGCATTGGGGAGTGGCTACGCAGGCACAGGATGTCTGCGGGGGACCATCAGAAGCCCTGGGTAACTTCAACTCATTTTCCCCCGACCCCCTTACAGTATTCCTTTAAAGATATCAGTAAGATATTGTGTTAATTGGATACCCAGATATTGTATCGAGTGTTCTGCCCAGGGGATTGGAAAGGTATTTTCTAATAATACTTTAAGATCTGTGGGGATGTTGAGGCCTAAGATAAATGACTTAGCTTGATTCAATTTGTAGTATGATGCTGCTGAAAATTCTTGTAATTCTGCGATCACTGCTGGAAGGGACGTTTGTGGATCTGAAAGAATTAGAGCTACATCGTCTGCGAATAAGCTTATTACATGACTTGAGTCTTGCATTTTAATACCATGAATATTTGTGTTTTGTCTGATCCTCTGGGCCATTGTCTCCATTAACAAAACAAATATAATTGGGGAAAGGGCACATCCTTGGCGAGTGCCATTACTGATTTCAAATTTATCTGATAGAAAACCGGCTGCATTAACCTTCGCAGAGGGGGAGGAGTACAAAGCCATAATAGCTGTTAGAATAGGGCCCCTTAACCCAAACTTCTGTAGCGTAGCTTCCAGGAAACCCCAATAAACTCTGTCGAATGCCTTCTCCGCATCCAAAGTTAGGAGCAGAGAAGGCACTCGACAGAGCTCTATATGTCTTAGAATATTTAACATCCTCCTGGTTCCGTCTGGTGCTTGTCTACCCCAGGTAAATCCTACTTGGTCAGGGTTTAACAGTTCTGGGGTAATTTTCATAAGGCGGTTGGCGATTAATTTCACGTAGAGTTTAGTGTCTGAATTTAGTAACGAGATTGGCCTATAGTTCGCAGGGAGCTGCTGGTCTTTCCCTGGCTTGGGGATAATTGATATTGAGGCCTCTAGGTATTCTGGGGGAATCGTTTGTCCCAATAAGAAGGAATTAAAGAGCTGTGTTAAAGTTGGGGTGAGAATGTTTATAAATGTATGATAATATTCATTATTAAATCCATCAGGACCTGGGGCCTTATTTTTTTTTAATGCTTTGACTGTGCGAGAGACTTCATCCTCTGTAAATGGGGTGTTTAGTTGTTCCAAGTGGGAGGGGCTTAAGGAAGGTAAGTTAATTGATGCTAGATACTTATTAATTGTACTCTGTGTGGGTTGAGAAGTAGCATGGTCTTTGTTCAGATTATATAATTGTTTGTAGAAAACTGCGAAGGCGTCTGCTATTAGTTTTGGGTCGGAAATTTTTTGTTTGGAAATTGGGTGAATTAGCAAGTTTATTTTAGCTTTAGCCTGTCTATGCTTGATTAAGTTGGCTAGGAGAGTACTAGCTTTGTTATTTTGCGAGTATTTTGTTAAATTAACTTTTTGTAGATTTTGTTCATATTTAAATAGCATTAGCCTACATAGTTCCTGGCGTAGTTCAAAGAATTTCTGGGTGGTTCGTGAATCTTGGGATTTTTTGTTGATTTTTTCTAGATCCACAATCTGTGTTACAAATGAGTTCAGTTGATGTTGTTGTCTTTTTTTTGCGATTGAAGCTAATTTGATGTAGAAGCCTCTAGTATAGGCCTTATGAGCAGACCATATTGTAGAAAATGTGACACCAGGTGTCATATTATTTTTAAAATATTCTGTGATAATGCCCTTCATATCTTTAATGTTGATAGGATCTAACAGGATTGAGGTATTTAATTTCCATTGATTTGGTTTGGGTAACACTGTTGTGTCTTCGATGTTTATGTGGATTGGGGCATGGTCTGACCATGTTATAAGACCAATGGAGGTATCCAGCACTTTTTGAAGTAAGAACCTGTCTGTTATAAAATAGTCGATTCTTGTGTAAGTTTTATGTACAGGAGAGAAGAATGTGTAATCTAGTTCTGATGAGTGCAGGATCTTCCATGGGTCGTACAAGTCGTGCCCTTGAAGTGTTTTACCTATGAGGGGAGGGTTATTGTCACGTTTACTAGATGAGTCTAATTTACTGATACATATATTAAAATCTCTCTTCCGATTAGAAGAAGGCCTTGTTTAACTAGCTCTACTTTTTTCATTACTTTCTGGGAAAAGGTTTTCTGGGCTGTATTGGGGGCATATATAGTAACCAGAGTGAGAAGCTGATTATTGACATACCCAACAAAAATAATGTATCTACCATTATCGTCAATTATGGTAGATGTAGGGTCAACTTCAAGGTTTTTATGAAAAGCTAACATAACTCCTCTTTTCCTTTTTACACAGGTACTATGGTAGCACAAAGATAATAAACTGTTGGAGCAATATCTTATAGTTGATTCTAATAAATGAGTTTCTTGTAACATCAATATTTGTGAAGATTGTCGTTTGTCTTCTCTCCAAAGGAGGCTTCTTTTAAAGGGGGAATTTAGTCCCCTGGTATTTATTGAGGTTATTTTAATATTAGGTGGATTGGCCATTTCTATGGGAAATAGTATAAGCTAGCCTTGACCTGGGATAATATGTACATATTAAAAGCAGACATCTTATTTGAAACATTTCCATGTGGGAAATACCATAGGTTGAAACCTGAATATACCTCCACTGTAACAGCATATAACATAGTGATAAACAGTATCACAGATAGAGTAACCAGAGAAACAGTAGGGCAAATGTTCAATGTCCTACAACTTAGGTAGCAAAAAAAAAAAATCAGTTTATCATGCATAACAGCTAGATAAACTTGCAGGTTAGAAATTGGCCTGGGATGTTAGTGACCTTGGCTTATGGTGGGACAGTGCGCCAATCTTGGTTGATTTTTGAGGAGAATGGGTTCTTTGATGTTTTAAGTGGTTCTTCTTGCAGTTGGATTTTCAAAGTGTTCAGCAGCTTGCGGCCTGCGTTAACAGATGGTATTATGTGTTGTTGGCCTTGAACAGAAAAAAATATTTTTGTGGGAAATCCCCATTTATACTGAATGCTGGATGCTCGCAATGCTGGCGTGATAGGTTGTAATTCTTTACGTTGCTGCAGTGTATGCTGAGATAAGTCAGCGAAGATCTTGATTTTTTCAAATGGTTCTGGTAGAGAACTTTGCTTACGCATGTGAGCAAGGAGATCATCTTTAACGTGGTAGCATAGAAATCTCACAATTACATCCCGGGGAATTTGTGCAGGAAGATATGCAGGCTTAGGGAGACGATGCGCTCTATCGATAATTAGTTCGGTTTCCGAGGAATTAGGCAGAGCTGTCTTAATGAGCTTTTGTATATATGGCTTCAGATCTTGTGTAAGTACAGATTCTGGGATCCCTCTGAATTTTATGTTATTATGTCTGGACCTGTCTTCCAGATCTGCAGATTTCCCTTTAAGCCACTGAATATCAGAGGATTGAGTCTCGGAAACATCCACCATGACATTATGCTCTTGGATTATTTCCATTATTGTGTGCTCAATAGCATCAGTTCTGTCATCTAAGACATTAAGGTCCTTTTGCATATTGGCAGTAATTGTAGCTATGTCATATAGCAGGGACGTTCTAAAGGAGAGTAGAATGTCCTTAATAAAGTTTTGTGAGGCAGCTTGATCGGAGGTTGGGAAGGCCTCAAGTGCTGCAGCGCTGTGTGGGGCTAAAATGGCTGTCTGTTCCGATGTGCTTACCGGAGGTCCGCCTGCGTTAGTGTCCAGATGCTGTCTCGATCTGGCTGGGCTGCTAATAGGAGAGTCGCTGTGCTGGTCTAGCGGCTGGGTCTCCGCAAAGTTACGGAGAGTGTCGGAGGGAGGGTTCACTGCGGAGCCGCCAGGCTTGTCGGCGCCATCTTGGATGTCACGGGATGGCCGCTGCGGCTTGTCTTTAAAGTAGTCGGTAAGCTTCTTTGGCTTTAGCTTCCTCTTCTTTGCTTTCTCCTGCTCTGTCTCCATCTCCTCCGCCGGTAATGGTCGGTTAGTAGCCGATTGGGCCATGCTGTGAGCCGGTTTAGTAAAGCCAAGGCAGGAGCTGTGGAATCAGGCGTCCGTCCTGTTTCCCGACGTGGCCACGCCCCCCGGGATTTATTTTTCGTGATGATGATAGGTTACATGATGTGATGGGTTTTGTAAATTCTCAAAGATGCTGGGTTTGAACTTTAGGGACTTTTATGTACTGTTTGGAAAGTAGCTGGACCCTGGGGTTGGTTTGTAGTTTGTTTAATTTTTATGTTTTTGGCTAAGTTCACACTAGCAGCAATGCCAATATTTTTTCGCACAATATTCTTTTCACATTCATTTTTGGAAAATTAATGTAAAATTCGACTTTCAAATGAAAATGCCTTCCAAAATCATTTTGTAATACGTTTATGATTTTTCCCATTTTTGTTATTTTTAGCTTTAAAAGCTAATTTGCTCTTAACTCATGAATGGCAATTTAGGTGAACATTCTGGTAATTTTGACGAAATTTTTTTTTTGGGGAAAATTTATGTTGCGAAAATACAATGTATTTTCACTAATATACTTTTGAAGTCAAAAATACCATTTTGAATGCGAAAATGATTGTGGCAAAAATTTGCAAGCAGCACTGCACACTAGACATAAAAATAGTCCATTAACCATTTTTCTGAATGAAGACAAGTGGATATACGGACAAGTCAATGAATTGTAACCTATATGATTATGGTAGTTCAGATATGTCCATTTCCAATGTAGAACACAAGGGGCTTGTTTCACAAAGCAGTGCTAACTGTTAGCACGCCTCTGAAAAGCCCCTTAGCGCGCCTAAAAGAATTTTTTGCGCGCTAATTTGCACGCGAAACGCATCGCGCGCAAAGTTATGCGCGCAAAACTTTGCGCGCGATTTCTTAAAGCTTTGTGCGGGCTAACTACTTAGCACCCTAGTTAGCACGCCCAAAGCCTTTAGGCGTGCTAACTAGGTTAGCACCGCTTTGTGAATCGAGCCCATAGTTCCATATTGCACAACTTTTGCATACACTGTGTATGCTACATATGCCAACAGAGATGATGAAAGTCTACAGTGGTGAACTACTTTTGTTCTCACTTGTGTTTTCAATGGAAAACATACGAAAATCCACCCCACACCCCTCCAACACCAAGTTTTCTGCTGCCCATTGTCAAACAATGAACATAAATGGGTACAAGAACATATATGGATAGGCAAAGCAGACAGTATATTGTATCTGCTGTGTCCATATACATGGCCAGTCTGGCACCATGTGGACTTGGCCATAGAATGTTGAGCAGAAATGTACATTTCTATTTGGTATATCTAGGGTTGAGTATTTTTATTCCATTTTTCATTCTTTTAATTGGTTAGCTAAAAAAGAAACTGCTTTGTTTTCTTGTGAAAATTATTGTAGTTTGAACATCATGAAGTTTTGTTAACATCTAAAAAGACACAAGTTATTCAGTCTAAAGGTGGCCACAAACACTAACTTTTTTTTTTAGTTTATTTTAAATTCAACAAAATCAATCCAATTTTTCAATTGATTGAAAATACCAAGGAAGTTGTTCAAAGTACCACACACGTGTGTTCGAGAGAGCTGCAAAAATCTTAAAAAATGTTGTAAATGGCGAAAAAGTTGGTTGGTGTAACAATATTACCTTATTCCTGAGGATCCCGCGACGTCTCCCGCGGCGTCTCCAGCGGGACTTGCTCATGCAGGGGATCTCCAACTACATCATCTTCGGATGCCATCCCCGGCGTCTCTCCGGCGGTGAGTCAGGGCGCGCGCGCATGCGCGGTTCTCTCAGTCGCACTCACGCGAGCCAGAGCGGCCTTTACAGGCTCAGGAGGTGCGTCTGATGCTAGACTCGTCCTCCTGTGGGCTGGCCTGGCTAATCATCATCAGGTATATTAGGCCAGTGAGTCAGTTTCTCACTGGCCTTGATACTAATCAGTTCGCTGGTTCTAGGTCTAGCTAGTGATTTGAGCTACATTCCTATATTGTGTGGACGCACAATATATATGTACTCCAGTTAGTCAGTCTTTGTTATTTTCGTATATATTTGTAATTTCTGTAACATCTGATTGTATATATTTCTGTGTACTGACTTCTCGCCTGCCTCCTGACTTTGCCCTAGCCTTATCCTTTTGTACCACTGCCATCTTATTACACGTGTACTGACACGGCCTGCCTAGACTACTCTACTGCCTGATCCTTCTGACTAGACTGACATCTGACCTTAGTGCTGACCCTGCCTGTTAATTGATTACGAGATTGCCTTACGACTCTGTACCATTGTTACCTCTGTCACTGTTACGACTACGGCCTGATCCTGACTACGCTTACTCTCTAGCATTGTATTTTTTCACTACGTCTTTGCCTCTCACACATCAGCGTGATAGTTGGGTTAAAGAGAATTTCACCCTATAATCAATTTTGATATTTTTGATTTTTAATATGAACACCTTTTTTAATAGGGATTTTTCGCTGTACATCTATCAATATCTCCTGCCATCATCATTCTCTGTTTAGCATTCAAATTACCACTGACACCACATTGCTGCTTACAGGGGGATGTAACATCTCTGTACATCTATCAGTATCTCCTGCCATCATCATTCTCTGTTTAGAATTACAATTACCACTGAACACCACATTGCTGCTTACAGGGGAATGTAACATCTCTGTACATCTATCAGTATCTCATGCCATCATCATTCTCTATTTAGCATTGTACTTACCACTGAACACAACATTGCTACTTACAGGGGAATGTAACATCTCTGTACATCTATCAGTATCCCCTGCCATCATCATTCTCTGTTTAGCATTACAATTACCACTGACACCACATTGCTACTTACAGGGGAATGTAACATCTCTGTACATCTATCAGTATCTCCTGCAATCATCATTCTCTGTTTAGCATTACAGTCACCACTGATCACCACATTGCTACTTACAGGGGGATGTAACATCTCTGTACATCTATCAGTATCTCCTGCCATCATCATTCTCTGTTTAGCATTACAATTACCACTGACACCACATTGCTACTTACAGGGGAATGTAACATCTCTGTACATCTATCAGTATCTCCTGCAATCATCATTCTCTGTTTAGCATTACAATTACCACAGAACACCACATTGCTACTTACAGGGGAATGTAGCATCTCTGTACATCTATCAGTATCTCCTGCCATCATCATTCTCTGTTTAGCATTACAATTACCACTGACACCACATTGCTACTTACAGGGGAATGTAACATCTCTGTACATCTATCAGTATCTCCTGCAATCATCATTCTCTGTTTAGCATTACAATTACCACAGAACACCACATTGCTACTTACAGGGGGATGTAACATCTCTGTACATCTATCAGTATCTCCTGCCATCATCATTCTCTGTTTAGCATTACAATTACCACTGACACCACATTGCTACTTACAGGGGGATGTAACATCTCTGTACATCTATCAGTATCTCCTGCAATCATCATTCTCTGTTTAGCATTACAATTACCACTGACACCACATTGCTGCTTACAGGGGGATGTAACATCTCTGTACATCTATCAGTATCTCCTGCAATCATCATTCTCTGTTTAGAATTACAATTACCACTGATCACCACATTGCTGCTTACAGGGGGATGTAACATCTCTGTACATCTATCAGTATCTCCTGCCATCATCATTCTCTGTTTAGCATTACAATCACCACTGATCACCACATTACTATTTACAGGGGGATGTAACATCTCTGTACACCTATCAGTATCTCCTGATCTCCTGCCATCATCATTCTCTGCTTAGCAATACAATTACCACTGACACCACATTGCTGCTTACAGGGGGATGTAACATCTCTGTACATCTATCAGTATCTCCTGCCATCATCATTCTCTGTTTAGCATTACAGTCACCACTGATCACCACATTGCTACTTACAGGGGGATGTAACATCTCTGTACATCTATCAGTATCTCCTGCCATCATCATTCTCTGTTTAGCATTACAATTACCACTGATCACCACATTGCTGCTTACAGGGGGATGTAACATCTCTGTACATCTATCAGTATCTCCTGCCATCATCATTCTCTGTTTAGCATTACAATTACCACTGATCACCACATTGCTGCTTTCAGGGGGATGTAACATCTCTGTACATCTATCAGTATCTCCTGCCATCATCATTCTCTGTTTAGCATTACAATTACCACTGATCACCACATTACTATTTACAGGGGGATGTAACATCTCTGTACATCTATCAGTATCTCCTGCCATCATCATTCTCTGTTTAGCATTACAATCACCACTGATCACCACATTACTATTTACAGGGGGATGTAACATCTCTGTACACCTATCAGTATCTCCTGCCATCATCATTCTCTGTTTAGCATTACAATTACCACTGACACCACATTGCTACTTACAGGGGAATGTAACATCTCTGTACATCTATCAGTATCTCCTGCAATCATCATTCTCTGTTTAGCATTACAATTACCACAGAACACCACATTGCTACTTACAGGGGGATGTAACATCTCTGTACATCTATCAGTATCTCCTGCCATCATCATTCTCTGTTTAGCATTACAATTACCACTGACACCACATTGCTACTTACAGGGGGATGTAACATCTCTGTACATCTATCAGTATCTCCTGCAATCATCATTCTCTGTTTAGCATTACAATTACCACTGACACCACATTGCTGCTTACAGGGGGATGTAACATCTCTGTACATCTATCAGTATCTCCTGCAATCATCATTCTCTGTTTAGAATTACAATTACCACTGATCACCACATTGCTGCTTACAGGGGGATGTAACATCTCTGTACATCTATCAGTATCTCCTGCCATCATCATTCTCTGTTTAGCATTACAATTACCACTGATCACCACATTGCTACTTACAGGGGAATGTAACATCTCTGTACATCTATCAGTATCTCCTGCAATCATCATTCTCTGTTTAGCATTACAATTACCACAGAACACCACATTGCTACTTACAGGGGGATGTAACATCTCTGTACATCTATCAGTATCTCCTGCCATCATCATTCTCTGTTTAGCATTACAATTACCACTGACACCACATTGCTACTTACAGGGGGATGTAACATCTCTGTACATCTATCAGTATCTCCTGCAATCATCATTCTCTGTTTAGAATTACAATTACCACTGATCACCACATTGCTGCTTACAGGGGGATGTAACATCTCTGTACATCTATCAGTATCTCCTGCCATCATCATTCTCTGTTTAGCATTACAATTACCACTGATCACCACATTGCTACTTACAGGGGAATGTAACATCTCTGTACATCTATCAGTATCTCCTGCAATCATCATTCTCTGTTTAGCATTACAATTACCACAGAACACCACATTGCTACTTACAGGGGGATGTAACATCTCTGTACATCTATCAGTATCTCCTGCCATCATCATTCTCTGTTTAGCATTACAATTACCACTGACACCACATTGCTACTTACAGGGGGATGTAACATCTCTGTACATCTATCAGTATCTCCTGCAATCATCATTCTCTGTTTAGCATTACAATTACCACTGACACCACATTGCTGCTTACAGGGGGATGTAACATCTCTGTACATCTATCAGTATCTCCTGCAATCATCATTCTCTGTTTAGAATTACAATTACCACTGATCACCACATTGCTGCTTACAGGGGGATGTAACATCTCTGTACATCTATCAGTATCTCCTGCCATCATCATTCTCTGTTTAGCATTACAATCACCACTGATCACCACATTACTATTTACAGGGGGATGTAACATCTCTGTACACCTATCAGTATCTCCTGATCTCCTGCCATCATCATTCTCTGCTTAGCAATACAATTACCACTGACACCACATTGCTGCTTACAGGGGGATGTAACATCTCTGTACATCTATCAGTATCTCCTGCCATCATCATTCTCTGTTTAGCATTACAGTCACCACTGATCACCACATTGCTACTTACAGGGGGATGTAACATCTCTGTACATCTATCAGTATCTCCTGCCATCATCATTCTCTGTTTAGCATTACAATTACCACTGATCACCACATTGCTGCTTACAGGGGGATGTAACATCTCTGTACATCTATCAGTATCTCCTGCCATCATCATTCTCTGTTTAGCATTACAATTACCACTGATCACGACATTGCTGCTTACAGGGGGATGTAACATCTCTGTACATCTATCAGTATCTCCTGCCATCATCATTCTCTGTTTAGCATTACAATTACCACTGATCACCACATTACTATTTACAGGGGGATGTAACATCTCTGTACATCTATCAGTATCTCCTGCCATCATCATTCTCTGTTTAGCATTACAATCACCACTGATCACCACATTACTATTTACAGGGGGATGTAACATCTCTGTACACCTATCAGTATCTCCTGCCATCATCATTCTCTGTTTAGCATTACAGTCACCACTGATCACCACATTGCTACTTACAGGGGGATGTAACATCTCTGTACATCTATCAGTATCTCCTGCAATCATCATTCTCTGTTTAGCATTACAATTACCACTGACACCACATTGCTACTTACAGGGGGATGTAACATCTCTGTACATCTATCAGTATCTCCTGCAATCATCATTCTCTGTATATTAAAAGTACTACTGATCACCACATTGCTGCAGAAAAATTGATTTCTGTTTAACTGAATAAAATAAATAAACCAAGTACAGTGCAATTGCATTTTACTGTAATCCTAATCATTTTTGCATGGAGAGCATATTATTGTCATATGATCATCATATTATAAGTCCAGCTTTAATGTTGTTTATACAAACACAAACAGTACATAAAGTTTGCTATGTACTGAATAGTTAAATTCAGTTTAAATCTTTAAATCCATTTGACAATGTAATGCAAGGTACACACTATAGTGTGTACCTAGCATAGCACACTGCACAATTTTTGGTAAAGTTGGTTGGTCTTTTCCAACGTGTTTAATCTTAAAAATACAAATTAAAAAAAAAAAAAAAAACAGAAATGGAAATTCAATCAGATTTCACGGTCCGATGAAAAAAAAAAACGTATTCAATCTTTTTGTACAACTGATCATTTTCATCAAATTAGGGTAAAATCGAACAGAAAAATTGTAACATGTATGGCTACATTAAGGCTGTTCTCTCACCATATGTATTGCTGCACACTGACTGCATTGCTGTTTTATTGATCCAGACATGTATAGTTCCAATAATTACACATAGAACAGGTCATGCAGTGGCGCCCTTAAAAGCAAATGGTGCTCAAGGCCAAAATGTCTTTGCTTTAAAGTGGTATTATACTCCCCAAAACTAACATTTCAGTAACTACTTTTAGTTACATAAAAGAACATTTGAAATCATTCCCAAACATTCCCTGTGTGTAAAAACATGTACTGTCACTGCAGAGAACAGATAAAGATCTCTGTTTCATCGGCAAAGGTAGAATTTGATTCTGCTCCTTCCTCCTCCTGCCTCACATCAACACATCATTAAGCCTTAAAGGGCACCCCCTCCTTAGATACAAAAAGTAACTCTGAGCATCTCAAAACTGCCCCAAACTTATAACCGAATAACTGGCTGGGAAAAGCCCAAATCTGAAGTTTCTCACATATTTTTCTCCCTTCTAGATTGTGCCATCATGAAGGGGTTCCTAGGGATCCTCCTCCTCCTGGGTGTGGCTGTCTCAGGTAAGGTGCACTGAGCCCCAAATATCAAAGCACAGCTCTAATATCAAATGCTTTAATATATAGGCTACTCACACTTGGCTGTGAGTCTTTAATGCTTATGTAAGTAGAAGATGTAACATATTTTGCGATGGACTTGTGTTAATGTTTTATATGGGGGTTACATATTTATAGAGATGGCTTGAACCTCCAGTTTTTGGTTCGCAAACCCCGAACGTGAACTTCTGTGAAAGTTCACGTTCACATGAACCATGCGAACCGCAATAGACTTCAATGGGTAGGCAAACTTTCAAAGCTACAAACACTAATTCTGGCCACAAAAGTGATTGAAAAGATGTTTCAAGGGGTCTAACACCTGGAGGGGGGCATGGCGGAGTGGGATACATGCCAAAAGTCCCGTGGAAAATTACAGATTTGACGCAGTGCAGGGTTTTAAGGGCAGAAATGACATTGCATTGCTAAATTGGAGGCATAAAGTGCTTTAAAACATCTTGCGTGTGTATACATCAATCAGGTTGTGTAATTAGTGTACTGCTTCAGTACACTAGTGGCTGACGTCACTTCCGGAAGTGACGTCAGCCGCTAGAGCGAGAAGTCTGCGATGGAACGCACGGAAGAAGGTATGTATCTAGCCGCCGCTGCCCGCACACTGTAACTAGCTGAAGGGGAGCGCAGAGGGGATAGCCCCGAGGTGAGGGAGAGGGGGGGAACTTCCCCTCTCCCCGCCGACTGTGGCCAAGGCTTTCCCCTCATGCTGCCACCCCTCCAGCCCCCACAAAACGGCCACGAGCGGGCCCCAGGGGAGGGGGGGGGGCGCTCTGAAATTCTGCAGGGGGGCCCGGTGGGGCCTAGTTACGCCCCTGGCCTCGACTTTTTAATTAATGTTGTCCTGTAAAAAGGGAGACTCCTTGTACATTTTCTATTCCTTTATCTAGTTTTTTTTTTCTCAAAATACACCTGGGGTGGGGGAGTGAAGGGGAGGGGTGGAATTTGCAAGTAAGAGGTCACACTGAATACACAGATGTCCATTATCTTATCATTGCTGCTCTTGTGCTCAAGTGAAGAATTAATGATAATTAAGGATGGACAGGTCAGGATTTCAGGGACAGCAGAGGTGAGCACATGAGGTCTTTTCTAGCTGGGCTGATACAGCTCACATAACCAAACTTTTAAGTCATTATATATTTAGCTGCTGTAGACTCCTAATGTTGGAATTACACTAGTAGATATTTTGGCAGATAAATGGTTCCATGGATAATTTGACATGCCCGATATTATTTTTGATGTGTTTTCTGATCGATTTCTAATAGAAGTGAATGGATATTGATAAGAAAAGATAAGAAGATCAATCGGAAAATCGATCAGAATAAAATATAATTGTGTATTCCCAGCATTAGACACAAGCTGGTAATAGTTGGGCCATCAGTATACAGCAAAACCTTGGATTGAGATTACCTTGGTTTAAGAACACTTTGCAATACAAGCAAACATTTTTGTGAAATTGTGACTTGGTATACAAGCAACGTCTTCATATACAAGCAAAGTATACATGTATCACATCACCACAACTGAGCCAATAGTTCCTCTCCCTTTGGCACTGCCATATTGTACTTAATCCGAATGTAGAGACTGTGCAAAGTCACATTTCCATGAAATCCTCAAAATAAATAAACTGTCTTTGGATAAGTTTCTTGTTAAAGTCACACAAAAGAAGGTTGGGGTGAGCCAATGATTCTGTTAGTTATCGTGTAAGTCTTGTTTTCATTTTTAGTTTATACTATTTTACTATAGCTGTTTTTGGATTGTGGAATGATTCATCTGGGTTTCCATGAATTCCTATGGGGAAATTCACTTTGATATAAGAGTGATTTGGATTACAAGCATGTTCCCAGAACGAATTATGCAGCAAACCAAGGCTGCACTGTGCTGGACCATCAGGTGGTGGAGATACAGGTGTGTCTGCATGTGAGCTTCAGAGATGGATGGCACAAAAACACTTTCATTCACTGCGGAGTTCTGTTTTTACTGTATGATGAGCTGATGACCTGCCTCACCATAATTCAGTCTGTCTCTCTGCTTTCTCTAGTGCATGGACAGGAAGTACCTTGTACCGACTCCACCGTGAACTGCACATGTGACCTCAGCAAGTATACTTCATATAGTACGTTACGCCTGACTTTTATTTTATTACAAGTATCTAAGCATTTTGTGGATGAACCGAGGAATTATTATTATTTTTATTTTGTTGACATTAATATTATGAATATTATAACCACTTCTCCAGATATTAATTATTTTTACCTGTCTTATTATTATTATTATTATTATTATTATCATTATTATTTTATAGCTAGCTATAATCATATATATAACTGTGGCCTGTCTAGCCAGATATCCTTTAGCCTCTTGTCATGTGACTGGGACATGAAATTTACGATAGCCTAAGTTGAGGTGGATTTATTGTATATAGATATTCTCATTGGCGAGAATTCATGAATGACGTGATGTAATCGGTTTGATCAGGTGGTTGATTTGTGAGTCTCCAATTGGCAAGTGAAGATAATGTGGTGAAGATCACGTGGTTATGTCTCACCATCTGCTTCCTGCTGTGTGGGCTAAAACAGGAAGTGAGATGTGATCACATGACCTTGACCAGTCATTCAGAGACCTTTCACCAGAGTCAATTCACCTTTATTTCCAAAATAAAATATTGGTATCATACATTGTACTGAGGAAATATTTTAAACATTGGGCCAATAAAATGGGTTTTAATTAGGGTAGCATGAATTATTTTAAAACTATAATGGGCGATACCTGAGAAATGATTTTTTCAATTTTTTTCTTAATTTTCCAGTTAAAATGCATTTAAAATAAAACAATTCTTACCCAAAGAAAGACTAATTGGTGGCAAAAAACCAAGATATAGATAGTTTTATTGTGATAAGTAGTAATAAAATTATAGGGGAAGGTTTTATGCTGCAATGGAAATCTATGGGCCGCAGGAAAAACGCATGTAAAAAACTTGTACATGTTTTATATGTGTATTTACAATAAGCGTTCTGCAGGCGCTTGCAGTGTTGCATAATATGCAGGATGGCTGCCAAAACACACATAATGAAAGTCTATGGTGATGCGTATGCATTGCATTTTGCATGCGTTTTTTCATGCGTTTTTAAAAAAAGATAGATTTCCAATGTTTTTCCGCTTCCTGTTCATATACCCATAAATGAGCACTAGCATATTCTGTGCATCTATGTGCACTCCAATTAAGCCCTGTGGCAATCAGTCATAAAGAAGTACCACCATTGAAGAAAAAGAAAAATCCATCTAGGGCACCATATCAAAAAATACTCCACAATATCTCCAATTAAAGTTAATTATCTTTATTACAACAAGCTGGATACAATTAAAAACAATTAAAAAGTATTAAAAAGCTCCCAGAGGCTGCCAATGTAATGGATATATGACCCCACTAATAATAAATAAATGAATAGATATACATCAAATAAATAAATACATTCCTGGTTAAAGCAGATGCCACGTATATAAAAAAACCTATTAAAGTGCTTGAAGTGCAGCAAAAAGGTGCCAGTGCCCAACAACTAAAGCTTCTGAGGAGGCTGCCGAGAGTCCCTGCTTGCATCCTATTTATGTTGCTAACTGCGCCAAGCATTCAAGCGCGGCCGCGCTTCCGGTCACGGAGGACGTGCGCTCTGATTGGCGCACGCTCCTCCTGACCCAAATGACGTCAGTCTCAGCTAATGAATCCCTAATCTCGTCAAGACGCGCGCATGCGCCAGGGATCATTCCTCTTGTGGCACAGTTAAATATATACACATAATCACAAAATAACTTTATAAAGACATATCGATTACTATATATATCAAATAGTCAATCATTACAAGTCAATCCTAGTCCAAATAAATAATCTGCCAAATAACAAAATTGTTTAACTTCGTTGTACAGAAATATATACAAATAATAAGCCGATGTCGCCATCATGTGGACAAAAGTAGTATTGCAGCCAGAGATAAAGAAATCCAATGAATAGTTCTTCTTATCTTCTTTCTTTTAGATGCTCACAAGATAATTTTATAATTCTAGTGTCCGTCTAGATGAAGATATAAACGGAACCTTAATTAATAATAATCCCACTCATAGTACACTCCAACTAATGGGGAAAACATCACAAACACTCCCATATATTTCAAACTGGGATAGAAACAGACATATAAAAAAAGGAGGAGAATTAGGAGATCCGCTCACCTCAGATCTCAGTATCAAAATTGAAGAGCAAGAAAGACAACTATACAGGATCCACTAGATCCGCTTACCCCGTGTATAGAGATCCAGAGACACAGTGAATGAGACAGATCTTACCCACTTTTCCCATCCAATGGCTACTGGCCACCTGCTCACCTTCAAGCGGCAGAGCCCTTATCATAAGTGTGTCAAAATAAAAGATTAGGTGCTTATAACTGGGTGAATACTGATCAAAATACAGACCACCCCACCAATAGTGTGAATTAAAAAACACCTATGTCAACTCACCACTATGTTCTGATCCATAAACTCTCCTTTATAGAAAAATAGATGTTGCTAAACACAATAGAAGAGCACAAAGAATAGAGACATAACAAGAGGAATTCGTTAATATGCATGTGTCTATACATACACATATAAATATTAGTGTTTACCTAGGAAACATCCAAAGCTAGTGGCGCAGTTAGCAACATAAATAGGATGCAAGCAGGGACTCTCGGCAGCCTCCTCAGAAGCAGCAGCCAGCTGCGACCGCGCAAGGCATCTCCCCTGGCCCCTCACGAACTATTTGTTTGGTAAGCGGACGCTAGTCACTGCAATTTAAACACTGGATCATTTTAGACTGGCACCTTTTTGCTGCACTTCAAGCACTTTAATTAGAGATGAGCGTAATGACTTAATTACGAGTTCGCGAAATTTCCCGTAATTAGTGTAATTACGATTATGGGTGTAAGTACATAATCGTAATGAAGGAGGATTTCGCGAAATTCCACGTAAGCGTAATTTTCGCGTAATTTTCGCATTACAGTGGGTATCGCGAAATTACGTTTGCCTTGCATGCAACCGTTTGTAAGCGTAGTTACATAACGTAATTTCGCGATAGTTCATATTACTGTAAGCGTTAATTTTCGCGTCGTTTTCGCGTTACGGTGGGTATCGCGAAATTACGTTTGCCTTGCATGCAAACGTTTGTAAGCGTAGTTTACACCCTTGAACTGCACATGCTTACTTTTTACATTATTTAATGCGAAAAAGCGTTTATATGCGAAAATTTGTTAGCGTTCGTCTTACTACCGCTGATTCGCTTCTGATTGGCTAATGCAAACAAGTAATTTTTTATAGCTAACAAGTAATTACGAAATTCGCGAAATTACGAAGAAATGCAAAATTACGGGATGGTTTAACGCGAAATTACGTTATGGTTTAACGAGAAATTACGTTATGAACGAAACGCGAAATTAGGGGTTGAAAATTACGCTTACGGTATTTTCAATTACGATTTTAATGGCAATTACGCTACCATAATTTCGCATCGTAATAGCAAATTTCGCAAAATTTCGGCTCAACCCTAACTTTAATAGGTTTTTTATATACGTGGCATCTGCTTTAACCAGGAATGTATTTATTTATTTGATGTATATCTATTCATTTATTTATTATTAGTGGGGTCATATATCCATTACATTGGCAGCCTCTGGGAGCTTTTTAATACTTTTTAATTGTTTTTAATTGTATCCAGCTTGTTGTAATAAAGATAATTAACTTTAATATTTTTTGATATGGTGCCCTAGATGGCTTTTTCTTTTTCTTCAATGGTGGTATTTCCGCTTCCTGTTGTCTTCATAGTAATTTTCAAATTTAAAAAACGCATACAAATGCATGTGCGTTTTCAATTAGCAAACCACAAACGTGTACAAACGCACACAATACGCATCAAAACCGCAAACGCACAAAAAATGAAATAAAAATGCATACTCAAACGCACCTGCAGAAAATGCCGAATTTTCACGCTATGCTAGGCTGATCAGGTGTCCTCTTTTGCCCGGACAGGTCCACTTTTTCAGACCTGTCCGGGCTGTCCTCCTGGGTTTTTGAAATGCCCGGGTTAAGAGAGCCGAACACGAGCGAGCTGAGCGGAAGAAGAGCTGAGGCAGAGAGCCGAACACGAGCGAGCTGAGCGGAAGAAGAGCTGAGGCAGAGAGCCGAACACGAGCCGACTCTTTGGGAGCCAAGCGGCCAAGCGCAAGCCAGAAGAGCCGATGCTTTAAAGAGAACCTGAAGCGAGAAAAATTATTTCAAATAAACACTTGACGTAGCTGCAAATTAATATTACATATTAACCTCCCCGTCAGTTCCTCTCAGAAGCTTACCATTTTCTTCTTACAGTGATCCCTTCCAGTTCTGACAAGATTTTGTCAGAACTGAAATATACCAGTTGCTGTCAGTTATATATCAACAGCTGCCAGTTACAACTGAATGTGCAAGGTAATGCCCATGTTTCCCTATGGCTCAAGTGGGTGATATTACAGTTTAACAGTGTGCTGACCTGGAAACTGTTATGGGGTAATGGCCATTTTCAAAATGGAGGACAGAGAACGCCATTGATCACAGTGTACAAATAGGATGCAGGAGAGGAGAAAGAGATTGAGGAGTAGACTACACGGGAGGTAAGTATGACCTGTGTATGGTTATTTTGACTTTTTATTTTCAGTTCAGGTTCTCTTTAACCACTTAAGGACTGCAGTCATAAAACCCCTTAAAGGGAAGGTCCAAGCAAAAAAAAAAATGAGTTTCACTTACCTGGGGCTTCTACCAGCCCCATGTAGCCATCCTGTGCCCTCGTAGTCACTCACTGCTGCTCCAGTCCCCCGCTGGCAGCTTTCTGACCTCGGAGGTCAGGGCCGCATTGCATACATTTTTACGCATTCCAGCTAGTGCAGGAACAAAAATGTATGCGTTGCACCACTAACGCGTAAAAATGTATATGTTAATGTTCCTGCACTAGCGGGAATGCGTAAAAATGTACACAATGCGGCCCTGACCTCCGAGGTCAGAAAGCTGCCAGCGGGGGACTGGAGCAGCAGTGAGTGACTATGAGGGCACAGGATGGCTACATGGGGCTGGTAGAAGCCCCAGGTAAGTTAAACTCATTTTTTTTTTTTTGCTTGGACCTTCCCTTTAAGGACCAGAGCCTTTTTTTCCATTCGGACCACTGCAGCTTTCACGGTTTATTGCTCAGTCATACAACCTACCACCTAAATGAATTTTACCTCCTTTTCTTGTCACTAATACAGCTTTCTTTCGGTGCTATTTGATTGCTGCTGCGAGTTTTACTTTTTATTATATTCATCAAAAAAGACATGAATTTTGTCAAAAAAATGACTTTTTTAATTTTCTGTGCTGACATTTTTCAAATAAAGTAAAATTTCCTATACATTTGAGCGCGAAAGTTATTCTGCTACATGTCTTTGATAAAAAAAAACCCATTCAGTGTATATTTATTGGATTGGGTAAAAGTTATAGCGTTTACAAACTATGGTGCCAAAAGTGAATTTTCCCATTTTCAAGCATCTCTGACTTTTCTGCGCACCTGTCAGGTTTCATGAGGGGCTAAAATTCCAGGATAGTACAAATCCCCCCCAAATGACCCCATTTTGGAAAGAAGACATCCCAAAGTATTCAGTGAGAGGCATGGTGAGTTCATAGAAGATTTTATTTTTTGTCACAAGTTAGCGGAAAATGACACTTTGTAACAAAAAAAAAAAAAAGTTTCCATTTCTTCTAACTTGCGACAAAAAAAAATGAAATCTGCCACGGACTCACTATGCTACTCTCTGAATACCTTGAAGTGTCTACTTTCCAAAATGGGGTCATTTGTGGGGTGTGTTCACTGTCCTGGCATTTTGGGGGGTGCCTAATTGTAAGCACCCCTGTAAAGCCTAAAGATGCTCATTGGACTTTGGGCCCCTTAGCGCAGTTAGGCTGCAAAAAAGTGCCACACATGTGGTATTGCCGTACTCAGGTGAAGTAGTATAATGTGTTTTGGGGTGTATTTTTACACATACCCATGCTGGGTGGGAGAAATATCTCCGTAAATGACAATTGCTTTATTTTTTTTACACACAATTGTCAATTTATAGAGATATTTCTCCCACTCAGCATGGGTATGTGGAAAAATACACCCCAAAACACATTATACTACTTCTCCTGAGTACGGCGATACCACATGTGTGGCACTTTTTTGCACCCTAACTGCGCTAAGGGGCCCAAAGTCCAATGAGTACCTTTAGGATTTTACAGGTCATTTTGAGAAATTTCGTTTCAAGACTGCTCCTCACGGTTTAGGGCCCCTAAAATGCCAGGACAGTATAGGAATCCCACAAATTACCCCATTTTAGAAAGAAGACACCCCAAGGTATTCCATTTTGAGGATGGTGAGTTCATAGAAGATTTTTTTTTTTGTCACAAGTTAGCGGAAATTGATTTTAATTGTTTTTTTTCACAAAGTGTCATTTTCCGCTAACTTGTGACAAAAATAAAATCTTCTATGAACTCACCATACTCCTAACGGAATACCTTGGGGTGTCTTCTTTCTAGAATGGGGTCATTTGTGGGGTTCCAATACTGCCCTGGCATTTTAGGGGCCCTAAACCGTGAGGAGTAGTCTTGAACCCAAATGTCTCAAAATGACCTGTGAAATCCTAAAGGTACTCATTGGACTTTGGGCCCCTTAGCACAGTTAGGCTGCAAAAAAGTGTCACACATGTGGTATCGCCGTACTCAGAAGAAGTAGTATAATGTGTTTTGTGGTGTATTTTTACATATAACCATGCTGGGTGGGAGAAATATCTCTGTAAATGACACATTTCTGATTTTTTTTACACACAATTGTCCATTTACAGAGAGATTTCTCCCACCCAGCATGGGTATGTGTAAAAATACACCACAAAACACATTATACTACTTCTCCTGAGTATGGCGATACTACATGTGTGACACTTTTTTGCAGCCTAGGTGCGCTAAGGGGCCCAACGTCCTATTCACAGGTCATTTTGAGGCATTTGTTTTCTAGACTACTCCCCACGGTTTAGGGCCCCTAAAATGCCAGGGCAGTATAGGAACCCCACAAGTGACCCCATTTTAGAAAGACGACACCCCAAGGTATTCTGTTAGGGGTATGGTGAGTTCATAGAAGATTTTATTTTTTGTCACAAGTTAGTGAAAAATGACACTTTGTGAAAAAAACAATAAAAATCCAATTTCCGCTAACTTTTGACAAAAAAATAAAATCTTCTATGAACTCATCATACACCTAACAGAATACCTTGGGGTGTCTTCTTTCTAAAATGGGAGAGAAGAAAAGAACAATGTGTTCCACACATTAATCACCCTATATTATACCCTGCTCCTATTCAATGACATATTGCATAGAGGGCGGCAATGTCCGAATTGACCACTAGATGGGGTACATAGAATATATAACACACACTCATATATGTAAAACTTCTTTTTTTACGCTGCAAGTTCATCATCTAATCTATTGGTGTTATCTAAAAGCTTCCTTTATTTACAAATAGTTGCCCTTAACCTGCAATTATTTCACATCCTGGGCTCTAACAACATGCCGTTTAGGCATTAGCCCTCATGTGACGTCTTTTTCCGCCTGATGCGGAACAACACCCTTAACAAACATGGCCGCTTGAGGCACATGCCCTGAGATGACATACATCCGCCCAGAGCCAGGAGCCTATGGGTGGGCGGATGTCAGCGTCCACTTCCGCATACGGCGGTGCACACCCATTTGTGGCTGCCGCTGTCACTCGCAATTGTAAGGGCATTTAGAAGCTAGCGTGCCGCCCGTTCGTGACAGAGGCGCCACGCCACGCTAGTACTGACAACTACTGGGTAAGTCATTTTTTATTTTTTACTGCCTCCCATTGCTCCTAATACAGCTTTTAATACAGCTTACATCTAACGTGCGTATGGCAGCCCCCCAGCCGTGAGTAAGTTGCCTTTCCTACCATATAGGACTTCTCTTATTTCTGCTATTATCTTTACCTCCTCTTCCCCCCCCCCCTCCTTTCTTTTCCAGGAACCATTCTCCCCCCTTCCCCCCCCCCCCCCCCCCCCCCCGCGTTCCTCTCCCTCTGAGTCTATATACACCCCCTTCAGAAGCCAATGGACATTTACCATTTACTATATAACAGATACTATGTTTCACCCTATATGCATGCATGTATGTGTGTATATATATATGGATGTGTACATGCATATGGATATACAATTGGCCTTTGTAATAAACCTAGCCCAAACAATATTTTCTCTATTTGCCAACGATTTTAGTGATGGATTAAATGTGAAGTATTACTCATTTGATAACATGAAAGAAAGTACACCAGCGATAATTGTTAAAGAATTGACCAGCTATATTCGTTTTTTATTTATATGTGTCTTTGGTTACTTAGAAGCTAATATGATACGGTCGGATTGTGTTGTTAACTTGAACTTAGTGGTCCTATGTTGGATCATGATGGGTCATTGCTTTTTGCACATTGTTTTTTGCACTTGTTGTATGCATTTTTCCCTGTTTTTATTATTTTTTATATTTCCTTTTGTTTTCAGTTGCTCCTGCTTTTTATGTGTTTTGCCTGATGAAGCGGGCTTGTGTCCCGTGAAACGCGTTGCAGATTGTTTTTCTTGGGAGCTTGAAATTGAATAAAAATTTACATTTTGACCATCTACAGTGGTTGACTGATTTCTGTAGGGGAGGCATATCCACCAGTGCCGCCCACATTTTATTTGGTTTTAATTGGCATTTTTTATCCTGCTGGCGCCTCTGTTTTCATTCATTTCTTTCTAAAATGGGGTCACTTGTGGGGTTCCTATACTGCCCTGGCATTTTACGGGCCCAAAACTGTGAGTAGTCTGGAAACCAAATTTCTCAAAATGACTGTTCAGGGGTATAAGCATCTGCAAATTTTGATGACAGGTGGTCTATGAGGGGGCAAATTTTGTGGAAACGGTCATAAGCAGGGTGGCCTTTTAGATGACAGGATGTATTGGGCCTGATCTGATGGATAGGAGTGCTAGGGGGGTGACAGGAGGTGATTGATGGGTGTCTCAGGGGGCGGTTAGAGGGGAAAATAGATGCAATCAATGCACTGGGGAGGTGATCGGAAGGCGGTCTGAGGGGGATCTGAGGGTTTGGCCGAGTGATCAGGAGCCCACACGGGGCAAATTAGGGCCTGATCTGATGGGTAGGTGTGCTAGGGGGTGACAGGAGGTGATTTATGGGTGTCTCAAGGTGTGATTAGAGGGGGGAAATAGATGCAAGCAATGCACTAGCGAGGTGATCAGGGCTGGGGTCTGAGGGCGTTCTGAGGTGTGGGCGGGTGATTGGGTGCCCGCAAGGGGCAGATCAGGGTAGGGTCTAATCTGATGGGTAACAGTGACAGGTGGTGATAGGGGGTGATTGATGGGTAATTAGTGGGTGTTTAGAGGAGAGAAGAGATGTAAACACTGCACTTGGGAGGTGATCTGATGTCGGATCTGCGGGCGATCTATTGGTGTGGGTGGGTGATCAGATTGCCCGCAAGGGGCAGGTTAGGGGCTGATTGATGGGTGGCAGTGACAGGGGGTGATTGATGGGTGGCAGTGACAGGGGGTGATTGATGGGTGATTGACAGGTGATCAGTGGGTTATTACAGGGAATAACAGATGTAAATATTGCACTGGCGAATTGATAAGGGGGGGGTCTGAGGGCAATCTGAGCGTGTGGGCGGGTGATTGGGTGCCCGCAAGGGGCAGATTAGGGTCTAATCTGATGGGTAACAGTGACAGGTGGTGATAGGGGGTGATTGATGGGTAATTAGTGGGTGTTTAGAGGAGAGAATAGATGTAAACACTGCGCTTGGGAGGTGATCTGATGTCGGATCTGCGGGCGATCTATTGGTGTGGGTGGGTGATCAGATTGCCCGCAAGGGGCAGGTTAGGGGCTGATTGATGGGTGGCAGTGACAGGGGGTGATTGATGGGTGGCAGTGACAGGGGGTGATTGACAGGTGATCAGTGGGTTATTACAGGGAAGAACGGATGTAAATAATGCACTGGCGAATCGATAAGGGGGGGTTTGAGGGCAATCTGAGCGTGTGGGCGGGCGATTGGGTGCCCGCAAGGGTCTAATCTGATGGGTAACAGTGACAGGTGGTGATAGGGGGTGATTGATGGGTGATTGATGGGTAATTAGTGGGTGTTTAGAGGAGAGAATAGATGTAAACGATGGATTTGGGAGGTGATCTGATGTCGGATCTGCGGGCGATCTATTGGTGTGGGTGGGTGATCAGATTGCCCGCAAGGGGCAGGTTAGGGGCTGATTGATGGGTGGCAGTGACAGGGGGTGATTGATGGGTGGCAGTGACAGGGGGTGATTGACAGGTGATCAGTGGGTTATTACAGGGAAGAACGGATGTAAATAATGCACTGGCGAATCGATAAGGGGGGGGGGGTTGAGGGCAATCTGAGCGTGTGGGCGGGCGATTGGGTGCCCGCAAGGGTCTAATCTGATGGGTAACAGTGACAGGTGGTGATAGGGGGTGATTGATGGGTGATTGATGGGTAATTAGTGGGTGTTTAGAGGAGAGAATAGATGTAAACGATGGATTTGGGAGGTGATCTGATGTTGGATCTGCGGGCGATCTATTGGTGTGGGTGGGTGATCAGATTGCCCGCAAGGGGCAGGTTAGGGGCTGATTGATGGGTGGCAGTGACAGGGGGTGATTGACGGGTGATTGACGGGTGATTGGCGGGTGATTGGCGGGTGATTGACAGGTGATCAGGGGGGATAGATGCATACAGTACACAGGGGGGGGGAGGGTCTGGGGGGGTCTGGGGAGAATCTGAGGGGTGGGGGGTGATCAGGAGGGAGCAGGGGGCAGTTTAGGGACTAAAAAAAAAATAGCGTTGACAGATAGTGACAGGGAGTGATTGATGGGTGATTAGGGGGGTGATTGTGTGCAAATGGTGGTCTGGGGGGTGGGCAGGGGGGGGTCTGAGGGGTACTGTGGGCGATCAGGGGGCAGGGGGGGGGGCAGATCAGTGTGTTTGGGTGCAGACTAGGGTGGCTGCAGCCTGCCCTGGTGGTCCCTCGGACACTGGGACCACCAGGGCAGGAGGCAGCCTGTATAATACACTTTGTAAACATTACAAAGCGTATTATACGCTTCCTATCCGGGGATCGTCGGGTTAACAACCCGCCGGCGCTTCCGATTGGCCGGCGGGTTGACGTCGCGGGTGGGCGGAGCCTATTGCCGGTGGATGCGCGCGCATCCCAGCGCGCGATCCCCGGCCAGAGAGTGCCCCAGGACCTGACGCCAATCTGCGTTACGTGGGGGCTGCCACTTTGCCGCCGCCAATATGAAGTAGGCGGTCGGCAAGTGGTTAAAGATCCAAAATTCCCCCCACTAGACTGAGTCTCAGTCTAGTGATGGGAATTCCGGCTCTTTAAGCATTGGCTCTTCTGGCTTGCTTGGCCGCTCGGCTCCCAAAGAGCCGGCTCGTTCGGCTCACAAAATGGCTCTTCATGATGGGAACCAGCCAGACTGGCGCATAGCAGCCACACGGTGGACTTTAAATGCTGGACGTGTCACTTCCTGCAATTGAATTCACCGGCGCGCAGCTGGTGTGGCTGACACTAACTCGGCTCCTATCTCCTGCCGATCTGAGGTGTGTATGCTGCCAATCTCATTGCACTTGTGGTGAAATCTGCTGCCAATAAGATTGCACTTGTGGGGAAATCTGCTGGCAATAAGATTGCATTTGGAGGACGGGGCCAGAAGGGGCGGGGGTGCGCGTGTATCGGGCAGGCGTGTGCGTCAGGCAGGCGTGGGTGTACGCATGCGCGCGGCGGTATTAGTGAAAGACCTAGCCCGTTTTTAAACGGGCTAAGTCACTAGTCCTACATATTCTGTAAGGTATTCACAACTATACTATACACCCATAGCAGCAGCTATGTGTAAAAAGACCAGCAAGTCCCCTAGACCCCTATCCTGATACACCACTCTTCACAGACCTAAGTGGGCAAGGTAGTGCACATAACAGATCACCAGAAAAAGATTCTGACAGTGAGTCAATGACCATGTGTAAATATATGGGACTATGTTTTAATGAGAAGTGCGCTGGATATGAATGATTACAATTTATTTCTCCAATTAATGGAAGAGTTTATTAAACAAAAGGGAGTCTATTACACCCAAAAGATTAAAATCTTAATGTACATCACACGCTACACACATGCATATACACCCACATATCAGAGCATACTGGTTCCCCTTAAGAAGGAAAATTATGGTCTAAAAAAATATATTAAAATATAAATTTGTTAAAAAAACTCTTTCAAAAAGTTCCTAAAACGTTATACACAGTGCTCACATGTGGTTTCCAAGATCCGCAAGTTCCTAAAGATATATTTCTACTATTGCATCAAAAGTATTCACTGCCAGCTCCAATTGGACTAATCGCTCTCACACAGAGAGAGACTACGGGCATCGCTACCATGGTTATTCAATTATGAGCAGAGGCGTAGCTAGGGTTTTCAGCGCCCGGGGACAAAGACTATTAATGCGCCCCCTAAGGTGAAGGGTCGTGACCAAATGTGGGCGTGGTTATGGGTGCTCCACATTTGGTCACGCCCCTTCAAATGTACATGGAGGTTAGCAGGCTCACGCTCACCCACCCTCCCTCAGTATGTACCTTCCAGCATGTTCCAAGACAAATTCAGCAATCATGAGCCCCCCCCCATCAAGACAAATTCCGCAATCATGAGCAAACATGAGGCCCCCAACATGACCAACTCAGCAATCATGAGGCCCCCAACAAGACAAATTTAGCAATCCTGAGGCCCCCAACAAGACAAATTCAGCAATCATGAGGCCCCTAACAAGACAAATTCAGCAATCATGAGGCCCCTAACAAGACAAATTCAGCAATCATGAGGCCCCCAACAAATCATGAGGCCCCCAACAAGACAAATTCAGTAACCATGAGGCCCCCAACAAGACAAATTCAGCAGTCATGAGGCACATAAATAGACAGCATTTCACATAAATAGGCAGAATGCCCCCTTAATATGGTAGACACCTCTCACCTGGCAGCAGTTCCCCAAAATACACTCAATCTGACAGCAGTGCTTCCCCAAAAATAGGTAGCCCCAGGTCTATAGGTGTCCCCAGAATAGGTGGCCAGCAGTATAGATGTCCCCAGAACAGGTAGCCAGGGGTAGAGATGTCCACAGAACAGGTAGCCAGGGGTATATGTGCCCAGTATATGTAGGCAGGGGTATGTGTCCCCAGTATATGTAGCCAGAGGTATATGTGCCCAGTATATGTAGCCAGGGGTATATGTGCCCAGTATATATAGTCAGGGGTATATGTGCCCAGAGTAGGTAGCCAGGGGTATATGTGCCCAGAGTAGGTAGCCAGGGGTATATGCCCAGTATATGTAGTTAGGGGTATATGTGCCCAATATATGTAGGCAGGGGTATATGTGCCCAGATTAGGTAGCCAGGGGTATATGCCCAGTATATGTAGTTAGGGGTATATGTGCCCAATATATGTAGCCAAGGGTATATGCCCAGTATATGTAGTTAGGGGTATATGTGCCCAATATATGTAGCCAGGGGTATATATGCCCAGAGTAGGTAGCCAGGGGTATATGTGCCCAGAGTAGGTAGCCAGGGGTATATGCCCAGTATATGTAGTTAGGGGTATATGTGCCCAATATATGTAGGCAGGGGTATATGTGCCCAGAGTAGGTAGCCAGGGGTATATGCCCAGTATATGTAGTTAGGGGTATATGTGCCCAATATATGTAGCCAGGGGTATATGCCCAGTATATGTAGTTAGGGGTATATGTGCCCAATATATGTAGCCAGGGGTATATGTGCCCAGAGTAGGTAGCCAGGGGTATATGTGCCCAGAGTAGGTAGCCAGGGGTATATGTGCCCAGAGTAGGTAGCCAGGGGTATATGTGCCCAGAGTAGGTAGCCAGGGGTATATGTGCCCAGAGTAGGTAGCCAGGGGTATATGCCCAGTATATGTAGTTAGGGGTATATGTGCCCAATATATGTAGCCAGGGGTATATATGCCCAGAGTAGGTAGCCAGGGGTATATGTGCCCAGAGTAGGTAGCCAGGGGAATATGCCCAGTATATGTAGTTAGGGGTATATGTGCCCAATATATGTAGGCAGGGGTATATGTGCCCAGAGTAGGTAGCCAGGGGTATATGCCCAGTATATGTAGTTAGGGGTATATGTGCCCAATATATGTAGCCAGGGGTATATGCCCAGTATATGTAGTTAGGGGTATATGTGCCCAATATATGTAGTCAGGGGTATATGTGCCCAGAGTAGGTAGCCAGGGGTATATGTGCCCAGAGTAGGTAGCCAGGGGTATGTGTGCCCAGAGTAGGTAGCCAGGGGTATATGCCCAGTATATGTAGTTAGGGGTATATGTGCCCAATGTATGTAGCCAGGGGTATATGCCCAGTATATGTAGTTAGGGGTATATGTGCCCAATATATGTAGCCAGGGGTATATGTGCCCAGAGTAGGTAGCCAGGGGTATATGTGCCCAGAGTAGGTAGCCAGGGGTATATGTGCCCAGAGTAGGTAGCCAGGGGTATATGCCCAGTATATGCAGTTAGGGGTATATGTGCCCAATATATGTAGCCAGGGGTATATGCCCAGTATATGTAGTTAGGGGTATATGTGCCCAATATATGTAGCCAGGGGTATATATGCCCAGAGTAGGTAGCCAGGGGTATATGTGCCCAGAGTAGGTAGCCAGGGGTATATGCCCAGTATATGTAGTTAGGGGTATATGTGCCCAATATATGTAGCCAGGGGTATATGCCCAGTATATGTAGTTAGGGGTATATGTGCCCAATATATGTAGCCAGGGGTATATATGCCCAGTATATGTAGTTAGGGGTATATGTGCCCAGAGTAGGTAGCCAGGTCAGGTGTCCCCCTCCCCAGCAGGAGGGGAGCAGCGCAGAGAAGAGGAAGAGCTGCTCTCCCTTCCTCGCTGTCCCCTCCAATGTCCGGGTGGCTGGCAGCGGCGGGCGGAACTTACCTCCGTCTCGTCGCAGCGCCGGATGGATCTGCCACTACTCTGGTCTGGTCCAGACCAGAGCAGCGGCTGCGCACCCGAACTTCCGGCCGGCACTGGAGCGAGACGGAGGTGAGTTCCGCCCGCCGCTACCAGCCACCCGGACATTGGAGGGGACAGCGAGGGAGGGAGAGCACCTAAGGTGAGGGAAGGAGGGGGAGATGGCCCCCCTTCCCCACCGTCCGCACAGCTCTCCCTCTTCTCTGCGCTTCTCCCCCCCCCGGAAAAAAAAAACAAAAACAAAAAAAAACCCCGAAGCGCAGCTGGGCGCCCTTGGGGACCAGGCGCCCCGGGGCACTTGTCCTACCCCGACCCCCCCTAGCTCCGCGCCTGATTATGAGGCATAGCATGTATCACACCCTCCGGGCGGCTTCAGCCCGTCCTACGGATAATGGTGTCCTCACTGATACAGCTGTTACACACACAGCCTTCAGATGTAATCCAGCCGTTCCGGGTAAAGGATTCAGCTACCGGTCTTCTGTCCCCGAGTGATGACGTCACTTCCTCCAGTGCGTCTCACTCACGCTGTTTCCACCGCTTCCCTGCGTTCCACTATTCGTATCGCTAGTTATATTGCGAATATTCAAGCGGAAAGGGTAGCAGGCTTTCCTGTAGATAGGTCAGGGCGCCCCTCTTTCTCCACAAACAGCCTTTCAGATTGACATGTTTAGACGGAAACCCGGCCATCTTCCTCAGAATCTAAGGGTTAATCTGGACCGGTGGCCATTTTATAGTCAACTAAGACAGCGCCCTCCAGTGTTTGTACTTTGGCATGTGTAAATATATGTTTGAAGAGTGAAATGTAATGTGGCATCCTAACATAAGCACAATGGTCAATAAGGTTTGTTAGTAAAGTTTTTAGTTTATTTTGTTGAAGCACAATAGTGCAACATGACCTATTTTACACCACAGTGCACATATTTTACGTTACAAATTACACAAGAGTAATAACAGTAGGAGGATATATAAGTAGGATATATAGGCAGCAGAAAGAGTGTCGTTTTCTATAAACGTCTAGGCCAAAATGCTTAATCAGCAATATGAAGACACTTTTTTTTTCGATTTATGCGTTGGATGTTTTTGTTCAGCGCTTTTCTAAGTGCTTTTGCAGAGCGATTGCATATTTTTCCTTCCTGAGGTCAGTCAGGAAGTGAACTCTTTGATCCAGAAAAGAATAAATACAATGTATTTATTCTTAAAAACACTCACACAATTAGTCATGCTCTCCAAATTCGCTAATTTCTAATTTACCCGTGATTGCGGGTAGTTTTTTATGAATCCAGAAGTCGAATTCGAAGATCGATACCAATCACGAATTCAAATTCGAATGTATTCGCATTTTACTCTCGAATTAAGCCACGAATTCGGATTCAGCTACCATCGCCCAAAACCCGCCGACTTTAAAATAGCAAAGCCCCCTTAAATGCCAGAATCACCAAATTTGCAGGTTATGTTAAGAAGAAAAGTGGGAGCAAGGGGAAACATTTTTTTTCAAAAAGACCTTATACTTTTTGAGAAAAAAACGATACATTTAAATGCCTATCAATGACAGATCGTGGGAAATATTTCCCAGCAGTTAATAGCAAAGCCCCCTTACATCCTAGCAATGCCAGATTTGCAGGAGATGTTAAAAAGATAGTGGGAAACAATATTAAAAAAAAAAAAAAAATTATTTTTGGGGAATGTGTGTGGGAAATCTGAAAAAAAAAAATGGCATGGGGTCCCCCTTCCCGAGCCTCTGTAACCCCTTGTCCCCATGCAGGCTGGGATAGCCAGAATGCGGAGCCCCGGCCGACTGGGGCTTCGCACCCTGAGCTATACCAGCCCGCATGGTCCATGGTATGGGGGGCTCCGGGGGGAGGGGCTGCCAAGCCTCCCCCTCCCCCACTGAGCCCTTGTCCAATCTATGGACAAGGGGCTCTTCCCCACCTCCGGTGCCCCAGGAGGAGGTGGGGGCGCCGACTCCCTGGGGGGGGGGGGTTCATGGTGGCATCTGGCAGTCCCCTTTATGAAGGGGACCCCAAATGCTCACCCCCTTTCCCAGGAGAAATGAGTATACCCCTTACCCATTTCCACAAAGGGTTAAATGAAATAAAAACACAACCACGAAAAAAGTCCTTTAATAATCTTAATTAACCAGAAATACTTACCTGTACCTTTAAAAAAATATTCCCACGCCCATATCCTCGGTAATGATCCAACGTATACAGTATCCTCCAATCTTGCGATATTCAATTAAGTTGATTGAGGATCTCCCATGGCAATACTATACCTTAGAATGCGTCCTGCCGACACATAGCGCCGGCTCCCGCTGTCCTCCCCGCTAGGGATGGTCGGAAATGCCAATTTCTGATTCCGCAGTAATTCCGCATTCCGCCATTGCCAAATACCGATTCCCGCTTTCCGCTACCAATTTCCGCATTCCAATGCGGAATTTCCGCCGGAAATCGCGGAAATTCCGCCCGACTTTAACATCGATTTTCTCAAAAACTATAAGGTCTTTTTGAAAACTTTTTTTTGCATCTTGTTCTGTTTAATAAACCCTGAAAATGTGGTGTTTCTAGGACGTACGGGGGCTTTGCTATTAACCGTTAAAGTCGGCGGATTTTTACTGTAATGTAAATGCAGAAAATAGGCAGAAGCAGATTTTCTGCATCTTACATTACAGTAAAAATCCGCCGACTTTAGTGGTTAATAGCAAAGCCCCCGTACGTCCTAAAAACACCAAATTTTCAGGGCTTATTAAACAGAATGTTCTGAACAAGATGCAAAAAAAAGTTTTCAAAAAGACCTTATAGTTTTTGAGAAAAACGATGTTAAACTTGGGCAGAATTTCCGCGATTTCCGGCAGAAATTTCCGCGATTTCCGGCGGAAATCCGCCTAATGCACTTGCATTACCGATTTCTGCATTCCGATGCGGAAATGCAATTTCCGTTCGGAATTTTGGAAATTGCATTTCCGCGGAATCCGAATGAGCATCCCTACTCCCCGCCTCCTCAACTGTCACCCATGGGTGCCAGTCTAGGTGAGGGTGACAGGTGCAGGCAGGTGGGGAGAGACCACGGGAGCTGGTAGCTATCTGTCCGCACAGCCTTGCATTCTAAGGTATAGTAACCGGCCCATCAATGAGCCAGTTCTTTTTGTATTGAATTGAATGAATGGTTCAGAGCTGATTTAGAGCGAAAAAAACACCCCTAGTATGAACGAGCCCTGAAAGATTTTTATAAAAAATGTTTTACAAATCTAAGTGTGCCATGTGGAAACTACACATGTTATTTTGTGTACTGTGGTCTTTATTTGTACACAAAGCGTAATGTTTGTTTTTGAAAAAATATTATTGTGTCAAGTACTGACAGAAACTAAAATTAAAGAACACTACATGACTATTTGACTTTCTTAAATCATAAGGTTTAAAAAGACTGTTTGATCCATGGATACAAGGGCATAAAAATGTGACAACAATAAATTTAGAAAGTAGGGTATAGTGGGAGCTAGTTGGTAGCCTATAGCTGTTGGTGATTTGGTTATTTACAAATATTTAGGTAAGGGGCTCTTTAAATCTGGCCAAAACTAAGCTAAAAAAATGCAAAATGCTCCCCCCCCAAGGCTTACAAAACGCATGCCTAAAACCGCACCGGAAAACCCAAGCGCTAAAAAAAAAAAGTGAACAAAAAACAATTGCGTATGCGTTTTTAGGTGTGAATGAGGCCTAAACGTGGGTATCTTGAATAATATATTGCATTCTATTACAAGACACCACAGGGCCTCTTTAATGTTGTACCACATTATACACTGCAACACTCCCATCCACTTACAGAAAACTTACCACCATGCTTCTGATTGATAACTAGTCTGAAATAATTTGAGATGTATTGACTGGATACTTTGTGGTGAATAGATTATGGGCAGATCCAACCCCTTTTACTGTCCAGGGATTAGGCCGGGGGATGGGACACGATCCATCTCGCTATTACTTTTCTAGCAGGCAAAGGTGCAGTAAGGCTATTAAAGAACACTTGTAGCTAAAGGGATACGGAGGCTGCCATATTTATCTCCTTTTAAGCGATACTGGTTACCTGGCAATCTTGCTGATCCTCTGCCTCTAATACATAGCCTCTGAACAAGCATGCAGCATATTGGGTGTTTCTGACATTATTGTCGGCTCTGACAAGATTAGCTGCATGCTTGTTTCAGGTGTGTGATTCAGACACTACTGCAGCCAAACAGACCAGCAGATAATGCAGATAATGTTGTCAGATCTGACGATAGTGACAGAAACACCTGATCTGCTGCATGCTTGTTCAGGGTCTCTGGCTAAAAGTATTAGAGGCAGAGCACCAGCAGGATAGCCAGGCAACTGGTACTGTTTAACAGGAAATAAATATGGCAGCCCACATATTCTTCTCTCTTCGGTTGTTCTTTAACATGGCTGTGCAGAGTGACAGTTCTGGGGGAATCTTACAATTGGCTGCACACAGTAAAGTTCTCATGTATTTTGATTGGAAAGAAGGTCCGGATCTGATTCAGAAAGTACTACGCATGTTTGTCATAGTTTATACGGACCTGCTCTCATATGTTGTATTCTCTCCTCCACCAGCCACACCACCAACACCAACATATACCTGCAGTAACGGGACAATGGCTATTTCTATCAAGGCATGCCAGCTCCTGAAAAGCAAGTACTCCATCTCCAACCTGGCGCTGTTAAACGACACCGGTCCTGAGTGTAGAGCCCAAGAGTATCTTGTGAACGGTGAGCCACAAATGGTTTTCCATAACCCCCTATCGCTTGGGAAGTGTGGCAACAAGCTAACGGTAAGTAGTATTAGAACAAATTAACTTAAAGGGACATTCTCTGTGGTTATGGGTGTTCATAATAATACCAAGCTGTAGATCTTAGAACAGGAAGCAATAGAAAAATGTATTTAGGGCAGGGTTAGGGAACCTATGGCTCGGGAACCAGATGTGGCTCTTTTGATGGCTACATCTGGCTCACAGACAAATCAGTAGGGATTAATTCCCTAAGCTACACTGCTCAAGCAGCACAGTTTAGTGTGGCAGCGCAAGTAACATTTCAAAGTAGTGCAAACTACTGCTGTAGCATGCACTACTAATTTATTCACGCTCCCCCCAAAACTAACAGCTGCTCCAAATGTCCCACCCTGGATCCTGCCAGGTCCAGTGACTTTGTAGGATGAGATGAGATCCCCGCACTTTGATTGTTCCAATAGGCTGTCTGTCACTTGACAAGCAGCCTATTGGGCCAAAGTGCGGGAATCTCATCCTACAAAGTGATTCAACCCCCAAGTCAGCTAGCTAATTGTACAAGCTGTTAGTCGGTATTTCTCCTGTCTGGCTCTCAGGGAAATTGCTGATGTTGCTGAAACCCAAGAGAAGCTGAAGATGTGTCGGACACTTCTGCTGCCCGGAGGATCAACTGTACATACATCACCATGGCAACAAGGGCATGAGCCCTCTGCTGCGCATGCGCACTGAGCCAGTTTGAAACATATTGTATGGCTTTCACAGAATTACATTTTAAAATATGTGGCGTTTATGGCTCTCTCAGCCAAAAAGGTTCCTGACCCCTGATTTATATCAAAGAGTCACATGTGATTGCTCCATGGGCCAGCATGATATAGGCCAGAGCAGTAGAGGTAACGTAAGATCAGACTGGGTCCTACAGGGCAATCTTTGGTCATCCCATCATCTGCATACGAGGGCTGTACCAAAAGTTATACAAATGTAGGCACAACTTTTTATTTAACAGACAAAGGTCCTTGATATTGAACTTGTGGCCACACACAATACAATAAAATGATCCAATTTTATGGCAATCCGATAAAAAAAATCGGATTTCCTGAAAAATCGAAAGCTTTATTTTTTTTTCCCTTTCGAGCAAGAAATCCGATGGGATTTCCTCTTTTTATTCAATAAAAGTCAATCGGGAATGGTGAATTTTTCTGATCATATTTTTTTTATGAAAATTGAATGGTGTGTGGTGGATTGTCAATTTATTAATATACACACCCAAGCAATTTTCTCACAGTTTCCAATCATCTTTATCATAGTTAAGGGAAAAATTGTGAAACATATGTGTGTGGTATATTAGTCAGATTTCAGAATTGTTGCAATCAGTCAGAACAATTGATTGCCATTCTTGAATTGAACAGATATTTAAAAAATTGCATGGTGTGTGGCCATCTTAAAGAGAACCCGAGGTGGATCTTCGGAGGCAGAGGGGACACAGAGGAGGCATGTTCTCTGCCTCCTGACTAGTGTTGGGCGAACAGTGTTGCGTCACGCGTACCCTCGTATGCGTCATCACGTAGAGGACGTGAGGTCAGAGAAAGGGCGGAAGTACCACAAGGGTACTACCGCTGAACCGCCCGCTGCCCGGCCTCAACGCGTCTCCTAGTCGGACTCCTCCTCACTCATCTCACCACTGCCAGCTAGCCAGCCAGCCACCAGGTACTATTAACTTTCCGCAAACTTTTTTTATGGGGAAGCGGGCAGAGGGGGGAGCGCTAGCGGAGGGGGTGGGGGGAATTTCCGACCCCGTATGCCTGCGACCCCATAGGGCCCCCAAAAGCGGCATGTTCGGGGGTCTAATTGACTTCCTATGAGTTCGGGGTTCGGGCCCGAACATGCCGAACATCTGGCCCATGTTCGGCAGAACGGACCCGAACCCGAACATCCAGGTGTTCGCCCAACACTACTCCTGACATGCCTCTGTGTCCCCACACCATCGATCTCTGCCACCCCCACCGTCGCTCTATAGCCCCCTGAGATTACCGACAAGATTTGTTTAAAACGCCCGCCAGGGGCATTCCTGCAGGGTTTACAGAGCTGCCATTGGGCAGCTCTCTCTCCCTGGCCGCGCCCCCTGCCACTCCCCCGCCTCCCTGCACGCTATGAGACACACACGGGGCCATATGCAATTTACTTTTTCACCTGAGTTTTCTCCTAGGAGATAATTCTTCATATTCAAATTAAAATATCTTTCCAGCACTTTTCAACTAAAAAAGTACCAAAACATAAATGAAAAAGTACTATCAAAATTATTTTGAGCATTTTCTTTCTTTCTGGTGGCTTAAAATGCATTTTATTGACAAATTTAAAAATATCACCTAGGTGAAAACTCAGGTAAAAAAAAATGAATTGCATATGGGCCACAGTCTCTTAGTGCAGTGCCGTGACCTATAGGTCACACAAGTGAAAGTGGGCCATTGCGGCCCACGGGAACGGCGGGGAGAAACGGTTTTTGTGGCTACCTGATCCGCTCAGCCCCCTGGATCAGGTAGCCTACTTTTTTATTATTATTTTTTTGAGCCCACCTCGGGCTCTCTTTAACTCCGCCTCTGTATCAGAATTGTGTTCTTCATTGCAAATGTAGATTCGTTTCTAAGCAGAAGCAATGTTCCTTCATTGAGTTCCTGACAAAGGATGGGGGGCGAGCCATCCAACATTCCCAGAAGACTTCAGGACCTTTACTGAGGTGACACCAGGGTCACAAGCAATGGGCACAGATGGATGAAGTAGTTGGAAGAAGTTGAATCCAGTATTGAAGACTGGTGATGCGTTGCTTCTGCTTGGGACCCCTTATTTACCTGCAGTGAAGAAAAGGATGCTAAAACACAGCCAAAAATTGGTCTTCAAATGGCTTAGTAACTCAGGCAATTGCAGTGTCCAGTTCATTGGGCTTGATTCATTAAAGTCATTGGGTTTAAAAAAAACACTTGGCAACCTGATGCAGGGGCTGTGCGGATCAGGTAGCTCCCCGCTGCTCCTGTGGGCCACACTCGCCCATTTTCACTTTTGTGACTCCTGGGTCATGACGCTGGAAGGAGAGAGAGATACTTTCCCAGCGTGCAGGGAGATGGAGGAGCGGCAGGGGGCGCGGCCAGGGAGAGAGAGCTGCCCAATGGAAGCTCTGGAAAGCCTGCAGGAACGCCCCTGGTGGGAGTTTTAAACAGGAAATCCCTCTCCCCTATGTTTACCTCCAAGATAGAGACAAATAAAGTCGCCAATCTCGGGGGGCTATAGCGTGGCAGTAAGGGGGGGCAGAAAGCGGTGGTGTGGGGACACAGAGGCATGTCATTAGACAGAGAACATACCTCTGTGTCCCATCTGCCCCCCAAGAACCACCTCGGGTTCTCTTTAAGTTTTAGCGTATGATGACTGAAGCAGAATGCAGTACATTACATACAATGCATTACACTCTACTCATCGTGTGGTAAAACTTTACGCATGGAATTCTGCTTGACCCAGTTTATTGCACACACCCCAAATCATTTTAAAGAATTAGTCTTTAGGCAAGTCTCATTAAAGGTGCAATGGCTGAATTCAAAACGCAAACTGTCTTTATTAACCTATTTTAGTTCCTGGACGTAGAAACTACGTCCAGGAACCATGCGCGCTCCCGCGGCCGATCGCGCTCGTGCACGCTCGCTCCTGGCAGCTTCGTTAGCCAGGCAATCAGTGAATCGGGCTATGGTGCCCGATCACTGATTCCTCTCCCCCGCTGAAAAAGCGACAGCTTCTCTCGGAAGCTGCGCTTTTTCTGGCTGTAGCGTCCCCCATGCGTCTCTCTAAGCGTATGTTACGCTTAGAGTGACGTCATGTAAACAAACTCATGGCCGCCATCTTGTGGCCAAAAAGTAAAACTACAACTAAAAGTAAAAAAAATAAAACTCAAACACACATTTACATTATAAATCTATTGTTTACATCCACCCTCCCAAAACTACCCAAATAAAATGTTTAATATAAAAAAACAAAAAACATTACAATAAAAAAAAACCATGTAAATATTTACCTAAGGGTCTAAACTTATTAAATATCAATGCAAAAATGAAATATTTCTATATTTTTTTTTTATTTTAAACTTGTAAATAGTGATAGATAGTGATAGATGCAAAACGGAAAAAATGCACCTTTATTTCCAAATAAAATATTGTCGCCATACATTGTGATAGGGACATAATTTTAACAGTGTAATAACTGGGACATATGGGCAAATACAATACATGAGTTTTAATTATGGAGGCATATATTATTTTAAAACTATAATGGCTGAAAACTGAGAAATAATGAATTTTTTCCGTTTTTTTCTTATTCTTCCTGTTAAAATGCATTTACAGTAAATTGGCTCTTAGCAAAATGTACCCCCCAAAGAAAGTCTAATTGGTGGCGGAAAAAACCAAGATATAGATCAGTTAATTGTGATAAGTAGTGATAAAGTTATAGGCTAATGAATGGGAGGTGAACATTTCTCAAGTGAAAACGACGGAACGCGAATGGGTTAAATTTACTACGGTAAATATTTCCTGGTTTAAAATACAGAATCCAGCGAATGGTTTAAAGTGAGGTTCTTGGGTTCCCTAAAAGCAAGAAGTTTTGAACAGGGCAGTTTCTAGGCTAAACTGTACCCAGGGCAAGGGTGTAAAAATTGCACCCTCTTCCCCCTGCCTTGTGAACTTTTTAGGGACAATCACACAGCCACAGGTCACAAGTACATCTGCCTACTTACTACTAGTGACCAGCCACTCACCCAGGAGGAAGCAGAGACCAGGAAAACACACAGGCGAATAGAGCCTGGAAAGCCGACTCCTCCATGGGCGTTGCACACTGATAGCCTGCAGTACCGCTACAGGACATCAGGTGTCATCACGCGCTGGTGACGTGATGATGACTTGACGTCTGACGCAGGCAGCCCAGGAGGAGTCAAGGAAGGTGATCGCGCTGGTACTATTCTTCTTCCATTTGGCTGAACCGTGTCACCAGCTCCCTAGCGGTTATGTCCTTCTGCCTGCGCCCCCCTTCTTCTACTTGCCAGTCTGCGCCCCCGAGGTGGTCGCCCTGCCCGCACTTCCCGAGAAACGGCCCTGGTTTTGAATCAGGATGATCCGATTCATTGGCTAACTTAGAGATAAATAAAAATCAAGCTTTCAGCTAATAATAATAAGCCTTCATCGGACTTGTGGCTGCTGCTTGTTGCCAGATCGGCCTCTAGGGTAGTCTGCTGTTGCACAAGCCAGCGATACAGGTGCTGACAGCCAACTTCTGTAGTAAGCAGAGAAGTAAACTCCAGGCAATTTAGATTAGCTGGATTGCAGGTAATCTTATCTCTTATCCCAGCTCCCCTTCCCACCATGTTGTCTTCCCCGTGACCCTTTCCTCTTTGCAGATTTTAATAGATTATTTTAACAGCATGTCCCTGCCAAACAGCACTGATGATGTCTGCAGTCCTGGTTAGAGGTCTTCCTGCCATTTCTTCTCTCCCACAAGGCTCTCCGTCTTGTGCCTTTACCTCTTTATCCCTCCCCATTTTCCTATGCATCCCCTTCTTTTGTATGCCCCCCTTTTCTGGATGTCCTCAGAGGAGCTAACTTTTTAGATCTAGATAACATTTTAAATCTAGATTAGTGAGTTGTGAATGATGTCTGAACTCGAATAACCATAATAATAAAGAACAGAATAATAAAGAACAGAACAGAACTGTAACGATTGGTGTCAGCACGCAGAGAGAATCTGATTATTGGTGATCTGCAGTATCACCAAGAATGCAGATATATACCTGATTATTGATGATCTGCAGAATCACTGATAATACAGATATATTGCTAACCTCTGGACACCTAAGGTATATGAGTGTTTGGTGCAACAGTAATACTTTGAGTGATGCACCTGCTGAGCAGGTGATCAGAAGCAGCCTGGAATACTGCTTTTGAGGACACAGGAACCTTCCACCAGCCTGAGATACTCCAAGGGGTGGAGTCAGGCTGAAGGTAGGAGGAACCTGAGCGGGAGTGACACCTGAAGGGTTGATGTCACTAGCAGGTCTGGAGACTATCTCTTAGGGAGAGAGATAGCTCCCAAGGAATAACAGATATCAAACAATGCCTAGTCTTGGTGTGAGGTCCGTGGTCTCTACACCCTGGAACTAGTCTGACGTATAACACAAATAATAATACAAAGTCCCTAGTCTGGGTGTGAGGTCCGTAGTCTCGACACCCTGGAACTAGTCTGGAGTATAACACAAATGATAATACAGTTCCCTAGTCTTGGGTGTGAGGTCCTTGGTCTCTACACCCTGGAACTAGTCTGGAGTATAACACAAATGATAATACAGTTCCCTAGTCTTGGGTGTGAGGTCCGTAGTCACAACACCCTGGAACTAGTCTATAGCATAACATACGAGAGTAATCTGGCTCAGTGTGAATTCCCAGGTCCTCCCGGTTCTAACACACTGTAGGATCTGACTATGGTCTGAATGCTTCCACGTAAGTGTTTGCAATGGCAGACAACCAGCAACTGACAAGCAACCTCAGTATATAGCTGCTGGAGTCTGCTGCCCCGCCCAAGCCACTCAGCCAATCATGAGTCCAGCAGGAATCAGCTGACCCTCCTGATCAGCTGACACTTCCCCTGCTGGTATAAAGGTCCTTACATCTGGGCCCCGCGCGCGTAGCTCTCCATCCACCTATGTGAACTAACAGACCCAGCCACACCAACCGCACGCCGCCGCGTACAAACCGCCGCGTTGGATGCGGAAACAGCCGCCTTGCTGTCAGTACCTGCGGCGGCTTTTCCGCGTTCTCTCGTGGTGCCAGGCGCACGTCTCCGCATGCCAGCCGCCGTGCCGGACGCGGACTCAGCCGTCCTGCCGTTAGCACACGCGGCGGCTTTTCCGCGTTTCCTCACAAGAACATAGTAATATATTGAACAGAGAACAAACATACTTTGTGCTTATTGTGTGTCTAGTCCTTATTTAGACCTGACCTTTCTATTCCTTTAATTTAAAGGACAACTATCAAAGTTAACTGAAATTCTAAATGCCACATATATTTCCAGTAATTACTAGCAAATAGCAATACAAAGGCTTTTTTTTCATCTTTTCATTTTTTTTATGTGAAGAAAATATGACATTTACAGAGAACAGTTTTCACTGTGGGCGTTACTATGGAGGACTGTGTCCAGCAGATCCAGCATACAGAAACAGTCCTCACTGTCTGTAATCCTGTGACTGAAATGTGTTCAGAACCACAGAAAGCAGAGATATAGCATCAAACAGTGTGTAAATAACTCATCAGCTACAGCCATGTGTCCCTGAGTCTCTGCTTTACACAGTTCTAAAGTAAACAGAGATTACAGCCAGGAAGAGCTCATTCTGAATGGTGGATGTAAGCATGCAAAAACAAGAAAAAGTAAGAATCCTCTCTTCAGATCCTTTCTCTGTAGCTGAAAGCAGGATGTGTGGACAGGGCAGAAACAAACAGTAAATCATTCCTCTGTGTATGGTGACAGGGAAGTGACACCTATCTACATGGTACAGCCCCATCCTTCCTGAGGCCGACAAAATCTGATAAACAAAGCATTCCTTTCACACAGGCTGTGACCAGAGACTTCTGAAAAGCTTTCTATTTTTACTGGCTGAAAGCTCTATAGGTATGTGGGGTTTACAGAATAACAGTTTCTTCGATAGTTCCTCTTTAAACTTCGGATGAATTATTCTGCCTAGTACGCTCTCAACTTTCTTCCACAAATTGCCTATTACCAATCCCACAGCATATGTAATAGCGTGCCCTGATGTTTTTGACATCTCCAATATAGTGAGGATGAGGTCATTGAGATGGAAGCCACTCTTCTGGGAGTCATGTACCATTTAGCCACAATTTTTGGATGTAGCTCCCAGTGTGAATTGCACTTTGAGTGTTTCAGGAGTGACAGGTTTGCTTTGAGAAGGAGAGTCACCTCTCATGTATTTACACTCTCATCAGGACTCTGCATAGGGAAGGAGGGAGGGAGGCACTCAAGGAGGGGAGTGAGACGCCTTTCCATGATCAGGCGCCGATAAGCGCTTGCCTACAGTGCCTTATGGTAAAGCCGGCCCTGGAACAGGTGGTAAATTTTGTGGAAGGTGGTTTTGGTGTTTTTTTGGAAGTTTTGCTCTGTATGATTTTGTTGTAATAAGTATAGCAGAACAAATGTGTAACTAGTTTAGTAAATTCCTCTCTCCTACACAGTACAACGCAACTCGTGCATTCTTTAGCAACCTTCTTTTCGTCTACGCTCAACCATCAACACTCATATCCAGGCAGAATAAAACCTACAGTCTCAGCTGCACCAGTGATCTGAATTACACAGAAGCTTTGGGAGGATTTAAGCCATCATCATCATAAGTCCCATTGGCATAGCTCCCAACTGTCCCTCTTTCGGAGGGACAGTCTCTCTTTGGGAGCCCTGTCCCTCTGTCCTCCTCATTTGTCCCTCTTTCAGGACTTTTTCCCTCTTTCTATGGAAATATATATATTTCTCTACTAAAAATCTGTAGATTGACGCTAAACTTTATTCCCATCCTTTAAATTGACATATTACTAATTTCAAAATGTTAATATGAAGGAAAATGAACCAGGATAGAAAGGACCAGTGTGGTTTGAATTATAACATTTTTTTCTTAGCAAATCTTTATGGTATGCGTGACTAGGGGTGTGGAAGGGGCGTGGTTTAAGTGTCCCTCTTTCTCATCTCAAAAAGTTGGGAGGTATGCCATCAGTGTTACAGGGTTATTAGGAGAGTCAGCTCAACAATATCTTCACTGTGTTAGAGATTAAATAACAACAATATGGGCCGTATTCTATTCAAGGTGATGAGGAGCTTGTAGATACAAGCTACTTCTCACCTTGCCATCGCACAAGGATTACCGGCAAATCCTATTGCCCATTTCTTTTGCGCGATAGCCAATCGTTAGGAAGCATTACTCAGGCCAATGCCTGGGCAATTATCCCTTTTCCCGGGTGATGGGGAGTGAGGTTTTACCCTGTGGTGCTGTCCTTTCTCTCACTGTACTGTAATTACTGTTATCGGAGTCCTGGCAAAGCATCTTTGGAGCTCCATTGGTCTGAAGTCTCCATTGGTCTGATGTCTGGGCCATTTTCATTGGCTCAGACAGTGGACCAATGGGGAGTCCCGGCGGGACCTTCAAAGATGCTTTGCCGGGGCTCTGATAACAGTAATTACAGTGAGAGTACATTATAATTACAGCATTACAGCAAAGCGAGAGGGGGCCGGATGTTTAGCAGTGGTAGGTAAATTACTTATAGGTTGTGGTGTGCAGCCTGTGTCTCTCTGCTCCTGTCACTGTGTCTCCCCTGTTCCAGGCAGCTGTACGTGTGCCTGTGTCCATACCTTCCAACTTTTTGAGATGAGAAACCGAGACACTTAAGCCACACCCCTGACACCCCCCCAACCACACCCCCTGACACACCCCTACTCAATCAATATATATATATATATATATATATATATATATATATATATATATATATATATATATATATATGGAGATCTGCAATTATTAATTTAAAAAATGGTGGGGAGAAGGGTGAGGGTGCCCATGGGTGTGGAGGTTTAAAAAGGATCGAGGCCCCAACGGGGCGGGCAGTCTTACCATTCCTTCTCGCGTACCGGACATCTGGTCTTCTCCGCTTCCTGTGACGTCACAGGAAGTACATTGAAGCAAGATAGATGCCCGGTACGCGAGAAGGAATGGTAAGACTGCCCGCTCCGCTGCGCTTTTATCTCTGCATACAGGGGGACACTGGGGGACACATTCGGAGGGAGGGAGGGACAATCTTATCCCAGACCCGCATCCCGCACACCACAGCTGCCGGCTGGCGCCTTAATCCTTTCTAAACCTCCGCTGCCTGCCGGGACACAAGGGGGGGTATCCCGGGACAGCGGGACCCCTCCCCCAACCTGTGACCGTCCCGGCGAAAACGGGACAGTTGGGGCCCCTGCTGTGTCTCTCCTCCTGTCATTCTGTCTCCCCTGTTCCAGGCAGCTGTCCGTGTGTCCGTGTCTCTCCTCCTGTCACTCTGTCTCCCCTGTTGCAGGTAGCTGCACATGTGCCTGTGTCTCTCCTGTCACTCTGTCTCCCCTGTTCCAGGAAGCTGCATGTGTGCCTGTGTCTCTCCTCCTGTCACTGTGTCTCCCCTGTTCCAGGAAGCTGCAAGTGTGCCTGTGTCTCTCTCCTCCTGTCACTGTGTCTCCCCTGTTCCAGGCAGTTGTACATGTGCCTGTGTCTCTCTCCTCCCGTCACTCTGTCTCCCCTGTTCCAGGCAGGCAGCTGCACGTGTGCCTGTGTCTCTCTCCTCCTGTCACTCTGTCTCCCATGTTCCAGGCAGCTGCACATGTGCCTGTGTCTCTCCTCCTGTCACTGTGTCTCCCCTGTTGCAGCCAGTTGCGCGTGTGCCTGTGTCTCTCCTCCTGTCACTCTGTCTCCCCTGTTGCAGGCAGTTGCGCGTGTGCCTGTGTCTCTCCTCCTGTCACTCTGTCTCCCCTGTTGCAGGCAGCTGCATGTGTGCCCTTGTCTCTCTCCTCCTGTCACTCTGTCTCCCCTGTTCCAGGCAGCTGCACACGTGTGCCTGTGTCTCTCTCCTCCTGTCACTCTGTCTCCCTTGTTCCAGGCAGCTGCACATGTGCCTGTGTCTCTCTCCTCCTGTCACTCTGTCTCCCCTGTTGCAGGCAGCTGCACATGTGCCTGTGTCTCTCTCCTCCTGTCACTCTGTCTCCCCTGTTGCAGCCAGTTGCGTGTGTGCCTGTGTCTCTCCTCCTGTCACTCTGTCTCCCCTGTTGCAGGCAGCTGCACGTGTGCCTGTGTCTCTCTCCTCCTGTCACTCTGTCTCCCTTGTTCCAGGCAGCTGCATGTGTGCCTGTGTCTCTCCTCCTGTCACTGTGTCTCCCCTGTTCCAGGAAGCTGCAAGTGTGCCTGTGTCTCTCTCCTCCTGTCACTGTGTCTCCCCTGTTCCAGGCAGTTGTACATGTGCCTGTGTCTCTCTCCTCCCGTCACTCTGTCTCCCCTGTTCCAGGCAGGCAGCTGCACGTGTGCCTGTGTCTCTCTCCTCCTGTCACTCTGTCTCCCATGTTCCAGGCAGCTGCACATGTGCCTGTGTCTCTCCTCCTGTCACTGTGTCTCCCCTGTTGCAGCCAGTTGCGCGTGTGCCTGTGTCTCTCCTCCTGTCACTCTGTCTCCCCTGTTGCAGGCAGTTGCGCGTGTGCCTGTGTCTCTCCTCCTGTCACTCTGTCTCCCCTGTTGCAGGCAGCTGCATGTGTGCCCTTGTCTCTCTCCTCCTGTCACTCTGTCTCCCCTGTTCCAGGCAGCTGCACACGTGTGCCTGTGTCTCTCTCCTCCTGTCACTCTGTCTCCCTTGTTCCAGGCAGCTGCACATGTGCCTGTGTCTCTCTCCTCCTGTCACTCTCTCTCCCCTGTTGCAGGCAGCTGCACATGTGCCTGTGTCTCTCTCCTCCTGTCACTCTGTCTCCCCTGTTGCAGCCAGTTGCGTGTGTGCCTGTGTCTCTCCTCCTGTCACTCTGTCTCCCCTGTTGCAGGCAGCTGCACGTGTGCCTGTGTCTCTCTCCTCCTGTCACTCTGTCTCCCTTGTTCCAGGCAGCTGCACATGTGCCTGTGTCTCTCTACTCCTGTCACTCTGTCTCCCTTGTTCCAGGTAGCTGCACATGTGCCTGTGTCTCTCTCCTCCTGTCACTCTCTCTGTCTCCCCTGTTCCAGGCAGCTGCACATGTGCCTGTGTCTCTCTCCTCCTGTCGCTCTGTCTCCCCTGTTCCAGGAAGCTGCATGTGTGCCTGTGTCTCTCTTCCCCTGTAACTCTGTCTCCCTTGTTCCAGGAAGCTGCACATGTGCCTGTGTCTCTCTCCTCCTGTCACTCTGTCTCCCCTGTTGCAGGCAGCTGCATGTGTGCCTGTGTCTCTCTTCTCTTGTCATTGTGTCTCCCCTGTTGCAAGCAGCTGCATGTGTGCCTTTGTCTCTCTCCTCCTGTCACTCTGTCTCCCCTGTTGCAGGCAGCTGCATGTGTACCCGTGTCTCTCCTCCTGTCACTCTTTCTCCCCTGTTGCAGGAAGCTCCACGTGTGCCTGTGTCTTTCTCCTCCTGTCACTCATTTTCCCCTGGTCCAGACAGCTGCCTGTGTGCCTGTGTCTCTCCTCCTGTCACTCTGTTTCCACTGTTGCAGGCAGCTCCACGTGTGGCACATGTGCAGCTGCCTGGAACAGGGGAGACAGAGTGACCAGAGGAGAGACACAGGCATACATGCAGCTGCCTGGAACAGGGGAGACAGAATGACCAGAGGAGAGACACAGGCACATGTGCAGCTGCCTGCAACAGGAGAGACAGAGTAACCAGAGGAGAGACACAGGCACACGTGCAACTGCCTTGAACAGGAGAGACAGAGTGACCAGAGGAGAGGGAAGCGGGAAAAAAGGGCGCAGGCTGCTAGTGGACAAAAAGGGCGCCGCCATTCACTCTCATAATAAATAACGTTTAATGGGCGCCGAGCAGGAAAAAAGGGCGCAGGACATAAATAACGTTTACAAACGGCGCCAGGAGATTTTTAATGATTTATAAGTGTGCTTGTGGTGATTTACGTTTATAAAATGCACCCGTGCCGAATAACGTTTATAAAAATACTAAACATATTTATCTTATTTAACTAATTAAAACATTATTTAAAGTTTTATCCCTTACTGTTTGTAAAACATTATTATTCACAAAATAAAGCGATCAGTACGTAACGTAAATTGCAAAATATTTTTTGCATCCACAATTAGTAAAACATTATTATCCACATAATAAAGGGGGGTCTTAGGTTTAGGCACCACCAGGGGGGTCTTAGGTTTAGGCACCAACAGGGGGGTCTTAGGTTTAGGCACCAACAGGGGAGTCTTAGGTTTAGGCACCAACAGGGGGGTCTTAGGTTTAGGCACCAACAGGGGGGTCTTAGGTTTAGGCACCAAAAGGGGGGTCTAGGGGTTAGGGGTAGGTACAGAGAGGGTTACTTAGGCACCAACAGGGGGGGGGTCTTAGGTTTAGGCACCACCAGGGGGGTCTTAGGTTTAGGCACCAACAGGGGGGTCTTAGGTTTAGGCACCAACAGGGGGGTCTAGGGGTTAGGGGTAGGTACAGGGAGGGTTACTTAGGCACCAACAGGGGGGATCTTAGGTTTAGGCACCAACAGGGGGGTCTTAGGTTTAGGCACCAACAGGGGGGTCTTAGGTTTAGGCACCAACAGGGGGGTCTTAGGTTTAGACACCACCAGGGGGTCTTAGGTTTAGGCACCAACAGGGGGGTCTTAGGTTCAGGCACCAACAGGGGGGTCTAGGGGTTAGGGATAGGTACAGCGAGGGTTCTGTGTAAGAGTAAGTTTTAGTAAAATTTTAGTAATAATTACTAATGTTTTACAACACTTATTACGAACGTAGTTATATTTATATCATCGTTATAAAGAATATTTTCAGATTTTATTATAAGAACAAACCGTAAATGAAGGTTATTCACAATAATATAGAATTATAACAATTAAATATATATTATTGTTTTTTTTTAATAAACGTAATTATAAGTTTAACTTTAGAAACAGGGAAGATTAACGTTTTCACAATTTCCGATTTCATAAACATTATTTAATGATTTATAATTTTGTTAAACATTATTCGTAAACGAAATATAGCACACTATTTTTATAAACCCTATTAATGATTAATTATTATTTAGAGTTTACACCCCGCGCCCTTTTTGTCCGGGCGCCCTTTTTGTACGTACGCAGAGGAGAGACACAGGCACACGTGCAACTGCCTGGAACAGGAGAGACAGAGTGACAGGAAGAGACACACAGACACACGTGCAGCTGCCTGCAACAGGGGAGACAAAGTGACAGGAGGAGAGAGACAGAGACACCCAGACCCAGGCTGTGAGACACACCAAGGGTAGGCAAGGGAAGGTGTGTGAACATTGGGGCGGGGGGGGGCATCAAAAACTTGCTGGGGGGGATCATGATTTGTAGTTACACCCCTGTGCAGGAGAGTTTTTTTAATCTAAATTAATTAGAGTGCCATTGCTGAATGTGACTATATTGTCCAAGGGAACACAAGGCAACAAGGTGCCCCACACGTAACGATACCACACAAAGATCAGATTTTATGGCAATTCAATAAAACTTGATCGGAAAAGGCAAACATTTCTGTACAATTTTTTTAGAAGGTAAAATGGTGTGGGATTGCTGGTCAATTACTTGATTTACAGATCCAAGTGATTTTTTTTTCAATTTTTTTTTTATAAGTATGTAAACATTAAAGTGGAATATAACCCTGCATTTCTTCTTTGCACTAAAACATTATTTACAGCATATTATATGCAACCAGCATTTTTTTTTTTACTAGACCAGCATTGGAAGGGTTACACACAGAGCTTGAAAGTTGAGTGCAGTGAAATGCTGCCGCATCCGAACTTTAGATAATGTTATCTTGTGTTTACTTAAATGTATCAAGTGAGGAATGTGACACATTCTCTGACTGTGAAGAAGCTGCTGGAGACAGAGAGACACTGAAAGCTTGTCTGCCTGCAATACAGCAATGAATAAAACCAGTTATTAATGAAATGCAAAGTCAGCTCACAAAGCAAACTTCTAAATGAATAATAATACTCGTGCACAAATGCAAATATGATAACCGTATGGCATATAAAAAGTAGGTAAACGTGTTTTCATTGAATATTATGTCAGGGTTTTAAACCGCTTTAAATACACGTGTGTGTGTGATACATTGGTCAGAATTTTCAAATGCCACCATCAGTCAGAAACATTTAGTTACAGGCCCTGACACACCAGAGAGCATTTTGCCGTTTTTTTTTTAAATGCTTCCATTGACTTGCAGTAAAATGCTGGCAAAGGCAAGTTTTAAAAAATTGCGTCTCTTTAACAGCAATTTTACAGCGATTTTAATGCAACTCAATGGAAGCATCTTTTTAACCTCCTTGGCGGTAAGCCCATGCTGAGCATGGGCTATGCCACGCAGGAGGATTTCTCAGGCCCTGCTGGACCGATTTGCATATTTTTTTTTTCGTACACACAGCTAGCGCTTTGCTAGCTGCGTGTACTTTCTGATCGCCACTGCTCTGCGCCGATTTAGCCGCTACCCCCCCCCCCCCCAGACGCCTTGCGCAGCCTGACCTATCAGTGCCAGGCAGCGCTGAGGGATGGATCAGGACTCCTGATGACATCACAACGTCGATGACGTCCATGACGATCGTCGCCATGGCGATGGGGGAAGCCAAACAGGAAATCATGTTCTGAATGGGATTTCCTGTTTGCGCTGATCGCCAGAGGTAATCGGAGGGGGTGGGGGGATGCTGCTGCACAGCCGCTATCATGTAGCTAGCTAAAAAAAAATTTAAAGTGCTGCGCTGCCCCCTGGCGGTTTTAATAGACCGCCAGGGAGGTTAAAAAATAATGACCCGCAAAACGTTCTTCGGTGTGCCAGGGCCCTTAATTCTCTTAATTAAAAACAAAAATGCAAAAAATTGCATGGGGTGTGGCCAACTCAACTGTAGACGAAGCTCATATTGAATCCATTGAGATGCGTATGTGACACATTGCAACAGATTTTAACCACTTCATCCTATCTGGATGGATATTTCCGTCTAGATAGGCTACACTGCTGCCGCTGACAGGGGCATCCTCCCGCTCCCGCCGCCTCCCGTTAGCCTGGAGATCCCATTCATTGATCTAAGTCCCCGTATGAAAGACCGACGCCGTCTAAGAGATGGCTCCGTCTTACACAAAGCCCCTACTGTCCTGTCCACACGTCCCCTCCATATTGGGTAGTAATACTACACATACCGAAGTGAGCTGCGACATCTTGTGGCCAAATAGTAAAATTACATGTAGAAATAAAAATTTCCAGATAATGACATTTTTAAAATTAGCCCCTTTACTTCCCACTCTCCCCAATAGCTACACAAATTTTTTTTTTGTAAAAAAAAAATAAAATAAAAAATAAACAATATACAATAAAAAATTACATTAATACATAGTTACCTTAGGGACTGAACTTTTTAATATGTATGTAGTAAGGCATATTACTGTTATTTTTTAAACTATGGGCTTGTAATAAGTGATGGACACAAAACTTAAAAAATGCACCTTTATTTCCAAATAAAATATCGGCGCCATACATTGTGATAGGGACATCATTTAAACGGTGTAATATCTGGAACAAATGGACAAATAAATTACATGGTTTTTAATTATGGTAGCATGTATTATTTTAAAACTATAATGGCTGAAAACTGAGAAATAATGAACTTTTTCAATTTTTTTTCTTAATCTTCCTGTTAAAATGGATTTATAATAAAATAATTCTTAGCAAAATGTACCACCCAAAGAAAGCGTAAATGGTGGCAGAAAAAAACAAAATATAGATCATTCATTGTGATAAGTAGTGATAAAGTTATTGGTGAACGAATGGGAGGTGAAAGTTGCTCGGATGCATAAGGTGAAAAGACACTGAAGGCTGATATGGTTAAAATTGCAAACATGGCATTTATTTATTTATTTATTTTATTTATTTATTTGTTGTATTTATAAAGCGCCAACATATTACGCAGCGCTGGAGGTATGATGAGGTATGGCATTGCACCATACCTCATCACTAGCGATGCGAAAACCACAAAATATATGCGATGCCATTGCAATAAATCTCCTATTATGCCCTGCACACACCTAGGTGTATGGTCATTTATTACATCCGTCATGCAAATCACAGGGGTTTATACCTTATGCATCACTGTGATGCACACCTGTATAATATATGTATGTTGGTTGTTTCATTGCCTCGTGTTTTCTCTTCCCCAGGGTCACAGTGCTAGCAGTCCCCGGTGGGCTGGGTACCCTGGCTGTATTTATGGTGGCCTACAAACAGCCTGACTTCAGCAGCCCAATATTTGCCGATACTCCACTAAATGTGGAAGATTCCATTTACCTGGCAATTTCCATACCAATTCTGGATGCCAACACATTTTCAGTGAAGGTGCTGAGAACATATGCCACTGGGGACAACGGCCCCACCGTATACAACCTGACAACTGAGTCGAACAGGTAGGTAACCGCTGCGCAACAGGGAATGCAACCCACTTCCACTGTGAAGCTAGCCTTACATACTATACGGGGCTAGTAAAAGGATGTTAGAAAATGTTTTCTAAAAGACGTTGTCGTTTTTGAGAAAAACGATTTTAAAAAGTTCTAAGAAAAAAGGATCCCCGAGGTGACATATGACATGATGAGATAGACTATGCTGTGTTCCTTTTTTTCTTTCTTTAGCTGAAAGAGTTAAACGTCAGGTATGTAAGTAGTCAGGACTGAGTTAGACTACAGTGTTACTCTCACTGATAAGATCTGCTGATTTTCAAGGGGAATATTTAAATTGCTACCATTCTTACACAGTTAATGGCAGAGTCCTCACAGCTGATACAGTCAGTCACTGGGAGACTGGGGTTTACATTTTGAAAAGGGGGCAAGCCACAAACAGCTAACCAGATATGGTTGATTTCAATGGGAAACTGCAATTTATTAATGCCAAGGACCCCAAACCTCATAAACTTGGTCATTGAGTGACTGTGTGTCAGTTAAACAGTGAGCGGAGCCAACAACAACTTTTTACATGGGAAAATATAAACTGCAGCCATTCTTACACAGTTAATGGCAGGGTTCTCAAACTTGACACAGTTGGTCATTGGGTGACTGGGATTAATATTCAGAAAAGTGGGTGAGTGGAGCCTACAGCAGCCAATCAAAATTCACCTATTGATTTTCAAGGGAAATATTGAAACTGTTGCCATTCTTACACTGTTAATGGCAGAGGCCTCAAATCGGCTACAGTCAGTCATTAAGTGACTGGGGTTCAAATTTACTGACGTGGTGGAGCCACAAATAGCAAATCAGATTTCTTGAGTGAGTGACTTTGTGTCAAGGTTACAAAAAGTGGATGGAGTCAAAAACAGAATTCCCTGGAAAAATGTAAACTGCAGCCCTACTTCACTGTTAATGGGGCAGGGTTCTCAATCTGCACAGTTGGTCACTGGGTGACTGGGATTAATATTCATAAAAGTATGTGGGGCCTAAAAAAGCCAATCAAAATTCACCTGTTGATTTTCAAGGGGAATATTAAAATTGCTGCCATTCTTGCACTGTCAACGGCACAAGCCTCAAACCTGGTACAGCTGGTTATTGGGTCACTGAGGTTCAAAATCAGAAAAGGGGGCAGAGCCACAACCATTCAGATTTGTTTCATTTCACTGGGAAAATACAAATTATTGATGTCAAGGACTCCAAAGCTCACAAACTTGGTCATTGAGTGTCTGTGTGTCAAGGTTACAAAAAGTGGGCAGAGCCAAAAACAAATTTCACTGGGAAAATATAAACTGCAGCCATTCTTACACTGTTAATGGCAGGTTTCTCAAACTTTTCCCAGATGGTCACTGGGTGACTGATTAATATTCATGGAAATGGGTGGAGCCTATAATAGCCAATCAAAATTCACATGTTGATTTTCAAGGGGTATATTTAAATTGCTGCCATTTTTACACTGTTAATAGCAGATGCCTCAAACCTGCTACAGTTGGTTATTGGGTGACTGGGCTGGAGAGAGGCAGAGCCACAAACAGCCTATATGATTTGTGTAAGAATCTATATGTTGGTTGCTATTGACAACAACACTACACCTTTGTTCCGGCACCAGCAACTCCTTAGAGTTGCAACTCACAGGAGGTGTGAGAACTCGACTCTCATCACAGCAACAGCATAGGAGAGAGAACATCTTAGGCGTCCTCAAAGTTTATTCATTAAACAGATATACAGTACATTTGGTTACATCTTAGCGAAGCAGATTGTTCTGTAGTCAGTCCTTTGCATTACAGCTCTTGGCTCCCTTGCATGGAAACCAGGGTTTAGCTTATGTTCCATCTCTACTAAGTTACATCTAGACTACGTGATATCTAGACTACGTTCTATATACAGCATACAGTTAGATAAGATGACAAGACATATAAATAAAAGTAAAGGGTTGAAGCCAGCAGTCACAGGAAGCAGAAGTGCCTCTCCGTAGGCCGTCGGCTGCTTTAATACCGACCAGAAAAGAGTTAAATGTGACATCATCTGAGCCATACCCCCCCAAGCCTACAATTGGCGGGCATGTTTATGTGACCCACCTTATTAATTAATATTCCATTGCTTTATACCCTAGTTACAAAGAATGCAATGTTTTGTAAATATCGGCTTTGTTTACCTTTCTGTCGGCTAACGGTCGGGGCAGTTAGACCTTAGACCTGATATCCCATTATGTGGCCTTCCACAAGGAACAGCTTCCTCGTACCTGACTGCATCATTTCTTCTTCGAGAAACTCTGCTTAAAGGGAGACTCTGCAAATCAAGTCCTTTGACTAAACTAAGGCCTTTCATTCTAACAATTTGTTTAATTTCTATGGGAATATACAAATAAAGATGTGCCATGCACTGTGGAAAAAACTGCAGCCAACACTATTTTATTTTGGGCCGCATGCAAATTAAATGCAGCCTCCTGATAGGCTGAAATCACATGCGGAAAACTGCCACCACACATGGCTAGTGGAAATAGACCCAAAACTGAGTAAAATGACATTGCTGCAGTACACTTTAATATATACTGAGTTCCAAGAAGGGGGAGGGGAGGAGGGAGGATGTGCATGATGTTCTGTTCTATGGAAAGGGCAGGGGGAAGATAAGCAGTATATCTGTACTATGGAGAGGGGAGGGGGGAGGAGGAGCAGCATATATGTACTATGGAGAGGGGAGGAGGAGCAAAATATCTGTACTATGGAGATGGAAAGAGGGAGGAGGAGCAGTATATCTGTACTATGGACATGGAAAGAGGGAGGAGGAGCCGCATATCTGTACTTTGGAGAGGGCAGGTGGAAGATGAGCAGCATATCTGTAATATGGAGATGGGAGGAGGGAGGAGGAGCAGCATATCTGTACTATGGAGAGGGGAGGAGGGAGGAGGAGCAGCATATCTGTACTATGGATAAGGGAGGAGGAGCAGCATATCTGTACTATGGAGAGGATAGGAGGGAGAATGTGCAGCATATCTGTACTATGGAGAGGGGAGGAGGGAGGAGGAGCAGCATATCTATACTATGGAGGAGGGAGGAGGAGCAGCATATCTGTACTATGGAGAGGGGAGGAGGGAGGAGGAGCAGCATATCTGTACTATGGATAAGGGAGGAGGAGCAGCATATCTGTACTATGGAGAGGATAGGAGGGAGAATGTGCAGCATATCTGTACTATGGAGAGGGGAGGAGGGAGGAGGAGCAGCATATCTGTACTATGGAGAGGGGAGGAGGGAGGAGGAGCAGCATATCTGTACTATGGAGAGGGGAGGAGGGAGGAGGAGCAGCATATCTGTACTATGGATAAGGGAGGAGGAGCAGCATATCTGTACTATGGAGAGGATAGGAGGGAGAATGTGCAGCATATCTGTACTATGGAGAGGGGAGGAGGGAGGAGGAGCGGCATATCTGTACTATGGAGAGGGGAGGAGGGAGGAGGAGCAGCATATCTGTACTATGGAGAGGGGAGGAGGGAGGAGGAGCAGCATATCTGTACTATGGATAAGGGAGGAGGAGCAGCATATCTGTACTATGGAGAGGATAGGAGGGAGAATGTGCAGCATATCTGTACTATGGAGAGGGGAGGAGGAAGGAGGAGCAGCATATCTGTACTATGGAGAGGGGGGAGGAGGAGGAGCAGCATATCTGTACTATGGAGAGGAGGGAGGAGGAGCAGCATATCTGTACTATGGAGAGGGGAGGAGGGAGGTGGAGCAGCATATCTGTACTATGGAGAGTGGAGGAGGAGCAGCATATCTGTACTATGGAGAGGGGGGATGAGGAGGAGCAGCATATCTGTACTATGGAGAGGGGAGGAGGGAGGATGAGCAGCATATCTGTACTATGGAGAGGGGAGGAGGGAGGAGGAGCAGCATATCTGTACTATGGAGAGGGGAGGAGGAGCAGTATATCTGTACTATGGAGAGGGGAGGAGGGAGGATGTGTAGCATATCTGTACTATGGAGATGAGGGAGGAGGAGGAGCATATCTGTACTATGGAGAGGGGGGAGGAGGAGGAGCAGCATATCTGTACTATGGAGAGGGGAGGAGGGAGGATGAGCAGCATATCTGTACTATGGAGAGGGGAGGAGGGAGGATGTGCAGCATATCTGTACTATGGAGATGGAAAGAGGGAGGAGGAGCAGAATTCCTGTACTATGGAGAGGAGGGAGGAGAAGCGGCATATCTGTACTATGGAGTAAAGATGGTGGCGAACAGTTCGCCAGTGAATCTCTATGTGCCTCTACTTCCGGGTCGCTATGACCCATAGTAGTATGGCTGTGCTGGCCCGGTGGTGTGCATCCTTGATCGCGTGCCTGTTGCTGGGCACTCTCTGCGCATGAGCATGACGTCACTCATGACGTCACGCACATGCGCAGAAAGTGCCTGGCAACAGGCGTGCGTTCAAGGACGTAGCGACCCGGAAGAAGTACAGGGTGAGGTGTTCGCTGGCGAACTGTTCCCGAACAGTTTGCCGACATCTCTACTATGGAGAGGGGAGGAGGAGCACAATGTCTGTACTATGGAGAGGGGAGGAGGGATGAGGAGCAGCATATCTGTACTATGGAGAGGGGAGGAGGGAGGAGGAGCAACATGTCACAGGGCCCCTAGTGGCTGGACCGCACAATGCCTTACAATTGGTTTCAGCACACAGACCATGCAATCTGTGGTCGCAATCGGTGTGCAGAAACTGCTGGGAATTTGGCCGCAGACCGACTAGAAGGGAGCTTGTGAGTTACGGTAATTACAAATTACACACTATTTCAGGGTATAACTGCAACCACCTCTGTTACCATGGGACAGAGGAACCCACTGACTGGCTGATTCTAGACCTGCATATAAAAACGGTTAAACACACGCTATTTTATCTAGCTATCAACAATAGTCTTCAGAAGCCAGGGTTCAGTTTGTGCGGCTGAATAATAGGTGTATCCAATAAATAAATGAGGTTAGCGTTGTTTATTAAAAATTCAATATAAATAATTAATATATACAGAAAATCGTTAAAATCAACAATTATAGAGACAAATAATAGCACAGCATGAAATAAAAAAATGGAATAAAAATACTTAGGTTCATGGAAATATGTCCTTTCTGGGAAAATCTGAGCACATAGAAAATGTCCTTTGTTTCAGTTCTGGAAAATGGCTGCCAGCCACATGGTCCTCTGGCTAGCTTGATCAGGTGATGGTACACAGGAGAGGACTGCCCCTCCTTGTATGCATCCTGGTTTTATGGAAGCTAGTTTTGGGGTGGGACCAAGCCCGCCCCTCTGGTTGACAAACCAATCACAGTTCAAGTCCTTGGAGAGAGATTTAGGTTTAAACTTATAAAACACTGTAACTCAAAACCGATAAATGCCACATTTGCACTGATAACAGATTAATACACAGTGGATTCAGGGAATCATACAGAGACCAAGAATCCTGAGTCTAGCCCAAGTGGTTGCACCAAAATTAATAACTCGGCTTAGGAATGAGCTACAAACTCCCACGATCTCTTAAAACATGCGCAATTTCAACTGCGCCTAAATGTGTTATTTTAGTAGAGATAGTCAGGGGCATTCTGCTACAATCTTACCGCAAAATGACTGGCTATATTTTCACTTTGGACAATATGACAATATCCTGCGGTGTTGCTGCCATTCTGCCTACGGGACTGCAGGTTTTGAATAGGCCCCCTACTGTGGCTTTTCCTGACTATTCCTGTGTATGCTGTCGTTCACAGGTAACTGTGATGGGGTTAAATACCTGGTCAGAGTTGTGACAGGCACGTGTGAACTGTCTTCTTTTGATCAAGTAAAAAAAAGCAAATGTCATTTTCTGATCGCTGCAATGACTGCGTAAATCTAACCGGGAAGCGATCAGAAAATCAACTGCGCAAATCTTCCAGATTCGCCTACGTTTCTCACGGCTGTTCCGTGACACAACATAACTGTACTATGGAGAGAGGAGGAGGGAGGATGCGCAGCATATCTGTACTATGGAGAGGGGAGGAGGGAGGATGTGCAGCATATCTGTACTATGGAGAGGGGAGGAGGAGGATGAACAGCATATCTGTGCTATGGAGAGGGGAGGGGGAGCAGCATATCTGTACTATGGAGAGGGGAGGAGGGAGGAGGAGCCGCATATCTGTACTATGGAGAGGGGAGGAGGAGCAGCATATCTGTACTATGGAGAGGGGAGGAGGGAGAATGTTCTAGTCTATGCAGAGGGGAGGGAGGAAGAACAGGGCCGGTTGAAGCCACACGGGGGCCCTGGGGCAAAAGTAACTTGGGGCCCCCCTACACACACCCCCCCCCCCCCCAGCGAAGTCAACCCCCGAACCAACTGCTGCCCCTCGTGGTCTCACATAGACTTCTCCCATGGCCCCCGCACATTGTGTAGCTCAGCTGCCTTGTAATAACTAACCTGTATCAGCTGCTCCATCCTGTGCTTTGCCTTCAGCACTGCTGCCGTGTCTCCTCCATCCGGCACATGTTATGTGTAAATAACATGCACAGGGTCATAGAGGCAGGCAGCGTGGCTGAAGAGGGAGCACGGGATGGAGCTACTGCAGGGACAGGTGAGTTAGTACAAGGCAGCTGGGTAGGGGTGTAACTACATCAGGCCCCTCTGCAGAGATTTGTTGGTGGACACCCCCCCTTGGACCAGAACAGAGTCATACCAGCAGAATCAATCAGTAAAGAAAATAAGAGTGTTGCCTAAGAATGCCCCACAAAGCTACGTATGCCATGATCCAACAAGCTATTCAGTCAACTATTCAGACATTTAAAAAAAAATCACTAGGATTGCACTTTTATTTAGCTTTCCTGTATGACAAGAAGACACAGCAAGCACTAGGGGAAGAGGGAAACAAATGTGAATGAGGGAGGGCAGGTGCCAACCCAGAGGGCTTCTGAGCATTTTTCAAATCAACAGTGATTTGGAAAGCGCTTGGCTAATGTTACCCTATGACGCTGTTCTCACAGCAGCGTTATGATTTTTTCAAAATCGCAAACACACTGCATGTAGCATTTTTTTGAGCGATTCATTCAAAAATTGCTCTGAAAATCACTTCAAGTGAACCTCCGGACTAAAAATCGACTTAGCAGCACTGAAAAGGCCTGGTGTTTCTTTAACAGTTTCACAGCATCAGAACTTTGTTTCTCTTATCCAAGCCTCATTTTTAGCTGCACAGAAGAAAACTGCCCGGGCTTTTTTCCCCTGATGCTGTGCAAAGCATGATGGGATTTCTGATGTTGTTGTTCTCGTTCTGCTGTTTTGGTGCAATTTTTTTTTTTTTTACATTTTGAATTTGACATTTGAAGCCTAGCGAGCGCAGCTGGGAGGGGTTATCAGGACACAGGACAGTTGGAACTGTCTCCTGCTCCTTGTCACCTCCTTTCAACCAAAAAGATGGCTGCCCCCATGACAAAGATGGCAGCCCCCATGAATCACAAACATTTGCCTGTTCTTTTAAAACAGGGTGGGTAAGAGATTATATGACCTATCTATTCTAATTAACATAACTAATGTAACTTAATGACAGTATGTTTGTTTAGGCTGAAGTTCCCCTTTCACAAAATCGCACCCACAAATTGCTAGCAATTGCTATTGCGATTTTGGCGTGTACTAGCCCAGAGAGAGGAGGAGTGGAGAGAGACTGAGAATAGCCTGAGATGGAGCAGAGAGCTTATCTGTATTGCAGTCCCACATCACACAGAGGCTACTTGCCTGTAATAGGATTCCTGTCCCTGCCAGTCTCTCACCTAAGTCAGAAAGCAGCCCTCCTTGAGTCTAGGGACTGTCAAAAACCTTTCAACTTGCATAACACCTTATCCACACATGCAGTCATTATAACAATGGGGAGAGACAAGACAGATGTTTGCCCAGGACCCTCCAGGCAAGCTCTGCATCATGCTGTGTATATTTACCAGCTTGCCTGCCCTCTAATTGCACTTTTATCAGCTAGCCTTGTGTTTCACATTGCCCTACAACAACAAACCTGAATACACCATTTACCAGACCAGCCCTAAATCACTGAATGAAAAGTGGCCTGGGGGGAGATTGCCCCCCTTCCATCCTGGCCAGTGTGGGTCTGCCTGCCACTGCAGCTGAGCTGAACATGCAGGCATATGGGAACAGTCTAAAACACCACCTGGGGGGCCCAGCAGAGGTCAGAGGCCCCGGGGCATTTGCCCCCTTTGCATCTATGGTAAGAATGAGCGGTATGTTCTGTCCTATGGGGAGGGTAGGGAGATGGAGCAGCACATGCTGTGTTATGAAGGACACTACATTGTTTATACATTGTTTAATTAAATCATATATATTTTCATCTCCAGTGACAGTAATTAGTGTCTTGAATTATCATGTGTTTGTCTTTTGTGTGCAGCTGTCCGAACCCCATTTACGGACCTGATCTTATGACTGTTGTCCGGAACGGAAACGGCTCTGAGTCCCACTTTATAATGAAAGTTTTCAAGATCACTGACAGTAACCATGTCAATCTGAAAGCTGATGTGACCCTCTGCTCTCAAACCTGCACCTCGGTAAGCTGATATGACCCTCTGCTCTCAGTCCTGCACCTCGGTATGCTGATATGACCCTCTGCTCTCAGTCCTGCACCTCGGTATGCTGATATGACCCTCTGCTCTCAGTCCTGCACCTCGGTAAGCTGATATGACCCTCTGCTCTCAGTCCTGCACTTCAGTAAGCTGATATGACCCTCTGCTCTCACACCTGCACCTCAGTAAGGTAATATGACCCTCTGCTCTCAGTCTTGCACCTCAGTATGCTGATATGACCCTCTGCTCTCAGTCTTGCACCTCGGTAAGCTGATATGACCCTCTGCTCTCAGTCTGGCACCTCGGTAAGCTGATATGGCCCTCTGCTCTCAGTCTGGCACCTCGGTAAGCTGATATGACCCTCTACTCTCACTCCTGCACCTCGGTATGCTGATATGACCCTCTGCTCTCAGTCTTGCACCTCGGTAAGCTGATATGACCCTCTGCTCTGTCTTGCACCTCGGTAAGCTGATATGACTCTCTGCTCTCAGTCCTGCTCCGCGGTAAGCTTATATGACCCTCTGCTCTCAGTCCTGCACCTCGGTAAGCTTATATGACCCTCTGCTCTCAGTCTTGCACATCGGTAAGCTGATATGACCCTCTGCTCTCACTACTGCACCTCGGTAAGCTGATATGACCCTCTGCTCTCACTAGTGCACCTTGGTAAGCTGATATGACCCTCTGCTTTCAGTCCTGCACCTTGGTAAGCTGATATGACCATCTGTCCTCACTCCTGCTCCTTGGTAAGCTGATATGACCCTCTGCTCTCACTCTTGCACTTTGTTCGGTAAGCTGATATGACCCTCTGCTCTCAGTCCTGCACCTCGGTAAGCTGATATGACCCTCTGCTCTCAGTCTTGCACCTCGGTAAGCTGATATGACCCGCTGCTCTCAGTCCTGCACCTCGGTAAGCTGATATGTCCCTCTGCTCTCACTCCTGCACTGTAGTAAGCTGATATAACCCTATGCTCTCAGTCTTGCACTTTAGTAAGCTGATATAACTCTCTGCTCTCAGTCTTGAGCCTCGGTAAGCTGATATAACCCCCTGCTCTCAGTACTGCACTTTGTTCGGTAAGCTGATATAACCCCCTGCTCTCAGTACTGCACTTCGTTAGGTAAGCTGATATGACCCTCTGCTCTCACTCCTGCACCTCGGTAAGCTGATATGACCCTCTTCCCTCATTCCTGCACCTCGTTAAGCTGACATGACCCTCTGCTCTCATTCCTGCACTTCGGTAAGCTGATATGACCCTCTGCTCTCATTCCTGCACTTCGGTAAGCTGACATGACCCTCTGCTCTCATTCCTGCACCTCGTTAAGCTGACATGACCCTCTGCTCTCAGTCCTGCACTTCAGTAAGCTGATATGACCCTCTGCTCTCATTCCTGCACCTTGGTAAGCTGATATGACCCTCTGCTCTCACTCCTGCACCTCGGTAAGCTGATATGACCCTCTGCTCTCACTCCTGCACCTCGGTAAGCTGACATGACCCTCTGCTCTCATTCCTGCACTTCGGTAAGCTGATATGACCCTCTGCTCTCAGTCCTGGTATTAGTGCCATGTGCTTTGCCAGGTTAATGTGCACAATGCTATGGTAATGCACATTTAACTGTGGGTTATCAAGGCAACAGGCGCATTACCCTTATAAAGTGCATAGCAGATAGTGCACAGTAATTTTAACAGTACAGCAGCACAAATTGTACAGTTAGTGGAACCTGCTGTACCTGGGTAATGCCAGCATTGTACCGTAACATGTGTTACCATAGCAAGGCTTACGTTACCCAGGAACCACCGGTTGCACTAACTGCACAATGTGAGCTACTCTGCTAATGTGTCGGTAACTGACGAATCTGCTGTGAAATCGATAACGCAAATGTTGATCTGCCCAGGCGGAAAATTTTGCTTGCCTGCAGTGTGAACGAGCCTTTATTTATCTCTCCTGATCTTTTTCTCCTCACGATTTATGTCAGATCGGCCATCAATTGATGGCTAAAATTGACCAGTGTATGGGGCCCTTAGGTTAGATGAGATCAATTTTGTGAATCAGCCCAATGTGTGCACTGACAGCTTCCATTTTAATCAGGATACTTAAAGTGAACCAGAGATTGTACACTAGGGTTAACCTCTTGAGGACCGCAGTGCTAAACCCCCCTAGTGACCAGGCCCTTTTTAGTAAAATAGGCCACTGCAGCTTTAAGGCCTCACTGCAGGGCCACACAACACAGCACACAAGTGATCCCCCCCACCCTTTTCTCCCCACCAACAGAGCTCTCTGTTGGTGGGGTCTGATCGGTCCCCCATGTTTATTTTCTTTAAATAAATATTATTGTTACTTTTTATTTAAAAAAAACAAAACCTGTTTCTTTAAAAACTTCCCTCCCTCCCCCCCTCCCTCCCCCCCTCCCTCCCCACAGCCAGCCAATTATGGCGATCAGCTGTCATAGGCTTCTGCCTATGAGAGCCGATCAATCTCTTGTCCCCCAGGGGGACAGCCGTGTCACACGGCTGTCCCCAGTGCAGCGCTGCTGCTGATCGCAGCGCTGCACCATGTAAATAGACGGTCACGCCGTCTAACAGTCTCCCGAGCGGCGATAGCCGCTCAGAGACTGAAGGCGGGGCGGAGCTCTGCCCCCCAAGCAGGAGATGCGTGCGCAGCCTGAGCGCGCATCTCCTACAAATCAGAGCCCCAGGACTTTACGCCAATCGGCGTTAGGGCTTAATTAATACTTACCCAGGGTTTCCTCCAGCCCCATGAGCAATGCTTAGTCCCTCACCTGCCGGTAATGACTGCCGGTAATGCAGTCTGTCGCCACCAGTCGAGATCTTCTGCACGCACCCCCACCACCCACCCAACCGTGCTCCCATCCTATGGAGCCTTCTGCACCTGTGCAGAATAGCGTAGAACACTGCAAGAGAGTGCGACAAGGCCTCGACTTGTTTCCCACCCTCTTCTTGCACCTCTGACACTGTGGTTGCTCATGGCAGGTTTTGTGGCACCGTGTCAATTGTTATGTATACTGTGCTTGGGTGGCCCAATGGAAAACTTGCACTGGGGCAAATAACTCCTTAGCTATGCCACTGCCACTGCACATGACACACTAATCATGTGGTACATAATAATACAGGTACAATGAAGTAATTTTGTTGTGTTACACAATGACAATAAAGTTCTTGAATCTTGAAGTGCTTGAATAGTGGCTGGATAATGTAGTGGTTAATGCACTGACTCTGACAAAGGAGACAATGGTTCAGATCTCAGTTATTCCTATTAAGTAAGGGGTTCTTGGGCAAGATTCCCTAACACTGCTACTGAGTGTACCTTTAGTGGTTGCCTCTCTAGCGCTTTCAGTCTGACAGGAGAAAAGCACTATATAAATGTTGGAAATATTATTATTATATCACTAGAGAAATGGGAACGGTGGAGTTAGTTAAAGGGGCACCACAGCGAATTTTGGCTACTGGGATAACCCTAGTAGCATGTTTGTGATAGTCAGAGAAACACATATTAGGTAGTGTATCTGGTTCCAAATACAGACTGGATAGGATCATTTATAGCACTTCTTACAGTACCTATTACAGATGCTGGCATTTCTAGAAAGCGACCTCCTCCTCTGTTCGGCTGAAAGCTATGTGTTTCCATGTGTGTGAGCTAGAAGCCTAGACTGTAGGCCGGCTCCTCAGCAGCAACTTAGTGTGGTGGATATCTTAGGTTAATAAACAGGAAGCTACTTGTTTGTTTACCTAAGTTATCTGTACTTGCCGGTGACAGGCAGCTGAACAGAGAAGGACATTGCTTCTGTCTAAATGACATCCAGGATCTGTAAGAGGTGCTATAAGGGCCCATTCACACTTGTAAGCGCAAAACGCTAGTGCTTAGCGCTACTGTTTTACATAGGTAATTTTTCCAGCGAAAAAATCACTGGACAAATACGCGTTCATTGAGCGATCATGATCAGCGCTGTATCGCGATCGCTCCACAATCGCGGCAAAATGCGGCACGTAATGCTTTTAGCGATTGTTGCTAATTGCGAATCACCCACGATTGGCAGGAATCGTGGCAGTGAGCTCACTGTCATAGGGTTAATATTGCACTAGCGCTTTGGCGATTAGCGGGAATTACCCGTTACTCTCTCTAGTGCGAACGGGCCCTTAATGATCCTATCCAAATTTGTAACCAGATACACTACCTATTATTTCTCTTACTATTGCAAACATGCTATTAGGGTCATCCCAGTAGCCAAATGTTTGCTGTATTGCCCCTTTAAAGGGTCCTGAGCAGGGTCAGCTGTATAGAGTACTGGTAAGGCCCTTGATGTGGGATTTTAGCCCTTGACCAGGGTTTGAATCCTAGCCCATGCCAGTATGTAAAACAGTAAGGAGATTTTGGGCAAAGCTACTTAATGATCCTGGTCACATGTGGAATGCACCTTCCCATTCCTCTAGTCATGAAGCGATGTGAGTCTGCCAGGAGAAAAGCGCGTTATAAATGTTCTGTGTCTTGTCTAGTGATTTATTAAAATATATGGTGGTGACTAGGGATGATCAAAGAGATGCAAATACTTCTGAGTTTATGCAAATATATGCCGTTTGAAAATGGACCAATCAATTTGAACTCAGGCTTAAATTGATGGGTCAATTTTGAAGGTGCATATATTTGCATTAAAATTTACATCGATTTACATCAACTCAGGAGTATTTGCGCATCATTGATCATCCCTAGTGGTGACGAGTATTACTTACCTTTCCAAGCCCTCTGTATGCATTCTGCCATCCCTTTCAGGGAGACCCGAGGTTTCAAGCCCCCCCCGGCGGTCCAACTGGAGGTGTTGTGTTTCCCCGGCCACTGTAATGCCTGCCGGGAGATGTAGTCCACTAGTCCTTCAATGTGAGCGCATCTCCTGGCCAGGCTCGTACTCACACTGAAGGACTGCATCTCCCAGCATGCATTGCGGTGGCTGGGGACGCATGACACTGCCGCGGGAGCTCAACACTGCTGCAGCTCCGGGTTTGGCTGAACAAGATGGCAGAACCCATATAGACGGTGGGTCAGGAAGCAGCCCCCAGAAGAGTAATGCCTACACTATTTGCAAACCTTTCGAGATTATAGGGGATTCTGGGAGATTCTAGGAAAGTCTTACATAGTATTAGGACTATAGATCATGGAGAGGACTGTCTATCGCTTGCGATGTAATGCCATTTCAGCTCATTCAGTTTTATTTCCTGGCTGGCTGTAAGCTGAAATGGGAGATGTCCGCACAATGTCGTTCCTCTAATCCCCTGCTGCGACTTTGCTTTCTTGCAGGATTGCCCATCACAGAGTACAGATACCCCCACTTCACAGGTTGCAACGTTGAGCATGGAATTATACGGCTGTAAGTATATCTCTGTAACTAGTGATGGGCTCACGAGTAATCACCAGTCCCTAAGGACTCGAATTTGTGATTAAAATGAGGCTTAATTGCCTCAGCTGTGCGGCTGGATGATAAGCGGTTAGTTATCCATAAGTCCGTCATCCTCCCTGCGCTCCAAACAGCTTGCACGCGTCCTATTGCAAGCCTCATCACCACCACGCACTTCCTCCTTCCGGCTTGAATGAGTGAGGCTTGCAACGTGTCCAATAGGACGCGTGCACGCTGTTTGGAGAGCAGGGAGGATGAGGGACTTATGGATAACTAACCCCTTATCATCCAGCCGCACAGCTGAGGCAATTAAGCCTCATTTTAATCATGAATTCAAGTCCTTAGGTACTGGTGATTACTCGTGAGCCCATCACTATCTGTAACCCAGTGACAAGCAGCAGTTTCCAGGGACAGGAAGCCAAAGGCAGTCTCTATTTATAAATCAGCATTTACTATTGCTTTATGGTTACATCTATGCATTGCTTGTTTGCCTGTGTTTCCGGGCCATTTGTATTACCAGGAAAATAAAAAGTAAAAGGTTGGAGAAAAGAGAAGCAAGGGAAGTAGTGTTGTGGTGGTGTGTAGCAGCAGGAAATTGTCAGGAGAACTGATATAGCACCACCTGCTGGGCGATGAAGTCACTGCACAGAAGTTTGCACTGTGAAAAATAGAGGCATCATTTAATCCTACCCCAAACTTTCAGTTTCTATGTTGTTCATAGTGTGGAAAATTTTTTGCCGCCAGAGCTTTAAAATTCGTTTTTCCCCTAAGTGGTGACCATGTAAAAAGGGGTCGGGAAAAAAGGGCGTATGGTGTAAACAATAATCGGTAATATAGTTTATAAAAAATAAAGTTTCGTATTTTGTTTACAATAATGTTTTAATAATAGAATACATTTAATAACGTCTATGAAATTGCAAACTGGGAAAACGATAATCTTCCCTATTTGGAAAGGGAAACTTATAATTACAGTTGGTAAATGCAAAAAAGGCATCAAGAAAAAAGGGCACGTGGTGTAAATGATAATTGGTAATATAGTTTATACAAAATAAAGTTTCATATTTCGTTTATGTCAGGAACCGGCCCCGCGACAAGCCTGCAGATACGGTTCCCGACTGCGGGTTAGACCAGATCGAGAGGGAAGCAGCCTTAGTCAAGCTACAACAAGGCTGTCGCCCCTCAAAACACTTCTCACTGCCACCACTAGCTCTTGCTAGACACTTCCACTCTGCTGTCGCGTGATCTGCACGCAATCCGCATTTTTGTATTCGGGTCAGCTTTGCGCTTTAGGCCGAATACGGGAACACCACGCACACACACACACACACACAGTACAATCGTGCAGTAGCAAGACACAATCAGGCACTGACTTTGTAACGCAAGTTACACTGCAGTCTCTTCTAGGCTATGAGCGTTAGCTTAGTACAGCAAAAGTCAAACTTATTAAATAACGATTTAATATTCCAGAAAAAAGTTGAACAATGCAGAAAATAATATATACAAAAGATTTACAAAAACAAAGTAAAAATTACAAAATAAAAGTTACAAAGGTACACAAGACAAGTTGCATAAAATAAAACGGGAATACACATAAATTGAACTTTTACCAGCGCAAATGTCCAACCGTGGAGGGACACGAATTTTCTGATTCACTCAGGATCATCTCTAGCTATGCGCTACCCTCAGGAGAAGATGATTTTCAGGCATCTGGCCCTGCCTTTTATGCTGGGAGGTATGCCTTGAGGCTGCAATTTCGTTGGGAAGGGGAGGAACTAGTTTTAATTAACTTTACAGACATTTCCAATCTCCCCCATAGATCTAATTTCCACAGGTAAAATTATATTTACACACATCAAAAGACTTTTTGAGTAAGGCTTCCAACTTCTTCAACATTCCAGCCGGCTGTCATACGTAAACTTCAAACATTCCTGTGTTAGCTTCCAACGGTCCAGACTCATTTAATCTGGATTGTATTTTGGCTTGTTTATATATACACAAAGTTCAAAATAATGCAAGATCCAGGACAGAATAGAGGGTCGTTACCTAATTACCTGTATCCAGAGGAACTGAATGCAAATGTAGTGTCATTGACATACAGACAATCACATTAGCAGTTCCTGCTCTACTGTTCACCTTCAGATGCAAATGTACTATTTCCAGGCGACACTACAATATTTCATAGCCCCACACATGTGAAGTAGACAAACAAGATGGAGGCTTAGATACTAATAAAAAAGGGACCCATGTTCTGCATATTACCGTACATATCATCATCACCACATATATCCTCACAGTTTACAATAATGTTTTAGAAATAGAATACATTTAATAACTTCTATGAAATTGCAAATTGGGAAAACAATAATCTTCCCTATTTGGAAAGGGAAACTTATAATTACATTTGGTAAATGCTAAAAAGGCATCAAGAAAAAGGGCACAGGGTGTAAATGATATTCTGTAATATCGTTTATTAAAAATATTATTTCGTACTTAGTTTACAATAGTCGTCTACAAATAGAATACTTTTAATAACGTCATTGAAATTGCAAATTGTGAAAACGATAATCTTCATATTTTGAAAGGGAAACTTATACAGTAATTACGTTTGGCAAATGATGATTGAAAACAGATTTACTAGAAATTATGTTTCATTACTGTTTTTACTGTTTTAACAAGATTCATAACCACATACATTTCTTCATGATTTATTATCTTATCATGTTCCTAAACGATATTTCTACATTATTGTTCTTTTAAAATTGCAAATTTTTATTTAGTTCCAGGATTTTTTTATGGTTATTGCAAGCTACCTAACTTATTAAGTAATGTCTTATAACGATGTGGTACCCCTTTTAAAACCCTGTACTCACCAAGTACCCCCTAGCAAAGTAAAGTAAACATTATCACAAGAACCCCTTGACAAATATATATTTAATTGTAGTACATGATAATTGGTTCTAAACAATTTCCAAACATTTACTATTGCTTATAATTAGCTAAAGTACTAATTTGGTGTTTAAATAAGATTTATAGTTTTCTAAAAGTCTAAAATTTGTTATTCTTGGTTAAGTATCTCAAACCCCAATACCCCCGGGAACTATCAGAAGTACCCCCTGGGGTACACGTACCACACGTTGAGAACCTAAGATGCAAACCATATTAATAATTTAGAGTAATTACATTTATTTAACATGTCCAAAGTTCCTATAAAACAATGTTTTTAATTTTTGCATTGGGATATCTTGAAACAACATTTCTTGCCTATTTATTCAATCTTGTTTTTCAATTGGTGATTAAATGTTATTTACTTACACGGTTATTTAATGTTTTCTAGTATAACACTATAACTTTAACGTTTACCTAGAACGTTTTCATGCATCATACTGTAAACGATATTTAATTAGGTATCCAAAATAAGTTTCTTAAACTTTTACAAACTTTTTAGAAATCATTCAATAAAGTTTTACACTATTCAAATCTGTTGAAGCAATATTTTTGAAAACTTCAAGTCTGGTTTCCAAATATAAAATATAAACGTTATTTACATAACAAAATGAGTACTGATGCAGTATGAATCTACGCCCAGCAGGTGGTGCTGCCGCTCTGACTGGACGTAGATTCAATGTCGCAGTAAACGAATCGTTCCGCCGTGATCATGCGCACCCGAGAGGGGAGATTAAGCTGTCATATGACAGCTGACATCTCCCCTCAGTGATCAGGAGCCATTGCGTATGGCTCCTGATTATGTGATCACTACGATCACCGGCGGATTGTAGTGATCACTGTTAGAGCTGCGGTGGTGGGAGAGGAAGAAGAGGATCCACTCACTTTCTTGATGTTCCCATGATGATTGTCGCTCTCCTCTGCTCTTGCCAGCATCCCTGCTCGCTCTGATGGGTCCCCGGCTTGATGACGTCATCAAGCCGCGACACGGAAATTAGAGTCAGTGCGAGCAGGGATTCCGGCTAGAGTGGAGGGGGGCCAGAGCTGCTCATCGCTGGAGCCTGGGAGGTGGGTAAAAGCTGCTGGCCACACTGGGGACACCTGCCTACGCCGGGGACGCCATGCCTACCTAGCCATACTGGAGATCTGGCTGCCTTACCTCTACACCCCCCCCCCCCCCGAAAGGTATAATGCCTTGGTCCTTAAGGGAGGTTAGGCTGCAGGTCCTCAAAAGGTTAAGTAGTTATTTACTGTTTAGTAAACATGAGTTGCAATGCAAACGATATTTAAGTCTGTATCAAAATCTTTCTGTTTTTGACTCTAACAAAGCTTTTTGAAATAGTTAAATAAAGTTATATAATGTTCCCATCTATGTAAATGATATACTTAGAAAACTTTAATCTCTCTTGCTGTTATTTTCAAATTAAATAAAACATTAAACGTTATTTAGTAACTTTAATGGTAACTTAATGTTTTGTAGTAATGTGGTATACTCCTAACGATATTTAATTTTGTATTGAGAATTATTTTATTTAACTTTTACAAACTCTCAGAAAAACTTTTATTTCAGTTTTCTATTCGTGAAATTTGTAACAAAATATCTTGCTTTATGTCCTCTAAATTTAATTTAATTGTAACTTAATTGGTTATTTAATGTTTTACAAAGATTTGTTGGCCTACAAATGATGTTATTACTCTTAAAAAAATTGTAAATGACTGATTTAACATTTTTGGCAGTATAAAACATTAATTGTCAATAAGGCAATATTTCATTAGTAGTATACAAATATATTTAAAATGATATTTTAGTGATATTTTCATTACTCACCATAGTTACACTTTAGTAATAATGGTCATATTTTTTTCAAATTTTTGTTTATTTTTGTATTTGATATACAGCAGTATTCATATTCGAAAATGTGATTTTGTCCCACTTCCAGTTAATATTGTCTTTTCATCTGACATTTTTTTAATTTTCTCTTTACATTAACTGTTCAGCACTTATCACTATACAAAAATGTTCTAATAATTGTCAATAAAGCAACATATTTAAGTAACTTTTTACGAACCAATTTTGATTGATATTGGTAAAGATACTCTAAGTAAATAGTGTTTGTGTGAGTTGTATAACGTCACGTGACGTTATACAACCTAATCATTCTATTAACCTAATCATTCCAGAGCCGGGACAAGGTCCTCCAGCACCCAAAGCTGAGACACCAAAGTGCGCCCCTCCATCCCTCCCACCACAGCCATCACACACTGATTGCTATTAGACTAAGAGGCGCCACAGGGCACACAACCTCCCCAACACCTTAATCTCTAGTTATCTGGCTTGCAGTCACTGCCATGTATCCCCTTTTCTTATTTATTTCTGCTTCAAACACAATTAGGAATGACAGCTGAATGAATTCTGTGCCCCCTCCTACACTGCGCCCTGAGGCTGGAGCCTCTCCAGCCTATGCCTCGGCCCAGCCCTGAATCATTCTATTCTGTCAGTACATGGGGTGTGAGTGAATGTTGGAACACCTATATTAACCTCCCTGGCGGTGCATTTCTGTCTGGAATTATGAGTCAAAAGCGGTACTTTTTTTTCAAGAATTTTAGGCCTCCGCTTCCTAAGTCATAACTCACCAAAATATATAAGAATAAAAGCCTGGTAGACATTCTGCATATAAATAAAAGACTAAAACACACAATTGTTAAGTTAATTAAATGTATGAATAAACTTAAAAAAATTGTGAAACTGTACAAATAAGGAAGGCAGAGAGTTGTCAAAATCCAGGCAGAAGTCGGTGCAGGTAGCAGGTAGAGAGTAGTCAAAATCCAGACAGAAGTCGGTGCAGGTAGCAGGTAGAGAGTAGTCAAAATCCAGGCAGAAGTCGGTGCAGGTAGCAGGTAGAGAGTAGTCAAAATCCAGACAAAAGTCGGTGCAGGTAGCAGGTAGAGAGTAGTCAAAATCCAGGCAGAAGTCGGTGCAGGTAGCAGGTAGAGAGTAGTCAAAATCCAGACAGAAGTCGGTGCAGGTAGAGAGTAGTCAAAATCCAGGCAGAAGTCGGTGCAGGTAGCAGGTAGAGAGTAGTCAAAATCCAGACAGAAGTCGGTGCAGGTAGCAGGTAGAGAGTAGTCAAAATCCAGGCAGAAGTCGGTGCAGGTAGCAGGTAGAGAGTAGTCAAAATCCAGGCAGAAGTCGGTGCAGGTAGCAGGTAGAGAGTTGTCAAAATCCAGACAGAAGTCGGTGCAGGTAGCAGGTAGAGAGTAGTCAAAATCCAGACAGACGTTGGTTGGTACATATATGTATTTAAGTATATACATGTATAGATGTATATACATGTATACATGTGTATACATGTATACACATGCACTGTGTATACATGTATACATATATACATGAATATACATATATGCATGAATATACATATATACATGAATATATGTATATACATGTATATACACACATGGGTGATCATAGTAAAAAAAAAAAAAACAGCATCACTTTAATTCCCCCCCCCCCCCCGATGATGTCACGCCACCCCACGTGATGCCACACCGCTGCAAACCGCCCCTTGGCCGTCCGGATTGGCCGTCGGGGATCCCCGGAAGAAGATTGGAGCAGAAGGGGATCCCGGCGGCTGGGGAGAGAAGCCTGGGTCCCGCTGGCAGCACCGATCGCGCACGGGACCCAGGAGACTGCAGTGTGAGGCAGATTTGGGGCCAGCCTGAGCTGAGCTCGGGATTACCACTCTGGGTAAGTGAAACCCAGCCCGAGCTCGGCTCGGTAATACCGCCAGGGGGTTAAAGGCACATGGGAGTAGTCGTACGACTTAGTGAATCTGTTACCATAGCATGTGGTTGTGTTGTATGAACAGCTGGGAAATGTGATTGGTTTTGAGTGGGGCCTGTCTGGTCATTAATAGGTGGATTAATGCTATATAGATACTGTAAGGCAATGTTACGTTAATCCTGCACATTTATACTGCTATGCATGCATATATTTCAATTTAGTAAAGGTCCACTACATCAGCAATATAGCTCTGGACAGTATTTGAAATAAATAAAGTAAAATAAATATTTATCAACAAATGAAAGCTATTATAAAAAATACTCAAACCTATTCGTCGGACGATTCTTTGGAAAGGCCAGAATTTTGCTTTTCAACAATTTTTGCTACTGTTTGTAGAAGATGTCTTCATTTCTTTCATGCTTGATCATCTGATTAAACTGACGTCTGCAATCCTGAAACCGCAGTCAGCAGCTTTTACCTGTACGTTTTCTCTCTTTCACTTCAGAAACCTGTTTTATATTAATTTTGATATATTACACATTTTGACACAGTTTTCAACATATAATCACCACATTATTATAGGTATTTATCACAATGCTGTGTGATGTTTCAGAACTGAGGAATTAATGATAACTTTATAAGAATGTGCTTTGAAATTATTATTTTTTTAAGCTAAAATATAAAATAAAAAGGTGACAAAAAACATTAAAAATCACTTTTTAATAAATGTCTGAGTTTTTTTTCTTTGATCACAATAAATAAGCATCTATCACAGGGGCATAACAATAGGGGATGCAGCCCATGCACCAGCACCCTCTGGGGCCCACTCAGGGCCATTTTGGGGGGCAGGAGGGGTCGCAGCATGAGGGGAGAGCTTAACCAAACATCAGCAGGGAGGGGAGGAAATCCCCCCCACCTCGGGCTCTCCTCTCAGCGCTCTCCTCCAGCATCAATTAGTGTCTGCAGGCAGCAGGCAGGAACACATACCTTCCTGCATTCCACCGCTGGAGCTTCCTCTCTCTAAGTGTCTGATGCTACTTCCTGTTTAAACAGGAAGTAGTGTGATCCACTTAGTGATCGAACCTCCACGGTGGAACACGGAGGCATGTGTTCCTTCCCGCTCTGCTGCCACTAATTGATGCTGGAGGGGAGTGCTGAGTGGAGAGCCCGAGGTGGGGGGACTATCCCCCCTCCCTGCCGATGTGTGGCTAAGCTCTCCCTTCATGGTGCGACCCCCTCCTGCCCCCAAAACGTGGGGGGCATCCAAATTTCTGCAGGGTGCCCAACGATCTCTACTTACGCCCCTGATCTATCACCATTCATCTTACTATTCCTTTAAATTATGGCACAGTACCCAAGCATCTCTTGTTCAACTCAAACTACTGGCCAAGTATTGTGTACAAAAAGAGTCAGAAAAACCCTCCTACTAAAAAGCAACCTGACGTGTTAACTTACAGCTGATGCATTGCAAGTAATTATGATTATAAGTAGGCAAATCACTCCAAGTATTGCTTTTTAATAGGAGGGCTTTTTGGACTATTTTATTTCAATATAGTTTTCAAGTGGCTGGAGTAAACACGAGGTTCTTGGGCACTCTGTTGCAGGGGTGCTCGGGTACCCCTTTTCAAAATCCGGATCTGATTCAGATCCAGATACCCAGATATCCGATCCGGGTCGGATATCCGAGTTCAAAATTTTCCAATCCGAATCGGATATCCGACCTCAGTACCTGGGGTATCCGGATGGATTCGGATATCAGGATAGAAAAAACGGAGGTGGCCTTTAAATTGCTTTTAAGGGAAACACTAATTGATGATGTGGGGACTTAAAATCCGCCCCCCCCCCCAAAAAAAAAATGGCTGTCAATTAACATCAGGCCTAGGTTCCAGACAGCGGTTGTGCAGCCCACATTGTGTCCAAAGTCCAACCGCAAAACTGGGACATGACAGTTTTCAGCCAAGACACCTCCAAACAATTACGCAGCAATTTTGTTTTGGGTTAAATATAGGTATCAGTGGCCTGTGGGACCCTGGCGGTGGGAGCTGCACAGGCAGCAGGAGCAGGGCAATGCAGCAGCAGCAGGTGTAATGTGTGCCAGGAGCATGCTGGATGTGGCACTTGGCTCATGGCAATTGGCACATGTCACGTGGCACTTGGCACGTGGCACATGTCACGTGGCACTTGGCATGTGGGTGGCACTTGTCACGTGCCACATGACATGTGCCAATTGCCACGTGACACGTGCCGAGTGACAGTCAGACAGCAGAGGAGAAGACACTAGTGCACACTAACTGACACACTGGCACTGCTCACAGCACAGCAGTTCTGTAGAAATCTAACACAGTAGTACTACTACTCTAACAACTACTAGCACTGACTGCAGTACTACAGTACTAACTACACATATGCACAGTAATCCTATTCCCTAATCCCTAACCTAACCTATACTAAGCTAGCTAAGGCTAATAGCTGGCCAGCAAGCAGCAGCTGGCCTGGTCTGTGCACAGCACACACACAGACACATAGCAGCTGCAGCAGCCCTGCAGCACACACTCTGACTGTCACACAATGAAATCAAGCTAATTAACAATACAACAATAGTGTAGTTATAGTGAAGAGGTTAATCACTGAAAAACTTTAGGTTTATCACTGTATACAGCACTTGCTAGGCCAGCAGCACTGGAGCATGTCTCTCAGTGACTGAGCAGTCACACAGGACGATATTTCTCATCATGGCACCCACAGGGGGGCTGGCCAGGGTTCCCTTCTGTGATTGGGTGCTAGGGCTTCTGCTGGGAGCCCTCTGATTGGTTCAATGATGTCATCTCCTTGGTTACAGTATTCGGATCCGGATATCCGTGGATATCCGGGTATGCGACCAAATATCCACAGATAGCTATCCGGATTTGAAAAAAAGATCCGGAATCCGAATCGGATAGCTGAAAAAGGTTTGGATATCCGGGTTACCCGGATATCCGGAATCCAGATGAGCACCACTGCTCTGTTCTATTCCAAGCCCTTTCCAACTGAGCCATAGTAATTTGCTACATGTACTGAGGAGGTTCAAATATGCAAGACAGGCTTACATGTGGCTCTTTTAAATTTCCAACTATCTGTGTGCTAACAGTGGTTCTGGATGCATTGTGGGTAATCACAAAAATTCACAAAAAAATAATCAAAAGTAAATTCTACCCTCTTTCCATGAAATTATGACATCCCCTGAATGTAAACCCTAGCAAAAATTTCAAGCATGCTGGAAATATAAGACCTACCCCAAAACTAAGCATGAGATGCAGGAAGGGGAAGAAGTATGGCCACTTCTGCTATTACTGGAGCCGATGGTCTCACGGGCAGGTCCAAGGCTCCATCATTAAGTCAAACACTGAATTTGCTGCAACTCAGCAAGTGCAATGATTGGACCACTAACAGAACCATTATCCCCCTACCAGATAATCACCTCCAATAGAAACACAAAACTGCCATACTTCTTCCCAATGGGCTGAAGATCAGAGACAAAGCAGCATGGAGCTGGAGGGAAGAAGAGAATTATGGGGACATCACAGGACAAGGGGGGCAGCACGACATGGAGCTTGGGGTAAGAGGAGGATGCAGGGGGACATCAGAGGACACAAGGGACAGCAGGAGGACATAGGGTTACATGGGAGACAGGAGTTAAAGGAATTGAGGATATGGGTACGGAGGGAGACACCAAAAGGACACTAAAGGTACAAGGGGGACACAGGGGCACACAAGAGGTGGATCCAGCAGAGGAAGAGGCGGCACAGTGGGGAAGGCAGGAGGACACACCACAGGAACTTGTGTGTTCATAGAAATATAAGACATCCTCTATAAATAAGCCCTAGCACAAGATTTGGAGTACAATTTAATATAAGACATGTATTTTCGGGGAAACACAGTATTTTAAACATGCAAATGACTCAGCTTTTAAATTGATGGAATTTGGTGACCATGGTGTAATTTATTAATTGTATGAACACACTGTCTTTTATATATTTGGTGAGCCATCATTTCTCTGTACTATATAAAAATACCGTAAGTGCAAATTGATGGCAAATCTTAAGGTGGCCACACACTATGCGATCTGACTGTACAATTTTTAAACAATCTTACCAACATACATGAAATATAACACCAATAGATTCTCTGTGATTTTGATATTTTTTCAGCTAGTCTATTATACTACTTGAAAGTGCTAAAATTGTTGATTGCTTGTACAGTCAGGTAGCATGGTGTGTTGCCACATTTAGTCGTTAAGAATTCATTATATTCCAAAAATTGATGTGTTGTACAGAATTTTTTTTTTTACAGCCGGGTGGCATGAAAAAGTAGCTGGGCAGGGGATGACGGGGGAATGCAGGGAAGGTGCTTCTCTGTGCAACTCTGCTGACAGCATAAGAAGAGGATGAGGAGACAAGCTGATGACAGCCGAGTGCTGAATGAAATTAGCCAGCTGGGGCACCCGGCTGAAAGAGCCTGGAGAGAACACTGGTTATATTAAGGCTAACACCTGAAGGAGAAGAATTTACAAAGAAGCAGAAAGGATTCACATAAACAGGAACATAGAGTTGAAAAAAGGGTGGAAAGAAGGTTGAAGTGGAAAACCTATTAACCACTTGAGGGCCGCAGTGTTAAACCCCCCCTAAAGACCAGCCTACTTTTTACTTAAAGGGGCACTACAGCGAAAAACTGCAAAATTTAAAATATGTGCAAACATATGCAAATAAGAAGTACATTTTTTTCCAGAGTGAAATGAGCCATAAATTACTTTTCTCCTATAATGCTGTCACTTACTGTAGGCAGTAGAAATCTGACAGAAGTGATAGGTTTTGGACTAGTCCATCTCTTCATAGGGGATTCTCAGCAAGGCTTTTATTCTTTATAAAGATATTCCCTAAAAGGGTTTACTGTAAACAATGATGCTGGCCAGCTTCCCTGCTCCCTACACAGTTTTTTGGCAGTTGAACAGAGCAACTGCCATTCACTAAGTGCTTTTGAAAATAAATATATCCCTGAGAATCCCCTATAAAGAGATGGACTAGTCCAAAGCCTGTCACTTCTGTCAGATTTCTACTACCTACTTTAAGTGACAGCAACATAGGAGAAAAGTAATTTATGGCTCATTTTACTCTGGAAAAAATGTACTTCTTATTTGTATATGTTTGCACATATTTTAAATTTCACGGTTTTTCACTGTAGTTCCCCTTTAATTGGCCACTGCAGCTTTAAGGCCAAGCTGCAGGTGATTGGCAGCTGTTGGTGGGGTCTGATTGCCCCCCAGTTTTTATTTGTTTTTTTTTATAAATATGTATCTCTTTATTTTTCTATTATTTTTTACTATTTTTTTGTTGTTGTTTGTTTCCCAAACCCCTCCCTCCCCCCAGCCGGCCAATCCTGGCGATCGGTTGTCATAGGCTTCTGCCTATGAGAGCCGATTGGTCTCTAGTAGTGTTGGGCGAACATCTAGATGTTCGGGTTCGGGCCGAACAGGCCGAACATGGCCGCGATGTTCGGGTGTTCGACCCGAACTCCGAACATAATGGAAGTCAATGGGGACCCGAACTTTTGTGCTTTGTAAAGCCTCCTTACATGCTACATACCCCAAATTTACAGGGTATGTGCACCTTGGGAGTGGGTACAAGAGGAACATTTTTTTTTAGCAAAAAGAGGTTATAGTTTTTGAGAAAATCGATTTTAAAGTTTCAAAGGGAAAACTGTCTTTTAAATGCGGGAAATGTCTGTTTTCTTTGCACAGGTAACATGCTTTTTGTCGGCATGCAGTCATAAATGTAATACATATAAGAGGTTCCAGGAAAAAGGACCGGTAACGCTAACCCAGCAGCAGCACACGTGATGGAACAGGAGAAGGGTGGCGCAGGAGGAGAAGGCCACGCTTTGTGAGACACAACAACCCAGGCCTTGCATGAGGACAAGAAGCGTGCGGATAGCATGCTTTGTACCGCCATGCAGTCATAAATGTAATAAAGATAAGTGGTTCAATAAACAGGGACCACGCGGCAACGCTAACCCAGCAGCAGCAGACGTGATGGAACAGGAGGAGGCGCAGGAGGAGAAGGCCACGCTTTGTGAGACACAACAACCCAGGCCTTGCATGAGGACAAGAAGCGTGCGGATAGCATGCTTTGTACCGCCATGCAGTCATAAATGTAATAAAGATAAGAGGTTCCATAAACAGGGACCGGCAACGCTAACCCAGCAGCAGCAGCAGCACACGTGATGGAACAGGAGCAGGCGCAGGAGGAGAAGGCCACGCTTTGTGAGACACAACAACCCAGGCCTTGCATGAGGTACCGCCATGCAGTCATAAATGTAATAAAGATAAGTGGTTCAATAAACAGGGACCACGCGGCAACGCTAACCCAGCAGCAGCAGACGTGATGGAACAGGAGGAGGCGCAGGAGGAGAAGGCCACGCTTTGTGAGACACAACAACCCAGGCCTTGCATGAGGTACCGCCATGCAGTCATAAATGTAATAAAGATAAGTGGTTCAATAAACAGGGACCACGCGGCAACGCTAACCCAGCAGCAGCAGACGTGATGGAACAGGAGGAGGCGCAGGAGGAGAAGGCCACGCTTTGTGAGACACAACAACCCAGGCCTTGCATGAGGACAAGAAGGGTGCGGATAGCATGCTTTGTACCGCCATGCAGTCATAAATGTAATAAAGATAAGTGGTTCAATAAACAGGGACCACGCGGCAACGCTAACCCAGCAGCAGCAGACGTGATGGAACAGGAGGAGGCGCAGGAGGAGAAGGCCACGCTTTGTGAGACACAACAACCCAGGCCTTGCATGAGGACAAGAAGCGTGCGGATAGCATGCTTTGTACCGCCATGCAGTCATAAATGTAATAAAGATAAGTGGTTCAATAAACAGGGACCGGCAACGCTAACCCAGCAGCAGCAGCAGCACACGTGATGGAACAGGAGCAGGCGCAGGAGGAGAAGGCCATTTGAGACACAACAACCCAGGCCTTGCATGAGGACAAAAAGCGTGCGGATATAGCAGCAATGCTTTTTGCCGCCATGCAGTCATAAATGTAATACAGATGAGAGGTTCAATAAACAGGGACCGGTAACGCTACACCATCCCAGATGTTCATTGGTCATGTTACTTGGTTGGGGTCCTGGAGTGTTGCGTAGTCGTTTCCAATCCAGGATTGATTCATTTTAATTTGAGTCAGACGGTCTGCATTTTCTGTGGAGAGGCGGATACGCCGATCTGTGACGATGCCTCCGGCAGCACTGAAACAGCGTTCCGACATAACGCTGGCTGCCGGGCAAGCCAGCACCTCTATTGCGTACATTGCCAGTTCGTGCCAGGTGTCTAGCTTCGATACCCAATAGTTGAAGGGTGCAGATGGATTGTTCGACACAGCTACGTCATCTGACATGTAGTCCTTGACCATCTTCTCCAGGCGATCGGTGTTGGAGGTGGATCTGCACGCTTCCTGTTCAGTGGGCTGCTGCTGCATGGGTGTCAGAAAATTTTCCCACTCCAAGGACACTGCCGATACCATTCCCTTTTGGGCACTAGCTGCGGCTTGCGTTGTTTGCTGCCCTCCTGGTCGTCCTGGGTTTGCGGAAGTCAGTCTGTCGGCGTACAACTGGCTAGAGGAGGGGGAGGATGTCAATCTCCTCTCTAAAGTCTCCACAAGGGCCTGCTGGTATTCTTCCATTTTGACCTGTCTGACTCTTTCTTCAAGCAGTTTTGGAACATTGTGTTTGTACCGTGGATCCAGAAGGGTATAAACCCAGTAATTGGTGTTGTCCAGAATGCGCACAATGCGTGGGTCGCGTTCAATGCAGTCTAGCATGAATTGAGCCATGTGTGCAAGAGTCCTACCAGAATCCTCATCATCCTCTTGTGAGCGTTGTGATAGTTGTTGTGATGCATCATAGTCGTCACCTTCCTCCTGGTCTGCTTCTGCTGACCATTCGCGCTGAATTGTGGAAGTCCAACGTGCACCGCTCTGGCCCTCGTCAGTGGTGGCATGAAATTCCTGCTCCAACTCCAGCTGTTCCTCCTCCTCTTCTTCGTCATAGCTGCTGGAGCCAGCGTTCCCTGAGGCGGATGGCCTGATGTTGGTACCATCACGCTGATCGTTTTCTCCTTCAGATTCCCCCAGTTGCATCATGACAGCTGTTTCCTTGATTTTCAACATTGACCTCTTCAGTAAACACAGCAGTGGTATGGTAATGCTGACTGAAGAGTTGTCACTGCTCACAAGCAACGTGGATTGCTCAAAATTTTGGAGGACTTGGCAGAGGTCCAACATGTTGGCCCAATCGGATCCACAGAAGCTTGGCAGCTGTCCGGATGCGCCTCGGTACTGCGCCGTCATGTACTGGACCACTGCACTCTTCTGCTCACAAAAGCGTGCTAGCATGTGCAGCGTAGAATTCCAGCGCGTAGGGACATCACACAGCAAGCGATGGTGGGGGAGATTGAAGCGCTCCTGCATCTTGGCGAGTGCCCCCGAAGCAGTACTGGAATTTCTACAATGTTTGGCCACTCGACGCACCTTCAACAGAAGATCGGCCACGCCTGGGTATGTCCTCAGGAACCGCTGCACTACTAGGTTCATCACGTGCGCCAGGCAAGGGATGTGTGTCAGCTTAGCCAACCTTAAAGCGCGAATGAGATTACTCCCATTATCACACACAACCATGCCCGGTTTCAAGTCCAGCGGTGCCAGCCACAAATCCGTCTGTTCCTTTATTCCCTTCCAAATTTCCTCCCCTGTGTGCTGCTTATCCCCAAGGCAGATCAGCTTCAGCAACGCTTGCTGACGCATGCCAACAGCTGTGCTGCACTGCTTCCACGATCCTACTGCTGCTGGGTTAGCGTTTCCGGATGAGGTACAGCTTTGAGATGCGTTGGAGGAGAAGGAGTCAGAGAGGTAGGTGCTGCTGTTGTTATCCAGTGGGAGGGACGGCGGTGCAGCTGTTTGCGGCGTGGGCAACACCCGCGCCGTAGCAGGTGAGGAGTCGCTGCCAGGCTCCACAAGGTTCACCCAGTGCGCGGTAAGGGAGATGTATCGACCCTGGCCGAACGCACTCGTCCAAGTGTCAGTGGTGAGGTGAACCTTGCAGGCAACGGCATTCTTCAAGCTTCGGGTTATTTTGCTGACCACGTGCTCATGCAACTCAGGCACTGCAGAGCGCGCAAAGTGGTAGCGGCTGGGAACCACGTAACGTGGGATGGCCACTGACATCATGCCCTTGAAGCTGTTTGTCTCCACCACTCGATATGGCAGCATTTCGCAGGCCAGAAGCTTGGCTATGCTGGCTGTTACTGCCACGGCCCGGGGGTCATTTGCTGGCAATTTCCTCTTGCGCTCAAACATCTCCGACACAGACAACTGAACCGTAGCGCTGCACACGGAAGGGCTGTTGGTTGTTGTGTTTGATGAACACTGGGAGACCTCAAGAGCACTACTCCGGAAAGTGACAGTGTCAGCGTCGTCTGATGTTTGTGAATGTTGTGAACCACGCAATGGCTGGGCTACTGCTGCTGCTGAGGCGGGTCTGGTGGTGAGTCTGGTGAACCCAAGGGAGGCAGTGTTGCTGGTACCCTGTCCTGCCGCGTTTGCCCACAGAGTGGGATGTTTGGATAGCATGTGGCGGCTCATGCTGGTGGTGGAGAGGTTGTTAATACTTTTCCCCCTGCTTAGGCGAGTCTTGCACACCTTGCAAATCGCCATGGTAACATCCTCAGTGCAGTCTTCAAAAAAAGCCCAGACTTTGGAGCACCTGCCTCCTTGCTGGCGATTTCTGTTTCCTCCTCTTTTGCCTCTCACTCTAACTTCCACGCTTGCGCAGCTCACTCCAACGTCGTCTTCCAGATCTTGTCGGCCGACCTCCTGCAATTGCAACCCCTCCTGCCCAACTTGCTCTGGGATTTGGGTTTCCGAGTCCTCCTCGGACTCGCCTTGTATTTCAGTGCGCGGTGCATTTCCCACAGTTAATGGTTGTGAATCCGGGCACAACATTTCTGGCTGTTCCTCCATTGACCTTTCATAGGTGGAAGTTTGTTGGGCTGGGAATAGCTCCTGCGAATACCCCATTGTGTCCTGAGGTAATTCATAGGACTGGTTATCTGGCAGTTGTGTGCGTGGTGTCGCTGCCGGTTGTGTCAGCTTTGTGCCCACTGGCTCCTTGTAACTGGCTGAGGACTCGGACCTCGTGCGTGATGTGCTGGTGCTGCTTAACCCACTGCTGGACGCTTGAGAGGTCATCCAAGTAATTATCTGGTCCTGTTCTTTTGGATTTGTGAGGGTTGTTGTCCTGGACAACATGGGCGGTATTGAGTGGGTTTTCTTGGGTGCTCCCCTGTGGCCTGTACGTGAACCGTCAGGGGAAACACCTCTTCCCTTGCCCCTTCCTCTTTCACCGGATTTCTTCCTCATTTCACTTATCCTTACAGTACACGCTGACTGGCAGCAGTACAGTGGCAGTACAGAAATGCTATACAGTACCACTATTCCCAGCAGCGACACAGAGCACAATGCTATACAGTGGCGGGTGAGCGGTGTACTACTGTTACCAGGCCCAGCAGACACAGAGTGGAAGTAAACACAATGCTATATAGTCTGGCTGAGCGGTGTACACAGAGTGGCAGTACACACAATGCTATATAGTCTGGCTAAGCCGTGTACACAGAGTGTCAGAAAACACAATGCTATATATAGCGTGGCTGAGCGAGGTGCACAGTGGCAGTACACACAATGCTATATTAGTCAGGCTAAGCCGTGTACACAGAGTGTCAGAAAGCACAATGCTATATATAGCGTGGCTGAGCGAATTGCACAGTGGCAGTACACACAATGCTATATAGTCAGGCTAAGCCGTGTACACAGAGTGTCAGAAAACACAATGCTATATATAGCGTGGCTGAGCGAGGTGCACAGTGGCAGTACACACAATGCTTTATAGTCAGGCTGAGCCGTGTACACAGAGTGTCAGTAAACAATGGTATATAGTCTGGCTGAGCGGTGTACACAGAGTGTCAGTAAACAACGGTATATAGTCTGGCTGAGCGGTGTACACAGAGTGGCAGTAAACACAATGCTATATATAGCGTGGCTGAGCGAGGTGCACAGTGGCAGTACACACAATGCTATATAGCCAGGCTAAGCCGTGTACACAGAGTGGCAGAAAACACAATGCTATATATAGCGTGGCTGAGCGAGGTGCACAGTGGCAGTACACACAATGCTTTATAGTCAGGCTGAGCCGTGTACACAGAGTGTCAGTAAACAATGGTATATAGTCTGGCTGAGCGGTGTACACAGAGTGTCAGTAAACAACGGTATATAGTCTGGCTGAGCGGTGTACACAGAGTGGCAGTAAACACAATGCTATATATAGCGTGGCTGAGCGAGGTGCACAGTGGCAGTACACACAATGCTATAGAGCCAGGCTAAGCCGTGTACACAGAGTGTCAGAAAACACAATGCTATATATAGCGTGGCTGAGCGAGGTGCACAGTGGCAGTACACACAATGCTATATTAGTCAGGCTAAGCCGTGTACACAGAGTGTCAGAAAACATAATGCTATATATAGCGTGGCTGAGCGAGGTGCACAGTGGCAGTACACACAATGCTATATATAGCGTGGCTGAGCGAGGTGCACAGTGGCAGTACACACAATGCTATATATAGCGTGGCTGAGCGAGGTGCACAGTGGCAGTACACACAATCCTATATATAGCGTGGCTGAGCGAGGTGCACAGTGGCAGTACACACAATGCTATATTAGTCAGGCTAAGCCGTGTACACAGAGTGTCAGAAAACACAATGCTATATATATAGCGTGGCTGAGCGAGGTGCACAGTGGCAGTACACACAATGCTATATATAGCGTGGCTGAGCGAGGTGCACAGTGGCAGTACACACAATGCTATATATAGCGTGGCTGAGCGAGGTGCACAGTGGCAGTACACACAATGCTATATTAGTCAGGCTAAGCCGTGTACACAGAGTGTCAGAAAACACAATGCTATATATATAGCGTGGCTGAGCGAGGTGCACAGTGGCAGTACACACAATGCTATATATAGCGTGGCTGAGCGAGGTGCACAGTGGCAGTACACACAATGCTATATATAGCGTGGCTGAGCGAGGTGCACAGTGGCAGTACACACAATGCTATATATAGCGTGGCTGAGCGAGGTGCACAGTGGCAGTACACACAATGCTATATTAGTCAGGCTAAGCCGTGTACACAGAGTGTCAGAAAACACAATGCTATATATATAGCGTGGCTGAGCGAGGTGCACAGTGGCAGTACACACAATGCTATATATAGCGTGGCTGAGCGAGGTGCACAGTGGCAGTACACACAATGCTATATATAGCGTGGCTGAGCGAGGTGCACAGTGGCAGTACACACAATGCTATATTAGTCAGGCTAAGCCGTGTACACAGAGTGTCAGAAAACACAATGCTATATATATAGCGTGGCTGAGCGAGGTACACAGTGGCAGTAAACAATGCTATATATAGTGTGGCTGAGCGAGCGGTGTACTACTGTTCCCAGCAGCGACACACAATGACTGGGGGGGACCCTGGCTAGCGTGGCTGGAGAGCGAACTACCCTGCCTGCCTACCCAAAGCTAAACCCACAGACAAATGGCGGAGATATGACGTGGTTCGGGTATTTATTTACCCGAACCACGTGACCGTTCGGCCAATCAGAGCGTGTTCGGGCCCGAACCACGTGACCCGTTCGGCCAATCACAGCGCTAGCCGAACGTTCGGGGAACGTTCGGCCATGCGCTCTTAGTTCGGCCATGTGGCCGAACGGTTTGGCCGAGCACCGTCAGGTGTTCGGCCGAACTCGAACATCACCCGAACAGGGTGATGTTCTGCAGAACCCGAACAGTGGCGAACACTGTTCGCCCAACACTAGTCTCTAGTGACCCAGGGGGACAGCCGTGTCACAGGGCTGTCCCCAGTACAGCGCTGCTGTGGATCGCAGCGCTGTACTTAGTTAAAAGATGGCGGAGACTGAAGGCCACTCGGAGACTGAAGGCGGGGCGGAGCTCCACCCCTCAAGCAGGAGATGCGCGCACAGCCTGCTCGCAATCTCCTGCAGTAGCTGGCCCCAGGACCTGATGCCAATTGGCGGTAGGCAGTCCTGGGGCCGCCACCGCCGCCACATTCACGCCCATTGGCGTGGCGCGGTCATTAGGTAGTTAAAGTGGACCTGAACTCAGAACTCCTCTCTGCTCTAAAAGATACACAACAGCATAATAACCTTTAAACAAAAAAATGTATTTGTTACAGCTGATACAAATCCTAAAATAAATCTGCTCAGTTTCTTCTTCCTGATTCATGGAAGCAGACATATTGTTTACAGTCTGTGCTTTCAAATGGGCTTATCTGCTTATCTGCCGTAAACAGTGATGTGAAACGGGGGAAGTCAAACTACAACTAGTGATCAGACACAAATGAGGGGGAATTACACAGGCTAAATTCTTTAAATACACATAGGGTGCATTTCTTGTGTCCTGTGCAAGAGTTCAGCTCCACTTTAAGGGACAGCTCTTCAGGTTTTAAAAAGAATAAAAACTGAAAAATAAGGTGAAAGAGGAAGACAGTATAGATCAAATGGAGGCCATGATGAGAGAATGATGCACAGGGGTACAACATTTAAAAAACCTATGTAAAAATTATAATTGACACATAATATTTGAGTAAATGTTGGGTAGAAGGGTGAAAAGAAGGTGACAGATGATGAACAGGTTTACAGCGGATTGAAACAGGTCTACATACAGGGCAGTTTCTAGGCTAAATTGCACCCAGGTGTAAAAAATGTGCCCCCTTTCCCCCACCCCGTGGGCTCGCGAACTCTTACTCTTTAGGGACAGTCAGACAGCCACAGGTCACAAGTAGATCTGCCTACTTACTAGTGACTGGCTGCTCATTCAGGAGGAAGCAGGGAGCAGGAAAACACACAGACGAAGAGAGCCCGGAAAGCCGACTCCTCCATGGGCGCAACGCACTGATAGCCTGCAGTACCGCTACAGGACATCAGGTGTCATCACGCGGTGGTGACAGCCTGCAGTACCGATACAGAACATCAGGTGTCATCACACGGTGGTGACAGCCTGCAGTACCGATACAGAACATCAGGTGTCATCACACGGTGGTGACGTAATGATGATTTGATGTCTGATACAGGCAACCTAGGAGGAGTCAAGGAAGGTAATCACACTGGTAACCTTCTTTCTTCTTCCATTTGGCTGCACCGCACATCACCAGCGCCCTAGCGGTTATGTTTGCGTCCCCGTTCTTCTACTTGCGTCCCACTCTGATTCTGCTGGGAACAGTAGTACACCGCTCGCTCAGCCAGACTATATACCATTGTTTACTGACACTCTGTGTACACCGCTCAGCCAGACTATATACCATTGTTTACTGCCACTCTGATTCTGCTGGGAACAGTAGTACACCGCTCGCTCAGCCAGACTATATACCATTGTTTACTGCCACTCTGATTCTGCTGGGAACAGTAGTACACCGCTCGCTCAGCCAGACTATATACCATTGTTTACTGACACTATATAGCAGACTATATAGCATTGTGTGTACACCGCTCAGCCAGACTATATACCATTGTTTACTGACACTCTGTGTACACCGCTCAGCCAGACTATATACCATTGTTTACTGCCACTCTGATTCTGCTGGGAACAGTAGTACACCGCTCGCTCAGCCAGACTATATACCATTGTTTACTGACACTATATAGCAGACTATATAGCATTGTGTGTACACCGCTCAGCCAGACTATATACCATTGTTTACTGAAACTCTGTGTACACCGCTCAGCCAGACTATATACCATTGTTTACTGCCACTCTGATTCTGCTGGGAACAGTAGTACACCGCTCGCTCAGCCAGACTATATACCATTGTTTACTGACACTATATAGCAGACTATATAGCATTGTGTGTACACCGCTCAGCCAGACTATATACCATTGTTTACTGACACTCTGTGTACACCGCTCAGCCAGACTATATACCATTGTTTACTGCCACTCTGATTCTGCTGGGAACAGTAGTACACCGCTCGCTCAGCCAGACTATATACCATTGTTTACTGACACTCTGTGTACACCGCTCAGCCAGACTATATACCATTGTTTACTGCCACTCTGATTCTGCTGGGAACAGTAGTACACCGCTCGCTCAGCCAGACTATATAGCATTGTGTTTACTGCCACTCTGTGTACACCGCTCAGCCACACTATATAGCATTGCGTACTCTGCCAGTCAGTGTGTATATTGCTGGGATCAGTAATACTCCACTCACCGTCAACCACTATATGAGCTCAACATGAGTTCCCCAGAGACCTCCGCTGTGAGCAGCACTCCCAACAACAGCAACAGCCAACGCCCCACGCAAGCTATAACATCCACCCCAGCAGCCAGTGGTCAGCAGCAGCCCTCCCCGGAGGAGAACGTTGTGTCCATCAGTCCGTCGCCAGAGCGATTAATGAGGGCTGCCATTGAGGAGATGATGGGGCCTGATGTGGAGGAGGAGGTCTGGCTCAGGCCAGCATCCCAAGTTAATGTTGAGGACGATGAGGGGTCTGTGTCTGGGGATGTTGGGGTGGCAGAGGTGGTGGGTGGGTCAGACTTAGGAGAAGAGTTGTATGATGAGGATGATGATCGGGACCATCTGTATGTGCCTCAGAGTCCGACCCCGGAAAACATGTTGTATCGTGTGTTTAGGTACTAAAATCTGCGATCCCTCCCAGTAGTGTTGGGCGAACAGTGTTTGCCACTGTTCGGGTTCTGCAGAACATCACCCTGTTCGGGGTGACTATATAGCAGACTATATAGCATTGTGTTTAATGCCACTCTGTGTACACGGCTCAGCCACACTATATAGCATTGTGTTTACTTCCACTCTGTGTCTGCTGGGAACAGTAGTACACCGCTCACCCGCCACTGTATAGCATTGTGCTCTGTGTCACTGCTGACAATAGTGGTACACCGCTCACCCACCACTGTATAGCATTTCTGTACTGCCACTGTACTGCTGCCAGTCAGCGTGTACTTTAAGGATAAGTGAAATGAGGAAGAAATCCGGTGAAAGAGGGAGGGGCAAGGGAAGAGGTGTTTCCCCTGACGGTTCACGTACAGGCCACAGGGGAGCACCCAAGAAAACCCACTCAATACTGCCCATGTTGTCCAGGACAACAACCCTCACAGATCCAAAAGAACAGGACCAGATAATTACTTGGATGACCTCTCAAGCGTCCAGCAGTGGGTTAAGCAGCACCAGCACATCACGCACGAGGTCCGAGTCCTCAGCCAGTTAAAGTCTGGGCTTTCTTTGAAGACTGCACTGAGGATGTTACCATGGCGATTTGCAAGGTGTGCAAGACCCGCCTGAGCAGGGGGAAAAGTATTAACAACCTCTCCACCACCAGCATGAGCCGCCACATTCTATCCAAACATCCCACTCTGTGGGCAAACGCGGCAGGACAGGGTACCACCGTACCACCAGCAACACTGCCTCCCTTGGGTTCACCAGACTCACCACCAGACCCGCCTCAGCAGCAGCAGTAGCCCAGCCATTGCGTGGTTCACAACATTCACAAACATCAGACGATGCTGACACTGTCACTTTCCGGACTAGTGCTCTTGAGGTCTCCCAGTGTTCATCAAACACAACAACCAACAGCCCTTCGGTGTGCAGCGCTACGGTTGAGTTGTCTGTCTCTGAGATGTTTGAGCACAAGAGGAAATTGCCAGCAAATGACCCCCGGGCCGTGGCAGTAACAGCCAGCCAGCATAGCCAAGCTTCTGGCCTGCGAAATGCTGCCATATCGAGTGGTGGAGACAAACAGCTTCAAGGGCATGATGTCAGTGGCCATCCCACGTTACGTGGTTCCCAGCCGCTACCACTTTGCGCGCTCTGCAGTGCCTGAGTTGCATGAGCACGTGGTCAGCTAAATAACCCGAAGCTTGAAGAATGCCGTTGCCTGCAAGGTTCACCTCACCACTGACACCTGGACGAGTGCGTTCGGCCAGGGTCGATACATCTCCCTTACCGCGCACTGGGTGAACCTTGTGGAGCCTGGCAGCGATTCCTCACCTGCTACGGCGCGGGTGTTGCCCACGCCGCAAACAGCTGCACCGCCGTCCCTCCCACTGGATAACAACAGCAGCACCTACCTCTCTGACTCCTTCTCCTCCAACGCATCTCAAAGCTGTACCTCATCCGGAAACGCTAACCCAGCACCAGCAGCAGTAGGATCGTGGAAGCAGTGCAGCACAGCTGTTGGCATGCGTCAGCAAGCGTTGCTGAAGCTGATCTGCCTTGGGGATAAGCAGCACACAGGGGAGGAAATTTGGAGGGGAATAAAGGAACAGACGGATTTGTGGCTGGCACCGCTGGACCTGAAACCGGGCATGAAGCTAGACACCTGGCACGAACTGGCAATGTACGCAATAGAGGTGCTGGCTTGCCCGGCAGCCAGCGTTATGTCGGAACGCTGTTTCAGTGCTGCCGGAGGCATCATCACAGATCGGCGTATCCGCCTCTCCACAGAAAATGCAGACCGTCTGACTCAAATTAAAATGAATCAATCCTGGATTGGAAACGACTACGCAACACTCCTGGACCCCAACCAAGTAACATGACCGATGAACATCTGGGATGGTTTAGCGTTTCCGGTCCCTGTTTATTGAACCTCTCATCTGTATTACATTTATGACTGCATGGCGGCAAAAAGCATTGCTGCTATATCCGCACGCTTTTTGTCCTCATGCAAGGCCTGGGTTGTTGTGTCTCACAAAGCGTGGCCTTCTCCTCCTGCGCCTCCTCCTGTTCCATCACGTGTGCTGCTGCTGCTGCTGCTGCTGCTGGGTTACCGTTGCCGGTCCCTGTTTATGGAACCTCTTATCTTTATTACATTTATGACTACATGGCGGTACAAAGCATGCTATCCGCACGCTTTTTGTCCTCATGCAAGGCCTGGGTTGTTGTGTCTCACAAAGCGTGGCCTTCTCCTCCTGCGCCTCCTCCTGTTCCATCACGTGTGCTGCTGCTGCTGCTGCTGCTGCTGGGTTACCGTTGCCGGTCCCTGTTTATTGAACCTCTTATCTTTATTACATTTATGACTACATGGCGGTACAAAGCATGCTATCCGCACGCTTTTTGTCCTCATGCAAGGCCTGGGTTGTTGTGTCTCACAAAGCGTGGCCTTCTCCTCCTGCGCCTCCTCCTGTTCCATCACGTGTGCTGCTGCTGCTGCTGCTGCTGCTGGGTTACCGTTGCCGGTCCCTGTTTATGGAACCTCTTATCTTTATTACATTTATGACTACATGGCGGTACAAAGCATGCTATCCGCACGCTTTTTGTCCTCATGCAAGGCCTGGGTTGTTGTGTCTCACAAAGCGTGGCCTTCTCCTCCTGCGCCTCCTCCTGTTCCATCACGTGTGCTGCTGCTGCTGCTGCTGCTGCTGGGTTACCGTTGCCGGTCCCTGTTTATGGAACCTCTTATCTTTATTACATTTATGACTACATGGCGGTACAAAGCATGCTATCCGCACGCTTTTTGTCCTCATGCAAGGCCTGGGTTGTTGTGTCTCACAAAGCGTGGCCTTCTCCTCCTGCGCCTCCTCCTGTTCCATCACGTGTGCTGCTGCTGCTGCTGCTGCTGCTGGGTTACCGTTGCCGGTCCCTGTTTATGGAACCTCTTATCTTTATTACATTTATGACTACATGGCGGTACAAAGCATGCTATCCGCACGCTTTTTGTCCTCATGCAAGGCCTGGGTTGTTGTGTCTCACAAAGCGTGGCCTTCTCCTCCTGCGCCTCCTCCTGTTCCATCACGTGTGCTGCTGCTGCTGCTGCTGCTGGGTTAGCGTTGCCGCGTGGTCCCTGTTTATTGAACCTCTTATCTTTATTACATTTATGACTACATGGCGGTACAAAGCATGCTATCCGCACGCTTTTTGTCCTCATGCAAGGCCTGGGTTGTTGTGTCTCACAAAGCGTGGCCTTCTCCTCCTGCGCCTCCTCCTGTTCCATCACGTGTGCTGCTGCTGGGTTAGCGTTGCCGCGTGGTCCCTGTTTATTGAACCACTTATCTTTATTACATTTATGACTGCATGGTGGTACAAAGCATGCTATCCGCACGCTTCTTGTCCTCATGCAAGGCCTGGGTTGTTGTGTCTCAAAGCGTGGCCTTCTCCTCCTGCGCCACCCTCCTCCTGTTCCATCACGTGTGCTGCTGCTGGGTTAGCATTACCGGTCCCTTTTCCTGGAACCTCTTATATGTATTACATTTATGACTGCATGCCGACAAAAAGCATGTTACCTGTGCAAAGAAAACAGACATTTCCCGCATTTAAAAGACAGTTTTCCCTTTGAAACTTTAAAATCGATTTTCTCAAAAACTATAAGCTCTTTTTGCTAAAAAAATTTTTCCTCTTGTACCCACTCCCAAGGTGCACATACCCTGTAAATTTGGGGTATGTAGCATGTAAGGAGGCTTTACAAACCACAAAAGTTCGGGTCCCCATTGACTTCCATTATGTTCGGAGTTCGGGTCGAACACCCGAACATCGCGGCCATGTTCGGCCTGTTCGGCCCGAACCCGAACATCTAGATGTTCGCCCAACACTAGCTCAGACCTTAAAGACTTAACTCCAGCCTGAACAAACATACTGTCATTAAGTTACATTAGTTATGTTATTTAAAATAGAAAGGTAATATAATCTCTTACCCACCCTTTTTAAAAGAACAGGCAAATGTTTGTGATTTCATGGGGGCAGCCATCTTTTTGGTTGAAAGGAGGTGACAGGGAGCATGAGACGCAATTCCAACTCTAATGTGTGCTGATCACCCCTCTCAGTTGCTAGGCAATGAGAACAACATCAGAAATCCCATCATGCTTTGCACAGCATCAGGGGGAAAATGCCCAGGCAGTTTTCTTTGACGGGGCTGAGCTTAGCTTCTAAGCAGCTAAAAATTAGGGTTTGGTAAGAAAAGCAAAGTTCTGATGCTGTGATGTGTTTGCATATTAAAGAAACGCCAAGCCTTTTGAGTGCTGCTGAGTAGATTTTTAGTCTGGAGGTTCACTTTAAAGAGACTCAGAGACGGCTATACTAAAGCTCTAATACTTACCCGGGGGCTTTCTCCCGCCCCATAAAAACGTCTAAGTCCCACGCCATCCTCCCGCAGTCAGCCGATCAGCTGCGGTGATCTCCATTATCAGCCTCAGTCAGGGTTCAGTCAGTCTTATTTGCAAATAAGGGGTCGTAAATATAGCATACAGAAACAAAAAATGGGAAAAAAATACACATTAATTTCAAATTTAAATGGTGCTCGGATACCCCTTTTTAAAATCTGAATTGATTCAGATCCGGATACACAGATATCCGGATCCGGATCGGATATCCGAATCCGAACTTTTTGGTATCCGAATAGAATCGGATATCCGAACCCAGTATCCGGGATATCCGACCGGATTCGGATATCTGGATAGAAAACCGGAAGTGGCTTTTAAATTGCTTCCAAAATGTTTTTTAGGGTAAATGAGGCATGTAGCATCATGTTTTTTTTAAAAGAGAAACACTAACTGATTATGTGGGGAGTTCAAATACAAAAAAAAAAAAAGTCTGTAAATTAACATCAGGAGCAGGTTCCAGACAGCGGTCGTGCAGCCCACATTGGCCTCGATTCATAAAAAGCAGTGCGATAAAAAAATGTTATCGAGAAAATACCACACTCGGTATTTTCCCGGTCTGTGTGCTAATTCATAAAGATTTTCCCAGCTGCCGTTGAAGGTCTGTAAATTACCGCAGCCCATTGGGCGGTAGAGTAGAGCAGTGTGCCGAGATCTCTTTTGCCCTGCACAAATGACTCACACAGGCTTTGGCTCACTGCACTTTGCATTGTTAACACCTCACCAGAGGTGTCGGTAACTTGTTAAGACCTCACTAGAGGTGTCGGTAACTATGTTCAGGCTTACCGCTTGTTGAAGGCTTTATTAATTGACATTTGCTGACAATTTACTGACATGTGTTGGAGGTGACTACAACCAAGTCGGTAATTTATCACCCTGGTCTGTAATGTAAACTTTTCATGTGGTAACAGCTATTATGAATTGACACATTGCTAGGCGCTCGGGGAAGTCTGCTGTTTTCAGCATTGGCGCATGCGGTAATGCTTTATGAATTGAGGCCATTGTGTCCAAAGTCCAACCGCACAACTGGGACATCACAGTTTTCAGCCCAGACACCTCAAAAAAATTACGCAGCAATTGTGTTTTGGGTTAAATATAGGTGGTATCAGCACAGCAGCAGTGGCCTGTGGCACCCTGGTGGTGGGAGCAGCACAGGCAGCAAGAGCAGGGCAATGCAGCAGCAGGTGTAACGTGTGCAAGGAGCATGCCGGACGTGGCATGTGTATGTGGCATGTAGCATTGTTAGTAATAGTTAATCAGGAGGAGCCAGGAGGTTGTGGTGGTGGTAAAGGGTGGTAAGGCAGGCATAGTGATTCCCAGCCACTTCATGTCCCCCTCTTGCCAACAACAGGGAAAGACTCACCCAACAGGGTCTGGCGGAGTTTTTTCCTTGCACGGGAAGCGGTGTAGGGAGCAGAAGAGGCCACTGAGGACTGGCTGCCTGAACAGGCCTCAGAGTCGTCAGGAGTGGCAGAGGGGGTTCTGGTGCTCCGAGTCTGACCACTGCCAGCGCCAGCTTGCTTCAGCCAGATGATGTAGGGTACTTGTACTTTATTAAAATCGGGGTTGGACTTTAAAGCAAATCAGCATGGAGTGACAGACAGCGGAGGAGAAGACAGTGCACACTAACTGTCTAACTGTCATACTGGCACTGCTCAGCACAGCAGCAGCACTGCAGTAATCTGCAGTAATCTACCACAGTAGTACTACTCTAACAACTAACTATCAGTGCAGTACTAACTACACAATAACACAGTAATCCTATTCCCTAACCTATACTGTAGCTAAGGATAATACCAGGCCAGCAGCTGGCCTGGTCTGTGCACAGCACACACAGACACAGGACCTAATAGCAGCAGCGGTGCAGCACAAACTGACTGTCACTGAATGAAATCAAGCTAGCTAACTAATAAACAATAGAACAATAGTGTAGTGAAGGTGTTAATCACTGAAAAGCTTCAGGCTTATCACTGTATACAGCACTTGCTAGGCCAGCAGAACTGGAGCATGTCTCTCAGTGAGCAATCACAAGCAAGGACGAGATTTCTCATCATGGCACCCCCTCCTTAATATACAGGGGGGGGGCTGGCCAGGGTTCCCTTCTTTGATTGGGTGCTAGGGCTTAGGCTGGGAGCCCTCTGATTGGCTCAATGAGGTCCGTCATCTCCTTAGTTACAGTATCCGGATTTCGATATCCGACTCAGATATCCGAATTCCTATCCGGATACCGCTGCAGATCCGGATATCGCATTCCAGATTTGGCCAGCTATCCGAAATCCAAAGTCGGATAGCTGAAATAGTTCGGATTATCTGGGTAGTTCGGATATTCGAATATTGGATGAGCACCACTGATTGTCTCCAAACATTCTTCTAGTGACAATTTAAATGTTGTAATAATCAGGACAATAATCTATACAGTTAACAGGGCGCTCAACAGTACATTTTTACAATCAGTGCTTCCACATAAAATATTCAAATTTCTGTTAAAATTTACTAAATAACATAAAAAGTCCCACTGTAATTCAAAGATCACAATGTCCACATTCTAACAGCTGTATGACGTTCATGGAATCTTCCCGATCTAAAATAACCAGTATACGCTCACCAGATGCTAAGCTGCCTTTTCAGGGACAGCTAAAAGCGCTTGTGGCCCAGCCAGTATGCAGGGTATCCCGAGTACATCCAGCTTTCTCCTGGCTCCTTGACATAGGGACACAAGACAAAAAAGCACTGGGATAGTGTGATACTGCTTCCGTAATAGTGCCAATTAGGATAAAACACCCGTGCTCCCAGATTTTACAAAGCACCTCGTGTTCCTCCACCTTACACTCAATATGGCCTCTCACCAAATCTCATGGCTGACCCAGCACAGACCAGCAAACACACTTGACAGATAGTGTCCACGATCCTTTTCCAGCCTTAATGTCCCTAGGACTCAAACAGGGACCAGCATAGTGTAAAACCGTTTTTTATTTAAAAAATATATAAAAGAAGTGCACTCACAAACATCCAGTACAATTGCGCATATCACAAATCATCGAGCTCGTCTAAGCGTCCCTCACTCCTTAGGCTCCGCCCAACTAGTTTCGTCGCATGACTCATCAGGGGCTTGAGCCAATCAGAGTGAGAGGACGCTATATATCCACAATCCATAATCACGTGCTCAAAGGTGTCAGCACAGTTCACTCGTCAGTTTAACAATATGTTCCTTCAGCTTGCGCTGTGATTGGCCAGGATTAAGCCTACATTACCTATCCTGCTCTAGCGCTGTGAGAAGCTATCTCCGGATTGGCGCAACGCTATAATCAGCTGCTCTTACACCTGCAGGCGTGTGTTGCTTCAGCCTGCGCTGTGATTGGCCAGGGTTAGGCCTACATTACCCATCCTGCTCTAGCGATATGAGAAGCTACCTCCGGATTGGCGCACCGCTATAATCAGCTACTCTTACATCTGCATTCCGCCTTCCACTCACGTGGTTTTAGCAGCCGCCTCCTGATCACTGCGCACTGCCCTCCTTTTCTCCTCCTACTATCTTGGGCAAAACTCAAATCCTACATTTCCCAGCTGCCTCCAGGGCTTGAGCTTCCGTGATTGGTCCATTTTTTAGGCAAATATAATTCTCAATGGACACTCCCACCTTACATCTCATACGTAATCCTCCTTACTAGCTTGCGGGACTACCCCTATTAGCCACCCCAACTACATTACCCATGAGTACTTCTGTTTAGACTACGGCGAGTCGTTTGACATATTTTCCTCCTCAGCCGAAGTGAACGCTAATGGAGCTCCTATAATGTTACAAACCCCATTACTTTGGCATTTCATCTCCCTTTCTCTATGGGAAACAACCTCCCTTCCCTTTTGCCTCAGCTTGCCAAGATCATTCATTTATGTTAACTATAACAATAAAAATGATAAAAAGTAAAAACAACTCATGAATTGTGCATCACCTTCTATTAACCAGATTTAAAGCAATAGCATGTCACTACAACAATATTAACAGTATTACCAGTTAGAGCACCTTCTACCCAAAATCTCATACCACTACCAGAACACACAACTATATCTTTATTCCAATTCAGTTGTCCCCAAATGCTAAACAACAACTGTTCATCTGGTAACATCCAGATGGAGCGGGCACATTAAGTACAAATACTCTGACCTTGTATGTACCCATACGTTCCCACCATGCACCAAACCCCCTCACCCACCCCAACGCACATTGCAGGTGGGGTTGAGTGGATGCATGCTTACCCCCTACATACCCAGATTTAATCATCAGCTATGAAACAATTAATGTCCAGCTCGACATTCAATCCACCCGGCACCAGTGTTTGTAGGTCAAAGATCCATCTAGTCTCCATTTTAGATATCTCTCTAATCTTATGACACCCTCTCCATCTTGTGGTGAGCTTTTGAACACCACAAAATTTTAGAAGTGCTGGATTACTTCCATGCTTCTCTTGAAAGTGTTTGGACACATTATGGGCCCTAAACCCCCTACTTATATTGGCAATATGTTCACCCACTCGTGTTTTCAAGGCCCTTTTGGTCCGCCCCACATACTGCAGCCCGCACGGGCACCATAACAGGTATACCACGTGCGTGCTGCAGCAGTGGATGAATTCATTAATTTTGAATTTTCTTCCCGTTTGTTTTGAGGTTATTTCTTTAATCTTTATACCTTGTGCCTTTTCACAGGTGGTGCATTGATGACATGGATAGAAGCCTACATTACCCCATGCATCTGTTTTATTTAGAACCCTGGGGCCGTCCACATATGTTTTTACTAGCCTTTGCTGCAAATTCTGTGCGCGTCTATAGATAAATTTCGGATATTCCGGGAGTACTTTTCCCAGAGTAGGGTCATTTTTAAGCAAGTTCCAGTGTTTTTTGTACACACCTTCAATTTGCTTATATTGAGAATTGAATTGTAGCATCACCGCATATTGAAAAGCATTGGAGTTGTCATTATTCACCTGTCGGCTATTTGTCCTCCTCGATATTTGCAGTAACTCCTCCCTCCCTTTGCACTTTACCTCCTCTGACACTCTTTCCAGATGTTCCCGATTGTATCCTTTCTCAACGAATCTTTCAATCAACATTTCTGCCTGCATGATATAATCACTAACCGTAGAACAATTTCTACGTATCCTACTAAGCTGGCCTTTTGGGATGTTAGCCATCCACCCTGGATGGTGGCAGCTTCGCATGGGGATGTACGAGTTGCGATCAGTTTTTTTAAAAAACGTTTTACTACCCAGCATACCTTCTCTTTTCATCACCACTATATCAAGGAAATCTATTTCTTCAGTACTACACTTCATAGTGAGTTCAATACCTAGTTGGTTATTATTCAACCATTCTACATAAAGTTTTAATTGATCCAAAGTTCCTTCCCATATCCAGAATAAGTCATCTATAAACCTTTTCCAATTCCTTACTCCCCTACTCTGTGGTAATGATAACATTTCTTTTTCCCATTGATCCATAAAAATGTTGGCTACGCTTGGGGCATATTTTGCCCCCATCGCGCAGCCAACAGCCTGTAAATAAAACTTCCCATCAAACCAAAAATAGTTGTGTGATAGAGAAAACTCTAATATTTCCAAAATGAATTCAATCTGTACATCATCCAATAAATTTTGTTCCCCAAGTGCTCGTTTAACAGCCCCCAGTGCTTTGTCGTGCGGTATTATAGTATAAAGTGCCGTTACATCAGCAGTCACCAGTAAATCTTTATTATCAATTTGAATACCATTAATTGTTTGCAGAAAGTGTTTAGTATCTTTTAACAGATGTGGAAGGGTCCCAACCACCGGCTGTAGGAAACGGTCCACATATTCACCCAATCTTTGATTAAGCCCTCCTATCCCACTAATGATCGGCCTCCCCGGAGGGTGGGTTTGACTCTTATGAATTTTTGGGTTAATGTAAATGACTGGAATACGGGGTGCATCAATCATGAGGTATCGGAATTCGGCATCATTCAGTATACCCTTTTCCAGGCCTCCTCTTAAAATCTTTCTCATTTTCTCTTTATATTCAGTCGTTGGATCAGCTTTCAGTCGTTTATATGTGACAATGTCCCCAAGGATATTGTATACTTCCTGTTTGTATTGTTCCTGATGCATAATAACAACCCCACCCCCTTTGTCTGCCGGTCTTACAAGAATCTCTTTTTTCTCACTGAGTTCTTTTATCTGCTTCCATTCATTTTTATAACTGGTGGTTGTCAGTTCTCCTATGTCTTTAAGCACCATGTTCTTAAAACTGTTAATGGTACTGTCCTTCATTAGGTCTGGTGGGTTGAATGTCGAACGGTTTCTCAAATTAGTATGAATATATGGTTGGGTCATTCCTCCCCGGTTGACCCTATTTGTGGGGCCTTCTTTTGCCAAAAAATATTTTTTGATATTCATTTTTCTAATGAACTTATGAGTATCAATATAGACATCAAACTTATTCATCCCCTGTTTGGGGGCGTATTTTAGACCCTTGTCCAGAATTTTGAGTTCCATAGGGCTAATTTGTACTCCACTGATGTTAAAAATCCCCTTACCCACTATTTTCTCCTTTTCATGTCTGCCCCCTCTGTTTCCTCTTCTATTTCTCTTTTTCGTGTATTCCGTATTTGGTATTCGATTTCCTGCCACTGGTCCCGCCCTCCCCCTCTGTCCCCCAAAAAATGATGATGAACTGCCTCATCAGCCTCATGTTCAAGCGGCTCATAGTTGTTATAGATTGGTAATGTCTCATTCCTCCTTTCTCTTTCCTCCCAGCTTCCTTTAGCAGGGACCCTTCTATGTGGGCTGTAGTTTTGTATTGATACTAGGTCCCTGGGTTGTCCACTGTGATGTCCCCTATTACCCCTGAGACCTCTTCCTCTGTTATATCTGGGAACCTCCCATTGTTCACCTCTATGGGGCCTGGGGTTTCTTCTAGCGGGGGAGTTATATGCCCCTCTGTTGGGTCTGCCATCATACCTTCCCCATTGGGCCCCCCTGCTGTCTGACACCCGGTCTGACTCAAAGTTGGGCATTCCTCCCCCACTCGCACCCATTTCATCAGCTTCCTTTTGATCATTGATACTTGCCTTTTTGGCCTCCTCCTGCTTTCTTTGCCTTTTATTCTGTTCTATTTGCCACTTATAGGCTACTTTTTTCTTATAATCCTGCCAATCATTTTGAAATCTACTAATTCTAATCTCGCATACATCCTTCTCACATTTCTGAACCACTTTACTCAATGTATTTGCACTAGCCTTAAATTCCTCATCATCTTTAAACGGTTCCAGTTGGCTTTTTAAGCTATCAATCTCTTTACCTAGCCTGTCTAATCTATTTTGCTTTCTCTTAGCCAATATTTTTAACAGGTTAATCCCACAGTTATTTAGGAATTCTCCAAGTTCACGGTCATTCTCATCACTTTCTTCCCCATCATTGGGTGTAACATCCCATCTGTACCTCTTAGGGATAATGCCCTCTACTGCCTGTTTCTTCAGGCTAGCTAGATCCCACCAGGTGTTTGTCTCCCTAATCATCAGATGCTGTAGTTGTTTAAACAAACCATCTGCATTCTGATGATTGGGATCTGGCTCTTTTACAAAAATTTTATCAATGTCTATAATTCCTCTATTCCTTAAATTGAACACCTCTATAGTAATCTACCGAGTATGCAGCACAGGTATACACAATTTTCAAAACTTTAAAACATTAACCTCTAATGTGCGCTCCTCAATCACTTTCACCTAATTAAGGTTTCCTAAATGCTCTTTACTTACTGGTTCGCTCCTATAATTAAGTGTGTGTATCACTTTAAACCAATAATCTATACAGTTAACAGGGCGCTCAACAGTACATTTTTACAATCAGTGCTTCCACATAAAATATTCAAATTTCTGTTAAAATTTACTAAATAACATAAAAAGTCCCACTGTAATTCAAAGATCACAATGTCCACATTCTAACAGCTGTATGACGTTCATGGAATCTTCCCGATCTAAAATAACCAGTATACGCTCACCAGATGCTAAGCTGCCTTTTCAGGGACAGCTAAAAGCGCTTGTGGCCCAGCCAGTATGCAGGGTATCCCGAGTACATCCAGCTTTCTCCTGGCTCCTTGACATAGGGACACAAGACAAAAAAGCACTGGGATAGTGTGATACTGCTTCCGTAATAGTGCCAATTAGGATAAAACACCCGTGCTCCCAGATTTTACAAAGCACCTCGTGTTCCTCCACCTTACACTCAATATGGCCTCTCACCAAATCTCATGGCTGACCCAGCACAGACCAGCAAACACACTTGACAGATAGTGTCCACGATCCTTTTCCAGCCTTAATGTCCCTAGGACTCAAACAGGGACCAGCATAGTGTAAAACCGTTTTTTATTAAAAAAATATATAAAAGAAGTGCACTCACAAAAATCCAGTACAATTGCGCATATCACAAATCATCGAGCTCGTCTAAGCGTCCCTCACTCCTTAGGCTCCGCCCAACTAGTTTCGTCGCATGACTCATCAGGGGCTTGAGCCAATCAGAGTGAGAGGACGCTATATATCCACAATCCATAATCACGTGCTCAAAGGTGTCAGCACAGTTCACTCGTCAGTTTAACAATATGTTCCTTCAGCTTGCGCTGTGATTGGCCAGGATTAAGCCTACATTACCTATCCTGCTCTAGCGCTGTGAGAAGCTATCTCCGGATTGGCGCAACGCTATAATCAGCTGCTCTTACACCTGCAGGCGTGTGTTGCTTCAGCCTGCGCTGTGATTGGCCAGGGTTAGGCCTACATTACCCATCCTGCTCTAGCGATATGAGAAGCTACCTCCGGATTGGCGCACCGCTATAATCAGCTACTCTTACATCTGCATTCCGCCTTCCACTCACGTGGTTTTAGCAGCCGCCTCCTGATCACTGCGCACTGCCCTCCTTTTCTCCTCCTACTATCTTGGGCAAAACTCAAATCCTACATTTCCCAGCTGCCTCCAGGGCTTGAGCTTCCGTGATTGGTCCATTTTTTAGGCAAATATAATTCTCAATGGACACTCCCACCTTACATCTCATACGTAATCCTCCTTACTAGCTTGCGGGACTACCCCTATTAGCCACCCCAACTACATTACCCATGAGTACTTCTGTTTAGACTACGGCGAGTCGTTTGACATATTTTCCTCCTCAGCCGAAGTGAACGCTAATGGAGCTCCTATAATGTTACAAACCCCATTACTTTGGCATTTCATCTCCCTTTCTCTATGGGAAACAACCTCCCCTCCCTTCCCTTTTGCCTCAGCTTGCCAAAATCTGGTTAATAGAAGGTGATGCACAATTCATGAGTTGTTTTTACTTTTTATCATTTTTATTGTTATAGTTAACATAAATGAATGATCTTGGCAAGCTGAGGCAAAAGGGAAGGGAGGTTGTTTCCCATAGAGAAAGGGAGATGAAATGCCAAAGTAATGGGGTTTGTAACATTATAGGAGCTCCATTAGCGTTCACTTCGGCTGAGGAGGAAAATATGTCAAACGACTCGCCGTAGTCTAAACAGAAGTACTCATGGGTAATGTAGTTGGGGTGGCTAATAGGGGTAGTCCCGCAAGCTAGTAAGGAGGATTACGTATGAGATGTAAGGTGGGAGTGTCCATTGAGAATTATATTTGCCTAAAAAATGGACCAATCACGGAAGCTCAAGCCCTGGAGGCAGCTGGGAAATGTAGGATTTGAGTTTTGCCCAAGATAGTAGGAGGAGAAAAGGAGGGCAGTGCGCAGTGATCAGGAGGCGGCTGCTAAAACCACGTGAGTGGAAGGCGGAATGCAGATGTAAGAGTAGCTGATTATAGCGGTGCGCCAATCCGGAGGTAGCTTCTCATATCGCTAGAGCAGGATGGGTAATGTAGGCCTAACCCTGGCCAATCACAGCGCAGGCTGAAGCAACACACGCCTGCAGGTGTAAGAGCAGCTGATTATAGCGTTGCGCCAATCCGGAGATAGCTTCTCACAGCGCTAGAGCAGGATAGGTAACGTAGGCTTAATCCTGGCCAATCACAGCGCAAGCTGAAGGAACATATTGTTAAACTGACGAGTGAACTGTGCTGACACCTTTGAGCACGTGATTATGGATTGTGGATATATAGCGTCCTCTCACTCTGATTGGCTCAAGCCCCTGATGAGTCATGCGACGAAACTAGTTGGGCGGAGCCTAAGGAGTGAGGGACGCTTAGACGAGCTCGATGATTTGTGATATGCGCAATTGTACTGGATGTTTGTGAGTGCACTTCTTTTATATATTTTTTAAATAAAAAACGGTTTTACACTATGCTGGTCCCTGTTTGAGTCCTAGGGACATTAAGGCTGGAAAAGGATCGTGGACACTATCTGTCAAGTGTGTTTGCTGGTCTGTGCTGGGTCAGCCATGAGATTTGGTGAGAGGCCATATTGAGTGTAAGGTGGAGGAACACAAGGTGCTTTGTAAAATCTGGGAGCACGGGTGTTTTATCCTAATTGGCACTATTACGGAAGCAGTATCACACTATCCCAGTGCTTTTTTGTCTTGTGTCCCTATGTCAAGGAGCCAGGAGAAAGCTGGATGTACTCGGGATACCCTGCATACTGGCTGGGCCACAAGCGCTTTTAGCTGTCCCTGAAAAGGCAGCTTAGCATCTGGTGAGCGTATACTGGTTATTTTAGATCGGGAAGATTCCATGAACGTCATACAGCTGTTAGAATGTGGACATTGTGATCTTTGAATTACAGTGGGACTTTTTATGTTATTTAGTAAATTTTAACAGAAATTTGAATATTTTATGTGGAAGCACTGATTGTAAAAATGTACTGTTGAGCGCCCTGTTAACTGTATAGATTATTGGTTTAAAGTGATACACACACTTAATTATAGGAGCGAACCAGTAAGTAAAGAGCATTTAGGAAACCTTAATTAGGTGAAAGTGATTGAGGAGCGCACATTAGAGGTTAATGTTTTAAAGTTTTGAAAATTGTGTATACCTGTGCTGCATACTCGGTAGATTACTATGGAGGTGTTCAATTTAAGGAATAGAGGAATTATAGACATTGATAAAATTTTTGTAAAAGAGCCAGATCCCAATCATCAGAATGCAGATGGTTTGTTTAAACAACTACAGCATCTGATGATTAGGGAGACAAACACCTGGTGGGATCTAGCTAGCCTGAAGAAACAGGCAGTAGAGGGCATTATCCCTAAGAGGTACAGATGGGATGTTACACCCAATGATGGGGAAGAAAGTGATGAGAATGACCGTGAACTTGGAGAATTCCTAAATAACTGTGGGATTAACCTGTTAAAAATATTGGCTAAGAGAAAGCAAAATAGATTAGACAGGCTAGGTAAAGAGATTGATAGCTTAAAAAGCCAACTGGAACCGTTTAAAGATGATGAGGAATTTAAGGCTAGTGCAAATACATTGAGTAAAGTGGTTCAGAAATGTGAGAAGGATGTATGCGAGATTAGAATTAGTAGATTTCAAAATGATTGGCAGGATTATAAGAAAAAAGTAGCCTATAAGTGGCAAATAGAACAGAATAAAAGGCAAAGAAAGCAGGAGGAGGCCAAAAAGGCAAGTATCAATGATCAAAAGGAAGCTGATGAAATGGGTGCGAGTGGGGGAGGAATGCCCAACTTTGAGTCAGACCGGGTGTCAGACAGCAGGGGGGCCCAATGGGGAAGGTATGATGGCAGACCCAACAGAGGGGCATATAACTCCCCCGCTAGAAGAAACCCCAGGCCCCATAGAGGTGAACAATGGGAGGTTCCCAGATATAACAGAGGAAGAGGTCTCAGGGGTAATAGGGGACATCACAGTGGACAACCCAGGGACCTAGTATCAATACAAAACTACAGCCCACATAGAAGGGTCCCTGCTAAAGGAAGCTGGGAGGAAAGAGAAAGGAGGAATGAGACATTACCAATCTATAACAACTATGAGCCGCTTGAACATGAGGCTGATGAGGCAGTTCATCATCATTTTTTGGGGGACAGAGGGGGAGGGCGGGACCAGTGGCAGGAAATCGAATACCAAATACGGAATACACGAAAAAGAGAAATAGAAGAGGAAACAGAGGGGGCAGACATGAAAAGGAGAAAATAGTGGGTAAGGGGATTTTTAACATCAGTGGAGTACAAATTAGCCCTATGGAACTCAAAATTCTGGACAAGGGTCTAAAATACGCCCCCAAACAGGGGATGAATAAGTTTGATGTCTATATTGATACTCATAAGTTCATTAGAAAAATGAATATCAAAAAATATTTTTTGGCAAAAGAAGGCCCCACAAATAGGGTCAACCGGGGAGGAATGACCCAACCATATATTCATACTAATTTGAGGAACCGTTCGACATTCAACCCACCAGACCTAATGAAGGACAGTACCATTAACATTTTTAAGAACATGGTGCTTAAAGACATAGGAGAACTGACAACCACCAGTTATAAAAATGAATGGAAGCAGATAAAAGAACTCAGTGAGAAAAAAGAGATTCTTGTAAGACCGGCAGACAAAGGGGGTGGGGTTGTTATTATGCATCAGGAACAATACAAACAGGAAGTATACAATATCCTTGGGGACATTGTCACATATAAACGACTGAAAGCTGATCCAACGACTGAATATAAAGAGAAAATGAGAAAGATTTTAAGAGGAGGCCTGGAAAAGGGTATACTGAATGATGCCGAATTCCGATACCTCATGATTGATGCACCCCGTATTCCAGTCATTTACATTAACCCAAAAATTCATAAGAGTCAAACCCACCCTCCGGGGAGGCCGATCATTAGTGGGATAGGAGGGCTTAATCAAAGATCGGGTGAATATGTGGACCGTTTCCTACAGCCGGTGGTTGGGACCCTTCCACATCTGTTAAAAGATACTAAACACTTTCTGCAAACAATTAATGGTATTCAAATTGATAATAAAGATTTACTGGTGACTGCTGATGTAACGGCACTTTATACTATAATACCGCACGACAAAGCACTGGGGGCTGTTAAACGAGCACTTGGGGAACAAAATTTATTGGATGATGTACAGATTGAATTCATTTTGGAAATATTAGAGTTTTCTCTATCACACAACTATTTTTGGTTTGATGGGAAGTTTTATTTACAGGCTGTTGGCTGCGCGATGGGGGCAAAATATGCACCAAGCGTAGCCAACATTTTTATGGATCAATGGGAAAAAGAAATGTTATCATTACCACAGAGTAGGGGAGTAAGGAATTGGAAAAGGTTTATAGATGACTTATTCTGGATATGGGAAGGAACTTTGGATCAATTAAAACTTTATGTAGAATGGTTGAATAATAACCAACTAGGTATTGAACTCACTATGAAGTGTAGTACTGAAGAAATAGATTTCCTTGATATAGTGGTGATGAAAAGAGAAGGTATGCTGGGTAGTAAAACGTTTTTTAAAAAAACTGATCGCAACTCGTACATCCCCATGCGAAGCTGCCACCATCCAGGGTGGATGGCTAACATCCCAAAAGGCCAGCTTAGTAGGATACGTAGAAATTGTTCTACGGTTAGTGATTATATCATGCAGGCAGAAATGTTGATTGAAAGATTCGTTGAGAAAGGATACAATCGGGAACATCTGGAAAGAGTGTCAGAGGAGGTAATGTGCAAAGGGAGGGAGGAGTTACTGCAAATATCGAGGAGGACAAATAGCCGACAGGTGAATAATGACAACTCCAATGCTTTTCAATATGCGGTGATGCTACAATTCAATTCTCAATATAAGCAAATTGAAGGTGTGTACAAAAAACACTGGAACTTGCTTAAAAATGACCCTACTCTGGGAAAAGTACTCCCGGAATATCCGAAATTTATCTATAGACGCGCACAGAATTTGCAGCAAAGGCTAGTAAAAACATATGTGGACGGCCCCAGGGTTCTAAATAAAACAGATGCATGGGGTAATGTAGGCTTCTATCCATGTCATCAATGCACCACCTGTGAAAAGGCACAAGGTATAAAGATTAAAGAAATAACCTCAAAACAAACGGGAAGAAAATTCAAAATTAATGAATTCATCCACTGCTGCAGCACGCACGTGGTATACCTGTTATGGTGCCCGTGCGGGCTGCAGTATGTGGGGCGGACCAAAAGGGCCTTGAAAACACGAGTGGGTGAACATATTGCCAATATAAGTAGGGGGTTTAGGGCCCATAATGTGTCCAAACACTTTCAAGAGAAGCATGGAAGTAATCCAGCACTTCTAAAATTTTGTGGTGTTCAAAAGCTCACCACAAGATGGAGAGGGTGTCATAAGATTAGAGAGATATCTAAAATGGAGACTAGATGGATCTTTGACCTACAAACACTGGTGCCGGGTGGATTGAATGTCGAGCTGGACATTAATTGTTTCATAGCTGATGATTAAATCTGGGTATGTAGGGGGTAAGCATGCATCCACTCAACCCCACCTGCAATGTGCGTTGGGGTGGGTGAGGGGGTTTGGTGCATGGTGGGAACGTATGGGTACATACAAGGTCAGAGTATTTGTACTTAATGTGCCCGCTCCATCTGGATGTTACCAGATGAACAGTTGTTGTTTAGCATTTGGGGACAACTGAATTGGAATAAAGATATAGTTGTGTGTTCTGGTAGTGGTATGAGATTTTGGGTAGAAGGTGCTCTAACTGGTAATACTGTTAATATTGTTGTAGTGACATGCTATTGCTTTAAATCTGGTTAATAGAAGGTGATGCACAATTCATGAGTTGTTTTTACTTTTTATAATTTTTATTGTTATAGTTAACATAAATGAATGATCTTGGCAAGCTGAGGCAAAAGGGAAGGGAGGTTGTTTCCCATAGAGAAAGGGAGATGAAATGCCAAAGTAATGGGGTTTGTAACATTATAGGAGCTCCATTAGCGTTCACTTCGGCTGAGGAGGAAAATATGTCAAACGACTCGCCGTAGTCTAAACAGAAGTACTCATGGGTAATGTAGTTGGGGTGGCTAATAGGGGTAGTCCCGCAAGCTAGTAAGGAGGATTACGTATGAGATGTAAGGTGGGAGTGTCCATTGAGAATTATATTTGCCTAAAAAATGGACCAATCACGGAAGCTCAAGCCCTGGAGGCAGCTGGGAAATGTAGGATTTGAGTTTTGCCCAAGATAGTAGGAGGAGAAAAGGAGGGCAGTGCGCAGTGATCAGGAGGCGGCTGCTAAAACCACGTGAGTGGAAGGCGGAATGCAGATGTAAGAGTAGCTGATTATAGCGGTGCGCCAATCCGGAGGTAGCTTCTCATATCGCTAGAGCAGGATGGGTAATGTAGGCCTAACCCTGGCCAATCACAGCGCAGGCTGAAGCAACACACGCCTGCAGGTGTAAGAGCAGCTGATTATAGCGTTGCGCCAATCCGGAGATAGCTTCTCACAGCGCTAGAGCAGGATAGGTAATGTAGGCTTAATCCTGGCCAATCACAGCGCAAGCTGAAGGAACATATTGTTAAACTGACGAGTGAACTGTGCTGACACCTTTGAGCACGTGATTATGGATTGTGGATATATAGCGTCCTCTCACTCTGATTGGCTCAAGCCCCTGATGAGTCATGCGACGAAACTAGTTGGGCGGAGCCTAAGGAGTGAGGGACGCTTAGACGAGCTCGATGATTTGTGATATGCGCAATTGTACTGGATGTTTGTGAGTGCACTTCTTTTATATATTTTTTAAATAAAAAACGGTTTTACACTATGCTGGTCCCTGTTTGAGTCCTAGGGACATTAAGGCTGGAAAAGGATCGTGGACACTATCTGTCAAGTGTGTTTGCTGGTCTGTGCTGGGTCAGCCATGAGATTTGGTGAGAGGCCATATTGAGTGTAAGGTGGAGGAACACGAGGTGCTTTGTAAAATCTGGGAGCACGGGTGTTTTATCCTAATTGGCACTATTACGGAAGCAGTATCACACTATCCCAGTGCTTTTTTGTCTTGTGTCCCTATGTCAAGGAGCCAGGAGAAAGCTGGATGTACTCAGGATACCCTGCATACTGGCTGGGCCACAAGCGCTTTTAGCTGTCCCTGAAAAGGCAGCTTAGCATCTGGTGAGCGTATACTGGTTATTTTAGATCGGGAAGATTCCATGAACGTCATACAGCTGTTAGAATGTGGACATTGTGATCTTTGAATTACAGTGGGACTTTTTATGTTATTTAGTAAATTTTAACAGAAATTTGAATATTTTATGTGGAAGCACTGATTGTAAAAATGTACTGTTGAGCGCCCTGTTAACTGTATAGATTATTGGTTTAAAGTGATACACACACTTAATTATAGGAGCGAACCAGTAAGTAAAGAGCATTTAGGAAACCTTAATTAGGTGAAAGTGATTGAGGAGCGCACATTAGAGGTTAATGTTTTAAAGTTTTGAAAATTGTGTATACCTGTGCTGCATACTCGGTAGATTACTATAGAGGTGTTCAATTTAAGGAATAGAGGAATTATAGACATTGATAAAATTTTTGTAAAAGAGCCAGATCCCAATCATCAGAATGCAGATGGTTTGTTTAAACAACTACAGCATCTGATGATTAGGGAGACAAACACCTGGTGGGATCTAGCTAGCCTGAAGAAACAGGCAGTAGAGGGCATTATCCCTAAGAGGTACAGATGGGATGTTACACCCAATGATGGGGAAGAAAGTGATGAGAATGACCGTGAACTTGGAGAATTCCTAAATAACTGTGGGATTAACCTGTTAAAAATATTGGCTAAGTGAAAGCAAAATAGATTAGACAGGCTAGGTAAAGAGATTGATAGCTTAAAAAGCCAACTGGAACCGTTTAAAGATGATGAGGAATTTAAGGCTAGTGCAAATACATTGAGTAAAGTGGTTCAGAAATGTGAGAAGGATGTATGCGAGATTAGAATTAGTAGATTTCAAAATGATTGGCAGGATTATAAGAAAAAAGTAGCCTATAAGTGGCAAATAGAACAGAATAAAAGGCAAAGAAAGCAGGAGGAGGCCAAAAAGGCAAGTATCAATGATCAAAAGGAAGCTGATGAAATGGGTGCGAGTGGGGGAGGAATGCCCAACTTTGAGTCAGACCGGGTGTCAGACAGCAGGGGGGCCCAATGGGGAAGGTATGATGGCAGACCCAACAGAGGGGCATATAACTCCCCCGCTAGAAGAAACCCCAGGCCCCATAGAGGTGAACAATGGGAGGTTCCCAGATATAACAGAGGAAGAGGTCTCAGGGGTAATAGGGGACATCACAGTGGACAACCCAGGGACCTAGTATCAATACAAAACTACAGCCCACATAGAAGGGTCCCTGCTAAAGGAAGCTGGGAGGAAAGAGAAAGGAGGAATGAGACATTACCAATCTATAACAACTATGAGCCGCTTGAACATGAGGCTGATGAGGCAGTTCATCATCATTTTTTGGGGGACAGAGGGGGAGGGCGGGACCAGTGGCAGGAAATCGAATACCAAATACGGAATACACGAAAAAGAGAAATAGAAGAGGAAACAGAGGGGGCAGACATGAAAAGGAGAAAATAGTGGGTAAGGGGATTTTTAACATCAGTGGAGTACAAATTAGCCCTATGGAACTCAAAATTCTGGACAAGGGTCTAAAATACGCCCCCAAACAGGGGATGAATAAGTTTGATGTCTATATTGATACTCATAAGTTCATTAGAAAAATGAATATCAAAAAATATTTTTTGGCAAAAGAAGGCCCCACAAATAGGGTCAACCGGGGAGGAATGACCCAACCATATATTCATACTAATTTGAGGAACCGTTCGACATTCAACCCACCAGACCTAATGAAGGACAGTACCATTAACAGTTTTAAGAACATGGTGCTTAAAGACATAGGAGAACTGACAACCACCAGTTATAAAAATGAATGGAAGCAGATAAAAGAACTCAGTGAGAAAAAAAGAGATTCTTGTAAGACCGGCAGACAAAGGGGGTGGGGTTGTTATTATGCATCAGGAACAATACAAACAGGAAGTATACAATATCCTTGGGGACATTGTCACATATAAACGACTGAAAGCTGATCCAACGACTGAATATAAAGAGAAAATGAGAAAGATTTTAAGAGGAGGCCTGGAAAAGGGTATACTGAATGATGCCGAATTCCGATACCTCATGATTGATGCACCCCGTATTCCAGTCATTTACATTAACCCAAAAATTCATAAGAGTCAAACCCACCCTCCGGGGAGGCCGATCATTAGTGGGATAGGAGGGCTTAATCAAAGATTGGGTGAATATGTGGACCGTTTCCTACAGCCGGTGGTTGGGACCCTTCCACATCTGTTAAAAGATACTAAACACTTTCTGCAAACAATTAATGGTATTCAAATTGATAATAAAGATTTACTGGTGACTGCTGATGTAACGGCACTTTATACTATAATACCGCACGACAAAGCACTGGGGGCTGTTAAACGAGCACTTGGGGAACAAAATTTATTGGATGATGTACAGATTGAATTCATTTTGGAAATATTAGAGTTTTCTCTATCACACAACTATTTTTGGTTTGATGGGAAGTTTTATTTACAGGCTGTTGGCTGCGCGATGGGGGCAAAATATGCACCAAGCGTAGCCAACATTTTTATGGATCAATGGGAAAAAGAAATGTTATCATTACCACAGAGTAGGGGAGTAAGGAATTGGAAAAGGTTTATAGATGACTTATTCTGGATATGGGAAGGAACTTTGGATCAATTAAAACTTTATGTAGAATGGTTGAATAATAACCAACTAGGTATTGAACTCACTATGAAGTGTAGTACTGAAGAAATAGATTTCCTTGATATAGTGGTGATGAAAAGAGAAGGTATGCTGGGTAGTAAAACGTTTTTTAAAAAAACTGATCGCAACTCGTACATCCCCATGCGAAGCTGCCACCATCCAGGGTGGATGGCTAACATCCCAAAAGGCCAGCTTAGTAGGATACGTAGAAATTGTTCTACGGTTAGTGATTATATCATGCAGGCAGAAATGTTGATTGAAAGATTCGTTGAGAAAGGATACAATCGGGAACATCTGGAAAGAGTGTCAGAGGAGGTAATGTGCAAAGGGAGGGAGGAGTTACTGCAAATATCGAGGAGGACAAATAGCCGACAGGTGAATAATGACAACTCCAATGCTTTTCAATATGCGGTGATGCTACAATTCAATTCTCAATATAAGCAAATTGAAGGTGTGTACAAAAAACACTGGAACTTGCTTAAAAATGACCCTACTCTGGGAAAAGTACTCCCGGAATATCCGAAATTTATCTATAGACGCGCACAGAATTTGCAGCAAAGACTAGTAAAAACATATGTGGACGGCCCCAGGGTTCTAAATAAAACAGATGCATGGGGTAATGTAGGCTTCTATCCATGTCATCAATGCACCACCTGTGAAAAGGCACAAGGTATAAAGATTAAAGAAATAACCTCAAAACAAACGGGAAGAAAATTCAAAATTAATGAATTCATCCACTGCTGCAGCACGCACGTGGTATACCTGTTATGGTGCCCGTGCGGGCTGCAGTATGTGGGGCGGACCAAAAGGGCCTTGAAAACACGAGTGGGTGAACATATTGCCAATATAAGTAGGGGGTTTAGGGCCCATAATGTGTCCAAACACTTTCAAGAGAAGCATGGAAGTAATCCAGCACTTCTAAAATTTTGTGGTGTTCAAAAGCTCACCACAAGATGGAGAGGGTGTCATAAGATTAGAGAGATATCTAAAATGGAGACTAGATGGATCTTTGACCTACAAACACTGGTGCCGGGTGGATTGAATGTCGAGCTGGACATTAATTGTTTCATAGCTGATGATTAAATCTGGGTATGTAGGGGGTAAGCATGCATCCACTCAACCCCACCTGCAATGTGCGTTGGGGTGGGTGAGGGGGTTTGGTGCATGGTGGGAACGTATGGGTACATACAAGGTCAGAGTATTTGTACTTAATGTGCCCACTCCATCTGGATGTTACCAGATGAACAGTTGTTGTTTAGCATTTGGGGACAACTGAATTGGAATAAAGATATAGTTGTGTGTTCTGGTAGTGGTATGAGATTTTGGGTAGAAGGTGCTCTAACTGGTAATACTGTTAATATTGTTGTAGTGACATGCTATTGCTTTAAATCTGGTTAATAGAAGGTGATGCACAATTCATGAGTTGTTTTTACTTTTTATCATTTTTATTGTTATAGTTAACATAAATGAATGATCTTGGCAAGCTGAGGCAAAAGGGAAGGGAGGTTGTTTCCCATAGAGAAAGGGAGATGAAATGCCAAAGTAATGGGGTTTGTAACATTATAGGAGCTCCATTAGCGTTCACTTCGGCTGAGGAGGAAAATATGTCAAACGACTCGCCGTAGTCTAAACAGAAGTACTCATGGGTAATGTAGTTGGGGTGGCTAATAGGGGTAGTCCCGCAAGCTAGTAAGGAGGATTACGTATGAGATGTAAGGTGGGAGTGTCCATTGAGAATTATATTTGCCTAAAAAATGGACCAATCACGGAAGCTCAAGCCCTGGAGGCAGCTGGGAAATGTAGGATTTGAGTTTTGCCCAAGATAGTAGGAGGAGAAAAGGAGGGCAGTGCGCAGTGATCAGGAGGCGGCTGCTAAAACCACGTGAGTGGAAGGCGGAATGCAGATGTAAGAGTAGCTGATTATAGCGGTGCGCCAATCCGGAGGTAGCTTCTCATATCGCTAGAGCAGGATGGGTAATGTAGGCCTAACCCTGGCCAATCACAGCGCAGGCTGAAGCAACACACGCCTGCAGGTGTAAGAGCAGCTGATTATAGCGTTGCGCCAATCCGGAGATAGCTTCTCACAGCGCTAGAGCAGGATAGGTAATGTAGGCTTAATCCTGGCCAATCACAGCGCAAGCTGAAGGAACATATTGTTAAACTGACGAGTGAACTGTGCTGACACCTTTGAGCACGTGATTATGGATTGTGGATATATAGCGTCCTCTCACTCTGATTGGCTCAAGCCCCTGATGAGTCATGCGACGAAACTAGTTGGGCGGAGCCTAAGGAGTGAGGGACGCTTAGACGAGCTCGATGATTTGTGATATGCGCAATTGTACTGGATGTTTGTGAGTGCACTTCTTTTATATATTTTTTAAATAAAAAACGGTTTTACACTATGCTGGTCCCTGTTTGAGTCCTAGGGACATTAAGGCTGGAAAAGGATCGTGGACACTATCTGTCAAGTGTGTTTGCTGGTCTGTGCTGGGTCAGCCATGAGATTTGGTGAGAGGCCATATTGAGTGTAAGGTGGAGGAACACGAGGTGCTTTGTAAAATCTGGGAGCACGGGTGTTTTATCCTAATTGGCACTATTACGGAAGCAGTATCACACTATCCCAGTGCTTTTTTGTCTTGTGTCCCTATGTCAAGGAGCCAGGAGAAAGCTGGATGTACTCGGGATACCCTGCATACTGGCTGGGCCACAAGCGCTTTTAGCTGTCCCTGAAAAGGCAGCTTAGCATCTGGTGAGCGTATACTGGTTATTTTAGATCGGGAAGATTCCATGAACGTCATACAGCTGTTAGAATGTGGACATTGTGATCTTTGAATTACAGTGGGACTTTTTATGTTATTTAGTAAATTTTAACAGAAATTTGAATATTTTATGTGGAAGCACTGATTGTAAAAATGTACTGTTGAGCGCCCTGTTAACTGTATAGATTATTGGTTTAAAGTGATACACACACTTAATTATAGGAGCGAACCAGTAAGTAAAGAGCATTTAGGAAACCTTAATTAGGTGAAAGTGATTGAGGAGCGCACATTAGAGGTTAATGTTTTAAATAATCAGGACAAACTGAATGTAATGCTGGGTCACACAGAAACGCAGTAACTCAAGGTCAGGTCAAAGCTAGGTCATACACGGAAAGTCAGAAATGCATGGTAGAGAAGGGCTAATGTAGAACTTGGTCAAATAACAGGCTAATATCATTACACAGGAAGTCACATGTCAGTCGTATTGAAAGGAACAAACAATAGCAGAGTCAGGAGCGAGCCGAGTCGTATACAGAAATCAGATGGCAGTAAAGCAGAAGGAATAGACAAAGGCAAGGTCGAGAGGCAGGCAGGAGGTCGGTACACAGAAAATATACAATATGATGTTACTAGTATAATATTACGATATGATAATACAATACGATAATATTACAAATATAACTACAAAATAACAAAACTGACTAACTAGAGTACATATATATTGTGCATCTACACAATATATTAATGTAGCTCAATTGATCACTAGCTAGGCCAAGAACCAGCGTACTGATTAATATCAAGGCCAGCGAGTGAATGACTCACTTGGCCAACTATACCCAGGGGAGAGAGTGAATCCAGCTCACAGGAGGACAGGTCCTCCCTTCAGACACGCCTCCTCAGCCTGTAAAGGCCGCTCTGTCTCACGCGCGTGCGTCTATCCATACTGCTCGCTTTGACTCACCACCGCAGCTGTGTCATGAATGCCATCCGAGGATGACAGCGCGGAAGACACCCTACATGAAGGATTCCCGCCGGAGATGCCGCGGGACCCGCTATAAGGAGGTAAGATTGTTACATGGACAAATAGAATGTGTGGGTTTAATCTACAATAGAAGTTTTTATTTTTAAACTATTATGGCCGAAAACTGAAACTTAATGTTTTTCATTTAATTTTTGTATTATTCTTCCCTGTAAAATACATATGAAATAGAATAATTCTTATCAAAAAGTAACACCCAAAGAAATTTTAATTTGTGGCAAGAAACAATATATATAGATCATTTTGGTGTTATAAGTAGAGATAAAGTTATCGGCGAATGAATGGGAGGAGCGTGATGTGAAAATTGCTCTGGTTTTGAACGGGAAAAAACTGAGGTTGGGAAGTGGTTAATCCCAAAGCAGGTGGTTTCCGAAACCAGGCGCCCCATAGCTGCAATGTAATGCTGCGCAGGGCAAGTGTCAGGATCTCTCCAGTAGCATGTTCTGTTGGTTGCAGTGGAACTGCAACTGGGCAGTTCTGACTTATCTGCTTGCATTCAGTTGCACATTCGCAATAAGTCTCATTGGGCCTGATTCACAAAGCGGTGATAACTCAGTTATCACGCCTAAAAGACTTTAGGCGTGATAACCTTTGCACTAGCAAAGTTATCACCGCTTTGTGCTATAATTCGCGCGAAGCTCCCGCGCGAACGCGCACGCGCGCGTGCAAAGTCCCATAGGGTTTACTGGGCGCTTCGCGCGCGGGAGTTCGCGCGAATTCCTTCAGATCACGCCTAAACTAAGTTTAGGCGTGATAAAGGGCTTTTCACAGGCGTGCAAAGTGTTTGCACCGCTTTGTGAATCAGGCCCATTGTCATTTGTAATCAGTCTGCAGTTCAGAGCAGCTCAGGATGCGGTTATGAATCCTCCTATTGCTTGCAGCAGTTGAACTGCAGCCAGATAGCCCTGGATTTCCTGCATGCATGTTGTTGCATAATATTGCATGTATTTGTTATGAGAGTCCTTTTTCACAGTCAGCTAGCAGCATGTAATCAAGCTAGCTCAGTAATGAGTAATTACCATTCTGCTGTGTGGGAATTTGCATGCCTGCATCCACTGGCTGATGTCCACATAAAAATCTGCTTCCCATTTCAGACTCCGCCCGACATAGAGTACAGCTACTATAGTTGTCATTGGGTCCATGATGTGAAAGTTGTTATTGTAAAATTGTATAATGCCTTGCTCTGTATTTTCATGCCTGCTGGGCGTTTGCTGCACCCGCGGGGGTCAGTGAAGTCCACTATCCTGATAGCTTGGATTCTGCCATCACCACGTTGGTGACTGGTAGTATTCCTGCTAGTCTTGTTTTTGGGGACGTAACTATAGGCTGCGGTTGCTATTAGTTACGCTCCTTCCTGTTTGTCTTGTTCGTGCCAGATGCTTGCTGGTACAGCGATTAGTCTTGCAAGCATTCTGCCTGTCTTTCTGTTGTCTGTCTTGTTACTTAGCCAGAGGCTCAGGCGGCAGCTGCCCTGGGCAACAGTCAGTCAGTCTGTCTGTTTGTCTTGTTACTCAGATCATAGGCAGTGCAGCATCGCACTGCACAACCATTGTGTGTTGTTATTTGTGGCGGTATTGGAAACCCAGAGCTGCAGTTGCTCTGGGCAATCTTGCTCCCTTGTTCATTACTCCTGTGGCAACCTGTGTAGCCTCTTCCATTACCCAGCTACATAGTCTTGTTGCTCTTGGTGGTAGGTCTGCTTTCTGCATCAGCTTGTATGCTTGCTCACATAAGTCCTATTAGCGCCAGCTAGTGGTGTGTCAGGCAGGGACAGGTTGAGGGTCAGCTAGTGGCGTGCTAGGCAGGGTCAGCAGGTGAAGAGCGAGCCCTCCAGTCTTGAGCATACACGCTGACTCAGAAAATATACCCCTCAAGCATTACAGCAAGTAAGGGCAATTACATCTCCCTCAGAGTTGTGACAACTCAGAGGGGGAATAGTATTTGATGCCGCCATGGAGTTTTGGGGCAGCAGGGAGAGCTGTCATTTGGCTATCCCGATGCCCAACTCACCGGTGATGTGTACATATGTAAGCGTTAATTCAGCCCTTCCACTAAAATGTAATTTATCTTACAAGTTTATCTTCTGTTCAAGTTTTCTTTAAATGTAAAAAAACAAAAACAAACAAACAACATTGCCTTTTCCCTTCAGAAAAAACAAAACAGACAAAAGAAAGCAGCACTGTAATTGCACCACAAGGTGGCAGCCACACACTACAATGTAGCGTTGCTTTTTATATGTAATTCTAGGTGTTTTTTTATGTTAAAGAGAATCTGTATAAAAAAAACCTCCCCTGGGGGGTACTCACCTCGGTAGGGGAAGCCTCTGGATCCTATTGAGGCTTCCCCCGTCCTCCTGTGTCCCACGGTGGTATTGCTGCAGGCCCCGGAACGCACAGGCGACAATTTGACAGGCTGTGCAATATTTACCTTTCCCTGTTCCAGCGGGGGCGCTGTTGCGGCTCTCCGCTCGGAAATAGGTGGAAATAGCATATCTCAGTCTGACAGTGATCGACTATTTCCGCCTATCTCCGAGCGGAGAGCCGCAACAGCGCCCCCGCTGGAGCCGGGAAAGGTAAATATTTACATGCCCGCTGTTCAGTGGGCTGCAGCAAGACCACCATGGGACACAGGAGGATAGGGAAGCCTCAATAGGATCAAATTAGTACTCCCAGGGCATTTAACGTTACAGATCCTCTTTAAGGTACCATAGAAGACGATCCGGCATATAAAATGCAAAGATTAGGAAAAAACAAAACAAAAACTAAACCTAGGTGTGTCTATAATGCAGGGGCATCTTATGGATCTTTAACACCCTAAACTGTCTCTAACCTACTCTATCTACACTACACTATCCCCACTACACTATCCCCTGCTGCCCTGCCTATGTGGATGGATAGTGTAATGGTTAAGGGCTCTGCCTCTGACACAGGCGACCTGGGTTCAAATCTCGGCTCTGGCTGTTCAGTTCAGTACTGCCTATAGAGCGTGTCCTAGTGACTGCAGCTCTGGTGCTTTGAGTCTGCCAGGAGAAAAGTGTGATATACAGGTCCTTCTCAAAAAATTAGCATATTGTGATAAAGTTCATTATTTTCTGTAATGTACTGATAAACATTAGACTTCCATATATTTTAGATTCATTACACACAACTGAAGTAGTTCAAGCCTTATTGTTTTAATATTATTGATTTTGGCATTTAGCTCATGAAAACCCAAAATTCCTATCTCAAAAAATTAGCATATTTCATCCGACCAATAAAAAGAAAAGTGTTTTTAAAACAAAAAAAGTCAAACGTTCAAATAATTATGTTCAGTTATGCACTCAATAGTTGGTCGGGAATCCTTTTGCAGAAATGACTGCTTCAATGCGGCGTGGCATGGAGGCAATCAGCCTGTGGCACTGCTCAGGTGTTATGGAGGCCCAGGATGCTTCGATAGCGGCCTTAAAGGGAACCTTAACTGAACGGGGGGTAAAGAGTTTCAATTACCTGGGGCTATTACCAGCCCTCTGCAGCAGTCCTGTGCCCTCAGAGCCGCTCTGGAATCCTCCGGTCCCCCGCTGTCACTTAGTTTCGTTTGACGACTCACCAGTCGGCCGGCCGCCATGCGTATTATTGGACGCATTCTCTACTGCAATTAGCGCTGGTGCGGACCGCAACGCGCACAAAAATACGCGTGCAGAATGCGGCAACGCATATTTTTGTATGCGTTGCGGTCCGCAACAGTGCTAATTGCAGTAGGGAATGCGTCCAATAATACGCATGTCGGCCGGCCGACTGGTAAGTCGTCAAAAATGAAACTAAGTGACAGCGGGGGACCGGAGGATTCCAGAGCGGCTCCGAGGGCACAGGACTGCTGCAGGGGGCTGGTAATAGCCCCAGGTTCAGTTAAGGTTCCCTTTAAGCTTATCCAGAGTGTTGGGTCTTGCGTCTCTCAACTTTCTCTTCTCAATATCCCACAGATTCTCTATGGGGTTCAGGTCAGGAGAGTTGGCAGGCCAATTGAGCACAGTAATACCATGGTCAGTTAACCATTTACCAGTGGTTTTGGCACTGTGAGCAGGTGCCAGGTCGTGCTGAAAAATGAAATCATCTCCATAAAGCTTTTCAGCAGATGGAAGTATGAAGTGCTCCAAAATCTCCTGACAGCTAGCTGCATTGACCCTGCCCTTGATAAAACACAGTGGACCAACAACACCAGCAGCTGACATGGCACCCCAGACCATCACTGACTGTGGGTACTTGACACTGGACTTCAGGCATTTTGGCATTTCCCTCTCCCCAGTCTTCCTCCACACTCTGGCACCTTGATTTCCGAATGACATGCAAAAGTTGCTTTCATCCGAAAAAAGTACTTTGGACCACTGAGCAACAGTCCAGTGCTGCTTCTCTGTAGCCCTGGTCAGGTGCCTCTGTCGCTGTTTCTGGTTCAAAAGTGGCTTGACCTGGGGAATGCGGCACCTGTAGCCCATTTCCTGTACACGCCTGTACACGGTGGCTCTGGATGTTTCTACTCCAGACTCAGTCCACTGCAGGTCCCCCAAGATCTGGAATCGGTCCTTCTCCACAATCTTCCTCAGGGTCCGGTCACCTCTTCTCGTTGTGCCGCGTTTTCTGCCACACTTTTTCCTTCCCACAGACTTCCCACTGAGGTGCCTTGATACAGCACTCTGGGAACAGCCTATTCGTTCAGAAATTTCTTTCTGTGTCTCTTGCTTGAGGGTGTCAATGATGGCCTTCTGGACAGCAGTCAGGTCGGCAGTCTTACCCATGATTGCGGTTTTGAGTAATGAACCAGGCTGGGAGTTAAAAGCCTCAGGAATCTTTTGCAGGTGTTTAGAGTTAATTAGTTGATTCAGATGATTAGGTTAATAGCTCGTTTAGAGAACCTTTTCATGAAATGCTAATTTTTTGAGATAGGAATTTTGGGTTTTCATGAGCTGTATGTCAAAATCATCAATATTAAAACAATAAAAGGCTTGAACTACTTCAGCTGTGTGTAATGAATCTAAAATATATGAAAGTCTAATGTTTATCAGTACGTTACAGAAAATAATGAACTATCACAACATGCTAATTTTTTGAGAAGGACCTGTAAATGTTCTTTGTTTGTACCAACTAAGCTACACAGCAATTCACTACACAACACTGCACTAAAACACCACTTCAATGCACTAACACAACACACCACTTTAATACACTTCACTACACTACACTAACACTAACTGTCACGGAACAGCCGTAAGAAACGTGGGCGGATTGGAAGGATCTGCGCAGTCCAATTTCTGATCGCTTTCTGGCTAAATTTGTGCAGCCATTACAGGAGGAATCATAAATGACATTCCTGGGGTTTTTTTCTTTTCTCTTTCCCTCCTTCCACCAAAAGGGCCCTAGCCTGCTGCAGTGTCCCTGGCTTCAAGCTGTGCTGATGGCCCATCCATCAGGTATAGTTGATAAACACCATGACAGAAGCAATCTAGTTGTGGAAAAATCAGACACTCTGGCTTCTTTCCCCAGCAGGGGAGCCAACATGTGGCTTGCTCCTGCAGGCTTCAAAAGACCCATCACCTAGGGATGACCTGCTGTCAATCCCAGATGTAGATCATATTCCATAAACTGCTATATGTGTCATATTTTCTGTGTTGCCAGGCTGGCAGACCCTCCAAACTAACAGAGCATGTAGGGCCCTGTCTGGCGCTGGTTCTGAGAACATTTCAGAACATTCTGAGGTAAAGACTGCCAGTTAGGCAGTTCGAAAGTGCCCTGATGATACCACAGGGGTCCCACCCCTCATGTTTGGTATCAGGCTGCTGGGTAAATCGAGGCAGACCTGAAAATATTAGTAAATCTGCCCTGACCTGTATGGTTCTGTGAGATAGAGCCCATATATGGTTAAGACATGATTTCTGGTCCCCAGGACAAGGGGGGGGGGACTCATCTCATGTTCTAAGAGGGTGTGTGGCCCCGCCCTCACTCCCTCCTACTGGATCAGGGGCATAAGAATGGCAGAGGAGACAAACTCAGTGTCCTCCATCCTGAAACATCATCCTGATCTCATCTGTGCCAGCTTGAGGATATGCTGGCATCCACCTGGTCTGAACTCTGAACTTTGATTGAAACCAAGAACTTTACAAGTTTTCCCACCAAAGGACATCTTTCCAGGAACTAAGTATTTTTCTCCCTTCTTTTTTTTTTCATACTGGCTATTACTGTCTTAATAATTGTTGATTTTAATAATTGTCTGTATATATTAATTATTTATATTGCTTTCAATAAACCAACGCTATCGTCAGTTTTTGTTCTAGCTACCCTATTATTCAGCACACACAGAACTGATCCCAGGTCTCTGAAGAGACGCTACTATTGTTTGTTGTTGGCTAGACAGAATACAGCGTGTTTTAACCGTTTTTATTTGTAGATCTAGGCTCAGACAGTCAACGGGCTCCTCTGTCCCATGGTAACAGAGGTGGTGGCAGATGCGTATGTCAAAAAAAGGCGTCGGGGAAAAAAGGGCGCCTGGTGTAAACCTTAAGAGGAAATATCGTTTATCCAAAAATAAAACCTATTTTGACGATTATTATAAAGTTTATTCAAATTAAATCTTTAATTAATTTTTATCTGTTCTCATATTGTTGAAACGCTATTTATCGATTGTTGTACTGTTAAAACGCTATTTTATAATTAACCACTTCACCACTGAGGGGTTTTACCCCCTGACCACCAGAGCAATTTTCACCTTTCAGCGCTCCTTCCATTCATTCATCTATAACTTTATTATTACTTATCGCAATGAAATGAACTATATCTTGTTTTTTTCGCCACCAATTAGGCTTTCTTTAGGTGGGACATTATGCCAAGAATTATTTTTTTCTAAATGTGTTTTAATGGGAAAATAGGAAAAATGTGGGGAAAAAAATAATTATTTTTCAGTTTTCGGCCATTATAGTTTTTAAATAATGCATGCTACTGTAATTAAAACCCATGAAACATATTTGCCCTTTTGTCCCGGTTATAAAACCATTTAAATTATGTCCCTATCACAATGTTTGGCGCCAATATTTTATTTGGAAATAAAGGTGCATTTTTTTCAGTTTTGCGTCCATCCCTAATTACAAGCCCATAGTTTATAAAGTAACAGTGTTATACCCTCTTGACATAAATATTTAAAAAGTTCAGTCCCTAAGGTAACTATTTATGTATTTTTTTTGATTGTAAATTTTTTAATTTTTTTTTAATTACAAAAAAAAAAAAATGGGGAGTGTGGGAGGTAATGAGTTAATTTTATGTGTAAAAGTCATTTATTTCTATGTGTAAAATGTGTAGGGTGTAGTTTACTATTTGGCCACAAGATGGCCACAGTAACTTTTTGTTTTAATGCGACCTCCAAGCTTCCTTCCGGAAGCTTGGAGGAAGAATAAGGAGGCTGGACACGTGAGTTTTTTCTCACAATGATCGCGCTGCCCATAGGAGAGCAGCTGATCATTGCGGGGCTTAGATCAACGAACGGGAATGGATTTTCCCGTTCATTGATCTCTGGGCGAGCGGGCGGCGGCGTGTTTACTAGCGGCGGGTGGCGTGTTTACGAGCGGGAGCGCGGGCAGCGTCGGGAATGCGGAAAGTATGTGTTTCTCCGTCCCTGGTTTTTAAAGGATGGAAAAAGGGGCGGAGAAATACGTACGCGCGGGGGTAAAGTGGTTAAAGTATATTAAAAATGGCGACGGGAAAAAAGGGCGCGTGGATTAAACTTTATAATGATTTTTTTTTTTACAAATTAAATGTTAAAATTACTTTTACTTCAATTTAATCATTAAATTAAAAGTAGAAATGATGGATAGTTAAATTACTATTTACTGTTCTTATGCACTGGTGAACACTTACATTAACGTTTACATGATCATATTAATAAATCATATTATAACGATTGGTGAAAACTCACATAAACGCTGTTTAATGCTTTTTGAGAAAACATACATTAACGGTTAACAGTTACAAACTAAGATTAACTTTAAGAAGATCTTATTAATAAATCACATTATAAGAATTCAGGATAACTCACATAAACGTTGTTTATTGGCTTTTGAGAAAACATACATTAACGGTTAACAGTTACAAACTAAAATTAACTTTTAGATGATCTTATTAATAAATCACATTATAAGAATTCAGGATAACTCACATAAACGTTGTTTGATATGTAACGTTTGTAGTAAATCTGAGATAAAGATTTACAGAACAGATATCATAAAATGTTTATTACTTTTAAACTCAATATAAGATTACCGATCGAACAAGTGTATTAATAATCATTGTAAAGGTGCAGATAAAAATATATTTTAATTTTTGTACTACTGTAAAGTTGCAAAGTAAGTAAAGTTATCTTAACGCAATCACTTGTGAGTGTATTGTCCATACGCTGGTTGTCATAACATCTCTATTCGAACGGTTAATAATTTAAATAATTAATACTGAATTCGAACGATTGAAATGTAGTCCTTAGGGTGGCCACTAATGATCCAATCTTTTTCATCCAATCTTACCAAATCTATGTAGTATAAGGGGAAATTCAGTGAATTTACTGAATAGATACTTCAGGCAGTTACCTTATATTACATAGAAATGGCAAGATTGGATGAAAAAGATTGGAGCATTAGTGGCCAGCTTTAGTTGTACTATTTCATACCTGGCACGGTTTATATATTCTCCCATGACTGCTGCTGTGCCTTTTCACTAGTGGATTCGTTCTTCGGGTTCTTCTTCTTGACGCCTCATTGCAGCTGACTTGCCCTTAAAGGGATACTGTAGGGGGGTCAGGGGAAAATGAGTTGAACTTACCCGGGTCTTCTATTGGAACCACGCAGACGTCCTGTGCTCGCGCACCCACTCCGGCGACGCCTCCGGTTCACTTCTGTAATTTCAGACTTTAAAGTCTGTAAAGCAATGCGCCTGCGTTGCCGGGTCCTCACTCCCGCTGATGTCACCAGGAGCGGACTGCGCATACACAGACCAAGCTGGACTTGTGCCGTACGCTCCTGGTGCCATTAGCAGGAGGGAGGACACGGCAATGCAAGCACATTGGTTTTATGACTTTAAAGTCTGAAATTCCATAAGTGGACAAGAGGCGTGGCCGGAGCATCCGTGAGTGGCTCCGCGGGCACAGGACGTCTGAGGGGGACCATGACAACACCTGGGTAAGTTCAACTCATTTTCCCCTGACCCCCCTACAGTGTCCCTTAAACGTACCCATAGTTTGTTACCTTCATGGACCGGTTTTTCAGCCAACGGACGAAGAATTTGTTCTTGTATAACACTTGCATGAGGTGCTAATGGTGTGACCTACTTTTCTCTTGTTTTGTTAATGCTACTTGCTTATGTATTACTTCTGAGTTAATAGTAACAGTGGTCTGTGTTCTGTAAGGAAAACAGCAACAAGGATTGGAAAACATGCCACTGACTACAGTAGCTGATGACGCTTTTCATCTGAGTAATGTATTCATTTTCTGTAATGGAGCATCAGGAGGCTCTTGAATGCTGTTACAATTAGTGTGGAATTCTTAGCATACACAAGGTACTTGGTGTACAAGCGCACTTTAATATAAAATACATAATTTAAACATTGTTAATAGTGGTTACCAAGTACTTTGTAATGGTGCTTGAAAGACTAAAGTAATGTTCCAAATAAGTACTCTTCTTTTGTTGAACTACAGAAATTCCAAATAAGTTATATGTTTCACATAACCCTCTACGTATCGAAATACAGAAAATTGTACTAAAATGCCTGACTTCAATGTGGACACCATGTTCACCACTCAACCTGAATTTTGGTTTCCTTCACATACACTAATTTGCTTTATATCACCAATAGTGTTGAGCGAACAGTGTTCGCCACTGTTCGGGTTCTGCAGAACATCACCCTGTTCGGGTGATGTTCGAGTTCGGCCGAACACCTGGTGGTGTTCGGCCAAACTGTTCAGGGTTCGCCCGAACTGCTGAATGCCCGGCCGAACAGGGCCGAACAGGGCTCTGTTCGGCCGAACAGGGCCCTGTTCGGCCGAATACTGCCCCCCTATGGGGTCGCAGGCATAAACGGGGGAGCATGCCCCGATCGCGGGGGGGGGGGGGTCGGAAATTCCCTCCACCCCCTCCGCTAGCGCTCCCCCCTCTGCCCGCTTCCCCATACAAAAGTTTGGCGAAAGTAAAATAGTACCGGTGGTGGTGGTGGCCTGGCACTGTGAAGTGAGTGAGGAGGAGGAGGAGTCCGGAGAGTGACGCGTTGAGGGAGGCCGGGCAGCGGATGGTTCAGCGGTAGTACCCTTGTGGTACTTCCGCCCTTTCTCTGACCTCACGTCCTCTGCATACGAGGGTACGCGTCACTCGTACCCTCGTATGCGTCATCACACAGAGGACGTGAGGTCAGAGAAAGGGCGGAAGTACCACAAGGGTACTACCGCTGAACTGCCCGCTGCCCGGCCTCCCTCAACGCGTCACTCTCCGGACTCCTCCTCCTCCTCACTCACTTCACAATGCCAGGCCACCACCACCACCGGTACTATTTTACTTTCGCCAAACTTTTGTATGGGGAAGCGGGCAGAGGGGGGAGCGCTAGCGGAGGGGGTGGGGGGAATTTCCGACCCCCCCGAGATCGGGGCATGCTCCCCCCTTATGCCTGCGACCCCATAGGGCCCCCAAAAGCGGGATGTTCGGGGAGTTCGGGGTTCGGCCCGAACATGCCGAACATCGCGGCCATGTTCGGCGAACGTTCCCGAACCCGAACATCCAGGTGTTCGCCCAACACTAATCACCAAACATGCAATTTGTTTTGATCTTTTATTCATGTACATAGTATACTCAGTACATTTTTAGGTAGTTGTGTTGGTCCTCTACCACCAGCCCCTGCCATAAGTTTGTTGAACTGTACCGGGCTATCCTTCTCCATGGTCTAGTTTGTTTTTGAAGTAGTTTACAAGCATTGTCATGGTATTTTGTGACCTACCTGTGCTTATGCAACCCCGGCCATGTGTGCACTTCTTTGCGTACTCAACTGCATTAGCATACTGCACTACCACAGTATGCTAATGAACATGTTATAGAGAAGAAGGAAACACGTGTACCTGTCATTTAAATATTTCTTATACACTACTGTCTATTGGCATGGTACTGTAGACAATAATAACAAGAAGAAACATAGCCCTGCACATACCAGCAGGTGTTGCTTTAACTACATCTTATGGCATGCTACCGCCGAGAGACACACTAATGATTAAAGAGTTAACACAGTTAGTAAAATTGAGAAAGTTTAAAGGAAAAACAATTTCTTATACACTAATCTCTCATAACATGGTACTGTACATACTAATCTCTCATGGCACGGTACTGTACATACTAATCTCTCATGGCACGGTACTGTACATACTAATCTCTCATGGCACGGTACTGTACATACTAATCTCTCATGGCACGGTACTGTACATACTTGCACAAATTAATATTGGCCACAACACAAACATTGACACTACTAGGGATTTTGACTACTATGTACATTAATTGGTTGAATAGCATGTTGTTTTAAGATGTAGTATTAAAGATGTAAAAGGAGAAAAAATGGATATATATTAAAGATATATAAGAACATTATGTTTATGAGCAATTATTTGATTTCATTATATCCAGATACTGTAACTCTAACTATAAACGCCTGCTTACGTGAACTACAGCAATGGATGAATGACAACTGGCTGAAACTAAATGCAGACAAAACTGAAGTCCTTCTGATAGGAGGGCAGAGCATGATAACAAAACAACTTAACTTGCAGTCTTCACCACTGGGAATAGGAGGCACGGATCTGCGCAGCTCTGATCATGTGCGTAGCCTGGGAGTTCTAATTGATTGGGATTTAAAGTTCAGAACTCAAATCTCTGCTGTGGTGAAATCATCCTATTTTCACCTGAAGAACATTGCAAAAATCAAGCACCTCATACCCCCAGAAGATCTGCCAACCTTAGTCCACGCCTTCATCACATCCCGACTGGACTACTGCAATGCTCTCTACACTGGCCTTCCAAAAAAGGTCTTGTACCGACTACAGCTGATACAGAATACTGCTGCCAGACTGCTAACCAACCAACCCCGTCACTGCCACATAACGCCAGTCCTGCACTCCCTTCACTGGCTACCTATAGAATGGAGGGTCCTATTCAAGATCGGCCTACTGACATTTAAATCCCTGAATAATTTAGGCCCTGGATACATGAAAGATATGTTGCAGCTGCGTAGCAATCCCCGCATTCTCAGATCAACAGGTTCTAATAATCTAGTCATACCCAGAGTCCACTTGGAAACTTTTGGTCCCAGAGCCTTCTGTCATGCTGCCCCTACGTTTTGGAACTCCTTACCTCAACAGATCAGGACAGCTCCATCCCTGGACGTGTTTAAATCCAGACTGAAAACCCACCTGTTCAGTTTGGCATTTGCAGAAATATAACTTTTGTTGTGTGAATACTTCATCCTACTAATTACTGAATCTGAGAGAGCCTAAGCGCTTTGAGTCCTATGGGAGAAAAGCGCTATAGAAATGTTATTGTATTGTATTGTATATGTAGCAGTTGTATGGAATAGTGAATATAAGGAAGTAATAAATAAGTAAGTTTAAATAAATATATTTTAAACAACTATGGCTTTATTAATTCTTTTAGAAAAGTTATTTTTTATGATTAAAATATACCCTATTTGAAAGAAAAATATACAACAACTGAAAACAAGGTTTACTACGTTAACAAAAGTAAATTACTAGGAAAAAGGCATAACTCTGTCATGGGTGACAACACTACACTCTAAAGTAGTCAGCTATTGAAGTGCTGATTTCAGAAACTGAGTCATGTTAGCATTTGGAATATCAGGGCACAACTGTACAGTTACATTGTCATGGATGTTTTAGTTCTGGGTAACACTGAGAGGAGCATAATGTTAAGGCATAGCATCATACAATCTGAACTATACCTGTAGAACACTATATGGTGAGAAAAAAATTCAAATAATAAGTTGAACAACAGCCACTAATGTGCTGTATAGACAAACTACATGAAGTTAAACAGACATAAAGCATGAGAAGATAACATAATTTCAAAATGAAGTAAAGACAAATAAAGTAGACAGGACAAGGTTTACAAAAGGCTGGGGGAGAAAGGTTAGCAGGACAAAAACAGGCTGAAAACACAGGTATACAGACTGATTACATTGGTAAAACCGTGGAAAGTATCAAGGATGGATTACAGGAGGAACACTTTCAAACAGTCTGGAAACAGGATGTCTGCAGTGAAATTTAAGAGGCTGAAGGTAAGCAAAACTATTACAGATAGTTCATTGCAAGTTTGAGTGTGAAAATTTTAGATGGAAAAAATAAAATGCTGAGAGCTACGCAGTCGTACCAAACTCAATGTTTAAAGGCCTAATTATAGACAGGGTTGAAAATGTATATGGATACACGTTAAGATGGCCATTTAATTTAACTGTTTAAATTCAACAACACAACTAACGCTATTGGTGTAAAACATTGGATAGATAGCTACAAAGACAGTTGCATCACAATACTTGGTATGGTGTGTTATATGGGGTCTATCCCTAGATGTGGTGTATCCATATAAATGGACAAGGCTGTTTATTTCAAGTGTACACTTACACTACTCACAAAACAAAAAAAATTTGACTGGCGTCTGGTGATCACCAATCTGTACTGTAAAGTAATATGGTTTGTAGTGGACATCACTGATGGTCAAAAAATATACACAGTTGATTGGTGAGCAACAATCTGTTGTAGAAAGTTATGTGGTGTGTAGAGGGACCACACATGCAAGAAAACCACATATTGGCTTCAATTCATCAAAGGGTGTTCGATAACAAAACCCCAGTCCTTAAAATACCGCATTCGGTATTTTACACTTCACTGTGCTAATTCATCAATATTTTCCCATGTGTGGTAGAGGTTCGTTAAGTTACCGAACTACTAGGCTTCAATTCATCAAAGGCTGTTCGATAACAGCAGAGTGGTGCAGAGCAGCTTGGAATGTCCGTGTGTTGTTACAAGCTGATAACAATAGAAGGCATCCAGACATCCCTTTGTGATGTAAAGGTGTTATAGTTACTGTTATTTATACTGCCTCTGCTGCTCTGAATCTGTCGATCAGTCTTTCTTAACATTTTATTTATTTGCCACAACGTAGATGAACTTCCTGGAGACATTACAAATGCCATGCTTGGTGATTTCACCACCAGCATCTTTGCATTATCAAACAGGGCCTGAAAGGGTTACACCACCGAAGGGAATCTGGGGATATATTTTGACCCGTTCTCTCTGCTCACTGCTTGGGGGGTCTGAAAGCTTGTGTGGAGAAGCCTGTGTGACCTATCAGCGGCACTTGCAGGAGAACAGGGGCTGTTTCTATTGGCTGCCTGCTCCTGCTAATCATGAAAACATTCACACAGAAGGCTTTCGAAGCCTGTAACGACAGGGGAGAGCTTGAGATAAACACCGAATGTGTTAGCGAATGTGGGAACCTTGATGAATTAACATTTGTTGAGCACATGTCGGTAATTTATCTCATTGCTGTGTCATTTCAGCTTCTCATTCGGTAACAGCTTTGATGAATTAACATTTTCTAAAGTGCTTCGTTAAGTCAGCTGTTTTCAGCATTACCGAATGCGGTAATGCTTGATGAATTGAAGCCATTGACTCATGTGTAGTGGGACACGACATCCAGAAATAAATTGATTAGTGTTCGTATTCTACAGTGGGGGTATTAGACACATGGAGTAACAAAATTATTTAAAAAGCTAGGTTTAGATATGCAACACAAATGTGAGGTGTAGATGTATGCTGTAAAGGGACATATAAGGACATGACTTATAGTAAGCAGGAGGACCATACATTACACAGTAAAAGAGTAAGAAAATACATAGAAGGATAAAGAAAATAGTAACAAGTGACAAGGAGCACCGATGGTTACATGGAACAAGAACACAGAAGAGAACACAACTACAAAGGGGGTACTAAGAAACTAAGGAACTAAGGTGAAGTGACATAAGTAATTTCAAATGTTACAAAGCTGGCGTAAATTAAAAAATGTGAACATAGAAATGAGATCAACAGAGATAAAGATGAAAAGAATTATAACAGGAGTGGAAAATACAAGTTTCACTAGGAGAGTGGGCACAGAAAATGAAGAAAGGATTAGAAACAACGAAGGAAAATTGGGAGTATCAATACGCGTATAAAATAGTGTTCAAATAGATTTATTGATTAGACATTTGTTAAATGACTGAAAAAATGTATTTCACAATTATTATAATACCACGTATTTTGCTAATTATTTAATATTGGATTTTAAATTTGTTAAATCAGTATTTATTAAAATTGTTAGATAATGATTTAATACAAATTATTCTTTAGAAATCGGATACGCGCTTACAGATGTGAAATAGTGATTTATTTCGAATATTTATAATATAATTAATTGGTTGTCGGATTTTGAAAGTGTTAAAATAATGATTTAACAGAAATAGTATATAAACTTTTAAATAGGTGTTTATTTAAACATATATGTAAATTTGTACTTTCAATTGAAAAATAGGGTGTAAAAATTAATGAAATACAATGTAAGGTTTATTTGTTTTATAAATGTAATATTTTATATTATAATTAACATGTGCGCCCTTTTTTCCCGGTATGAAAACCTAATAACGATTTATTAATAAAATGTGCAATAAAGGTTATATGAGTCGTGTTTTAAATTATGAAAATAATATTTGTTAAAATAAATGTAAAAGAGTACTTAATAACGTTGTAAAACTTAAATGAGGTTTAGTGTATGTATAAAACCTATATTAACACGGGCGCCCTTATTTCCTGTTAGGCGCCAGATAAGCGCTAATTAATATGGCCGTCTATGGTGGCGCCCTTTTTGTCCACCAGCCCCATGCGCCCAAATTTCCCAGACGTCAGAGAGGTAAGATTGACCCCCCCGCCCAGCCCGCACAGGTGATTGTAATTAACAGGGTGAAATCCGGATAGCTACTTACCGGGTTTCACCCAAATTTGGATTTCAGCGTCCCTGGCTGCAGTCGCTGGGTCCTCGGTTCCTCCTGTAATAAACATAGGTACATTAGTGGCACGTTACCGCTACTTTATGCGCAGCCGCAATCCCCTTCAATACACCTTCAAAGCCGCCGCCTCTGCCGCTTAATGCCGGGTCCTTCTCACTGGCTGCCTCCTTCCTCATCTTCACTGCACGTGCGCTGCATCATGCATGGGGCAGCAGCTTCACCGAAGTTGCCATCCAGAGGAAGAAGAGGATCACAGCTGGAGCAAAGGGGGAGAGGAGTGCAGCAGCAGCACGGATAAGAGCTTCCCTGCGCACTCTGCACCCATTTTTTTGTATCTTTGACATATATAACAGTGCTGTTGTTGCACCACAAGGTGGCAGCCATGCATTCTCATGCAATACAAGACATGTACTGTAGGCCTGTGTTCCCCAACCCAGTCCTCAAGGCTCACCATCACCAACAGTACATGTTTTGTAGAAATCCAAAAGAGGTGGTTAATCAGGTTTGCTGCAACACTAATTACCCCACCTGTGCAAGTTTGTGGTTTCCTACAAAACATGTACTGTTGGTGGGCCTTGAGGACAGGGTTCAGGAACTCTGTTAAGGCTATATTAGATGCTATATCAGATATCAACATTAACCACTTCAACCTTCAGGTGTTTTCACCTTCAGGATGGAAGCAATTTTCCCCTTTCAGCGCTCCTCCCATTCAGTCGCCAATAACTTTATCACTACTCTTCACACAAATGATCTGCATCTTATTTTTTTCATTAAAATTAAGCTATTTGTGAGCAATACTTGTTTACAGTAATTACTTTATTTTTTATGCTTTTTACTGGCAAATGCACAAAAAAGTTCCAATTCCATTCCCTATAGTTTTAACCACTTTCTCTACCCCGGGACAAGTAACTACATCCTTGGAAAAGCCCATATCTGCTTGCCGGGACATAGTTACTACATCCCTCCCCGCTGTGCACACCCGCTCCCCCCCCCCCCCCGCGCATTCCTGCACTCGTTATCCTGCTGATCGTTAGCCAGGAGATCAATGAATGGGAACAAAGTTCCTTTCATTGATCTGAGTCCCCGGGTGAATAACCTCTGCTGTCCACGGTGCCGTCATTCACAAAAGCCAATATTTACACGTCCACGCATTACTTCCTCTTTGCGAGTAGCCAAATAGTAAAATTACATCTAAAATCTTTTTTTTTCATTGACAGACTTACCATATATATATATATATATATATATATATATATATATATATATATATATATATATATATATATATATATATATATATATATATATATATATATAGGATCTTCTCAAAAAATTAGCATATTGTGATAAAGTTCATTATTTTCTGTAATGTACTGATAAACATTAGACTTTCATATATTTTAGATTCAAATACACACAACTGAAGTAGTTCAAGCCTTTTATTGTTTTAATATTGATGATTTTGGCATAGAGCTCTTGAAAACCCAAATTTCTTATCTCAAAAATTTAGCATATTTCATCCGACCAATAAAAGAAAAGTGTTTTTAAAACAAAAAAAGTCAACCTTCAAATAATTATGTTCAGTTATGCACTCAATACTTGGTCAGGAATCCTTTTGCAGAAATGACTGCTTCAATGCGGCTTGGCATGGAGGCAATCAGCCTATGGCATTGCTCAGGTGCTATGGAGGCCCAGGATGCTTCGATAGCGGCCTTAAGCTCATCCAGAGTGTTGGGTCTTGCGTCTCTCAACTTTCTCTTCACAATATCCCACAGATTCTCTATGGGGTTCAGGCCAGGAGAGTTGGCAGGCCAATTGAGCACAGTAATACCATGGTCAGTAAACCATTTACCAGTGGTTTTGGCACTGTGAGCAGGTGCTAGGTCATGCTGAAAAATGAAATCTTCATCTCCATAAAGCTTTTCAGCAGATGGAAGCATTAAGTGCTCCAAAATCTCCTGATAGCTAGCTGCATTGACCCTGCCCTTGATAAAACACAGTGGACCAACACCAGCAGCTGACATGGCACCCCAGACCATCACTGACTGTGGGCACTTGACACTGGACTTCAGGCATTTTGGCATTTCCCTCTCCCCAGTCTTCCTCCAGACTCTGGCACCTTAATTTCCGAATGACATGTAAAAGTTGCTTTCGTCCGAAAAGAGTACTTTGGAGCACTGAGCAACAGTCCAGTGCTGCTTCTCTGTAGCCCAGGTCAGGCGCTTCTGCCGCTGTTTCTGGTTCAAAAGTGGGTTCATGCTTCCATCTGCTGAAAAGCTTTATGGAGATAAAGATTTCATTTTTCAGCACGACCTGGCACCTGCTCACAGTGCCAAAACCACTTATAAATGCTTTACTGACCATGGTATTACTGTGCTCAATTGGCCTGCCAACTCTCCTGACCTGAACCCCATAGAGAATCTGTGGGATATTGTGAAGAGAAAGTTGAGAGACGCAAGACCCAACACTCTGGATGAGCCTTAAGGACGCTATTGAAGCATCCTGGGCCTTCATAACACCTGAGCAGTGCCACAGGCTGATTGCCTCCATGCCACGCCGCAGTGAAGCAGTCATATATATATATATATATACACATATATATATATATATATATATATATATATATATATATATATATATATACACATATATAGTGATGCTCAAATACCCCTTTTTAAAATTCGAGTTTGGTCGAATTCGAATAGTAAATTATTCGAGGTCAGTCGAATATTCGAGTCGAATAATTTTTACTATTCGATTCGACCTCGGACTTCGAGCTCACTATTCGAGTCGGTATTCGAGCTCACTATTCGAGCTGACTATTCGAATTGGCCTTAAATAGCTTCCAACACTTGTTTTGAGGGTGAATGATGCAAGAAACATCTTTTTTTCCAAGTAACAACAGCAAGTGATTATGTGGGGATGTTCCTTTAAAAAAAAATGTGGAAAGAGAAGTTGTGTCCTAAATTTTGTTCAGTAGTGTTACTGTATATACTTGTTCTTCTTCTTCTTTATCTTTCTTCTTCTTCTAGATCTTCTTCTTCTATATCTTCTTCTTCTTCTTCTTCTTCTTCTTCTTCTTCATCATCTTCTTCTTCTTCTTCTTCTTCTTCTTCATCATCTTCTTCTTCATCTTCTTCATCTTCTTCTTCATCTTCATCTTCATCTTCTTCTTCATCTTCATCTTCTTCATCTTCTTCTTCTTCATCTTCTTCTTCTTCTTCTTCTTCTTCATCTTCTTCTTCTTCATCTTCTTCTTCTTCATCTTCTTCTTCTTCATCTTCTTCATCTTCTTCTTCTTCATCTTCTTCATCTTCTTCTTCTTCTTCTTCATCTTCTTCTTCTTCATCTTCTTCTTCTTCATCTTCTTCATCTTCTTCTTCTTTTTCATCTTCTTTTTCATCTTCTTCTTCATCTTCTTCTTCATCTTCTTCTTCATCTTCTTCTTCTTCATCTTCTTCATCTTCTTCTTCTTTATCTTCTTCTTCTTTTTCATCTTCTTCTTCATCATCTTCACGTATTTCTCTTTTCAATTTTTTTTTAAAGAAATGCAGCTATTTTTGAGCGTAACAAATAGCTGGTGGGCGCACGCATGTTGGAAGCGCCATTGTATGTGCTCCCTGGCAGTGGAAACACAAAGACAGCAGGAGGTAAATTCAGCAGCAGGAGGAGGAGGATGAGTGTGTGGCAGCAGGCAGTCAATGAGGCAGGCAGCTCGCCGTGACATAATAGCCCTGGTACCTAGCGGTGATACCAGGGCTGTAAATAAACACAACAGGAGGTCCCAGACAGCGGTCGTGCAGCCCACATTGTGTCCAATACACAACTGGGACAACACAGTTTTCAACCCGGGCACCTCAGAAAAATTAAACCTTTTTTTTTTTTTAATGGTTTTTTGGTTTTTGGTTTTACAACCAATATAGCTATTGTTTGACGTAATAGCTGGTGGCAGAGTGGCAGCAGAAGAAGGTAATGCTGTGTACCCTGGCAGTGGGAAACACAGACAGACAGCAGCAGCAGGAGGAGGAATGGAGGAGTAGGCGAGCAGCTATTGTTTGACGTAATAGCTGGTGGCAGAGTGGCAGCAGAAGGTAAATCATCTGTGTACCCTGGCAGTGGGAAACACAGACAGACAGCAGCAGCAGCAGCAGGAGGAGGTGTGGAGGAGCAGTGTGAGTGTGGCAGCAGGTAGGCAGCGTGACATAATAGCCCTGGTACCTAGCGGTGATACCAGGGCTGTAAATAAACACAACAGGAGGTCCCAGACAGCGGTCGTGCAGCCCACATTGTGTCCAATACACAACTGGGACAACACAGTTTTCAACCCGGGCACCTCAGAAAAATTAAACCTTTTTTTTTTTTTAATGGTTTTTTGGTTTTTGGTTTTACAACCAATATAGCTATTGTTTGACGTAATAGCTGGTGGCAGAGTGGCAGCAGAAGAAGGTAATTCTGTGTACCCTGGCAGTGGGAAACACAGACAGACAGCAGCAGCAGGAGGAGGAATGGAGGAGTAGGCGAGCAGCTATTGTTTGACGTAATAGCTGGTGGCAGAGTGGCAGCAGAAGGTAAATCATCTGTGTACCCTGGCAGTGGGAAACACAGACAGACAGCAGCAGCAGCAGCAGGAGGAGGTGTGGAGGAGCAGTGTGAGTGTGGCAGCAGGTAGGCAGCGTGACATAATAGCCCTGGTACCTAGCGGTGATACCAGGGCTGTAAATAAACACAACAGGAGGTCCCAGACAGCGGTCGTGCAGCCCACATTGTGTCCAATACACAACTGGGACAACACAGTTTTCAACCCGGGCACCTCAGAAAAATTAAACCTTTTTTTTTTTTTAATGGTTTTTTGGTTTTTGGTTTTACAACCAATATAGCTATTGTTTGACGTAATAGCTGGTGGCAGAGTGGCAGCAGAAGAAGGTAATTCTGTGTACCCTGGCAGTGGGAAACACAGACAGACAGCAGCAGCAGGAGGAGGAATGGAGGAGTAGGCGAGCAGCTATTGTTTGACGTAATAGCTGGTGGCAGAGTGGCAGCAGAAGGTAAATCATCTGTGTACCCTGGCAGTGGGAAACACAGACAGACAGCAGCAGCAGCAGCAGGAGGAGGTGTGGAGGAGCAGTGTGAGTGTGGCAGCAGGTAGGCAGCGTGACATAATAGCCCTGGTACCTAGCGGTGATACCAGGGCTGTAAATAAACACAACAGGAGGTCCCAGACAGCGGTCGTGTAGCCCACATTGTGTCCAATACACAACTGGGACAACACAGTTTTCAACCCGGGCACCTCAGAAAAATTAAACCTTTTTTTTTTTTTAATGGTTTTTTGGTTTTTGGTTTTACAACCAATATAGCTATTGTTTGACGTAATAGCTGGTGGCAGAGTGGCAGCAGAAGAAGGTAATTCTGTGTACCCTGGCAGTGGGAAACACAGACAGACAGCAGCAGCAGGAGGAGGAATGGAGGAGTAGGCGAGCAGCTATTGTTTGACGTAATAGCTGGTGGCAGAGTGGCAGCAGAAGGTAAATCATCTGTGTACCCTGGCAGTGGGAAACACAGACAGACAGCAGCAGCAGCAGCAGGAGGAGGTGTGGAGGAGCAGTGTGAGTGTGGCAGCAGGTAGGCAGCGTGACATAATAGCCCTGGTACCTAGCGGTGATACCAGGGCTGTAAATAAACACAACAGGAGGTCCCAGACAGCGGTCGTGCAGCCCACATTGTGTCCAATACACAACTGGGACAACACAGTTTTCAACCCGGGCACCTCCGAAAAATTAAACCTTTTATTTTTTTTAATGGTTTGTTTGGTTTTGGTTTTGCAACCAATATAGCTATTGTTTGACGTAATAGCTGGTGGCAGAGTGGCAGCAGAAGAAGGTAATTCTGTGTACCCTGGCAGTGGGAAACACAGACAGACAGCAGAAGGGCAGTACACAGCAGCCCACTGTAGGTGTAAAATGTGTGGCTGCAGGCGACGTAATAGTCAAAGTGAACCAGGCTGGCTTAGTGAGCAGGAGCCAGGAGGTGGTAAAGGGTGGTAAGGCACATTAACGATGGTTCCGGCAGCCAGTTCATGTCCCCCTCTCGCCGACAACAGGGGCCAGGAACTCGCCTTCCACCCACGCCTGGTTCATCTTGAGAAACGTCAGTCTGTCCACAGACTTGTGAGACAGACGTGAGCGTTTCTCGGTGACCACGCCACCAGCTGCACTGAAGCAGCGCTCGGACAGCACGCTGGAAGGGGGGCAGGACAGCACTTCCAGGGCGTACTGCGCCAGCTCGCTCCAGATCTCCATGCGCTTGACCCAATACTCCATGGGATCAACAGGGGCATCGCTGTCAAGCCCGCTGTACGACCCCATGTAGTCAGCCACCATGCGGGTCAGGCGCTGGCTGTGACCGGAGGAGGATGCTGCTGCATGCATCTCCTCTCTAGTCACTGCTGCCGGAGCCTCTACAGTCCTGTAGAGCTCGTGGCTGAGAGACAGCAGGTCTGTGGGGCGCTTGCTGCTGCTGGATGCAGGCACCTGCTGCTGCCTCTGTGCTGGCTGCTGGACAGTGGGGGTGGAAGGCTGGGGGAAGGCTTCCTCCAAGCGCTCAACAAGGGCCTGCTGCAAGCTCCTTATTTGTTGCGCTGGGTCTCCTCCTGCAGGCGGCAGGAACTGGCTCAACTTCCCCTTGAGGCGTGGGTCCAACATCATGCTGATCCAGATGTCCTCCCTCTGCTTCATCTGGATCACCCTGGGGTCCCTGCGCAGGCACGTCAGCATGTGCGCTGCCATTGGGAAGAGGCGGGCCACGTCTGCTGGCACATCGACGTCAGTGCTGTCCTCATCCTCCTCCTCTGCCGCCTCATCCTCTCTCCACCCCCGCACCAACTCAGCTGCGCTGTGCTGATCCCCCTCATCAGCAGCCAGGTCAGGGACCTCCACCAAGTCCTCCTCCTCCTCCCCCTCAGAGGTGGACTGCGCAGCTGGTTGCCGCTCCTGCTGGTCCAAGGCTGCCGCTCCCTGTTCCAGCAAAGCATCGAGGGCCCTGTTCAGCAGAGAAACCAGGGGCACCCACTCGCAGACCATAGCATGGTCCCTGCTCACCATGTTTGTGGCCTGCAGGAAGGGAGCCAGCACAAAGCACACCTGCTGCATGTGCCTCCAGTCATCATCGGGGACGATGGACGGGATGTTGCTGGTCTTGTCCCTTCTCTGAGCTGCGGAAACAGTGGCCAGGGCAAGGTACTGTTTGACAGCGTGCCTCTGTTCAACCAGACGCTCCAACATCGCCAGGGTGGAGTTCCAGCGAGTCGGAACGTCAAGGATCAGCCGATGGCGTGGCAGATCCAGCTCCTTTTGCACGTCTTCCAGGCTCGCACAGGCTGCAGCCGAGCGCCGGAAGTGACGCACAACATTCCTTGCCGTTTCCAGCAGTTCGCCCATCCCCTGGTAGGTGCGCAGGAACTTCTGCACCACCAGGTTCAGCACGTGGGCAAGACAGGGGATGTGGGTCAGGTTTCCCCTGTCTATTGCGGCAACCAGATTGGCCCCATTGTCGGCCACCACCTCTCCGACTCTGAGGCCTCTGGGGGTCAGCCAAATCCTCTCCTGCTCCTGGAGTTTGGCCAACACATGGGTTGCCGTCAGCTTGGTCTTCCCAAGGCTGACCAAGTGCAGCAGCGCTTGGCAGTGGCGGGCCTTCACGCTGCTGCTGAGGCGGGGGGTTTGGCCAGGTGTGCCGGAGGATGGCAGAGGATCGGAGGAACCTGCTGCAGTTCCCCTGACCCTGCGGGGTGGCACCACCCACTGTGTTGCTGCTGCTGCTGTGCCCGCTGCTGCTCTCCCATCCTCACCCCCTTCCACCAAGCTGACCCAGTGGACAGTGAAGGACAGGTAGCGGCCTGTCCCGAAGCGGCTGCTCCAGGAGTCCATGGTGACGTGGACCCTTTCACCAACCGCGTGCTCCAGCCCTCGCTCCACATTGGCCATCACAAAGCGGTGCAGTGCAGGAATGGCCTTGCGGGCAAAGAAGTGTCTGCTGGGGAGCTGCCAGTCTGGGGCTGCGCAAGCAAGCAGCGCACGAATGTCGCTCCCCTCCTGCACGAGCGTGTACGGCAGGAGTTGGGAGCACATGGCCCGTGCCAGCAAGCCGTTCAGCTGCCGCACGCGACGGCTGCTGGGAGGCAGAGCCCTAACCACCCCCTGGAAGGACTCGCTCAAAAGGCTCTGGCGTGGCCTTTTGCTGGCACGGGAATCAGCAGACACAGCGGAGGAGGCCACTGAGGACTGGCTGCCAGAACAGGCCTCAGTGTCGGCGGCAGGAGTTGCAGAGGGGGGAGGAGCAGTGCGTTTCCGCACTCCTGCTGGTGCTGCTGGAGGAGCAGGAGGGCGGGTGGCTGCTGTTGCTGCTGCTGCTGCTGAAGGCTGTGCAGTGATGGGTGTGGTGCCACTGCCAGCACCAGATGCCTTCAGCCTCTGGAACTCCTCATGCTGGTGGAAATGTTTAGCCGCAAGGTGGTTGATGAGCGAGCTGGTGCAGAACTTTAAGGGGTCTGCACCTCTGCTCAACTTCCGCTGACAGTGGTTGCAAGTGGCGTACTTGCTGTACACAGTGGGCATGGTGAAATATCGCCAGATTGGTGACTTAAACATCCCCCTACGGCATGGAAGCGCTGCTGCCTGTCTCCCTGTGGTGGTTGGGGGGGGGCTTGGGGGGCTTGGGTGCGGCTGGTGGTGGTACTGGCAGATGCTGCTGCTGCTGCTGCTGAGCCTGAGACACCAGCAGGCTGTGGGACCTGCCTACTGCTGCTGCCAATGCTTGCAATGATGCGCCTCCTTGCAAGGCCCACAAGGCCCACAAGAGCATCCTCCTCCTCCTCCTCAGAGCTGCTGAGGACGACATCCCCTGGAGGTGGTGGCACCCAGTCTCTGTCTGTCACCGGGTCATCATCATCCTCCCCCTCCTGAAACATGTCCTGCTGGGATGAGGACCCCCCAAACTCCTCTCCTGATGCATGGATGGGCTGCTTGACTGTCGCCACAGTCTTGCTGTCCAATCCCTCATCCCCCAAAGTGCCCATCAGCATCTCCTCCTCAAGATCGCCAACAACAGCAGACAATTTACTCATGATGCCTGGGGTCAAAAGACTGCTGAATGACAGGTCGGCGAGTGACGGTGAACTGGCCTCCTCCCCAGACCCTGCTGGGCGGCTGCTGCGAACAGGGGTGGTGGTGGTGGTGGTGGTGAGGGTGGAGGCCTCGGATGCAGAGCTGATGGCGGGCTGCTCATCCTCCGTCATGAGTTGCACCACAGTGTCTGCATCCTTTTCCTCAATGGGACGTTTCCGACCCGGCTGGAGGAAAATGGGAGCAGGTGCTACACGCTGCTGCTGCTGTGTCTCTGCAGCGTGAGTTGCAGATGCTCCTGCTGGGCGGCGCCCAAGGCGTCCACGGCCAGTGGCTATGGGAGGAATGTTAGCCACTGACGCTGCTGCTGCTGCTGCGGAACTGTGCATGGTGGCGCGCCCGCGGCCGCGGCTTGCCACAATGCTGCTCCCTCTCCTCCTGATTCCCTTGCTGCCCTTCCCCTTGCCCAAACCGCGCTGGCTGCCACTTCCAGACATCTTCAATGTTTTGGGCGTATAGAGAAAAGTTTTTTAAAAGGGCGGCTGAAAAGTGGGGTACTTTAATGGAGTGGGTTGGTTGGTGAGGTGACTGAGTGAGTGTCCCCTAGTACAGTAAGTAAGTAGTAACAGTCAGGAAGTACAACTAGCAGTTACAATAATCAGTAGTAATCACAAGTAAATTTAGTGTGTGTACACTCAGACAGTGAGTGCACGCACGCAGGAGCTAGTAGCCTATGGACAGTGACTGAGTGTCCTAGACTCCTAGTACAGTAAGAGTAAGTAGTAACAGTAAGTAGAACTAACTAATTACGATAATCAATCAGCGATCAGAAGGAAATAGAGTGTGTGTTGTGTGTGTACACTCAGACAGTGAGTGCACGCACGCAGGAGCTAGTAGCCTATGAACACAGTGACTGAGTGTCCTAGACTCCTAGTACAGTAAGAGTAAGTAGTAACAGTAAGTAGAACTAACTAATTACAATAATCAATCAGCGATCAGAAGGAAATGGAGTGTGGGTGTGTGTACACTCAGACAGTGAGTGCACGCACGCAGGAGCTAGTAGCCTATGAACACAGTGACTGAGTGTCCTAGACTCCTAGTACAGTAAGAGTAAGTAGTAACAGTAAGTAGAACTAACTAATTACAATAATCAATCAGCGATCAGAAGGAAATGGAGTGTGGGTGTGTGTACACTCAGACAGTGAGTGCACGCACGCAGGAGCTAGTAGCCTATGAACACAGTGACTGAGTGTCCTAGACTCCTAGTACAGTAAGAGTAAGTAGTAACAGTAAGTAGAACTAACTAATTACAATAATCAATCAGCGATCAGAAGGAAATGGAGTGTGGGTGTGTGTACACTCAGACAGTGAGTGACCGCACGCAGGAGCTAGTAGCCTATGGACAGTGACTGAGTGTCCTAGACTCCTAGTACAGTAAGAGTAACTAGTAACAGTAAGTAGAACTAACTAATTACAATAATCAATCAGCGATCAGAAGGAAATGGAGTGTGGGTGTGTGTACACTCAGACAGTGAGTGCACGCACGCAGGAGCTAGTAGCCTATGAACACAGTGACTGAGTGTCCTAGACT